>NW_024070204.1:22419306-23062100 GCF_014754425.2 Oryx dammah
AGGTCAGGAAGCAACAGTTAGAACTGGACATGGAACAACAGATTGGTTCCTAATAGGTAAAGGAGTACGTCAAGGCTGTATATTTTCACCCTGTTTATTTAACTTATATGCAGAGTACATCATGAGAAACCCTGGACTGGAAGAAACACAAGCTGGAACCAAGATTGCCGGGAGAAATATCAATAGCCTCAGATATGCAGATGACACCACCCTTATGGCAGAAAGTGAAGAGGAACTAAAAAGCCTCTTGATGAAAGTGAAAGAGGAAAGCGAAAAAGTTGGCTTAAAGCTCAACATTCAGAAACGAAGATCACGGCATCTGGTCCCATCACTTCAGTGGAAATACATGGGGAAACAGTGGAAACAGTGTCAGACTTTATTTTGGGGGCCTCGAAAATCACTGCAGATGGTGACTGCAGCCATGAAATTAAAAGACGCTTACTCCTTGGAAGAAAAGTTATGACCAACCTAGATAGTATATTCAAAAGCAGAGACATTACTTTGCTGACTAAGTTCTGCCTAGTCAAGGCTACGGTTTTTCCTGTGGTCATGTATGGATGTGAGAGTTGGACTGTGAAGAAGGCTGAGCACCGAAGAATTGATCCTTTGGAACTGTGGTTTTGGAATAGACTCTTGAGAGTCCCTTGGACTACAAAGAGATCCAACCAGTCCATTCTGAAGGAGATCAACCCTGGCATTTCTTTGGAAGAAATGATGCTAAAGCTGAAACTCCAGTACTTTGGCCACCTCATGAGAAGAGTTGACTCATTGGAAAAGACTCTGATTCTGGGAGGGATTGGGGTCAGGAGGAGAAGGAGATGACAGAGGATGAGATGGCTGGATGGCATCATGGACTCGATGGATGTGAGTCTGAGTGAACTCCGGGAGTTGGTGATGGACAGGGAGGCCTGGCGTGCTGTGATTCATGGGGTCACAAAGAGTCAGACACGACTGATCAACTGAACTGAACTGAACTGAATTCTAGACTTTTGAGTTAATGAATTTTCTCTTTGTTATAGATCACTGTAGTCCTCTTTCTTTGTTATAAATCATTGTGTCCTTGCTATGTTAGAATGTAACTTTATCACTATCTTAAGACTAATTAGATCTTAAGGGAAAACAAGTTTTCTGATCGACTAACCTTTATCAATAGAAAGAAAGGTGGGGCCATAAAATGTTAATCGGTCTCCAGACCAGAAGATATAGTAAACAAATATAAGACTCTTGTAAGAACAAAGATATGCTGAGAACACTGTCTTTAGATAAGGGTCGGAGCCGCTGACCCTGTGTGACTCTGTTTCTTACATTTATCCCTATGTACAACTAAAAGAATAAAAGTGGACCTGAAAAATAAAGAAACGGACCAGTTCCTGGAAAGACTGGTTTCCCCCGTGTGGTCTTTTCTCATTCTCTTCTTTTCTGGCTGAATTCCCATCTGGATCACGGAGGCTCGCCAAGCCTACTAATTTTGCCTGGGCTTCTAAGTTCTGAACCAGGAGGCACTTTGTGTCTCCACTCCTTCGGGAGATTGGGAAGAAGTTGTGGCCTACGTAGGTGGTGCAAACTCCTTTTCTCGGAATTTTATTGGTTCTCCGCATAAACCAAGTTATTCAGCATCTTTTCTCCACTAATTTTCCTACTACACTATTCTTTCCTAATCTCTCTTTATATCTCTGATTAAACAGTTCTTTCCTAGATGCCAACTCCATCCCTGCTTTGAATTCCCTGGATCCACCAGGGCTGGACCACAGCACTTTTGATTTGTACATTTTCCTGTATGCTAAATGTGGATACTGATTACATTAAAACATCAGTTTCACTGTTTTTTCTTTTTTTATTTGACCCACTTTCTTATGTAATCTTATTATTGTTTTCTATGTCTTTTATTTTGAAAATGTCTATAGAAATAATACAATGAATTATTTTTAAATTATAGTGTCTCTTAGCCAATTACTTTATTTTCTTTTTTCCTTTCCTTTGGTTTTATATTTTAATATTTATTTGTTTTTGTTTTTGTTTTTTTTTAACTTTACAATTCTGTATTGGTTTTGCCATACATTGACATGAATCCACCACGGGTGTACTTGCATTCCCAAACTTGAACCCCCCTCCCACCCCCCTCCCCCCAACATCTCTCTGGGTCATCCCCGTGTACCAGCCCCAAGCATGCCGTATCCTGTATCGGACATAGACTGGCGATTCGATTCTTACATGATATTATACATGTTTCAATGCCATTCTCCCAAATCATCTCATCCTCTCCCTCTCCCTCTGAGTCCAAAAGTCTGCTATACACATCTGTGTCTTTTTTGCTGTCTTGCATACAGGGTCATCATTGCCATCTTTCTAAATTCCATATATATGTGTTAGTATACTGTATTGGTGTCTTTCTTTACAGCTTACTTCACTCTGTATAATCAGCTCCAGTTTCATCAGAACTGATTCAAATGTATTCTTTTTAATGGCTGAGTAATACTCCATTGTGTATATATACCACAGCTTTCTTATCCATTCATCTGCTGATGGACATCTAGGTTGTTTCCATGTCCTGGCTATTATAAACAGTGCTGCAATGAACACTGGGGTACATGTGTCTCTTTCAATTCTGATTTCCTCGGTGTGTATGCCTAGCAGTGGGATTCCTGGGTCATAAGGCAGTTCTATTTGCAATTTTTTAAGGAATATCCACATTGTTCTCCATAGTGGCTGTACTAGTTTGCATTCCCACCAACAGTGTAAGAGGGTTCCCTTTTCTACACACCCTCTCCAGCATTTATTGCTTGCAGATTTTTTGATTGCAGACATCCTGACTGGTGTGAAGTGGTACCTCATTGTGGTTTTGATTTGCATTTCTCTAATAATGAGTAATGTTGAGCATCTTTTCATGTGTTTGTTAGCCATCCATATGTCTTCTTTGGAGAAATGTCTATTTAGTTCTTTGACCCATTTTTTGATTGGGTCGTTTATTTTTCTGGAATTGAGCTGCAGGAGTTGCTTGTATATTTTTGAGATTAGTTGTTTGTCAGTTGCTTCATTTGCTATTATTTTCTCCCATTCGGAAGGCTGTCTTTTCACTTTGCTTATATTTTCCTTTGCTGTGCAGAAGCTTTTAATTTTAATTAGGTCCCATTGGTTTATTTTTGCTTTTATTTCCAGAATTCTGGGAGGTGGATCATAGAGGATCCTGCTGTGGTTTGTGTCGGAGAGTGTTTTGCCTATGTTCTCCTCTAGGAGTTTTATAGTTTCTGGTCTCACATTTAGATCTTTAATCCACTTTGAGTTTATCTTTGTGTGCAGTGTTAGAAAGTGATCTAGTTTCATTCTTTTACAAGTGGTTGACCAGTTTTCCCAGCACCACTTGTTAAAGAGATTGTCTTTACTCCATTGTATATTCTTGCCTCCTTTGTCAAAGATAAGGTGTCCATATGTGTGTGGATTTATCTCTGGGCTTTCTATTTTGTTCCATTGATCTATATGTCTGTCTTTGTGCCAATACCATACTGTCTGGATGACTGTGGCTTTCTAGTAGAGCCTGAAGTCAGGCAAGTTGATTCCTCCAGTTCCATTCTTCTTTCTCAAGATTGCTTTGGCTATTTGAGGTTTTTTGTATTCCCATACAAATCTTGAAATTATTTGTTCTAGTTCTGTGAAAAATATCGCTGGTAGCTTGATAGGGATTGCATTGAATTTGTAAATTGCTTTGGGTAGTATACTCATTTTCACTACATTGATTCTTCCAATCCATGAACATGGTATATTTCTCCATCTATTAGTGTCCTCTTTGATCTCTTTCGTCAGTGTTTTATAGTTTTCTATATATAGGTCTTTAGTTTCTTTAGGTAGATATATTCCTAAGTATTTTATTCTTTTCGTTGCAATGGTGAATGGAATTGTTTCCTTAATTTCTTTTTCTACTTTCTCATTATTAGTGTATAGGAATGCAAGGGATTTCTGTGTGTTGATTTTATATCCTGCAACTTTACTATATTCATTAATTAGCTCTAGTAATTTTCTGGTAGAGTCTTTAGGGTTTTCTATGTAGAGGATCATGTCATCTGCAAACAGTGAGAGTTTTACTTCTTCTTTTCCAATTTGGATTCCTTTTATTTCTTTTTCTGCTCTGACTGCTGTGGCTAAAACTACCAGAACTATGTTGAATAGTAGTGGTGAAAG
This sequence comes from Oryx dammah, assembly GCF_014754425.2. NCBI lineage: Eukaryota > Metazoa > Chordata > Mammalia > Artiodactyla > Bovidae > Oryx > Oryx dammah. The sequence continues at coordinate 22,423,480 of NW_024070204.1, forward strand.
TGGGCACCCTTGTCTTGTTCCTGACTTTAGGGGAAATGCTTTCAATTTTTCACCATTGAGGATAATGTTTGCTGTGGGTTTGTCATATATAGCTTTTATTATGTTGAGGTATGTTCCTTCTATTCCTGCTTTCTGGAGAGTTGTCATCATAAATGGATGTTGAATTTTGTCAAAGGCCTTCTCTGCATCTATTGAGATAATCATATGGCTTTTATTTTTCAATTTGTTAATGTGGTGAATTATATTGATTGATTTGCGGATATTGAAGAATCCTTGCATCCCTGGGATAAAGCCCACTTGGTCATGGTGTATGATCTTTTTAATGTGTTGTTGGATTCTGATTGCTAGAATTTTGTTGAGGATTTTTGCATCTATGTTCATCAGTGATATTGGCCTGTAGTTTTCTTTTTTTTGTGGCGTCTTTGTCAGGTTTTGGTATTAGGGTGATGGTGGCCTCATAGAATGAGTTTGGAAGTGTACCTTCCTCTGCAATTTTCTGGAAGAGTTTGAGTAGGATAGGTGTTAACTCTTCTCTAAATTTTTGGTAGAATTCAGCTGTGAAGCCGTCTGGACCTGGGCTTTTGTTTGCTGGAAGATTTCTGATTACAGTTTCAATTTCCGTGCTTGTGATGGGTCTGTTAAGATTTTCCATTTCTTCCTGGTTCAGTTTTGGAAAATTGTACTTTTCTAAGAATTTGTCCATTTCTTCCACGTTGTCCATTTTATTGGCATATAATTGCTGATAGTAGTCTCTTATGATCCTTTGTATTTCTGTGTTGTCTGTTGTGATCTCTCCATTTTCATTTCTAATCTTATTGATTTGATTTTTCTCCCTTTGCTTCTTGATGAGTCTGGCTAATGGTTTGTCAATTTTATTTATCCTTTCAAAGAACCAGCTTTTGGCATTGTTGATTTTTGCTATGGTCTCTTTTGTTTCTTTTGCATTTATTTCTGCCCTAATTTTTAAGATTTCTTTCCTTTTACTAACCCTGGGGTTCTCCATTTCTTCCTTTTCTAGTTGCTTTAGGTGTAGAGTTAGGTTATTTATTTGACTTTTTTCTTGTTTCTTGAGGTATGCCTGTATTGCTATGAACTTTCCTCTTAGCACTGCTCTTATAGTGTCCCACAGGTTTTGGGTTGTTGTGTTTTCATTTTCATTAGTTTCTGTGCATATTTTTATTTCTTTTTTGATTTCTTCTGTGATTTGTTGGTTATTCAGAAGTGTGTTGTTCAGCCTCCATATGTTGGAATTTTTAATAGTTTTTTTTTTTCCTGTAATTGAGATCTAATCTTAATGCATTATGGTCAGAAAAGATGCTTGGAATGATTTCGATTTTTTTGAATTTATCAAGGTTATATTTATGGCCCAGGATGTGATCTATCCTGGAGAAGGTTCCATGAGCACTTGAGAAAAAGGTGAAATTCATTGTTTTGGGGTGAAATGTCCTATAGATATCAATTAGGTCTAACTGGTCTAATGTATCATTTAAAGTTTGTGTTTCTTTGTTAATTTTCTGTTTAAAAAATATGGACTGCTTCACGAATTTGCATGTCATCCTTGCACAGGGGCCATGCTAATCCTCTGTGTATCGTTCCAATTTTAGTATATGTGCTGCCGAAGCGAGCACAGCTAATTAGTTTAAACCTTTGTATTTGTTTTAGTTACTGATAATTTAAGACTTATTTCTACTATCTTGCTGCTTGTTTTCTAATTATAATTTGCCTTTTTTTTCTTTTTCTTCTGATTGGCTCAGTCTTCTTTTGTCCAACATCTCTGCCAATATGAATGTCATAATTTTTATATTGATACTTGTTATTTACCCATATCCTTGGTATTGTCTCCCATATCCTAATCCAAACTTGATAAATTAGCAAGATTAATCAACGGGAGCCTTTTGATGATAAGATTTTGGTTAAAAGAAGGAAAGGTATGCAATACATTCAAAATTTTATAAATGCAAACAGTAAATTATGTAAAATTTATAGAAGACAGGAATATACTGTAGATACATATATATATATATGTACTTATATATATATGCAGATGTGGACTTCTTTGCCCTTTTTATTAATGTAAATGTGAAGCATACCAAGAATTCAGCATTTGAACAAGTAAGCTTGAAGTTCTATAAAAGCACTCTGCAGACACCACTTCCATTTACCCTGATAATGGGTTTGCACCCCATGCACTGACAATATAGAGGGAAAAGCTATTTGCAAATGGAATAAATAGCACTTGGAAATGTAACCACATGTGGTAGAGCTTAAATCTATTCAAGGAAAGTCTGTAGATGATTTTAGGACTAAAGTGAGGAATAAAACCAGTGATAAGCATACTAATATTCTCAAGTTCATTTTTTAAAATATGTACCTGTAATTATTTATAGAACTGAACAAATAAAATTAAAATTCTGCTAAATTCATAAGGGCAGTGAAAACAATAAATAAGCAGATGGGTCAGTTTCACATTAGCTGGTTGTACACAAGAGATAACAGAAAGTAATTGTTTGATTCTTTGCATAATTTGCATCAGGGAAACTTAAGATGGTTGTACTATACTGAGAAGAAAATCAGGTAGCTTTAGACTTATCAGGAAAAACTTCTCAGTTACTAAATTACCCACATAGATTCTCTGTTAGTACAATGGGAATATAATAAAGGGAGATGAGATTAAGAGCCTGATTTAAGTACAGAAATGGAAAATTTATAGATAGTAAATTCTCTCCAAGATGTTATTGTGAATCAGCAGAGAAAACAAAGGATGGAGGAAAGTTGTCTTTAGCAAAATGGAATGTATGAAAACACCTAGTATGCTTTAGGTTTTGTTCTCTTTGGGGTCTGTATTAATGTATCAGTGTTAAAACATTGCAGCTACTTTACCACCTTGTCTGCTGTTAGCCAACTGTATACATTTTCCTTCTTCCATGAAATAAGAAAATTCTTTCCACACAATAGTAAAATTCTGTCAACCCTGGATCTTATGAATTAACATAGAGTTAATTAGGATTTGAGCAACTTATCATAAATTAACTTTTTCCAAAAAAAAAAAAAAAGGCAAATGGCGACCAATGGGGGAATTAGGTTGAGAGAACTTAGTTAGCAGGTAAAGAGGTCTACTGAGGTCAGAGGATTAAATTACAATGGAATACCTGTCTATAAGGTGTTAAATTGTTAAATACACATGTATATGATTGTGTGAGGTTTTTTTTTTTTTAAATAGGCATGTGTGTAAATTTATACACACACACACAAATATATATATTGAGTCTTAAATCAGCTTGCTATTTGTACCTGATATTTTGAGGTTTCTCTCAATTTGGTCAACATCACTGTACTGCATTATACTATTGAATAGTCACAGGATTTTTGAGTTTTTAGCAACTAATACTTAAGACAAAAAAAAAATGTATCTTTATGGGAAAACTGCAGAGGTTGATCTTCTTTGATCAGAAACATTCTTAGCAGCCTAGTTCTTTCCAGAGTAGGTCATAAAATGGAAGAGAGATCTCCTATACCTACTAATATCAATATTGTCTTTCAAATACAAAGCTGGTATATTATAATTTTCTTTAGGTCTCTGAAATACCCACTGAGTGTCATCTGTTGTTTCAAGCCTATTTTTAAGATCTTATTTATTTATTTATTTATTTATTTTGACATCAATAGGGTTCACTTTTCCAGCAAGAAGTTGGCTGGCATCCCTGGGTTAATTCACCATTTTGGGCAAAACTTGTTTGTATACTTTGTTCTTAAGTACAAATTGTTTATAAGCAATTAAATAGTTAAATAAAGTAACTTTTTTTTTTAACCATATAGACTTCCAACTTTATATATGTGGCAAGAGTTAGTAGTTTAACAAACTATACAGTTCACATGGGATTTCCTGGTGGCTCAGATGGTAAAGCATCTGCCCACAATGCAGGAGACCCGGGTTCGGTCCCTGGGTCAGGAAGATCCCTTTGAGAAGGAAATGGCAACCCACTCCAGTATTCTTGCCTAGAAAATCCCATGGATGGAGGAGCCTGTTGGGCTACAATCCATGGGGTCTCAAAGAGTCGGACACGACTGAGCAACTTAACTTTCACTTTCATACATTTCACATTCTTTATAAAATAGTTATAGCCATTTTTATCATATAATGACAATGATGATGATGATGATAGAAAACAGATACCTAAAATATATGACGCTATCCTGTGCCAAACGTGGCCCTATATGCTTCCAACCTATGGCTCCTTTAAACACCATAATAAGACTTAGAGGTATGTACAAGTCTAAATGGCATTAGGAAGGTAAAGTATTAATACTAGAAACATAAGAAAAACTAGAGTCTCGCGACTGGTTAAGTGATAGAACCAGTACACAAACCCAGGCAGTCTGACTCCAATAACTATATCTTAAACTTACTTTTTCTGCCCTTCATTACATATCATTGTTTGTGTGTGCTCAGCTGTCTGATTCTTTGTGGCCCCATGAACTGTAGGGTGCCAGTCTCCTTTGTCCATGGAATTTTTCAGGCAAAAATACTGGAGTAAGTTGCCATTTCATACTCCAGGGGATCTTCCTAACCCACAGATCAAGCCCATGTCTCCTGCATTGGTAGCCAGATTTTTACCACCAGTGCTATTCTTTACCACAATCCCTATGTTACTTTGTTTCTTCTTATGCACTGTTATATAGTGCAAAAAATTTAAATAACCAAGCAATGTTTTAATTATAAATTAACACATTATGTGTATCAAAACTGTAGATATTTTAGGCTTGAAGTTTTGTTACTAAAATTTTTCCAAAATTTAGTGGATGGAAAAAAAAAAGTGCATGTGTGTTGTGTAAGACCAAGATGAATAGTCTATAAATAATTTTGCCTTAATATTTCACAAACCTAGTGGACAAAAATGCAAACCTATGAATGTTTTCTCTATTTATTATTCCTATGACCTTACTGAGGCAAAAATGATACATACTACACATGCTGAAATCATAAATTTGTTCCTAAATATGGTTTTGACTACTGTATTTTGACCATCTGAAGGTCAAATAAAAAATTAAGCAAAAGGCACAAAAGAAAATAGGATAAATTTGCTGCTTCAATTACATCTTCTTGTGACCCTATAATTCCTATTAATGGAATAATTTGGTATTTAGATTAGTATATTAAACTAAATATAAACTAGGAGGAAATAGTTGTTTAAATGGTATATAATGAAACAAATTGTTTTTAAAAAGCTTTTATATAAAATGCTTTCACAAAGATTCTTCTTTCTGATGGCAAGGAATTGACCTAATTAAGATGCCTAGCTAGACTGAATGCCTATATATTTCCAGTCTAAATTCTCTAAATGATTCTGCGTGATGGCAGTTAGGAAAATATAAAGACCATAGGGGGATTGATCCTGTGACCTCAGCTTCATTAGCTGAATACATTTAATGAAGTGAGTTAGCAGGGTCCCAGAAATGGATGGAATACTTGTCATCATTACTCATCAGACCATGTATAGACATTTCACCATGATAAAAGAAAAGGCCACTTTGGTGATTATGTCCTTGAATATAAAAAAGATAACTTGTCTCTGGCTCTTTTTCTTTATTTTTTGATGTATATGAAACCATCACCAACATCCTCTGGTCTTTTTCAGCTGATTCGTATCTCATTATTTCATAAATCACAAATGTGGAGCTTTTAATGACCCATATAATGGAGTACAGACACTGAAGTAGAGTATTTTATCAGCTCTTTCAGGATTCTTTCTTTGTATGATAAGAAATTGTGCAAGTTGGGCTGTCCTCTTTGATATCCAGGCATCCAGCAGTTTGTGTTACCCTATCATCACAAAATCATCAATGATAAATTCAAGTTCCTCTTTAGATGTCTTGATCAGATATAGTTTTCTCAGATATAAACTATGAAAATCTCAAATGCCTTGAAACATATCCCATGTGACAAATTCCAATAGTCATTTCCAGATAGTAACATAGTATTAACGTTTTTGAAATTTAATTCCTTTTGGACTGTGGATATGAAAATCAGCTATGTAGTATTAGCCAAGCATTAGCAAAATATTGGCCTATGATATCATCAAGTTCAAAGGTTCCTGAAAAGTTATATTCATTCTTTAAATAAACTTTTAACTTTAGGATAATTTTAGTATATAAGTGGCACTTTAGAGGATCTACTTTGTAGACAAAGTGCTTCTTACTTCCACTGTGGTAGTAGCAAACCAATTTCTACTTCATAGCTAAAATCAATCTCCCCCACAAATACAGTAACCCTTTTCCTTGGACTGTTAGTTCAATGGCATTTGAATTCCTAAGAGGCAAAAGGCAATATCATCTCATAGTTCAAAGGAATAATTTTTCTGTTTCTTGCTGGAATATTCTTCCCTTTAAAACAAAAACCTCTAGGACAGTCAAGCATAACATAATGGGGACAGAAGGCAAAAGCAAAATTTTGTGAGTAGGTCAATCCTACTTCTATAAATGTGTTTTCTATCATATTAGATGGACATATATTTTCACATCATTATTTTTTGTTTCCTTGGATCAAATGAATTGAGATATAGAGATATAATCAGAGGGAAGACAGACAGTGTTCCTGTGTCTTTTGTGTCTTCCCTAAAAGACAAAAAACACATTTTGCCAATGAAATGGTTACAGTTGCTGAGCTCTTGCTATCTTTCTTTTTACTCGCCAAGGAAAACATCCCTTTCTCAGCCTACATTGTTTGAATAAATAAGGTTGAACATTTCTACTTAGAATAATAAAAAAAAAGTCATTACAAGTTGTGACAGAAACTCATATAAAACAAAAGGACTGAGAATTGATGGTGAATTTCTAACCTGTCATCTTAGATATCATCGTTGATGGTGCCAGAAATATTTTTGAGCATATATCCTAGACCTTCAGCTTCTCCAGATGACTGTCAGTTGACAGATCAGGAAGAGAGAAAGAAGTGAACCCTACATAGGTGATTTGGAACAGATTCCTTCAACTGCTTGGTGTAGAAGTACAACACTCAGTTATTATTACAAGGTGCATGCTTATTCACTTATGTCCAACTCTTTGTGACCTGGTGAACTATCGCCCACCAGGCTCCTCTGTCCATGGGGATTATCCAAGCAAGAATAGTGGAGAGGGTTGCCATACCTTTCTCCAGGGGATCTTCCCAACCCAGGGACTGAACCCAGGTCTCCTGCACTTCAGGCAGATTCTTTACTGTCTGAAAGGTGAACATGACTGTTTTCTGGCAATGGGAATACTGGAGTCAGCCTCAAGAGGCTTATGATGATTTTGGCTTTTGCAAGAGGCCTGTGTGATCCTCATCCTTTGAACAGAGGTTAGGGAACAGAGCCTCCAAAGATAATATGGAGCCATATCATTGTGCTGCACAATGGAACGCAGCTGACTTTGGTAGGAAGGACAGAAGAGGAAAATTAAAGGTTTTCTTGAAGCAGGTGTGAACAAAGGATTATTGAACTGGGCATTCACTGGAGTCTGTTCTGTAAGCCTGAAGTAGTTGAGTTATATGGAAGCAGAAAAAGTGGGTCAATCGTCATCAGTTTGGTAAGCACATGTTGATATTGTCTCTCTCTAATGGGGACTGATGATTGTTCTTTCTTCCAGAAAGGGTTAGATGTCTTTTGCAAATAGATCTGATTTCTTCTAGAAGAATTGAGCAAAGCATCTTCCATGGGCTCTATGTCTGTGTTGACATTACTTCAGATCCAACTGGCACTGAAAGTGGGACACACACACCCAGGGTCTTCCTGCCCCAGTTTAAAAAGTAGAATTCTGTCCTTTAGCTCAGATCAGGCCATGGTGTATAAGGAGCTCTACATCTGAATATGCTCATAGGACAGCTTTTTGCAGACAATGTATTAGGTAATTGGACCTTCAAGGGGCTTCTGACACTTGGGAATCCCAGAGCTGAGGAAGTCCAGAATTTCTCTAATCAGTGGTTGGAACTTTAGATGGTCATCCAAAAAGCTCTTGCTGTTTCAGGAGGATCATCTTGGTGGCACTGTGTGTCCTGTAGGAGGGTGACTCACTACTCAATCACTTGTCCATCTTCAGAATAGTCTTATCAGTGCTGCTAAAAAAAAACATGATCATCTGAGCTATTTCTATTGCCTTTGACCTGCCCTCCTGCACAGAGAAAATTCAGTATTTCTTGTGGATTTTCTCTTTTCTGCCTTTGCTTTACTTGCCTCCTTTCCTTCTATTCCCCACTACCCATTTGGAGTACCTTTCCTATATATGATGGGGGTTCCTGATAGCTCAGTTGGTAAAGAATTGCCTGCAACGCAGGAGACCCCTGTTTGATTCCTTGGTCAGGAAGATCTGCTGGTGAAAGGATAGGCTACCCACTCCAATATTCTTGGGCTTCCCTTGTGGTTTAGCTGGTAAAAGAAATCATCTGCAATGTGGGAGACCTGGGTTTGATTCCTGGGTTGGGAAGATCCCCTGGAGAAGGGAAAGGGTTACCCATTCCAGTATTCTGGCCTGAAGAAATCCGTGAACTGTATAGTCCATGGGATCCCAAAGAGTTGGCCATAACTGAGCAACTTTCACTTTCATATATGCATGTAAATAAAAATATGTATTTTGGAATTTGCTGTTTTATAACAGAACTTGTTATTGCATGTGAATATCTGCATTGCAAACAGTTTTCAGGAAATTGACTAGCTACTAATGCTACTTATGGGGAAAATTATAGAGAGTTTAAGATCTTTATAAGGAAAATTAAGATCTATTTCAGTTGGATTATATTTTTACTGCTTTGATTTTAAAGAGAATTGCATTTTTTAAACTGAGCAAAAGAACCTTTTGTAAAATTTAGTGATAAAAAAATTTTGGAAGGTGGAACTTGATATTACCATTAATGATAAATATGCATTTTATCATAATTCTAAAATATCACCTCTAAGGGTATATTATTTTGAATGCACATATAAGCAATTTTATTAATATTCTGGTTTGTTTTCTATAATGCTGCATAGCATATTTTATCCTAGGAGTCTGTCCTTTCAGAGGATTTTATCACTTGCTAGCTTTCAGGAATTTCCAGGTTCACAGCAGCTGACTTTTTACTACAAGTTTTATGACTCTAAAACCATTAGAAGAACATCAATGTTTCCCTAAATTGGTTTTTTTGGAGAAATGTAATATGTTTGATAAATTAAAATAAAAAGATGGAAACATAACAGCATATTGTGTTACTTGTTAATTTTTCTTTCTCAAATGTATTATATTGAAAGGGATTGATTTGTGGAGTACATTTTCAAACCAATTTCACCTTTGTTTCTAGAAAAACTACATTTTGTCCTAGAAAGCTATTGACATTTCATCAGAGGAAATAGATTCAGAATTGCTGTCCAGTAAAAGTCCTTCTTAGCAATAGTACTCTATCTTTCACCAAAGACAATGCAATTGACCTTGGGTCGGAGGATAAAAAGCTGCCATTATGAAGCAACAGAATAACTGGTTGTCTTCCTCTGCTAAGTTTTTGGCATCACAGACTTCTTTGAGTCATGCTCTTATATAGGGAAGGAACTAATCCAATAACCACAATAAACTAAATTATACAATTACTTTCTCTTTGTCAATTTAAATTAGTAGGTTTGTCAAAAATAAAAGCAGAACTTCAAACATATTCAGAGATCATAAACATGACTGAAATAGAACTTAAAAGTATCTTGCCATCTAAAATGTCCCAAGTCAATTTCATATACTTCAAATTGTTTATCTTTAGGCTCTGCCTCTCTAAGGTTAGAAGGCTTAAACACATTTAAATTATAATCATCTCAAAATAGCACTTCAAACATAAACCCATTAATTGTCTCTTTCCAAATGATTATTGAAAATAAGCTTCTTAAACAGAAAACATCTGACAGTAAGCAATCACTTAATTCTTTCAAAAAGGGAGAAACTGTTGTTTTAAATACAATGATTTCTATTATCACATCATATTGAATAGGTAAGATCATGCAAATATCCTGAAAGTTCTCACCTCCTTTTCAGGAAAGTATCAGTTCAGTTCAGTTCCCTCATTCAGTCGTGTCCAACTCTGACCGCATAGACTGTAGCACGCCAGATTTCCCTGTCCATCACCAACTCCCTGAGCTTGCTCAAACTCACGTCCATTAAATCAGTGATACCATCCAACCATCTCATCCTCTGCCATACCCTTCTCCTCCTGCCTTCAATCTTTCTCAGCGTCGGGGTCTTTTCCAATGAGTCAGTTTTTCACATCAGGTGATCAAAGTATTGGAGTTTCAGCTTCAGCATCTGTCTTTCCAATGAATATTCAGGACTGATTTCCTTTAGGATGGACTGGTTGGATCTCCTTGCAGTCCAAGGGACTCTCAACAGTATTCTCCAACACCACAGTTCAAAAGCATAAATTCTTTGGCACTCAGCTTTCTTTATGGTCCAATTTTCCATCAGGAAAGTATAGATGTAAGATAATCTCATAGGAAAATTCACAGTAACAGAGATAAATAAAAAGAAAGTGTTAGGAGCTGAGGGTATAAATTTATGTTACATTTATTCTTGGCAGGCTACTGAGTAGCTCAATTTAAGGACACTGCCCAGACATTAAAGGTAGAAATAAGCCATCATTCTTGTTTCCATTGTGTCATTGATTAATTTTGCAGTCATGGACAGGCTACTCATTTTTCTGAAGTTTTGCTTTCCAGACATTACAATGGAAGATTTAAACTTTTTTTCCCTCCAAAGAGTCTTCTAATTATAATTATACCATTACTTATTTTATTTGTATTGCATGAAGTTATTGAACTTTCCAGATTTATTTTATTTTTGAAAAATGTGCACCATTTGATTACATTGAAAAAAATCTCTAAAATGAACATTAGCCTTTGATTTCACACGTGGACCTTGCATCAGGGACATCACTGATGCTTGGACCCAAGCAGTTAGAGGTGTCAGCCTGTGGAACTCTGCCAGGTGTTGACCTTCCACCCAATGAATTGGCTTACTGTATTGGAAGCAGGTAGAATCCCAAGGATGCCTATGTCCTAATCCCAGGAATGGGTGAATATGTTACTTTACATAGAGACTATGAAAATGTTATTAATTATCCTAAGATGGGGATATAGCCTGGTTTATCCAAGTGGGACCAATGTAATCAACATTGTCCTTGTAAGTGAAAAGGAGAAGATGGAGGATCAGAGAAGGGAACATGGTGACAGGAGAGGTTAGAGTGATGGGATTGTTGGCTTTGAGAAAAGAAAGCCAAAAAATACGAGTAGCCTCTAGAAACTCAAAAAATGGCAAGAGTGTAGGTTCTTCTTTCTGGCCTCCAGAAGGAAACTGAAGGCTTAATAACCTGTCAACAGATGGATTTTAGCCATATGAGACTCATTTGGGGCCTCTTACCTGCAGAACTTATGGTCTAAGTCATTATGGTTATGATTTTTTTTCTTTATTGGTAGCTTTAGAAAGCATCACTATGAACAAAGCTAGTGGAGGTGATGGAATTCCAGTGGAGCTGTTTGAAATCCTGAAAGATGATGCTGTGATAGTGCTGCACTCATTATGCCAGCAAATTTGGAAAACTCAGCAGTGGCCACAGGACTGGAAAAGGTCAGTTTTCATTCCAATCCCAAAGAAAGGCAATGCAAATGAATGCTCAGACTACCACACAATTGCACTCATCTCACATGCTAGTAAAGTAATACTCAAAATTCTCCAAGCCAGGCTTCAGCAATACATGAATCGTGAACTTCCTGATGTTCAAGCTGGTTTTAGAAAAGGCAGAGGAACCAGAGATCAAATTGCCAACGTCTGCTGGATGATGGAAAAAGCAAGAGAGTTCCAGAAAACATCTATTTCTGCTTTATTGACTATGCCAGCCTTTGACTGTGTGGATCACAATAAACTGTGGAAAATTCTGAAAGACATGGGAATACCAGACCACCTGATCTGCCTCTTGAGAAATCTGTATGCAGGTCAGGAAGCAACAGTTAGAACTGGACATGGAACAACAGACTGGTTCCAAATAGGAAAAGGAGTACATCAAGACTGTATATTGCCACCCTGCTTATTTAACTTATATGCAGAGCACATCATGAGAAACCCTGGACTGGAAGAAACACAAGCTGGAACCAAGATTGCCGGGAGAAATATCAATAACCTCAGATATGCAGATGACACCACCCTTATGGCAGAAAGTGAAGAGGAACTAAAAAGCCTCTTGATGAAAGTTAAACAGGAGAGTGAAAAAGTTGGCTTAAAGCTCAACATTCAGAAAACGAAGATCACGGCATCCGGTCCCATCACTTCATGGGAAATGGATGGGGAAACAGTGGAAACAGTGTCAGACTTTATTTTTGGGGGCTCCAAATCACTGCAGATGGTGACTGCAGCCATAAAATTAAAAGACGCTTACTCCTTGGAAGAAAAGTTATGACTAACCTAGATAGCACATTCAAAAGCAGAGACATTACTTTGCCGACTAAGGTCTGTCTAGTCAACGCTATGATTTTTCCTGTGGTCATGTATGGATGTGAGAGTTGGACTGTGAAGAGGCTGAGCGCCGAAGAATTGATGCTTTTGAACTGTGGTGTTGGAGAAGACTCTTGAGAATCCCTTGGACTACAAGGAGATCCAACCAGTCCATTCTGAAGGAGATCAGCCCTGGGATTTCTTTGGAAGGAATGATGCTAAAGCTGAAGCTCCAGTACTTTGGCCACCTCATGCAAAGAGTTGACTCATTGGAAAGGACTCTGATGCTGGGAGGGATTGGGGGCAGGAGGAGAAGGGGACAACAGAGGATGAGATGGCTGGATGGCATCACTGACTCGATGGACGTGAGTCTGAGTGAACTCTGGGAGTTGGTGATGGACAGGGAGGCCTGGCGTGCTGCGATTCATGGGGTCGCAAAGAGTCGGACACGACTGAGCGACTGAACTGAACTGAAGCTTTTTTGGAGCTATAGGAAGCTTACAGCTGTGTGTTCATCTCTACCTCTTTTTATCTCACCTGAAAGTAATAACCTGTATTAAATTTCACTCTACAATTGCTTAGTTTTTAATAGCATCTTATTTAATTATTTCAATGTCTTTCTAATTCATATGTAAGCAGACACTCATATTTTTAAGGTCAGGCCTATAGGATTTGCTGATGTTAAGTTTAAACACATAAATCAAACATCAGATATTATAAATCAAATATCAACCTGAGTTTTTGTTTCTGTTTTTCACCTTATCAAATGTAAGAATGGGTTCATTGGGTTTGGTGGGGTGAAGGAAGGAGGAGGATGCTGAAACAGAAAGGTCCTGAGTGGGGCTAAGCACATGGCAAGTTTGAAATGCCAAGTAGATGCCCACATTTGTTTTCTGAATAGTTGTATTCATCTGGATTTTAAAGGATCGGCATATAAACCTGGAACTCATGAGATACAAGTAGTATTTAAGATTATGGAGCATGATAAGATCACCCACGTAGTAAGTGTAGTATGGAAGATAAGAGGTTTTTTTGACATACCAAGGTTAAGAGCTTGGGAATAAGAAGAAACAAAAGGAGATGAGCATGAGTAGCCAGTGAAACTGGTGATATACTAAGTGAATGAACTGTTTCCAAATGTGGTAGTAATCAACTGTGCCAAATGCTGTTGATGGGTTACATGAGAACTGAGACTTGAACATTTAGTAAAGCAAGATGGAAATTATTGTTTACTTTGGCAAAATGGCATTAGAGATAAACAAAACAAAACAAAGATCTTTGGAGTATATTCAAAACAAAATTTTTAAAAATCAAGATAAACCCTTACTTTGGAAAGATATGTAGATCAAAGGAATTTTGTCCCTTTTTCTTTGAATATGGATAAATCACAGTTTGGTGCTATGGGAATGGTTCCACTTGATGATCTGAAAGATGAAGCAGATGATCACTGGAGTGAAGTTGCTGAATAGGTCAGAGATGGGATCTACAGAACAACTAAAAGGACTAACTTAAAGCATAATTAGTTCAATAATTACAGAAAGGAAGAAAAACACATGAATACAACTGGTCCTTGTGTTCCTCTTTGCTCTGTAGTATTTTCTGGCCTCACTGAAATCCCTCTATCAGGACTCCATAACCATGATATCACATTGTGACAATATTTCAAGCAATGTCTGATGGTATAAACCCTTCTTCTAGAAATACCCTGTTGTGAAATAATCAGTTATTTCTGCAGTTTTCTTTCACCAAAGCTGTCATATAGGAAGATTGCATCACACTGTGGTTAGAGGCAGAGGTCCAAAGGTTGTTTCTGGTTAATTACTTTATGCATTCATTTTGTTACCAAATGCTAGTTGTGTGCCCAATGCAACGTGAGGCCAAATAAACCAAAACATTGAAGTGCGGAGAAGAAAAAGTTTTACTTCAGAGTCATGCAAGTAGATGGGTCACTTATGCCCAAAAGTTGTTGCAGACTTCTTGGTATAGGAATCCTGTGTTCTTGCAGCTGTCACATGGTGTTCCTGTAAACCTTCAACAGGACAAATATTATTTTCTGTTCTGCAACTTTTTATCACTGTATGATTGGACTCTTGAAGGTCAGAGTCCTGAGAAAAGGTTATTCTGTATATTTCAGGATATGGGCAACATATCCTTTCATAAAAGGAGTAGAGTTAGCATGACTAAGGACAGGCACCAAAGCACAGAGGTCAAAGTAAAAGGAATAGATCTAGTATGGAGTCAGATTTTTCTTCTCTATCACAGTTTCTTAATGATTAGATGTGTATTTTGAATTTAATGCACACATATATCCTTCTTTATCACTAGCACCAACTGGGAAGCCCCTAAAATATCTTCCCCTGTTCTATCAGAGCCTGCTTCTTTATTGTATTAGTCACTAAGTCAAATCTGATTCTTTCGCAACCCTATGAATGTAGCCCACCAGGCTCCTCTGTCAGTGAAACTTTCCAAGCAAGAATATTGGAGTGAGTTTCCATTTCCTTCTCCAAGGGACCTTCCCAACCCAGGGATTGATCTCTCATTTCCTGCTTGGCAGGCACATTTTTCACCACAGGGCCACCTAAGAAGCCCTTGGACCTGATGAGATCTATATAAATGTCAGTTTTTCTTAGTATAATCTGTTGAGTACAACAATATGCAATTTAAAAATAGACTTAAAAATTAATGAGATAATATGTATCAACACATTTCATATCAAATGTTTGATAAATGTTTCTTTTCTTCTCTTCATATTTTTTATGTTAGTTATATGATTTATTTCAAATGTTTGGTCTTTCACCTCTATTCAGTCTATGAGGTGAAGTCGCTCAGTCGTGTCCGACTCTTTGTGACCCCATGGACTGTAACTTACTGGGCTTCTCCGTCCATGGGATTCTCCAGGCAAGAATACTGGAGTGGATTGCCATTTCCTTCTCCAGAGGATCTTCCCGACCCAGGGATCAAACCTGGGTCTCCCGATTTCGAGGCAGGTGCTTTAACCTCTGAGCCACCAGGGACATCCTATATTTCATAGATAATTTTTTGGTTCTCTTCTCTTTCTAGACTTTCTCTCTGAGTGATATTGCCAATTCCTATGGATTTAAATATTGCCCTGTCACAGTGGCTCCCAAAAGTATAGATCCAGAATAGAATGTATCTCTGAGCCCAAACCCATCCAACTTTGTGCTCACATTTCTAAATAGATGCCTCCTTGATTCCTCAAAATTAACTTGTGCATAAAGTATGTCTTTTCCCCTCATTCCAGTTTTCCCTTTGGTGGAACATACTATGATTCCTTCAATTTAATCTTCTCTATCTTGGTTAAAACACACACACACACACACACACCCAGTCCACTTATTCAGGCTTGAAACCTGAGTTTCATTTGTACCTTTCCTTTTCTTTGATAACCATTCTGTCATTCATATTTTTTTCCTCTTTTTCCCATCTAATGCATTTTCATGAAAGCACCATAGTTTTAGTTGCAATCATCTCTTTGTTGTTGTTTTTCAGTTGTCAAGTCATGTCCAACTCTTTGTGACATGTAAATTGCTGCATCCCAGGCTTCCCTGTCTTTCACCATCTCTTGGAGTTTCCTCAAACTCATGTCCGTTGATTCTATGATGCCATTCAACCATCTCATCCTCTGTCACCCCCTTCTCCTCTTGCCCTCATTCTTTCCCAGCATCAGGGTCCTTTCCACTAAGTTGTCTCTTCACATCAGGTGGCCAAAATATTGAAGCTTCAGCTTTAGCATCAGTCCTTCCAATGAATATTCAGGATTGATTTCCTTTAGGATTGACTGGTTTGATTTCCTTGCTGTCCAAGGGGCTCTCAAGAGTCCTCCGATACCACAGTTTGAAAGCATCAATTCTTTGGCTCTCAGCCTTCTTTATGGTACAACTCTGACATCTGTGGATGACTACTGGAAAAACCATAGCTTTGACTATACAGAACCTTATAGTGATGTCTCTGTTTTTTAATATGCTGTCTAGATTAGTCATATCTTTTCTTCCGAGAAGCAAGCGTCTTTTAATTTCATGGCTGCAGTCACTGTCTGCAGTTATTTTGGAGCTCAAGAAAATGAAATCTCTCACTGTTTCCACTCTTTCCCCATCTATTTCCCATGAAATAATGGACTGGAAGCCATGATCTTCATTTTCTGAATGTTGAGTTTTGAGCAAGCTTTTTCAGTCTCCTCTTTTACCTTCACCAGCAGCTTTTTAATTCCTCTTCACTTTCTGCCACTAAAGTGGTATCATCTGCATATCTGAGGTTGTTGATATTTCTCCCCACAGTCTTGATTCCAGTTTGTGAGTTATCCAGCCTAGCATTTCCCATGATACATTCCGGATATAAGTTGAATAATCAAAGTGGCAATATACAGCCTTGAGGTACTCCTTTCCCAATTTGGAACCAGTCCATTGTTTCATGTCTGTTTGTAACTGTTGATTCTTGTACTGCATACAGGTTTCTCAGAAGGCAAGTAAGTTGGTCTAGTACTCCCATCTCTTTAAGAGTTTTTCACAGTTTGTTGCGATCTACACAGTCAGACTTTAGCATAGTCAATGAAGCAGATGCAGACTTCTGTGGTTGTTGTTACTTTAATTCCCTTGCTTTTTGGATGATCCAGTGGATGTTGGCCATTTGATCTCTGGTTCCTCTGTCTTTTCTAAATCCTGCTTGTACATCTGGAAGTTCTCAGTTAACGTATTACTGAAGCCTAGCTTGAGGGATTTTGAACATTATCTTGCTGGCATATGAAATGAGTGCAATTGTATGGTAATTTGAATATTCTTTGGCATTGCTTTTCTTTGGAATTGGAATGAAAATTGATCTTTCCAGTCCTCTGGCCACTGCTGAGTTTTCCAAATTTGCTGGTATATTGAGTGCAGCACTTTCACAGCATCATGTTTTAGGATTTGAAATAGCTCAAAATAGCTGGAATAGCTGGAATTTTATCACCTCCACTAGCTTTGTTTCTAGTAATGCTTCCTAAGGCCCACTTTACTTCACACTCCAGGATTCTGGCTCTAGGTGAGTAATCACACCACCGTGGTTATCTGGGTGAATAAGACTTTTTTTTTTTTTTTTTTTTGGTACCACCTCTTCTTAATCTCTTCTGTTCCTGTTAGGTGTTTGCCTTTTCTGAACTTTATTTTAACTGATTTACTCCTTCTCAGTCATTTACTCTCCCCCCTAACAGAATAGTATGTGATAGTAATGCTCATTTAATCACATACTGTTAAAGCATACTGTTTTCTCATTGTTCCTAAACTCTAAACTTGATCACAGCCTTTTAACTGTATCCAATATTTTCCCTTATGTTCTTCATATATAAGAAATTCTTTCCTTCCTCAGGGCCTTTGCATGTGATGTTTTCTCAGCCTGTAATGTTCCTTTCCCTGATCCTCACATGAGCAGCATCTCATTCCTTGGATCCAGATATAAAGGGATCTCTTCAGTGAGATGGCTTCCTTCAATAGCCTAACTCCATACTCACAATTCATCTCGGTCCTTTATGTGTTTCCTTTAAACTGTTAATATAACAAGCAAAATACATTATTATTTTATTTATAAAAGAAAAAGGTGAGGAGGGAATCTATGAGATTCTGTTTCCTGGAACAGTATCTAGTACAATTTCTGCTGCAGAGTAAGTATTCAATAAACAATCACCAATTTTACTTTAAAATTTTATAGATGTATTTTTAATATTTTTACAAAACACATTATATAAAACAAAGCTGATTTAAGAATTGAATTAATTTTTATTTAGCTGAAAATATCTACATTTGTTATTTAGCCTATGAAATATTTTATTTATGTGACTAAATATCAAATGGCATAAATAGAATTAGTGAAAGTAGGCTTGCTGCTGCTGCTGCTGAGGTTGCTAAGTCGCCTCAGTTGTGTCCGACTCTGTGCGACCCCATAGACGGCAGCCCACCAGGCTCCCCCATCCCTGGGATTCTCCAGGCAAGAACACTGGAGTGGGTTGCCATTTCTTTCTCCAATGCATGAAAGTGAAAAGTGAAAGTGAAGTCGCTCAGTCCTGTCCGACTCTTAGAGACCCCATGGACTGCAGCCTACCAGGCTCCTCCGTCCATGGGATTTTCCAGGCAAGAGTACTGGAGTGGGGTGCCATCGCTTTACATACTATAAATTGAAAGCCTTCATTTAATCAAAATTATACATTTAAAATATAAATAGATTTATCTGATGTCATACACTTCAGTGGCTTTACTGGAATGAAAATAGAGCTTGAAGCAGAATAACAGATTGTCTTACATCTGTGAATTTTCAAGTTTTGACCAATATCTGTGTGGCTTGAGGCTGTTGGACATCTGGTAAATTTCACTCCTGTATTTTGGCATATATTCCTTTGCTATGTTCGGGGAAAAATGTAAATGCTTGCATTGGGTGACTGAAATATTGTGGAAAAATTCATCCTTGTATATTTTAACTTTTTTAATAGTTTATTAAATCTCATTTTTCCTTTCAAATAGATGAAAATACAGGTGAAATTAAAGCCATTTAATTGTGGTGGTCAGTGCCCAAATATTGACAAAGGACTTTTTAAAACAATTTACTGCTGAAAAAAATAGTAAACTATGTGATTTAAGCTGACATGTTTCTATAGTTTGATGTTTCATCCTTATAATATTCCTTTTCAATTACTGACTTAATGGACATGAGGTTGAGCAAACTGTGGGAGACTGTGAAGGACAGGAAAGTCTGGCATGCTGCAGTTAAGGGGTTGCAAAGAGTCAGACATGACTGAGTGACTGAAAACACCACCACCACAATATGGAAAGAGTAAAAGAAGGTGAATTTGAGATTTAACTCCAATTTCACAAATTGAGTCATCTTTACTTCCCTTCTCTCTAATGTTTCTTCTGATTTCACCTTTAATACATAGATTTCTACGTCACAATCTATACTAGCCATCGTCTCCTCTCTCAAGAAATTCCCAACTATGTTGAAAATCAGACCTATGTAAATGTAACCAGGGAGAAACTTCAGGAAGCTATAAATGCCAGAGAAGCAGTTGTTCCTACAACTCTGACAGTGCTAAAAGGTCCAAAGGACAGAGAACTCAAGTACTGAATAAACAAATGAACTGTGTTCTCCACGTCCCGAATATTCCAGCTGATGCATGCAAAAATTGCCTTAATGATAGTGTGCCCAATTTACAACCATTGTCCACCCTAATTATTAATAGTATCCCTTTTCATTCCCCAAATAACTGGTTTCAATGAGTTGGTCCTCCTATTTAATGCTTTCATGAGTGCCAGGGGTACAGCAGCAAAATAAGTTAAACTGATCTCCCTTCCTCCCTTTTCTGTGAAGTACACACACTTATTCCCTTCTCTACTTCCTCTTACCACCAGACCTCGCTTGACTCAAAGGGCTGACTAGCTTGGAAAAACATATCTTCATTTCAGGAATTTACTCTTAACACATTAGGGAAGTTTTCTTTACAAGAGATCAAGATTCAGCTCATAATTTTATCATTAGTATAAATCTGACCTTTGAAAGCAATTGATTAATGCTACAGTTGTAGAATCTGGAATGATTCCTTTGTACTGCAACCCCTGCCTTCCTAGAATCACATATAATTGCAACTCTAGAATTATAATCCCTAGGCATGGCCTCTCTGGACTCATTGTAAAGATTCCTGACCCTTCTGACATATGTATTGTTGTTGTTCAGTCACTAAGTCGTGTCCAACTCTTTGTGACTCTGTGGACTGCAGCACACCAGGCTCCTCTGTCCTTCACTATCTCCTTGAGTTTGCTCAAATTCATGTCCATTGAGTGGGTGATGCTGTCTAATATTTACCCACCTTCTAAACTCTCACCTGTGTGAGAGCCAAACATTACACATGCTTCTCAACTATGATCTTAGCTCTTCTTCCAAAATAACCTAAGTTCTTTCCACATGTATATAATCTTACATATAATCTGTTAGACCAGACTCTGGGAACCCCTATGATGCTATTCTGGATGCTTCAGTATTCTGTACACAAATCAGACCCATTATAAAGTCCTTCTTTTACTTAGCAAAAGTTTCTAAAAAGTATTGCTCCTCACTTCCTCTCCCTTCTCCCCACCCCCAACAAAAAAAAAATAATGAGTCTAGGAGAAATTTAAAAACTGCTTTCAAATTAAAGTGCTGGAAAATGCAGCACAAGAGCCTTTGTTCAGAATCCCTTTGGATTCATTCCCAAATATCTAAATGCAAATATCCATTACCAGTCTATTTATCTATCAAATTATATATTTATCTATCTAAGTATGTCATTTCACCAGGGTTTCCATGGCAATTAATCTTTGTTTTGGGGTATCATGGAGGACATAAGGAATAACTCTGAGGCCAGCCTTTTGAAAAGAAATATTCAGGAGCTCTGTACTGCTGACACTCACAGTTAGCACCAGCCACAGCTACTGCCGTCATGGCTGTCATTTTGATGTGGCCCCAAGAAGGCAGGAAGAGAAAGAGGTGACAGAAGATGATGTGGTTGGATGACATCATTGACTCAATGGACACGAGTTTGAGCAAACTCTGGGAGATAGTGAAGGACAGGGAAGCCTGGCGTGTTGCAGTTCATGGGGTCGCAAGGAGTTGGACATGACATGACTTAACAACAACAAGGCAAAAACAACTTTATTCTTTGTGATTTCCATTGGGAAAAAAAAAAATCTCATCTTTACTCCCTGCATGGCTTTTACCATCATCAGATTTCTTTCCTACACTGTTCTATTCATCTCCTCTCTCTTCTTGCCTCTGCTGAAGGGTGATTTTTCTGAGGAAGTGATTATAATCACGAATGCCTGCAAAGCTGTCTAGCTTCTGGTGTTCTAAGGCACCACTGAACTTATAACTCATAGTTCACCAGTTCATCCATGTTCCAAAGGTTCCCTCTGAATCAAAACTTATATCCCTCTTACTTAACATATTATAGCATTTTCTGTTATACCTATATACCCCTACCTATCCCTGTGCCTTAGTTCCCCCATCTGTAAAACTCAGATGGGAACCATGAGCAGTGCTAGCCTTGGGCTTGTTGGGAGGATTCAATGATGGGATGGAGTAAGTGGTAATTACTTGAATGATTTGGATAAGGAAATGGCAACCCAATCCAATATTCTTGCCTGGGAAATCCCAAGGACAGAGGAGCCTGGCAGGCTACAGTCCCTAGGGTCGCAAAGAGTCAGACATGACTTAGAGACTAAGCATGCCCTGTACATATGTGAGGGAACCAAGGGGTTACATTCTAAAATGAGGTTGTGTCTGAATCACAGTGTCATGATTGGCTTTAAAATTTTTAATTTAATTTTAATTAAAGATTTGAAATTTTCATTTGCCAATTTTCGGACTCTGTTCTTTTATATCTTCTGAATGAAAGGAACTACTTCTTTTGTGTACATAGCCTAACTTGATTTCTAATATGGGTTTAATAGATGTTAGTTTCCTTTATTAATATTGACTTATAATTACAAAAGTATTTCAAATATTTAATCAGACTCAGATTAACAAACAGAACCTGACCAAGACTGCCATAAGAGTAATCAATTTTCTTACTTCTAACACCAATAGTTTCATTTGCACCATTTTTATTTTACAGATGTAGGAACTGAAGCTTGTTCTTTTGACCCCGGACCTGGGATTTTAGTAGACCCTTCTAATAAGCACTGACAAGAAGAAAATAATAGCTACTATGTTAGGTCTGTGACTTCATCAGGAAGGAATGGGCAGGGAGAGGAAGGAGGAGGAAGGAAGTGTATATTATACTATGTTATGTTATTATGGAACAACAAAATGTTTATAAATTGGGAAAGGAGTATGTCAAGGCTATATATTCACTTTGCTTATTTAACTTATATGCAGAGTATATCACATGAAATGCCAGGCTGGATGAAGCACAAGATGGAATCAAGATTGGTGGGAGAAATATTAGTAACCTCTGATATGCAGATGACACCACCTTATGGCAGAAAGCAAAGAGGAACTGAGGAGCCTCAAGATGAAAGTGACAGAGGAGAGTGAAAAAGCTGGCTTAAAACTCAACATTCAAAAAACTAAGATCATGGCATCTTGTCCCATCACTTCATGGCAAATAGATGGGGAAACAATGGAAACAGTGACAGACTTTATTTTCTTGGGCTTCAAGATGCAGATGGTAACTGCAGCCATGAAATTAAAAGACTCTTGCTCCTTGGAAAAAAAAATCTATGACTAACCTAGACAGCATATTAAAAAGCAGAGACATTATTTTACTGACAAAGGTCTGTATAGTCAAAGCTATGGTTTTTCCAGTAGTCATGTATAGATGTGAGAGTTGGACCAAAAAGAAAGCTGAGCACCAAAGAATTGTTGCTTTTGAACTGTGGCTTTGAGCAACACTCTTGAGAGCCACTTGGACAGCAAGGGGATCAAACCAGTCAATCCTAAAGCAAATTGACTCGAATATTCATTGGAAGGGTTGGTGCTAAGGCTGAAGCTCCAATACTTGGTCATCTGATGTGAAGAACTGACTCATTGGAAAAGACCCTGATACTGGGAAGGAAGAGAAGGGGATGACAGAGGATGAGGTGGTTGGATGGCACCACTGACTAGATGAACATCAGTCTGATCAAGCTCCAGGAGTTGGTGATGGACAAGGAAGCCTGGTGTGCTGCATTCCATGGGGTCACAAAGAGTCAGACATATCTGAGTGATTGAACTGAACTGATTATGAAATAGTTCAGTTGGAAGAGTGTAAAACCATATTCAAAGATCCTTCCTTGTTTTAAGATTTCACAAAGACCCCTTATCCATCACAACAGTTGGGTCTCCCTATCTCTATTCTGATTCTTCACATCTCATTGGCTATCACCAACACCAGGGTCTAGGCCAAAGCTCTAAATGTTGGACATTATATCAAGTTATTATTAAAACATTTGGGAAAAATACATGCCTGAGAAAAGATGACTATCTTAAAAATGTTTCTGATGCTTGACCTTCTAAAAAGCCAAGCTAGCTCATAATTCATATATAGATATATATACACATTCAATGCATAATTCCCTAGCTATCCAATATTAAATTCTTATGAGACTATGCTTTTAAAATAAAAAAGTAAACTTTTCATGACAAAAACTGAGTCTAAACCTGCTTAAGTAAGGAAGTAAATAACTGTCCAAATTCAAATGGCTGCTTTATCAATTCATTGCTCTTAGCTAGTTTGTCTCTTTTGTTTGTTTTTGTGTTTTTTTTGTTTGTTTGTTTGTTTTTTTTTTTAGTTTGTCTCTTTTGAAATCCAGGTCTTCAATGGCCCCTAGGCAAAGATGGAGCAGCTGTTAATGCAAGTTGTTGTCCAGCTGGGAGAAAATTGAAAATGTTACAGCTTCACTACTGTCCAGGAAGTTGTTTACCTCACAGAAGTTAGATAGTCATCTGGAAGATATTACAGTAGTCAATTCTAATTTTAAGGAAATTCAAATATCTTCTGCTATTCTACACTTTTATTTTTTTTTAATTTACTTTTAAATGTTTACAGGTTAAATGTTTATGTTTAACTCTAAATTTTAAAAAATGAATAGCTCTTATATTTGTATTTGCAGTTAAGGCATATTGGTTTGAGAAAATTTCAAATAAATATTATTGGTATTAACTTTAAAAGACATGTTTTAAAGGCATGACATTCGATTTTCTATTGAAGATTCAATTGGATTTAGAAAATAGCAAAAAAAGAGTAAAAAGCATTTTCAGCCAAGAAAACTACAGATTTAAAACTTTGACCTGAATTAAAGATTAGGTGAGTAATTTTAGGTATACCTTCTGTTTGAAGTAGACTATAATTCTTTATCCTGTAAAGGTAATTTAGAAATCTAGTTAACATATATAGTATATATTAATCTAGAATTCTTTTACAATTTTACCTGCTATTTTTAAATATGATACCTGGAAAAAAGTTAATAACACACAAAAGAAAATTTAAGAGTTCTTTCAAGTAGTCTTAGTCATTAAAAATTTAGAAGTATATGTCCCCTGCAACTTACCCTTTAAGTACTCATTATTAGGAATTAGTCTACCATAAAAGAAAAAGAACTACTAAAAGGTTTCAAAATAACATAATAAACAATACATTTGATAGTTTTACATTTCCTGTATTAGGTAAAAATAAAATTTAAAAGTTACCTTTTATCATGATAAATAATCCTATTAGTAAAATCCTTTATAAAACTCCTTATAAAAATATACAGTTCACAGTTTCCCATGACTATAAGTATATTTTTATGACATATATTATGAGAGAAAATAGAATTTTTATTCATATGTGTACTGACTGGTAATGGAGGTCAAAAAATATTTCTTCTCCAAACTAAAAAATATCATTTTTTATTTTTTTAGAGTAAAATGTGTCCTGTTCTTTAAGTAGAAAAAAATACATGCATATCTGAAAATAGATACTATGCTATATTTATTCTAGAATGTTTCCTTATTTAAGTCATTTAGAAAAAAATATACACAATTAATTATAAACATAATTAGAAAGAATATTTAGCACTTTTATATAGTTTGTATTAGTTTCAAATGTGGTATCAGACTGGAATCCTAGTCATTGAATTCTTTGCCATTATCCACTCAGTGTTTCACTTTAAAATATTCTTGAAAAAGCCCTAAAAATTACCAATTTTATTTAATCTTGACACTTGAATATGCATTATTTTCAATATTTTAAGTGAAGAAATGAGGAGTTTGTATAAGCCACCACAGCTATCTGAAGGAAAGCCAGTTGTATCAGTTGTAAGCTCACCTATCAATTTTTTTTTTCAAAGAAAAGCATTCTCATTTGAAAGATTGTCTAATAGAAAATTTCTGGGAGAAAAAGATGAGGGAAGAGTAGGTGGATGTGGAGTACATCTTTCTCCATGGATACATCAGGAATATCCCTTCAGACACAGAAGTGCATGCAGAAAACCAGCTGAGAGCAGACAGGAGTACCTCACCAGCAGAAAAGAATATATAGAATCATGCAAAACTCAGTAGGGTGATGGAACTAGGGGAAAACAACAAGAGTGTTAGCAGGACTGGACCTGCCCTCAGTGGGCAGGAGAACTGAAGCAGGGGTCTGATCCCCACAGCGGGGCAATTGTCTGAGTCAGAGGAGACACATTTAAGGTGAGAGTGAAACAGCTGATCTGTGGCGACCTAAATGAAATGAGAATCAGACAGTCCTTGCCACAGCCATACATACCTCAGACAGGGACATGGATCCCCTGGAAGGCGCAGTGGCTGGGAGCCGAAGTTTAGGGATTGTGGAGCAGTCCTCAGGTGAGGGCTACTGTTGACTGCAGAGAGACATATTGAGGAGATGTGAGGGAGGAGATTGTGGTGGGAAATGCCTGTGGAGGAAAGCCAAGCAGCCATGCAAATAAGGCAATACTGTTGAGTCATGTATAGCGGGTGGAGCCATCACCATAGCCTCTTTCTCCCCACACTCCAGCATGGGCAGCTGAACAACAGAAAAGCTGGCCCATCAAGCACGTGATGCACCGAACTGTGGAGTAGGACCCCACTCAGGGTGCCCCTTTAAGTGCCTGATGTGCAGGCACTTCAGATCTACAGAGTAGGACCCCAGCCGGGGCGGCCAATCTATGCGCCTAATGCACTGAACAACAGAGAAGGTCCCCAAGCAAGGGAGCCCTCTAAGTGCCTGAACAGGTGGAACTATGGAGAAAGACTGGCCAAAGAGGCCTTCTGATCACCAGCTACCAGAGACTCAAAAAAATACTCTGATAGGGCCATAACTCCTGCAGCTGAGGCATTCCATGTTCCTGCACAGTTGGCACCACCAGCATTCTGGCAACCCAAATAGTTGCATCACCTTCATGCTCAACCCCCACTGGGGCAGAGCCACCACAGGCAAAAAGGAGTCTTGCATCTATGCATACAGGGTCGCTTCAGTCGTGTCCAACTCTTTACAACCCTGTGGGCTGTGGACTGCCAGGCTTCTCTGTCAGAGAGTTTCTCCCTGAGTGTACCCCAATACTGGAGTGTATTGGTCAATACTGGCTGCCGTACCCTTCTAGAGCACTAAATTTCCTGCTGCATTAGCAACCAACTCCCCTAAGTACATGGTGCTGCCAGAATCCCTGAAGCCCAAGCAACTATACCACCCCCACAACTGGCCCTCACTGGGGCAGACCCAAGTCCTCCAGGGCAGCCTCAGGAACAAACCCCAGTGGACAACTCACATGCAGAGATGGAAATAAAACCACAATTGAAATCCAGGGGCCATGTGGCTAAGGAGGAAGACCCAAAACCTTCCCACCAGGAATACAAGCTGCAGATTAAATTGATACGATCAACTAGGCAGACTCTGTGTCTATGAAATAGATAAAAGGACATTGGGAGCTTCCACAAAAGAAAATGCACTAGTTCTTATAGTTGTGGACATTGGAGGCAAGAAAACAAAGAAGTAGGACCAGATTAGAATCTGAGTTGCCCCACAGCAGGTCCAGAGATCAGGACAGTGTGGGAGGGCATCCTAGGGAGTTGAGGTGGACTGTGACTTCCAGCAAGGGAGAGGACTCTGAATGCAGTGACTCAAGAAAAACATTTATTATTCTTATGTTTTGACTTGTTCTGTAGATTCTTTTGGATTTTTTTTAACTTCCTCCCCACACCCCCATTGTAGTGGCCAATTTTATTGGGACTATTCAATCTAACTAAGCTTTTGAGGGTGTTTTTTTTTTTTTTTCCTCAGTTACATTTTTTATTGTTATTATAAACCTCTGCCCCTATGTTGAGCTTTTACAGTTCTATGGAGTTTTTTGTTTTTGTTTTCTTCTTCTTCCTTTTTTTTTTCTCTTTTTAAAATTTTAATTTTTAAAACCTATTATAATTTTTCTACATTTATTCTTCTGTTTGCTTTTCCTATAACTCTTTTCCTCTTACAGTTAATTTTTAATATATACAAATTTTATCTACCTCTATGTAATTTTGCATATGTATTCTTTATTTCTTTTCTTTCTTTCCTTTCTTCTAAACATATTTGTTAGCTTTGTTTTCATTGCTTTATTTCCCACTTGGCTCTTTGCTTTAGTTTTGTTTTCCAGTTTGTGCTTTAGCGAGTTTTGTTCTTAACTGGTAGATATAATTTTTGGTTTCCTTTCTTCACTGCATCAATCTATTGTACTTTATTATTGTTGGACTGTTTTGATATTGCTTATGGGTGTATATTCCATTATTTTAGCTATTATTTGCTTGATTTTGTAACTGCCATTTGTCTGGGGTTCATCTTTGGCTTCTCATTTTTGAGTATCTGTTTTAATCTCACTTAATGCCATATCAAACCACTTGTGGAATCCTCAGTCCTTACCAGAGATCAAGCCCTGAGCCTTTGAAGTGGGAGCACTGACTCCAAGACTCTAGACTACCAGAGAACTAACCCTAGGGAGAATCAGATAGTGAGAACTCACACAAAGGAAACCACTTGAATGCAAGACCTGGCATAACACAACCTGGGTGTAGAACCCTTTGCAGGATGCCTCATTTAAGTGAAGTGAAGTCACTCAATCATGTCCAACTCTTTGAGACCCCATGGACTGTAGCCTACCAGGCTCCTCTGTCCATGGGATTTTCCAGGCAAGAGTACTGGATTGGGTTGTCATTTCCTTCTCCAGGGGATCTTCCCAACCCAGGGATCGAACCTAGGTCTCCCACATTGTAGGCAGGTGCTTTACCATCTGAGCTACCAGGGAAGTCACCTGCTTCATCTAAACAACAGACAAAATTAAAATGAAAACCTAATAATCAGCAGACAGGATTACCACATTACTTATCCGTGAACAACAGAGGAAAAACAAATAAAGCAAACAAACAAACAAAAACTCAGCACAAATCTCACCCTATAGGAGCTTACATAAATCACTGGACTAACTTTAGGAAGACAGAAACCAAAAGGAAGAAAGAATTCAACCTTATGGACTGGGAAAAGGAGACCTCAAACACATAAGTTTAAAAAAAAAAAAAGTAATGAAAAGGCAGAGAAATACTACACAAATGAAGGGACAAACTAGAAACACAGAAATCCAAATAAATGAAGATGAAATAGGCAAACTACCTGAAAAAGAATTCATAATAATGATAATATAGATGATCACAAACTTTGAAAAAAAGTATGGCGAAAATGCAAGAATCAATTAACAAAGACCTAGAAGAATTAAAGAATAAACATAGAGACAAAGAACACAATTACTGAAATTAAAAATACTCTAGAAGGAATCAATAATAGGCTATCTGAAGCAGAAGAATGAATCAGTCAACTGGAAGATAAAATGGTGGAAATAACTTCTGAAGAGCAGAATGAAGCAAAAAGAATGAAAAGATCTGAGGATAGTCTCAGAGACTTCTGGGACAATATCAAATGCACCAATGTTTGAATTATAGAGGTCTCAGAAAAAGAAGAGAAGGGTATGAGAAAATTTTTGAAGAGATTATAGTTGGAGATTTCCCCAACATGGAAAAGGAAATAGTCAACCACTCCCAAATAGGATAAACCCAAGAAGAAACAGGCCAAGATAAATACTAATCAAACTAACAAATGTTAAGCATATATAAAGAATATTAAAAGCAGCAAGGGAAAAGCAACAAGTAACATACATGGGAAACTCCATATGTTTGACAGCTGATCTTTCAGCAGAAACTCTGCAAGCCAGAAAGGAATGGCAGGATATATTCAAAGTACTGAAGGGGAAAAACCTACAATCAACATTACAGTGTCCAGCAAGGATCTTATTCAAAACTGACGGAGAAATCAAAAGGTTTTCAGACAAGCAAAAGTTAAGAGAATTCAGTACCACCAAACCAGCTTTAAAACAAATGTTAAAGGGACTTATATAGTCAAGAAATACAGGAGAAGAAAAAAGATCTACAAAATCAACCCCAAACAATTAAGAAAACGACAATAGGAACATATATATCAATAATTACTTTAAATGTAAATGGATTAAATGCTCCAATAAAAAGACAAACTGGCTGAATGGATACAAAATCAAGACCCATATATATGCTGTCTACAAGAAAGCAAATTCAGACCTAAAGACACATACAGACTGAAAGTGAGAGGATGGAAAAATATATTCCATGCAAATGCGTAACAAAAGAAAGCTGGAGTACCAATCCTCATATCAGACAAAATAGACCTTAAAATAAAGAAGATTACAAGAGATAAGGTAGGACATTACATAATGATCAAGGGATCAATCCAAGAGGAAAACATAATGATTGTAAATATCTATGCACCCAACATAGAGGCACCACAATACATAATACAAACACTAACAGACATAAAAGGAAAAATTGACCATAACACAATAATAGTAGGAGGCTATAACACCCTACTCACACCAATGGACAAATCATCAAAACAGAATATTAATAAGGAAACACAAGTCTTAAATGACACATTAGATGAAATGGACCTCATTCATATCTTCAGGATATTCCTTCCAAATGCACCTTCTTCTCAAGGGTACATGGAACATTCTCCAGGATAGACCACAACTTGTGTAACAAATCAAATCTCAGTAAATTTAAGAAAATTGAAATCATATCAAGCATCTTTTCTGACCACAACACTATGAGACTAGATATCAATTGCAAGGAAAATAAAAAACTGTAAAAAACACAAACATATGGAGAGTAAACAATACATTTCTAAATAATCAACAGGTTACTGAAGAAATCAAAAGGGAAATCAAAAAAATTCTAGAAACAAATGACAATGAAAATACTACAACTCAAAAGCTATGGGAGTCATCAAAAGCAGTTTAAGAGGGAAGTTGATAGCAATAAAAACCTACATCAAGAAACAGGAAAAACCTTGAATACACAATCTAACTTTACACCTAAAACAACTAGAAAAAGAAGAAGAACAACAACAACAACAACAACAAAAACCACATGCAAAATTAGCAGAAGGAAAGACATCATAAAAATCTGAGCAAAAAGAAATGAAAAAGAAATGACAGAAACAATAGTAAAGATTAATAAAACTAAAAGCTGGTTCTTTGAGAAGATAAACAAATCTTTAGCCAGGCTCATCAAGAAAAAAAGAGAGCAGAATCAAATCAACAAAATTAGAAATTAAAAAGGTGAGGTTACAACAGACAATGCAGAAATGCAAATAATTATGAGACTATCATGAACAACTATATGGCAATAAAATGGATGACCTGGAAGAAACGGACAGATTCTTAGAAAAGTTCAGTCTTCCAAGACTGAACCAGGAAGAAATAGAAATTATGAACAACCCAATTGCAAGCACTGGAATTGAAGCTGTGATCAAAAATCTCCCAAAAAACAAAAGCCCAGGACCAGATGGCTTCATAAGAAAATTCTATCAAACATTTAGAGAAGAGCCAATGCCTATCCTTCTAATACTCTCAAACAATTGAAGAGGAAGGAACACTTCCAAACTTATAATACAAGGCCACCATCACCTTGATCCCAAAACCGGACAAAGACAACACACAAAAAATAAAACCACAGGCAAACATCACTGATGAACATAGATGCAAAAATCCTCAACAAAATTTTATCACTTCAAAAAGCTCATATAACATGATCAAGTTGGGTTTATTCCAGGGATGAAAGGATTCTTCAATATACACAAATCAATCATTGTGATACACCATATTAACAAATTGAAAGATAAAAACCATATGATAGTCTCAACAGATGCAGAAAAAGACTTTGACAAAATTCAGCACCCATTTATGATTAAAACTCTTCAAAAAATGGGCATAGAAAGAACCTACCTCAACATAGTAAAGGCCATATATAATAAGCCTACAGCAAACTTTATTCTCAATGGTGAGAAACTAAAGCCATTCCCCATAAGATCAGGAACAAGACAAGGGTGTCCACTTTCCCCATTATTAATCAACACAGTTTTGGAAACCTTAGCTACAGCAATCAAAGCAGAGAAAAAAAAAAATTGGAATCCAAATCAAAAAAGAAGTAATGCTCTTACAGTTTGCAGATGACATGATACTGCATGTAGAAAACCCTAAATATAGTATCAGAAAATTTCTAGAGCTAATCAATGAATTCAGCAAAGCTGTAGAATACAAAAATCAATACAGAGAAATCATTTGCATTTCTACATACAGGTGGCTAACAAACACATGAAAAAATGCTCAGCATCACTTAATATTCAGTTCAGTTGCTCAGTGGTGTCTGACTCCTTGCGACCCCATGAGCCACAGCACACCAGGCCTTCCTGTCCATCACCAACTCCCGGACTCCACCCAAACCCATGTCTATTGAGTCGGTGATGCCATCCAACCATCTCATCCTCGGTCAACCCCTTCTCCTCCTGCCCTCAGTCTTTCCTAGCATCAGGGTCTTTTCAAATGAGCCAGCTCTTCACATCAGGTGGCCAAAGTATTGGAGTTTCAGCTTTAGCATCAGTCCTTCCAATGAACACCCAGGACTGACCTCCTCCACGTTGGACTGGATAGATCTCCTTGTAGTCCAAGGGACTCTCAAGAGTCTTCTCCAACACCACAGTTCAAAAGCATCAATTCTTCAGCACTCAGTTTTCTGTATAGTCCAACTCTCACATCCATACGTGACCACTGGAAAAACCATAGCCTTGACTAGAAGGACCTTTGTTGGCAAAGTAATGTCTCTGCTTTTTAATATGCTATCTAGGTTGGCCATAACTTTCCTTCCAAGGAGTAAGTGCCTTTTAATTTCATGCCTGCAATCACCATCTGCAGTGATTTTGGAACCCAGAAAAATAAAGTCTGACACTGTTTCCACTGTTTCCCCATCTATTTGCCATGAAGTGATGGGACCAGATGCCATGATCTTATTTCATTATTAGAGAAATGCAAATCAAAACTACAATGGGATATCACCTTACATTGGTCTGAATGGCCACCATCAAAAAGTCTACAAACAATAAATGCTGAAGAAGGTGTGGAGAAAAGGAAATGCTGTTGCACTGTTGGTGGGAATATAACTTGATACAGCCACTATGGAAGACAGTATGGAGATTCCTTAAAAAACTAGGAATAAAGCCACCATATGACCTAGCAACCCCACTCCTAGGCACATAGCCTGAGCAAACCAAAATTGAAAAAGACATATGTGTTCCATTGTTTATTGCAGCACTATGTACAATAGCTAGAACATGGAAGCAACATAGATGTCCATCAACAGATGAATGGATAAAGAAGTGTTGGTACATATACACCATGGAATATTACTCAGCCATAAAAGGAACACATTTGAATCAGTTCTAATGAAGTGGATGAACCTAGAGCCTATTATACAGAGTGAAGTAAGTCAGAAAGGGAAAGATACACACTGTATGCTAACCCATGTATATGGAATCTAGAAAAATCGTACTAAGATTTTATGTGCAGGGCAGCAATGGAGAAACAGACATAGAGAATAGACTTAGGCACATGAGGAGAAGGGAGGAGAGGGTGAGATGCATGTTGAGAATAACATGGAAACTTAATATTACCATATACCAAATAGAAAACCAATGGGTATTTTTCTGTGTGTCTCAGGAAACTTAAACTGGGGCTCTGTATTATCCTAGAGGGATGGGATGGGGAGGGAGATGGGAAGCAGGTTCAAAACAGAGCAGATATATGTATACCTATGGCTGATTCATGTTGAGGATTGACAGAAAATAACAAAATTCTGTAAAGCAATTATTGTTCAATTAAAAAGAAAATTTCTAGTTTTCAGGCTTGGTTGTTTGGCATATTTTCTTTAAAATGAATGCAATGAGTATGCCATTTCAAAGAAATCAGTTCACACTACCTGATGTGAATGATGACATTCAAGCTCCAAGGAAAAAATTGTAAATTTGGAGAACTTGTATCTGTAGCTATGAACATGACAGCTTTCTGACAATTACAGGTTTTGTAATTAAATCAGAACTAAAATTAAAAATGTGATTTTTAGATATACACAAGTTTTATCCAATGCATTAAATTTTGGGTAATCTGCACAATTAGTAAAAAAAAAATACTTTCCAAATGACTAATGCATGGTGTTGCAAAGTCCTGCATGATAAAAGATACTCTCAAAGTGCAAAGTATGAGATTTTAATATAACAGAGTGAAAGATAATAGGGTCAATATGCTTTTAGATTCCACCCGTTACAACTAACTTTCAAGAAATGGCATTAACAAGTGTTGGGCTGAAACCCACAGGCCTACAAGGCCTGCACTTGCCCAACTTTAAGATCTAAGAAAGAGCCTTTAGTCAGCAACAGAGACATCAGTGGTTTATGGATGAGGGAGCTTATGTGAATCAACAGCTCGTTTTTGCATGATGATGGGCAGGACATGCTTGTAGGCTTTGCTCACTGGGTGGAGGGAGGAGATTGCCAGTTATGGGAAAATTGACAAAGGGTTGGCTCATCAACTACCATGAAAACTATCATAGGGGCACACCCCTTACTACCTCTTTGATAAGAATAATCATTAACTGGGGCCTGGGACCAGTATATAGCAGGGTCAGTCACTTGCATGTGGGGTAGGTGTAGCAGGCACTGATCTATCAGGGTACACACAGATAGCAAGAGAATGGCCATCCTGAGAGGCCTAATTATGCAACAAATACTGGCATAATAACAAAAAAAAAATACATATTTATGTGAAAAGTTTACTCTTCACTTTTAAAATCTTATTTGGTCACATAAAAAAGTATGAGGCCCAATTTTCCTCATACATGCCAATTCAAATTCTGTACTGAAACAGTTAAAATGCAGAAAAAAATATAAGCATCCAGCTACCTTTTATGAAGTCACATATTAAAAACATTTGCCAAAACATAAAATAAAGCTGGCTTTTTCATAAAATGCTTTAATTTTTTTTAGTTTCATGAAATATGTTAACATGCAATGATTTACCATTGTTTTCTCAAACAAGTTATTGTGTAAATATTCTAACAATTGCCCCGATTCAGTTTCTAAAATGGTAAACATTAGTAAACATTGTTACATTTAAAAGGGCTTCCCTGGTGACTCAGCTGTAAAGAATCTGCCTTCAAGGCAGGAGCCACAGGAGATGCTTGTTCCCTGGTTCAATTCCGGGGTCGGGAAGATCCCTTAGAGGAAGGCATGGCAACCACTCCAGTATTCTTGCTTGGAGAATCCCATGGACAGAGGAGCCTGGTGGGCTGCAGTCTATGGGGTCACAAAGAGTTGGACAGACTGAAGCAACCTAGAACACATGCACTCACATTTTAAAAAGTTTCTTTCTTAGGCTACCCAATAACATCTTTTTTTAAGTATTTTGAAACATTTAAGAACAGAAAGGAGTTCTGAAACCAAACCTCTAAGAACAATTTTTAAAAAAATTATAATCAATACCCAAAAAAAAAGCCCAGAGGCCTTGATGGTCTAGTTGTCCTTTAGGAGGTTACAACATGCTGCTCCTGTTTTCCTTTCAGTCCTAATATCAAGCGGCTGTCCCACAGAGGCCTTCCAGGAGCTTCTCAATCATTACAGGTTTCCCTTATCTTCCATCAGATGAAAGTGAAAGTGTTAGTCGCTTAGTCCTGTCTGACTCTTTGCAACCCCATGGACTGTAGCCCGCCAGGCTCCTCTGTCTACAGAATTCTCCAGGCAAGCATGCTGGAGTGGGTTGCTTCTTCCTTCTCTACAGGATCTTCCTATGTAGGGGTTGAACCTGGGTCTCCTGCATTGCAGGCAGTTTTTTTTTTTACCATCTCAGCCACCAAGGAACAGCTTCTAAATCACTTCAGCAGCTTATTTACTTCTAAAATGGCTTTACATTTTGGCAAATGTCTTTAATGTCTGGTTTCATAGAAGACAGCTGGACTCATATTTTTTCTGCATTTGCTATTATTTTTAATTTTTTTTAATTGTATGGACACCAATTTACGTACACCAGATTTTCATTTTGTTTGTGTGTGTGTGTGTGAAATGAGAAAATATACAAAATATGTGTCTGTGTTTTACCAAAGCATGCACCAACATCAAATAGTTTCTTCATGTAATGGAAATGAAATAATGATGTAATATTAAAGTTAGAAGAAGATTGAAGATTTTCATGACAGTCTGAGAAAAAGTATCGTACTTTCCTACTCCAAACTCTTGGATTTGTTCTATAGTTCTTCAGAGTAAAATCCAAATTTTATCATGCAAAGCTCTTTAATATGAATTTCTTATAATTGGTCCATTACCATTTCTTTGCTTTTAATTTTTATATTGCCTTTGTATTACTGATTAATCCAATTATTTAAGGAAAAATATAGTTTTCCTTTGTGAATCCCATACTTACTTCTCTAGAGTAACGATTCTTTCCAATTTGTTTAACTAATAGTTTGTATGTTTATGATGATACCTCTAAGTACCAAGTTCAAACAACATTTTGATTTTTCAAATTTAGGCATTATGAATTGACTTCCTACTAAGACAGAGGACGAGATCTTTGAATGGCATCCCTGACTCAATAAACATGGGTTTGAGCAAACTCCGGGAGATGGTGAAGGACAGATAAGTCTGGCTTGCTGCAGCCCATGAGATCACAAAGAGTAGAACATGACTGAGCAACTGAACAACAACAGCAACTAAGCAATGAGTATTTGTTTCTGTGATGTCACATTAAACATCACATGTAAACATCACGTGTAAACACTCATGCTTCTCTCATGCTCTTATATGAAATTCAAAATCAATACTCATTTTTAATTTTTATGACTAAATTTAATTCAGCCATGTCCTGATAGTTTTCTTGTCTAAATAGAATATTTGTCTATTTGTTCACTTTGCTTGCTCTATATTTATCATTATTTCATTTATAAAGGATTCAGAAATTAGAAATTACTTCTAGCTTCTTATTAAATTTTTGCTTGAATTTATACAAATGTTTATCATTAGCAGTACTTATTCTTAATATCACAAACACTCTGGATAATAAAATTGAATGTTTATTAAAAATAATAAATGGCATGAGCTTAGTTCATCAAAATGTAAACAATTATTTTTTAACAGAGTGAAATTATTTCATACAATATAAAAAGAAAAACTATAATTATCACCTCAAAATATAAATGACTCACTTTCTATGTTTTGATATTTACAATAAAGTAAAAGTTTATTCTATTTTCTTCATTCCTATAACATAAAGTATTAAAAACTTAATGGGAGCATTGAATTTTCTGTCTCTAGTTGCTTCTCTTCTGATATTTATTCCTCTTTGGTTTGCAAATTGTTGATGCTTTTTTTCTTTAGTACATGTTATCTTAAAGTGGTGTTGATTAAAAGCCCACTAGCAAAAAATAAAAAAATTAAAAAAATAAAAGCCCACTAGCTACTGAGTTTGGGAATATATCAAGTGGTCTATCAATAAATAAATTTATCAATGAATAAATAAAAATTTCCAAGAATATTGTGTTACTAAAAACCACGTTTTTAAACTAATTCTGAAGAATTAATTATTTCTTAATAAAACTATGATGTATCTTCTAAAGTCATCAGAAAAAGAACATTTGCTGTTTTACCTATATATTTTTTATGATTTAAGCTATTATATTTGCCACAAATATGTGCAATAATCACTCATTTTAATGTCAGAAGGGACTATATTTATGAGATATGGCTATTTGTACAGAAATAGGTAATGCAATGTTATTTGCTTAATAAGAAAGTGAATGATAGAAGCAATTCTTTGATCATTATCCTTCACTCTTCAATTTTACTGTTTGCCTCTGGATAAATATCCAAAATTAATTCTTTCATTTTTGTGTGGCGAAAGTGTTTCAGTGGTTTCTCTGGTGCCAAGAAGGTCAATGCCATTGGAGATTTCAGGAATTTCCATCAATCCACTAAAAAAAGAAGAAAATACAGATCCCTGAATTTCCTAGGACAGAAAATAGAATCCTCTCTAAGGCATTTCTCTTTTCTTTCTCTGAACTAGGTTTCTCTGTTCCTCACATAGTGTCACTTGGGAGCAGAAGGTGAGTGTCAGAAACTGAGAAAACTCTTCTGGTAGGTAAAACCCAATAGAAACTTCCCCTCTATTTATATCTTAGGCTTTCTGTTCTGCAAGAGTCTTATTAGGAAGTACATTTCTGTCACTCCCTCCATTTTGCAGGCTAGTTACTATGCAAGTCATATTGCAGTGAACTCCAAAACCCCAGGAAAAACTCTAAAAGATTATATTAGCTGTGCAGAATTTGTTTTTAGTATACCACAGCAGACTAACAATTGTCTTCCCCAAAGGAGCACAAAATCACCAGGGGTTGACTTCACCAAAGTATTACCTGTAAATAACTTATAGGATAAGAAGAAAGGAAGTGAATTGCTTAGAAGGAAGTTTTTGATAAATCATGAAGCCAGCTTTTGTGCTTTGGGGCTCTGAAATAAAGGTGTAGATGGAGAAAACCTCTGAGTATGCAATTTTCTTCGGATTCTCCCGAAGGCCAAATTAGGCTGCAGCCTTGAATTTCTGGGCACTTTTATGTATGTAGCTTTAGTCCAGCTAATTTTTAGGGCATGAATAAAATATTTCAAATCTCAACTTTTGTGGATTATCAAAATCAATCTTAGGACTGATTTGCCATTACTTAGGGGTAACATAAAGTTTAATTTTATGCTATTTAATATGTTTAATAAATCAAGAGAAGAAGGGAGAGACACAGTCAAGGAAAAGATATTAAAAATTTATAACACAAGAGGAATTTATAGGTTTCCACTAAAGAGTCATTTCATGGCTTAATGTGGCGTAAGTGCCTTCCTTGTATATTTATTCTAAAGAAGAAAAGTCCATTTCTTAAAAAATTAAAATTACCCACATTATGGATGTTCTTTAGGTTTATTATAAAACTTTTTATCCATGAAAGAGAAAGCATGAAATCTAAATGGAAGTTATACTAGAATTATTTATAACAAAAAGATATTGTGACCCAATTATATTACTTCTAATATAAAGCACTACTAAAATTCTGTCTTTTTCCTGATCCCCATTGTTCTGTTGCTCTGTTTCTTACTTAATGTAGTCAATATTTTTATTTTCTATTCTTTCTTTGATTCTTATAATCAAACTCATATTTAGTTATTCCTAAAGAGTAAATTGTGATTGTTGTTGTTGCTATTGATCTTGTGAAAATGCTATTGAGATAGCTCCATTTATTATTTCCCGAATAGCCAGATATTCATCCACATCTCCCTATGATCCTTGACTGGTTTTGACCAATGGCAAAAGGACACGTGTACCTTCCAGACCAGAGCATAGAAAAGTAAGCTATTTTGTCCATTTGCCCTTTTTGTGGCAACAATGAAGATAACATTTTGAGTAGTAAATCCATAAATCGGAAACAACTGATATTTCTGAGTCATGGAGAAGACATGCTCACATGCAATGCTTGACTCATATAGGAGTGTACAAGAAGAAATAAACCTTCTTTTTGTTAAGTGATTGCTATTTCAGGACAAGTTTATTATCATGGCCTCTCCTCACTTGTGCAAGTATTAAGCTAAATGTGATCACTTTTCTCCTCACCACTGATATCTAGTATCCATCTACAGTATTGCTGTAGCTAGAATTTACACCCTTATCCTGCTCAACATCATCCTCGTTATTTTCAACAATGTTGCTGTAAACTGCCTTGTAAAAGGTCTGCTCATGTAATTCTGGGGATAGTACATTGGGTTGTATGGCCTAGAAATGTTTAACACTTATAGACATGGTGCCTGAATGTCCTCAAGGATTAGAGCAATTCGTCTCCATACTGGTTGTGTATGTGTCCCCTTTTATTTCAAATACTCACCAGTAATGGGATTGCTAAATGTTTTAATACAGGATGTAAAATGGAATCTCACCATGATTTTAGTTTTCATTTTCTTTATTCAATGAGTTTGAACATGTCTTTTTATGCTCAATTAATCTAATGTTTAATTAGACAAACATGGGATTTCTATGAAATAATTGTTTATGTTATGGCTTTTTTTCTATTGCATTTTTTTATTACGGATTTCTATGATTCTTCATGTATCATGAATGCCATAATTACATGTTCAGCAAGTGTCTTCTATTTTGTAGCATATGTTTTCATTCCCTTTATTGTTATTATTTGATTAAAAAAACTCAACTTTAGAATGGTTGACTAGTTCAACAGTTTCCTGCATTTTTGGATCTTTCACATATTTTTATATTTTATTTATTATATTTTTAATACTGGCTTCATAAGGATAAAATTTTGTCCATGAAATGTGGTAACAATCTATTATATTTGTGTATATGGATCATCAGCTTTCTTTCTTATTACTACAGAATCCACCATTATATACTTAATCTAAGGCAATATCTATTATATATCAATGTTTTTATAAATAGGTTTCTTTTACAGTCTCTACTCTGTACAGTTGGTCTACATTTTATTTTTGTGTTATTACAAAAAACTTCTTAATTACTATAACTTTGTAGTAATTTTTACACCTGACAGGGAAAGTTCACTCATCTAGTTCTTATTATTCAAAAAATTTTGAGCAACTCTTTGTTTTTATTCTTTATATAACTTTCAGAATCAGATTGTTAAATTTCATGAAAAACTTTATTTATTTATTTAGGATTTGCATGAAATTTACTAACAAATACATAGAGAATTTGTTTCCAACATAATATTTTTGTTATTATAAATAATGTTTAAAATTATATTTTAAATCCTTTTATGCTCTTGTATATAAATATGTGATTTGTTTTTAATATTCATTAATACCTAGTATTTTTAATAAGCTCTTATTCTTTTTTTAAATAATACAGCTAATTTTTGAAACTATTTTTGGCAGAATTGCTATCTCTTAAGTTTAAATAAACATAATTACATATTCAGATAAGAAATTTGAATTCTAAAAAGGTTGAACAATTGTATCAGCACATGCTTTTAAGTAGCCTATCTGGGTCCAGATTCTGTCTTTAGACACCTAGATCAGTACTTTTTCATCCGTAGAAAGGCAAAATGGAAAATATCAACTTATCACAAATTCCAAAGACTTTTTTTTTTGTCAAATGGTAATATGCTTGTTATATTTCTTAATGCATAGATTTTACATAAAACAGAAATAAGAAAGTTTAAAATCACAAGTTGACATTAGCATAGAAGCAAAGAAACAATTTGAAGAAGAGTTGATTTGACAAAACAATAGTATTTTTATGAAACTGGCCAGTGTTCAGTAAAGTGACAGAGACTCATTATTAAAACTCTTATTTTGAAATAGAAGGCAATGGCACCCCACTCCAGTACTCTTGCCTGGAAAATCCCATGGATAGAGGAGCCTGGTAGGCTGTAGTCCATGGGGTCGCAAGA
This sequence comes from Oryx dammah, assembly GCF_014754425.2. Taxonomy (NCBI): domain Eukaryota; kingdom Metazoa; phylum Chordata; class Mammalia; order Artiodactyla; family Bovidae; genus Oryx; species Oryx dammah. The sequence continues at coordinate 22,464,295 of NW_024070204.1, forward strand.
GTTGGACACGACTGAGCGACAACTTCCCTTTCACTTTTCACTTTCATGCATTGGAGAAGGAAATGGTAACCCACTCCAGTGTTCTTGCCTGGAGAATCCCAGGGACGGGGGAGCCTGGTGGGCTTCTGTCTATGGTGTCGCACAGAGTCGGACACGACTGAAGTGACTTAGCAGTAGCAGCAAGAGTTACAGAGAGCTTACAGAGTTCTTGTCCCTCCTCCTGCTTCCCCTAAAGTTAACGCCTTACCTCCTTGTAGCATAGCTGTCAAAATGAAAAAATTAACTGTTACAGTAGGATTAACTAAACTAGATACTTTATTAATATTTTTCAAGTTTTTGCACTAATGTCCTTTCTTTTTTTATCCCAAGTCATAGTCCAGAATAGTATGTTGCATTTAGTTCCTCAGTGTTTCCTTCCTTTTCACACTCTTGAAGTTTTGAAGGAACTAGTCCAATATTTGCTAGAATGTCTTTCCACTTGGTTTGTCTAATATTTCCTCACAGTTAGAAGATGTTATGAATATTGGAGATAATGCCAGAGAGGTGAAATGCCCTTCTGATTGCAGCCTGTTGGGAAGTAGATGATATTAAATATCATCTGGTGATGTTAACCTTGACCACTTGGTTACAACAGTGTCTGCCAGGTTTTGCTACTGTAAAATTATATTTTATAAAAGCTGTTGCCTCCTTTGTTCATTACAAGGAGCTTACTAAGTCCAACCTATATGCAATGTGAGGATAACTAAATCTACCTCCCTGAGGGAAGTGTAGCAAAGAATGTGTGAACATATGTTAAAATCACCAACTAATTAAGAAATATTTTTGGTGTTATATTTTAGGAGACTCTTTATTTTGCCTCATTCTCTTCATCTCAAAATATATTTGTGTGACTGCACCACTTGCAACCCAAATTTTCTAAATGCAATGATGATTCTAATTGTTGAGCATATTTTTATTACATCAATTTTATAAAGCTAATAAGTAGAGAGAACTAACAAGAGTAAACTAAAACATCCACAAGTTTGAGTGCTTTAATTAGAACAAAATCATGCTAAGAGTATGTAAGAAAACATGGAATTCTGTGGTTATGTGAGAAAATCATTTTTTAAAAAAATTTTGTCCTGAAAGAAATTGAAACATGGAAATTGAAGATCTCCATGAGGTTAAAGGCTGAAGTCATTCTTCAGACTTATATTACCCAACGTAGGGTCTGAAACATGATAAGTTGTCAAAATGTTGAATGAAAGAAAAAATGCAAAAATCAAACAAAAATTTCTGATGCATAAATAATAAAAATAATTAACACAACACATTAAGGATTTGTTACTTTGAAGATTAAGTAGAGAAAAACAGATAACAGATAACAGAAAAACAGATAAGAAAAATAAATTCAGAAAGGATGAACTTTATTCTGAAAGAATAAAATTGAGAAAGACAAGATTAAACATTTTCTCCCCAAATCAGCGTTTTCTTTTTAGCATAAAAATTACATGTTTTTTCTTATCAAAATCATGTTTACCAAAGATTATAATAGCCCTGAATAATTTATGCAGGACACATTATTGTGTATATGTGGAGGGAGGGGATTGGTTAAGAACCATTGAATGAGCCAGGACATGGAAACAACCTAGATGTCCATCAGCAGATGAATGGATAAGCAAGCTGTGGTACATATACATAATGGAGTATTACTCAGCCATTAAAAAGAATACATTTGAATCAGTTATAATGAGATGGATGAAACTGGAGCTGATTATACAGAGTGAAGTAAGCCAGAAAGAAAAACACCAATACAGTATACTAACACATATATATGGAATTTAGAAAGATGGTAATGATAACCCTGTATGTGAGACAGCAAAAGAGACACAGATGTATAGAATGGACTTTAGGACTCTGAGGGAGAGGGAGAGGGTGAGATGATTTGGGAGAATGACACTGAAACATGTATACTTTCATGTAAGAAATGAATCACCAGTCTATGTTCGATACAGGATACAGGATGCTTGGGGCTGGTGCATGGGGATGATCCAGAGAGATGATACGGGGTGGGAGATGGGAGAGGGTTTCAGGATTGGGAACTCATGTACACCTGTGGTGGATTCATGTCAATGTATGGTGAAACCAATACAGTATTGTACAGTAAAATAAAGTAAAAATAAAAATTAAAAAATTAATAATAAAATTTTTTAAAAAAGAAAAAAAAACAATTTAATGTCAACAAAATAGTAACTTTCAAATATCCATCTCCTTACCATTTATTTATTGAATGGTTGTGATGCAAAATATTCCATATGGTGTAGAAACAGTAGTAAATAATATGGTACATCCCAGTACAGGATTTCATAGAGTTTCATTTCCCATGTATCTCAATATAGTTGGTTAATCAAATATCTAAGTTATAAATAATAATAATATCATTGCTTTTCTGAGCATAACACTAAGTTTTTATAAACCTCAACTAAAATTATGTTGTGTGAATACTCCTCAAGTTTTCTGTATCTATTCTCTTTGCTGTGCTCTTCTACGTGTGTGCTGTGCTTAGTTGCTCAGTCGTGTCCCCATAGTTTGTAGCCCGCCAGGCTCCCCTGTTTGTGGGGATTCTGCAGGCAAGAATACTAGAGTGGGTTGCCATTCCTTCCTCTAGGGAATCTTCCCAACCCAGGAATGGAACCCAGGCCCCGGGCATTGCAAATGGATTCTTTACCGTCTGAGCCCGCAGGAAAGCCCACTCATCTACCTGGGCTATGGTAAAAGACAGAATGATGCATTGTTAAAGAGTCTGAGGTAGTTAAATTATAAAATTACTAATTATGTTGCTTTAGGCAAACTATGTATATGTCTGTTCAGCAGATTCTTGGGCTAAACAATCATCAAAGCAATGGAGAAAAACTTGCAAATGAGTGGGATTTTTAGGGTCCCTTAGTCAAGCAGTCTTAGTATCTATCCATAAGATATAAGGCTGTCCTTTTTCAGAAAACGTTGACCTTTGGCAAAGAGACTTTCTTTGAACATTCTTGGGTTCTTGGAGGGGAAAAAAATAGAATATTAAAAGCTCTCTAAACTCAAACAATTGTTTAAAAAAATATTTTTATTTCATCATTTCCTGGTATTTATTTGAAAAAAAAAAAAAAACGTACAAAAGATTGAAGACAGTGATTCTCAAAGCTGGTTGGGATGGAGATGAGGAGCTGTATTCCTAAAACCTGATAAACCTGTAGGAATTTTTGCCATAGGTTGTCACCACAGTGTATTAAATACTTAATGAGAGGCTGAATATACAAGTGGGCTTGGCCAGACCACATATGACAATAGAACTTGAACCCACAGTTTCCATAGCAACCAGCCCACGAAATCAAACCACAGCCTCAGAACCAACCCATCCAAAATTGTCAGGATATGATCAATGACTGCCAGCATCCCTCCTCCCTTTTTATGTTTCTGCCCCACTTTCAACTTATGACCAACAATAGAACATCAAATGTGCTTCCCAAACCTATCACAAAAGATGCCCCTACTTCTCATTAGTCCTTCTCCAACTTTCTTCCAACAATACCTTTCATTCAGAACATAGCAGAACCCTTGTCCTTTTTATTCCTTATGAAGCTTCCCTACCTCCTGCCTGCCTTTGAATCTCTGGCAAACTCAAATGATTGTGGCTAATTCTTTGCTGTAGAGGGTTGTTAATAAATGGTCTCAGTTTGATTTCAGTTGGAAGGTCTTAATTTATTTCAACATTAAGGTGTGACAGTATGAAAATAAAACAACAGTAGATTAAGAGAAACATAACAAAACATTGTAGTAATGGCATTATCACCTTATTTCAAAGTAGCTTGAAGTTAGTAGTGAACATCTATTGGTTTATTCATTCTGTATACTACACCCAAGTATACATTTAGATAGATAGATAGATAGATAGATAGATAGATAGATAGATAGATAAAGAGAGAGAGATACACACACAGAGAGACAGAGAGAGAGAGAGAGCCAGAGATTTTACTTAGAGGAATCACTTTTAAACAGCTCCCACAGCAATTTTCAACCAAGGGAGCAAATGATGGCTGAAAATTCAATGTGCTCTGGTGTAGAATAATGTCCTAATTCCCTCCATCCAGAAGGGTGATTTTATGCAGTTCTAACAAAAACAAGATTCTGCACATTAGTGTACTACCTCACCACCAGCAAAGAAATATAGATCTTAATTGGAAAGATATGTTTCAGTTCAGTTCAGTTCAGTCGCTCAGTCGTGTCCAACTCTTTGCAACCCCATGAATTGCAGCACGCCAGGCCTCCCTGTCCGTCACCAACTCCCAGAGTTCACTCAGACTCACGTCCATCGAGTCATTGATGCCATCCAGCCATCTCATCCTCTGTTGTCCCCTTCTCCTGCTGCCCCCAATTCCTCCCAGCATCAGAGTCTTTTCCAATGAGTCAACTCTTCACATGAGGTGGCCAAAGTACTGGAGCTTCAGCTTTAGCATCATTGCTTCCAAAGAAAAGCCAGGACTGATCTCCTTTAGAATGGACTGGTTGGATCTCCTTGCAGTCCAACGGACTCTCAAGAATCTTCTCTAACACCACAGTTCAAAGGCATCAGTTCTTTGGTGTTCAGCTTTCTTCACAGTCCAACTCTCACAACCATACATGACTACTGGAAAAACCATAGCCTTGACTAGAAGGACCTTTGTTGGCAAAGAAATGTCTCTACTTTTGAATATGCTATCTAGGTTGGTCATAACTTTCCTTCCAAGGAGTAAGAGTTTTTTAAAATTTTTCATAGCTGCAGTCACCATCTGCAGTGATTTTGGAGCCCCAAAAAATAAAGTCTGACACTGTTTCCACTGTTTGCCCATCTATTTCCCATGGAATGATGGGACCAGATGCCATGATCTTAGTAGTGAATGAATGCATAGGAAAAAAAAAATATATATATATATATTACATTTTAAAATGTGAAAACTTCTTTATAAGAAACTGTTTCATGTGCATACTTCTCTGCTTTGGTGTGGATAGTTTGGGGAGGATAGTTGTAGTGATATTAAAGCCTCCAGTATTGAAATGCCTGCACACTTGTGAATATATTACTTGGGAAATGCAATATGACCTGTGTCCTCATCTCCATAAAATAGCCATTTGGAAAACACAGTAAAAGCTGATGTTCCACATTGTTCTCTCTATGCTAAAGTCCTCCCCTGGGGCAAAATAGATTTGCTAAACCTCATGTTGTTTACCCAATTTTTGTGCCAAAGCATTAATGAGACTCTTATGGGTAATGATGCTTTGCCAAAATATTGGATCTTTAATTCAATATCACCTTTCTTTTTGGCAATACATTTATTCATTGATTACACATTTCTTAAAAACCCAAGATATCATTCAATATACCACAAGATACTTAAATGGTCTTGTTGGATTGCATTACTTTACACAGAATTTAGGTAAAAATCTATTTCAGGGACATTATACAAAGGGCAAAAAAAAAACAAACAGTAAGCAAAGTAAACTTCAATCCATTCTATTCAGTGTAGATGAGAAAAATAACCTGACACTTTGTCTAGATTCTATTTTTTTTTTTAATGTGCAAAGTCAAAGTCATAAGGGAATTTAAATTGTCTATATATTTGCATTACAGAAAATGTTTACTTAAGTTTGGATGATCAAATATCACTTTAAATAATAAGAATAGTTTAATAAATTTTAATAATAAGAAAAGTTTAAATCTCCTTTTTAACAATACATCTGTCAATATCCTATTAGTAATTCCAAAACCCTGAACCTTAGAAAACCAGAAGTCTGCAGTTGCCATTGTTACTGCTGTGGAAGGTTTTGTGCAAGTTCATTTGGCAGCAAAACTGGTCTCATATAGCCATTATTTAGCCCACAATCTGTAACTATTCATGTTCAGCAATAGAGAAATTTGACTACAGACTTTAGCCTTAGATCTTGGCACATTTGTGATGTATGTGCTGCTGATGTATATGTTAAAATCCAAAAACAAACTGCATTCTAAAGAAAACTAGCTGGTTTTCTTTGCATTTTCTCAAATTATTTTTATGATAAAAGCTTTTTCATATTACTTATTTGTGTATGTTACATACTCTAGGAAATACTATAATAAAGAATTTTTTTAAAACAAATAAATAAATAAAACATATAGGACCCCAAAAGTTTGAAGAAGGAATTGATAAGAAATTATTAAAATGTATTAGAGATGTAACTGGACAAACAAATTAAACAAACAAAAAACAGTGATCTCCAGGGACTTTCTTAGACCTGCTGCTGCTGCTACTAAGTCACTTCAGTCGTGTCCGACTCTGTGCGATCCCATAGATGGAAGCCTACCAGGCTCCCCTGTCCCTGGGATTCTCCAGGCAAGAACACTGGAGTGGGTTGCCATTTCCTTCTCCAATGCATGAAAGTGAAAAGTGAAAGGGAAGTCGCTCAGTTGTGTCCAATTCTTAGCGACCCCATGGACTGCAGCCCACCAGGCTCCTCCATCCATGGGATTCTCCAGGCAAGAATACTGGAGTGGGGTGCCATTGCCTTCTCTGTTCTTAGACCTACAGGAAAGTAATTTTAAGGTTAACTTTCCATGAATATTCACCAATAGGAAAGAAGTTAAATAGCAACCTACGCCAATATTCTTGCCTGGAGAATCCCATGGACAGAGGAGCCTAGCAGGCTACAGTCCATGGGGTCACAAGAGTTGGACATGAATCAGCAACTAAACCACCTGCCTAAGAATGTGATATTATTGTGTCAGGCTGACTTGTAAACTCTTGTAATAACTGCCAAATCCTCTTCATCTGATGAAAATGATTTGGAAAATATCCCTGTGGAATCCAGGGATATTAGAAGAAAAGGAAGATTACCGCAAGACTGGAAATGAATACCCATGATGTCATATCTGATTATTAAGAAAAGTAAAAATATGATTTGATCAGCAGTTCCCCAGATGTTCTAGATGTTTTGACATACAGAGAGCAGTGTAATAATACTGATTTTTTTTTTAAAAGAAGTGGGGGAAAAAATAACCTTTAAGCTTACAGTGATAAATAGGATTTATCTAATCTTGAGTAACTAAGAGGACTGTCTGGAGTCCTGCAATGATGATTCTGATGTCTTAATCAGGCTCAACCAGAGAGGAAGTGAAAATCATCAGAGCAAGAGGGGATAGTGTCAGTTATACATGTGATCACTGACATTTTCTTCCCTGTTAACATTCTCCTCCAGTTCTTCTTTTCTATGCATTTCTTTTCTGTTTCTATGCTCTCTCCCCTATAGTGTGCACATTCTTCCATTGCTTTTTTTTTTCCCCCCCTCAGCTGCCATAGCTCCATGCTGCTAGCAAAGATTCTCATTGGTCCACTTATAAAGTAGAAAGTGGAATGCAGAAATTCCCTGATGGAGCAGTGATTAAGAATCTGCCTGCCAAGGCAAATTACATGGGTTCAATCTCTGATCAGGGAAGGTCCCACGAGCTGTGGGGCAACAAAGTACCTGCACCCCAACTATTGAGCTCTAGAGCTCTTATCTTGGTCTGCAAAAAGAAAAGCCACTGCAATGAGAAGCCCCATGCCACCCACTGGCAGCAACTAGGGAAAGCCTGTGCAGAGCAATAAAGACCCAGCACAGCCATAATAAATAAAATTTAAATAAATTAACTCTAAAAAACAACACACACTCTCTCAAGAACCAAATTTTTTAAAAAGTGCAAACATGCACTAATCAATTAATTGTTTATAGTAATTATAACTGGAGAAGGAAATGGCAACCCACTGCAGTATTCTTGCCTAGAAAATACCGTGGACAGAGGAGCCTGGTGGGCTGCTGTCCATGGGGTCGCACGGAGTCAGACATGAGTGAAGTGACTTAGCATGCATGCATGCATTGGAGAAGGAAATGGCAACCCACTCCAGTGTTCTTGCCTAGAGAATCCCAGGGACAGGGGAACCTGGTGGACTGCCGTCTATGGGGTCACACAGAGTCGGACACGACTGAAGCGACTTAACAGCAGCAGCAGTAATTACAATAAATTGTAAAAACTGGCTAAACAGGTTAACTTGTATTTGTAATATAATACGGAAAATATAAATATATAATATGGAAGTAAAAGAATATAATATAAATATAATATGAAAGTAAAAAGTAAATTTAAGTCTATAGGTGCTTGTCTTGGTCAAGATTCTGTAACAGAATACCAAGAGAATGGGTGGCTTATAAACAACAGAAATTGATTTTTCACCATTCTAGAGACTGGGAACTGGATAAGTCAAGATATGGTGAGATCTGACCTCCTGGTTCATATACCAGTATTTTTGCCTTGTCTTCAGATGGTGGAGGGGTTCTCTGGGTCTATTTTATAAGCACATGAATCTTTTTTATGAGGGCTCTACCTTCATGACCTAAGCACCTCCCAGAGGCCCCACCTCCTAATGCCATCACAAGTGGTGTACTTTCAGCATACAAAACTTGAGGTGACACAATCATTCAATTTTTAGTAGAACTGAAGTAAAATATCTTTAAGATGAACAACTTATTGAAAAAAGCATTTAGAGAAGTACCATATTATGTAATATCAAAACAACCACACAATGCTACTGAACAGTCCCTTATCAAAAAAAAGGTAACAGCTAAATTCTCAGAGATAAAAAAGCATTAAAAATTTTCACATATGTACACTGTATGAAATACTGACTGTGAAATGCACAACACTTCAAATGAAATAAGAAACCCAAACCCCCCAAAAAAATCTATTTAAAATAGAATCTTAAATTTCAGGCATTTATTTATACATCCATATCAATATAAATATACATGTGACAAAGATAATATTATTAATCTGTTTCTAAAATTCTAGATTTTATTAAATTAGGGAAACAACAAAACACAGCATACTAAGAAAAGCTAACATCATTTCCTTGATACTTATAAAATGTAAAAGCAGATATATTTTCAAACCTTAAAATGTAATTGGTGAAATAAACGTACTTTCTCTAAATAACAGCAAATAAGCCATTTTTAAGAGGCACAGACAATTAAATTTTATTATATAAGTAAATAAATGTCAAGAGTAAAGAAAATTGTCTGCCACACTTGTGTTACTTTTCTGCTTCAGAAATGAAATTTTGGATATTTTTATCCTTTTAGAATTTTATTTGCTATGTGGTTTATCTTACAATTGATCTATAAATTTTTATGATCAATTTCATATCATATAAAACTTCCCATACTTGTTCCAATGAAATATTACTTTAATATTATAAACCAGGGAACACCACTAGAAATTTCCATTTTGTTATAATATTAAATTTTATTGTGTATTAAATATTAAGTGTTATTTATTTAATTCTCCAGAAACCTTCTCTTTATATATGTATCCCTCCAAATAAAATGCCCATCTTAACTTTTTAATTACTTTTTCAAAACCAGATTTATATCCATAACATAAACATACTGTTTCACACAGGAAATGCAAAGTGTTTAAGCCATGAATGGTGTAATATAGCATCTTGAAAAATACAAATAAGTGTTAAACTTTTAGAATCATACAAAGGTAATATGTATTCATGGGGCTTCCTAGGTAACAGAGTGGTAAAGAATCCACCTGCCAGTTCAGGAGATGCAGGAGACCCAGGTTCAATCCCTCAGTTGGGAAGATCTCCTGGAGGAGAAAATGGCAAACCACTCCAGTATTCTTGCCTGGAAAATTCCATGGATAGAAGAGCCTAGCGGGCCACGTCCTTGAGGTCACAAAGAGTTAGATATGACTGAGCACATAAACACAAAGGGAACTCATATTATTGCCACAGCCAAAAAATTTGTTCAGGGTTTTGGTAAGCTATTAACATCTTATACCATGGGATACCAACGGAATATTTCATGTAGAAATGGGCACCTTAAATTATAGAAATGGTATGGACCTAACAGAAGCAGAAGATATTAAGAAGCAGTGACAAGAATACACAGAAGAACTATACAAAAAAGATCTACATAATCCGATAATCCCGATGGCGTGATCATTTACCTAGAGCCAGACATCTTGGGGTGCAAAGTCAAGTGGGCCTTAAGAAATATCACTACAAGCAAAAATAGTGGAGGTGATGGAATTCCAGCTGAGCTATTTAAATCCTAAAAGATGATGCTGTGAAAATGCTGTACTCAATATGCCAGCAAATTTGGAAAACTCAGCAGTGGCCACAGGACTGGAAAAGGTCAGTTTTCACTTCAATCTCAAAGAAGGGCAATGCCAAAGAATGTTCAAACTACCACACAATTGCACTCATTTCACATGCTAGCAAGGTAATTCTCAAAATCCTTCAAGATAGGCTTCAATAGTACATAAACCGAGAACTTCCAGATGTACAAGTTTGGTTTAGAATTGGCAGAGGAAACCAGAAGTCAAATTGCCAACATCTGCTGGCTTACAGAAAAAATAAAGAATTCCAGAAAAACAACTACTTCAGATTCATTGAGTACTCTAAAGCCTTTGACTGTGGGATCACCACAAACTGTGAAAAATTCTTCAAGAGATGGGAATATCAGACCACCTTACCTGCCTCCTGAAAATTCTGTATGCAGGTCAAGAAGCAACAGTTAGATCTGGATGTGAAACAATGGACTGGTTCCAAATAGGAAAAAGAGTATGTCAAGGCTGTATATTGTCACCGTGATTATTTAACTTATATGCAGAGTACATCATGTGAAGTGCCAGGATTGATTAAGCACAAGCTGGAATCAAGGTTGCAGGCAGAAATACAATAACCTCAGATATGTAGATGGCACCACACTTATGGCAGAAGTTGAAGAGGAACTAAAGAGCCTCTTGATGAAAGTGAAAGAGGAGAGTGAAAAAGTTGGCTTAAAACTCAACATTCAAGAACATTTGGCAAGATCATGGCATCTGGTCCCATCACTTCATGGCAAATGGATGGGGAAACAATGGAAACAGTGACAGACTTTATTTTCTTGGGCTCCAAAATCACTTCTGACAGTGACTGCAGCCATGAAATTAAAAGACACTTTCTCCTTGGAAGAAAAGCTATGACCAACCTAGACAGCATATTAAAAAGCAGAGACATTACTTTGCCAGCCAAGTTCTGTATAGTCAAAGCTGTGGTTTTTCCAGTACTCTCATATAGATGTTAGAGTTGGACCATAAAGAAGGCTGAGCACCAAAGAACTGATGGTTTCAAGCTGTGATGTTGGAGAAGACTCTTGAGAGTCCCTTGGACTGCAAGGAGATCAAAGCAGTCAATCCTAAAGTAAATCATTCCTGTTTATTCATTGGAAGAACTGATGCTGAAGCTCCAATATTTTGGCCACCTGATGCAAAGTGTCGACTCTTTGGAAAAGACCCTGACGATGGGAAAGATTGAAGTCAGGAGGAGAAGGGGACACCAGAGAATGAGATGGTTAGATAGCATTATGACTCAATGGACATGAGTTTTGACAAACTCTGGGAGACAGTGAAAGACAGGGAGGCCTGCAGTGCTGGAGTCCCTGGGAGTCACAGTCTGACATGACTGAGTGACTGAACTACAACATTGATAGAAATTTTGGCCAACTCAATAGTTGCTTAGTAGTCAAAGACAATTGTGTCTACCCATTGTCATACTCCATATTAATTTTATAATCTAATAATCAGCAAATCATGAACTTAATGGAACCTTAGGTTTTGAAAGTGATGGTGTCACTATTGTTTGAAGACATTCATTTAGATACTTTGTAAAGGATTTTGCTAAACAATGAGAAGCCATTTATCTATCAATGAAGAAATGGCAACCCACTCCAGTATTCTTGCCTGGAGAATCCCGTGGATTGAGGAGCCTGGTGGGCTGCAGTCCACGGGGTCACAAAGAGTCAGACACGACTGAGTGACTTTACTTACTTACTAAAAATATATAAAAATATAAATAAATATTTATAAAGGGGTGACTTAGTTGATTTCCTCTGAGACCAGAGAGAAATTTGGGTGCAGGCAGGTGGAAGTGAACCCAGCAAACTGAGGCAACACAACAGAGAGCAAAGGCAGGCAGGGAGGAAAAGACTGCTTACAAATTTGAGTCCTCTGTGACTTTCTGAGAAGCATAAAGAGAATGGCTCCAAGAACTGTTCAAGAGAATTGCAATATTTATTTACTACAATAAATTATAATATTTATTCACTAGCTCCCTTCCTCAGTTGTTTGAGCATTGTCCCCATGGACACTAACTCTTGCACAATCCAGAGTGTGTTCTTCTAGACTAAGTGAGTTCCTCAAGTTTCGGAGACCTCATGGCAGACAAGCAGAGATTCAGGGCCTGTGGACCACAACTTCAGGGGATATCAAAGAGGCCAGATGATGTGAACTGGGCTCCAGAGAGGCATCCAAAAATGGAGCCAGGTCATGTCATGCACAGTTCTAAGGCTTCAGAATTCACTGAACAGCAATTTTATCTGTGGATAAAACAGGGACTAGCCTTGATGAGTTGATAATCAAGTGCATAATGGACAAACCTCCATTGTCTTGAAAATAACAGCAATGCAAGATATCTGATTTAGATAAGATTGATAGGAGTTAATTTGTTTAGAAGTCTAACTCCTATACAGACTAAAGCCTTCTTGTAGGCAGAAGATATGTACAGCTTGATATTATAAAGGTCAAGCACATTGCAGGTACTCAGTATTCAGTTCAGTTCAGTTCAGTTCAGTCACTTAGTCGTGTCCGACACTTTGCGACCCCATGGACTGTAGCACGCCAGGCCTCCCTGTCCATCACCAACTCACAGGGTATACTCAACTCGTGTTCATAGAGCTGGTGATGCCATCTAATCATCGCATCCTCTGTAGTCCCCTTCTCCTGCCCTCAATCTTTCCCAGCATCAGGGTCTTTTCAGATGAGTCAACTCTTCACATCATGTGGCCAGAGTATTGGAGTTTCAGCTTTAGCATCAGTCCTTCCAAAGAATATTCAGGACTGGTTTCCCTTAGGATGGACTGGTTGGATATCCTTGCAGTCCAGGGGATTCTCAAGAGTCTTCTCCAACACCACAGTTCAAAAGCATCAATTCTTCAGCGTTCAGTTTTCTTTACAGTCCAACTCTCACATCTATACATGACCACTGGAAAAACCATAGCCTTAACTAGCTGGACCTTTGTTGGCAAAGCAATGTCTCTGCTTTTTAATATGCTGTCTAGGTTGGTCTTAACTTTCCTTCCAAAGAGTAAGTGTCTTTTAATTTCATAGCTGCAGTCACCATCTGCAGTGATTTTGGAGCTCCCCCCCCCGCCAAAATAAAGTCTAACACTGTTTCCACTGTTTCTCCATCTATTTCCCATGAAGTGATGGGACCAGATGCCATGATCTTAGTTTTCTGAATGTTGAGCTTTAAGCCAACTTTTTCACTTTCTTCTTTCACTTTCATCAAGAGGCTCTTTAGTTCTTCTTCACTTTCTGCCATAAGAGTGTTGTCATCTGCATATATGAGGTAATTGATATTTCTCCCGGCAATCTTGATTCCAGCCTGTGCTTCCTCCAGCCCAACGTTTCTCGTGATGTACTCTGCATATAAGTTCAATAAGCAGGGTGACAATATACAGCCTTGACATACTCCTTTTCCTATTTGGAACCAGTCTATCGTTCCATGTCCAGTTCTAAATGTTGCTTCCTGACCTGCATACAGATTTCTCAAGAGGCAGGTTAAGTAGTCTGGTATTCCTATCTCTTGAAGAATTTTCCACAGTTTATTGTGATCCACACAGTTAAAGGCTTTGGCATAGTCAATAAAGCAGAAATAGATGTCTTTCTGGAACTCTCTTGCTTTTTCGATGATCCAACAGATGTTGGCATTTTGATCTCTGGTTCCTCTGCCCGTTTTAAAACCAGCTTGAACATCTGGAAGTTCATGATTCATGTACTGTTGAAGTCTGGCTTGGAGGATTTTGAGCATTACTTTACTAGCATGTGAGATGAGTGTACTTGTGTGGTAGTTTGAGCTTTGTTTGGCAGTCCCTTTGAGATTGGAATGAAAACTGACCTTTACCAGTCCTGTGGCCACTGCTGAGTTTTCCAAATTTGATGGCATATTCAGTGCAGCATTTTCACAGCATCATCTTTTAGGATTGAAATATACTCAGTATAGAACTATACATATCAAATGAAAGAAGGAAGAATAGAGGAATGCAATGGGGGAAAAAATGTAGTTTAGAGCAGTTCAGGAAAATAAAATGCTTTGGAAAGGAGCTATTTGTGATGGATTTTGCATCATATAAATTATTAGACATTTATCTATGCAATATGTTTATGACTGTCTATTAGCTTGATATCCTATCACCTAATAAAACATTTTAGAAGAGACATATGACCAAAATATTAATGAAACGAAATAATTTTAAGTAACTAAATACACATCAACAAAACTACCTGAACTTTTTGATTATATTTGGAACATCTAACTAATTTCAGAACTAGATTTTTTATTACTGAAAGCAAAATTTAACTATGAAAAATTGTTCAGTGTTCTTGCACCCAAAGACAGATTTTGCTTCTTTTGTTCTAATTTCTTATTTTACTATTTAAAATGCTAGGAAGTGCATTATTTGGGTTTTCTATATCACATTGGTCCTGACAATTAACAAACCCTACAAGACAAGTTAACAACATGAACTGAATTTGAGTGACTTCTTGAAATACTTTTATTTGGCAGAAAAGCCAGAAACATTTCAGCTCATAGACAACTAGATTTGTAAAACCAAAGTCTGTGTCAAGTACTTTACAATTTACAAAGAATGAATATTTTATAATACCCTAAAGATCATGAGCTGTAAAAGTTTACAAAATTCAAGCAAATAACAAAAATTTGTGATTTGGACGTACAACAGTAGGATCTAATTGATTCCAGTTAATTGGAAGATGTATATCTTTCTAAGTACATCCATTCAAATTACATTTTTAAAATATTATGCTGGTCAAAAAACAACAACAACAACAATAAAAACAAAGGATGAGTTCAGTTCAGTTCAGTCGCTCAGTCGTGTCCGACTCTTTGCGACCCCATGAATCACAGCACGCCAGGCCTCCCTGTCCATCACCAACTCCCGGAGTTCACCCAGACTCGCGTCCATCGAGTCAGTGATGCCATCCAGCCATCTCATCCTCTGTTGTCCCCTTCTTCTCCTGCCCCCAATCCCTCCCAGCATCAGAGTCTTTTCCAATGAGTCAACTCTTCACATGAGGTGGCCAAAGTACTGGAGTTTCAGCTTAGCATCATTCCCTCCAAAGAAATCCCAGGGCTGATCTCCTTCAGAATGGACTGGTTGGATCTCCTTGCAGTCCAAGGGACTCTCAAGTCTTCTCCAACACCACAGTTCAAAAGCATCAATTCTTCGTTGTGCATTTGTGCATTAGTTACCTACTACCACAATTATGCTATGTAGAAATCAACCACAAAATCTCAGTGACATGTATCATTAAACATTTATTTAACTCACACATCTGGGGGGATTCCCCTGATTTTAATTGGGCAAGTTCATGTATATTTCATCTTTCAATTTAGGTAGGGTTTTCCCACATGCTTGTAGATTCTTCTGGCCTTCAGATGACCTGAAATCGCCTCTTTTGGGAAGACCATGTGGTCTGTTATCCTCCAGTAGGTAAATTCTCATGTCATTCAAAGAGAAACAAGAGAGGAAATTAACACACATGAGCATTTTTCAAGCCTCTTTATGTATCACATATTTTAACATCCCATTGACCTAAGTGAGTTACCTGTCTGAACTCAAAATTTGGTACCGGGGAAACAGATTCAAGTTTTTTAGTGAGAGAGATTGCAAAGTCACATAGCAAAAAACATGGATATCAGGGATAAGAGTGGAAAATGTTGGCCATCATTAAAATCAATTTCCTATATGCTGCATGTTATCTCTAATAAAAGAACATTCATCCTTGCCCTCTGCTGTAAACTATAATTGTACATATTGAGGACTCACTTATATCTGCAATTTATGGCTGGGTGAAAATAGAAAAATTAGCCAAATTTATCATAGATAAATGAATGATCATGAAGTTCCTATCTCTGTTGTTGATAAAAACAATAAGTAAACAAAAACAAATTATGAAATTAATTTGACATATTAGCTCATGTAAATTAGATTTTCAAAGCATCCACAGTGGGTATCTGTATCAGATTTGTCTAACTATCTTTGGCATTTCCTTTGTAGATTTTATCAAAGATGACAGTGAAAAGCTAAGAAGACAAAATGAAGTTAAAATATAAAAGTGAAGAAGATAAGTTCTTCCTAGGATTCTAACATGAAAGAGAATTGGCTTGGGCCAGTTTTCAGGGGTTCCTATGTATGTTCCTACATACTAGCTGGCTACTACTTTCCTGTTTGGATGTGTGCATGTGTGTGATCTTAATTATTTAAAAAAAAATTTTTTTGACTGTGCCACATAGCATGTGGGGTCTTAGTTCCCTACCAGGGATAGAACCTGCACTCCCTATCTTGGCAGCACAAGTCTTAACCACTGGACTGCCAGGGAAGTCCAATAATTTAATTATTTTAATATCAAGATTCTGACCAACCATGAGGGTCCTGTGTACATTTGAGGGTAGATGATTCCACTCTCAGGCTAATCTAATCTTCTCACAATGATATATTCAATTCCAAAGAAATATATATTTGGTTTTGCTCAGAATTATTATTAAGATTAAGCTACTTTTGTGAATCTGGTTTCCAAAATATTGGAGAAGGAAATGGCAACCCACTCCAGTATTCTTGCCTGGAGAATTCTATGGAGAGAGGAGCCTGGTGGCCTGCTAGGCTACAGTACATGGGGTTGCAAGAGTCAGACTTAGGGATTAAACCACCACCACCATAATACAAATCTGTAAGCATTACGTAGAACAAATAGTAAAGAATCTGCCTGCAACACAGACAGGTTCAGTCCATCGGTCCGAAAGATCCACTGGAGAAGGGAATGGCAACCCACTCCAGTAGTCTTGCCTGGAGAATTCCATGGACAGAGGAGTCTGGTGGGCTGCAGTCCATGCAAAACAAAGAGCTGGGCATGACTGAGGAAGTAAGCAGAAATTTGTAGCAGAATCTTGATGCATTTAAGTGTGATAAAATGTAGAGCATAAATAAGATAATATTTAATATTGAAAGGCATTTAGTTCTTAAAATTTCTCAGGATCATTATATTAAAAATCATAGTAAATTAAGCAGAGTCTATATCATTTTCATATATATTATTAAGTGCCTGTTAGGATGAACCTTTATTAACCTATTTTTAAAACATGTATTATCATCACAAGCATAAGGAGTCTATACATTAGGATTTGAAATAAGACAAATCCACAGAGAAAAAAAAAATTGTGAATGTTTTCTTGCACTAATTGTATGTTTACAAATAATGTTCTTATTAATAATTTGGTATATAAAACTGGTAGGTTTTTAAAATACAGTTAAGTTCAATGGAATGTTTCATTGCACATTATGTTCCAAGTCCAGAAAATACCTATCTTGTCACCCTTTCTATAGAAGAAACATTTTATTTGAAAAAATAATTCATATTGAGGAGAAATGGATTAAGAAAGTGGGTAATTTTCCCCGTTGAGAGCCTTGACCCACTACTATTGTTAGTACTGATCAACTGTTGCACACTTAACCTTCCACACATTGATACATTGCTAAGTTTATATCTATGCCACAGGTGCATGCAGCAAATAGTTTTAAAATGTTATGAAAGCACTGCAGAGTTTCAACAAATCACTTACGAAATAATACACTAGTGTAACATCATTCAATAGATAAGCACAAGTGGAGTTCCTGACCTCCTGATACAATTTTTCCAGTATGCCCCCTAGAGAGTCATCAAGCATTCTCTTTCCAAACTATGTGACTAAATTTAAAGACCTTTTAAGGACCTGTCAGCTTACTTAGCCTGATTGCATTTACACTCTTAAGCCCGTTTGCTTTTGTGATGGCCACAAGTAACATTGAAATATTGAGGATGTTCAAGTTTTTCAAAAGAAAGGTATCGCTGTGGCATCCATTCAAATGTATTGTTTCACAGGGGATGTATTTTGAGAAAGGGCAGATGGTAGCATTTCCCAGAACATCTGTTACCCATCATTCTTTCACGGAGCAGCCCAGATGCTGTTGACAACTTGTATGTAAATCATGCTGACAATTTGTTCAGTGTCTCTCCTGCGGAGACTGAGGTTGTCCTGGTCATACCATTTATCAGATATAGGAGATAATGGAGTCCCACAAGTACAGTTCCAACTGTGTTTGGGCCAGAAACAAAACAGCTATTAAATTAAGGGAATGATTTATCTACTTTGAAGTTATCTCCAGCAAAGATTTCCTACTTCAACTTTTTTAGTCTTATCTGAAGGTGTACATTAGATATTAAATGCTCTACAGAACAGAAAAATGCCAAACTGCTTCCTGATACTTGTCCTCAACTTCTATTACTATTTGTTAGGGGTAATCATTTCTTTGACCTTGCATTTTAAAATTACTTTCATCTCAGGGAAATAACATGTAAGAGGGAAATTATGCATGCTTGCTGTATAAATGTCAGATTTTTTACTTTGTAAATGCCTGCTATAAAATATTCACAGTACAGAAGTTGATTTACAATCCATTTCAGCCTGTAATCTGTCTTATTCTAATTTTGTACCTTGTATCAGAGTGCATTTTTCACATTGATGAAAAGAAAACAAAAAGAAAAAAACAAGCATATCTTTAATTAACATACCTATGCAAAGGATAAACTAAAACCATTGGCATTTATAAAATGATTATAGATTTTTCTAAACAAACTAGATTAGATCATAATATAGGTTGTAAAGAGGGAAAATGCATAATTAAATTTCAAAATACATAAGCTTATAAAGGCATTACATATAAGCTAAGCTTCTTGTTAAAATAATGAAGATTTTAAAAAATTAACATTGGATTAAGTAACTATAATACAAATTTGTACATCAAAATACCCATTTAATTTGTAAATAAATTTTACTTTGGGATGCTGATTAATCGCATTGATAGTAACTGATTTCAAATTAAGCATTTTTGTTACACGATTACAGGTTAACTGGGACAACTGGGAAAATACATTGAGTTATGAAATATCATAAATATGTTTGTCATATAAAATTCACAAATAAGACCAGAAACTGTTAGATTGATCTATCATCTTATTAAAATGTGCTCAGAACAGACCAATAATTTTTGCACTAGAAAAGGAAGTAAAGATATATTCACATGGGTTCTTTTTCAGGCAGCCAGCCTATTAAATTATAATTGTTTTAGAAAAAAAGCAATTTTAAATCTCAATTGTACTTAAGATTGAGGTTAATGGATCCATCATTTGGGATAACTAACCTACATAATGGAGAAGGCAATGGCACCCCACCTAATACTCTTGCCTGGCAAATCCGATGGACGGAGGAGCCTGGTGGGCTGCCGTCCATGGGGTCGCAAAGAGTCGGACACGACTGAGCGACTTCACTTTCACGTTTCACTTTCATGCATTGGAGAAGGAAAAGGCAACCCACTCCAGTGTTCTTGCCTGGAGAATCCCAGGGGCGGCGGAGCCTGGTGGGCTGCCGTCTATGGGGTCGCACAGAGTTGGACACGACTGAAGCGACTCAGCAGCAGCAGCAACAACCTACATAAATTGCCAGAGAAGTTTAACTTCTTGGATGGGGATGTCTTTAAAAAAAAAGAAAAATCTTTTGGCAGTGGTGGTAGAAGTAAAAGATTCATCTACAATTTCGATTCATAAGCATGAGAATTTGTGCATAATGTGTGCTCCTAAGCTGCTACTGCTAAGTCGCTTCAGTCGTGTCCGACTCTGTGCGACCCCATAGATGGCAGCCCACCGGGCTCCCCCGTCCCTGGGATTCTCCAGGCAAGAACACTGGAGTGGGTTGTAACATCTGGAAATAGTACTTATTTTTCATTTGCTTAAATATAAATAATAAAATCAAATTTAGTAAACCAATAGTTTTATATTATTATTACACATTGTAACAATATTAGTTTTCTGACAAAGCATTCCAAATATTATGTCAGGCTTCCATGGTGGCTCAGAGGGTTTCTCCGGTGGCTCAGATGGTAAAAAATAAATAAAATAAAATAAAAGCCTAGGTTTGATCCCTGAATTGGGAAGACCGCCTGGAAGCATGGCAACCCACTCCAGTATTCTTGCCTGGAGAATTTCCATGGACAAAGGAGCCTGGCAGGCTACAGTCCATGGGGCCCAAAGAGTCGGGCGTGACTGAGCAACTAAGCACACAACAAAGTATTTATTAAGCAATATTAATGTGTGTTTCCATATAGATCAATTAAATGAGTTGGGCCATAGAGTTAAGAAGTGTCAAGTCTGGGGTTTTATTTTCTTATTAATCAAGTAGTTTTAGAATAAGAAAATATCTTTATATTACTATATATGTATCTGCTAATTAAACATACACTAATTAACATATACCTTATGGATTTATCTATTGAAATACAAACCCCATCAGATACTACTTGATATTGACAGATTTCATGAAGTTGCAAACTGGTAAGCATATGCTAAAGCTTGCCCAAGACTTTTCCATTATGGTTGTTTTCTTGAAAAATTAATAACTCCCTTCATTCACTCCAAAACATGTAGGTTTGGATAATAAATTGTATGATCATAACACTCACTAACCACCCAACTACATCATGGTGCCGGAACAAGGCTTTATCACCTCATATTTGGGAATCTTTTGAAGCAGTTTTGTTTCTGATTTGTGAATAATGCATCTAAATTATTTGGGTCAATTTCCCTACAAAGATTTTGGTAGCTCCTTGTTAGACATCTTTAAAAGGAACTACAACATAGTCCAGTTAATATTAACTTTCATACAGTGATTCTAAAAGAAAACAATAGTTGGCTTACCATGTACTGGCAAGCAGGGAGACTTACTATTTATAGGACCATAGAAAGCATTACATAAAGGGAAGTCTGTTTTCATTTGTGTCTGACAACTTGACTAGTCTGAGACATAGAGAGAAAATTGTAAATGTGTAAAGTGTTTAAATGGGAGAAGTTTCTCTGCATTTCAGTTTGTCAGGACTTTTCACTAGTAAAAATACAAGATTCCAGGAACCTCAAGGGACAAGTTATTGTTCAAAGTTGCTCCCCAAATGTATCCCGATATGAAAATCAAATCAGCTTCTTAAAATGTGGTCAGTTATACATCCTCTCTCTCACATGTCTGTGAGATCAATAGATCTTATTTCATTAGCTATAGAAATTCTTTTGTCTTATTGGCTTGAAAATACAAAATATATTAGATTTAAATTGAACATAAAAAGTCAAGACTCCTTGAAAAGCATAGATGTCAATAATGAAGTCAGCTAGCTGTGTAAAGAATAAATTCTTTTTAATTGTGACTTCTCCATTGTTGTTAGTGCTGTATGAAATTCAAACAATACTTTGTACTTTAAGACACACATCTGGTGAGTCAACTTGAGTGTGTATTAAAATACCAAGAGATGGAACTGGTGAGAAGATGCCTCTGAAATGATAGGATCAGAATAAAATCTGATTAAAACTGGTTTTAACACATACTGACCCAAGTCCAAGCAGTCACAGTTTATGACATTTACCAAATTCTAGAAATAAACCTTTTAGGCATTATTATTTTCAAAATGACAACTGAGTATCAATTCTCTCTCCTCTGTGCATCAAATCCAATACATCTAGGAAATGATATTAAGAAATAATACACATGCAAAATAGTTCAGTTCAGTTCAATTCAGTTCAGTAGCTCAGCCATGTCTGACTCTTTGTGACCCCTTGGACTACAGCACGCCAGGTTTCTCTGTTCATCACCATCTCCCAGAGCTTACTCAAATTCATGTCCATTGAGTCGGTGATGCCATTCAACCATCTTATCCTCTGTCATCCCCTTCTCCTCTCACCTTCAATCTTTCCCAGCATCAGAGTCTTTTCCAATGAATCAGTTCTTTGCATCACATGGCCAAAGTTTTGAGGTTTCAGCCTCAACATCAGTCCTTTCAATGAATATTTAGGAATGATTTCCTTTAGGATTGACTGCTTTGATCCCCTTGCAGTCCAAGGGACTCTCAAGAGTCTTCTCCAATACCACAGTTCAAAAACATCAGCTCTTCAGTGCTCAGCAATCTTTATGGTCCACCTCTCACATCCATACATGACTATTGGAAAAATAGTGGTAGTAGTAGTAGTCAGAGCTACTACCATAGCTTGGACTAGATGGACTTTTGTCCACAAACTCTTGTCTCTGTTTTTTAATATGCTGTCTAGGTTGGTCATAGCTTTTCTTTCAAGGAGCAAGCATCTTTTAATTTCATGGCTGCAGTCACCATCTGCAGTGATTTTGGAGCCCAAGAAAATAAAATCTCTCACTGTTTCTATTATTTCTCCATCTATTTGCCATGAAGTGATGGGACCAGATACCATGATCTTAGTTTTCTGAATGTTGAGCTTTAAGCCAACTTTTTCATTTTCTTCTTTCACTTTCACCAAGAGGCTTTTTAGTTCCTCTTCACTTTCTGCCATAAGGGTGGTGTCATCTGCATATCTGAGGTTATTGATATTTCTCCCCACAATCTTGATGCCAGCTTGTGCTTCATCCAGCCTTGCATTTTGCATGATGTACTCTGCATATAAGTTAAATAAGCAGGGTGACAATATACAACCTTGATGTATTCCTTTCCCTATTTGGAACCAATCTGTTGTTCCATGTCCAGTTCTAAGTGTTGATTCTTAACCTACATATAGATTTCTCAGGAAGCAGGTCAGGTGGTAGGGTATTCCCATCTATTTAAGAATTACAAAGAATTACCATGTCTTGATAGTATATAAAATATATACCTACACTCAAAAGCAACAGGAAGAAATTTGGTTTATCAGAACTGTGAGAAATGACTCAAAGTTTAAAAATAAAGAGGAACAGAATTATAGTTTGAGAGGCATGTAAGGATACATAAATATTCTTTAAAACCCTTTATGTTGTTTCCCCCTCTACCACATCTAAATATATTTTGACTGAATTAAAAAGGATAAATCTCATCAATTTATTTGAATGCCAGAGAGATGATCTCTGGTACTGTTCATAAAACAACAGAAGCTGATTTCTTGAAATTTGGGATACATGTTCTAATATAATAGAAAAATATGTTCTAACATTGATAGTTTCCTCAAAACTTGCATGAAATAATTTTAGCTGCCTACCTTTAAATAGAAAATCTTTCAATGTCTGTGGAGCCTAGGCACCCAACAGCTTATAATTCAGCAACAGAACCTTCACTATACATAGCTTTCCCAGAGTTGCATCCATATATAATCCAAATTAACATAATCCTTTCACTATGTGGCACTTCTTAAGTGCTTCTGGGTCAAACTATTTTATGACCATAATCATGAGTCAAATTTAGAGGGAAATTTCCTATTTCCTAACTATGGATGATTCTATTAGTGCTTTAATGCTTGGCATTTCCGAATCTGCACTCATTCTTGATAGAAAAGTACTAGAACATTTGAAGATGATCACTGTTTCCTTCTCCAAGTATATTTGTTTACATAACTACAATGGCAAAATAAGAGACAAAAAGAAAAATAATAATAATTGCTCCTTTCTATATCCCAAGCAATATGCTATTACCTTAAAAACATAATACCTCTGTCTGAGTTTTTCCTTATGTAGTTTATAAAGCAAATAAACTTTATAAAGCAAACCTTAAGTACAATTTCATTGCTACTTACCAGAGTTATTTGTTGTTTTACATCCATTCATATATTAATATAATCACATAGTCAAGAAATATTTAATAAAGACCTACTAGGTAACAGGCCATTTTATAGAAAAATAAGGAATAAACTGCATTTGTCTTTGTTAACACAAATAATTTATAAGTAGACCATTTCAGATATGACTCTTCATCTTTGTTTAAGAAGTAGTGTAGGAGACTTGGCTTTGTGATAAAGCATGTCATGACCTGAAATATTTTCAAGAGTACTGTAGAGGTTTTGTCTGAAATCTTTTTGTGTAGGAACATGAATTTGGGCATTTTAAAGACTGAACTAAATAGAAACATCATAGAAAAAGGAAGACATGGATTCTATATCCTAATCTTGTGCTTTTAGTATTGTGGAAAAAGAATCAATACAAAAAGCAATCTTCCTAGGAATGTAACTGGCGTAAAATATAATAGTTTAACATTTGTTTTAATTAGGTGAACATTTCCTTAGATAGAAATAATAGTTTCTTGGGGTTTCCATGATGAAATTCCACAAACTAAGAAGCTCAAGCAATGTAAAATTGTTCTGTCAGTTTTGAAGCCTAGAAGCCTGAAATTCTGGTATCAGCAGGGCCATGCTCCCTCTGAAATCTGTAGAGACTTTTCTGGCTTCTGTTGTTTTGCCAGAATCATTGGTGTTCGTTACTGTAGGTGCATAACTCCAATCTCTGCCTTTAAACATTCTCCCAGGGTTTCTCAGTCTTCATATCCTCATCCGCTTATAAAACACTTATCATACCAGATTAAGTATCAGATCACTTATATCATCATATCATACCACCTTATTCCTAAACCAACTACATGTTCAATGTCCTTATTTCAAAATAAAATGAGAAGTCTTGGGGCTAGTGTTACAGGGAAAAATGTGCACTCTGAGAGAATGGTCACATTCCAGGTCTTAGGTAAGTCCCTGAAACAGCCGCTGAGTGTAGATTCTCGGCTTCACACAGGAAAGGATTCAAGAGCAGGCCACAGTAAAGCAAAAGAAGGTTAATTCAAGGAGACACACACTCCACAGACAAGAGTTGGGCCATCTTGGAAGGCAGGGGACACCAGGCTGTGGTAGTTGTCAGTTTTTATATGGAGAAGGAAATGGCAATCCACTCCAGTACTATTGCCTGGAAAATCCCATGGACAGTGGAGCCTGGTAGGCTACAGTCCATGGGGTCGCAAAGAGTCGGACACAACTGATATAGGGATAGGTAATTTCATAGGCTAAATTTAGGGAGATGTATAAGCTACTTGAAGAAAACTTGGATGAGCTCTGTGGATGCTGGAACTTTATGAGGAGGAGAAAGAACTCTGCTTTTCCTTTCTAACCTTTAAAACACAATGATTTAACTTATGCCTTCTTTTGGACCTGAGATAGCTCAATGGCTTTCTACCACATGGAACATGGAATGGCTTCATGAACATTCCCGTCTTAATTCAAGTATAAACTCTCCTTATGTGGTCAAGAGGATTATCCCCCTAGTTGACCACAGTATAAAGCCACTCACAGACTGAGTGCCTAACTTCTTGAACTAGCAGGATATGGCAGCCTACACATTGAAATTCAACCCATGTTAACAGTTTGCCAAAATCAGCAAAGATATTCAAAACAGCTAACAACTATTTCAGAAAAAGCACAGGCCAATCAGAATAAATACTGCTCTTAAATAAACAGTGTGTCTTCTTTTTAATGGCTATTTGTTTATTTATTTATTTTTGACTGCATGAGGGATCTTCTTTGCTTCATGCAGTTTGTTTCATTGCGGCTCACATAGTTTCCAGTTGTGACATGCGGGCTTAGGTCCATGGCATATGGGATCTTAGTTCACTTACCAGGGAAACACACCCTTATCCCCTGCATTGCATTGATTCTTAACCACTGGACCACCAGGGAAGTCCTCGTAGTATGTGGGAGAGCTTTACCAATGTAGACATGCTGAATGTCTCTCCTAGGCAGCAGTTCAGTTCAGTTCAGTTCAGTTCAGTTCAGTTCAGTCGCTCAGTCATGTCCGACTCTTTGCGACCACATGAATGGCAGCACGCCAGGCCTCCCTGTCCATCACCATCTCCCGGAGTTCACTCAGACTCACGTCCATCGAGTCAGTGATGCCATCCAGCCATCTCATCCTCGGTCGTCCCCTTCTCCTCCTGCCCCCAATCCCTCCCAGAATCAGAGTTTTTTCCAGTGAGTCAACTCTTCTCATGAGGTGGCCAAAGTACTGGAGTTTCAGCTTTAGCATCATTCCTTCCAAAGAAATCCCAGGGCTGATCTCCTTCAGAATGGACTGGTTGGATCTCCTTGCAGTCCAAGGGACTCTCAAGAGTCTTCTCCAACACCACAGTTCAAAAGCATCAATTCTTCGGTGCTCTGTCTTCTTCACAGTCCAACTCTCACATCCATACAGGAAAAACCATAGCCTTGACTAGACGGACATTAGTCGGCAAAGTAATGTCTCTGCTTTTGAATATACTATCTAGGTTGGTCATAACTTTTCTTCCAAGGAGTAAGTGTCTTTTAATTTCATGGTTGCAATCACCATCTGTAGTGATTTTGGAACCCCCCAAAATAAAGTCTGACACTGTTTCCACTGTTTCTCCATCTATTTCCCATGGAGTGATGGGACCAGATGCCATGATCTTCGTTTTCTGAATGTTGAGCTTTAAGCCAACTTTTTCACTCTCCTCTTTTACTTTCATCAAGAGGCTTTTTAGTTCCTCTTCACTTTCTGCCATAAGGGTGGTGTTATCTGCATATCTGAGGTTATTGATATTTCTCCCGGCAATCTTGATTCCAGCTTGTGTTTCTTCCAGTCCAGCATTTCTCTTGATGTACTCTGCATATAAGTTAAATAATCATGGTGACAATATACAGCCTTGACGTACTCCTTTTCCTATTTGGAACCAGTCTGTTGTTCCATGTCCAGTTCTAACTGTTGTTTCCTGGCCTGCATACAGATAGCAACTGTATTTATTTATTGTTATCTCTGTGGCTTTATGTAACATTTTTCTGTAACAGAGATTTCTTTGCCAGATTAGTATTAACACAAAAATCTATCTAGTAAAATTTTAATTTTAGTTTTGAGACATGATTAGTGGATTCTTTTTCAAAGTGTTTGCATTATTTGATGTTTTTAATTTGATAGAAATTTTATACTATCTTAATAAAATAGTAACTGTGAGGCACATACAAATTTAGGACCATATGAATCTTGTAGGGGAGCAAAATCTGCCACCCCAAATATGTCTCTTTGTTATGAGCATTATTTTAGGCTGATTAGTTTTAAGAGACTAAAGAGTCTGGAAGTTTACTTAACTGTCTATAAGAATTTAGAGGGAGGGTTTATACCAAGAAGAGAGTAATCACCAGAGATAATTACAAAGATTATAAGGCTTCCCTGGTGGCTCAGAGGTTAAAGTGTCTGCCTCCAATGCGGGAGACCTGGGTTCAATCCCTGGGTCGGGAAGATCCCCTGGAGAAGGAAATGGCAACCCACTCCAGTATTCTTGCCTGGAGAAGGAGCCTGGTGGGCTGCAGTTCACGGGGTCACAAAGAGTCGGACACGACTGAGTGACTTTACTTACTTTACTTTGATAGTCTGGTTAGAATTTAGGAACACATCTTTGTTCAAAGCTTTCTCTGTGTCCCATTATGTCTACATGGCAGGAAAATCATGTTATTGTTGTTGTTTTATAAATGGTGGGAGTATGGTTTATTAAGCTTGTACCTTAGTACAGGCACTGGGCTTTTCCCATGGTGCTCTTAATGTTCAAAACCCACACATTCTGTCAAGTTTTCTTGAGCAGTGGCACCAAGAATTTGAAAGCTAAGTGGATTTTCTACATCATCTGTTATCTTTGTGTGGCCAAAAGCTATGGCCAGACACAGCACCTTCTTTATCTAGAACTTGATGGTGGACTTCACTTAATCAGCTTTGGCCACCATGTTCTCATTGTGGGTCAGCAAGGAAGGAAACTTGCCAGACTTATTCAGGTTTCTACCGAGGATATGTGGGATCTATTTGATCAGACTCTGAAACTAAAAAGTTATCATACTTCTTGGCCATCTTCTTGACCAGTTTCTTATTCTTGTTGTGTTTCTTCAGTGTCTAACCATGTCCATGTGGGGGATATCCACAGCCTTGACCTCGTCATAGTGGTTCTGGTCCCCAGAACACATGCAGAGAACCTGAGGCATGTAGAAGACTTAATCTTCAGCTCAGTCCAGTTGAGTCGCTCAGTAGTGTCCGAATCTTTGTGACCTCATGAATTGCAGCACGCCAGGTCTCTCTGTCCATCACCAACTCCCAGAGTTCACCAAACTCACATCCATCGAGTTGATGATGCCATCCAGTCATCTCATCCTCTGTTGTCCCCTTCTCCTTCTGCCCCTAATCCCTCCCAGCATCAGGGTCTTTTCCAGTGAGTCAACTCTTCGCATGAGTTGGCCAAAGTATTGGAGTTTCAGCTTCAGCATCAGTCCTTCCAATGAACACCCAGAACTGATCTCCTTTAGGATGGACTGGTTGGATCTCCTTGCAGTCCAAGGGACTCTCAAGAGTCTTCTCCAACACCACAGTTCAAAAGCATCAGTTCTTTGGCACTCAGCTTTCTTCAAGTCGAAATCTCACATCCATACATGACCACTGGAAAAACCATAGCCTTGACTAGACGGACCATTGCTGGCAAAGTACTGTCTCTGCTTTTCAATATGCTATCTAGGTTGGTCATAACTTTCCTTGCATGTCCCAAAAACATTTGTCCTTCTGAAGGTCATAGTTCTTCAGACTGACCTGAAGCTCCACTGTCTCCAAAAGCTTCCACTTCCCACACTGGTTCCCCTGCACGACTTTCTGCACCACTTCCTAGATGGTGTCTCTGGAGACTTTGTTGCTCATGATAGGTGACATTGGGATAACCTGAAGAGAGCAGGAAAAACATTTTTATTTTGCTGCCAATGGACTTGCCTTTGAAGCCCCGGGCCCTGCCCCCTTCTCCTTAGCGGAGGATGCCAAATAAACCTGGCTGTCCTTGAGCTTCTTATATGTACCAAATTAAATTAAATGTGTTTTTCTTTCATTAATCTGTCTTACATCATTTATCAGACTAGCCAAAGAATCTATAAGAGAAGAAGGAAAAAGTCATCACTTCTTTCTATCTCTATTGCATTCTTGAGTTTTCTGAGATAATAAGACCAGGATAATGTTTTAAGTTAACCGAAGTCTAATGCATTCAATGAAATTTGCATTATCTGTAATTGGAATATAAAACGAATTATTATATATGTATATTATATATATGTGTGTGTGTGTGTGTGTATTAGATCAGTTGCACTGTAGTTTGCCAAGGTAAGTTTTTTTTCCTTTGATTGGTCCTTACTAAGTCTACTAAATATCCTCACACTTAGCAATAAACTGTGAGACTTAGGCAATACTTTCTTCCTAATTGGGCTTCCCTGGTGGCTTAGAGGGTAAAGCATCTGCCTATAATGCAGGAGACGCGGGTTCAATCCCTGGGTCGGGAAGATTCCCTGGAGAAGGGAACAGCAACCCACTCCAGTACTCTTGCCTGGAAAATCCCATGGACTGAGAAGTCTGGTAGGCTACAGTCCATGGGGTCGCAAAGAGTTGGACACAACTAACCAACTTCACTTTTCTTCCTAATTAAAGGGAAAAAAAAAGTTTTCCTTGTCCTTTGTCCTGTACTTTTCTTAAAGGAATATTAATCAAAGATAAAAACACAATAATGCCATTGTTTTAAAATCAATTTAATGTATGACTAAAGCAGGAAAATGGAGTCTTTTTTGTTTGTTTTTTTGTTTAAGGTATTTTTCCTAAAGGTATCTATTTGGTCTATCTAATTTGCTTACCTCTCTAAGCCCAATTATGCCACCTTTAGTGATAAAATATTTAAATAATTATTAGTAGCTTTTTTCCTGAGCTTATAAACACATTTTGTTTGTTAGTATTGTCATTATTGTTTGAACATAATGTTACTCATTGACTTTGGGGGGAAAAAAGTCAATTCCAAATAAAAAGGATGTGCTACAGAATCTAGGTTCTTATTTCTAAAACACAAAAGAACTACCTATTTTGTAATTTTGTATTTATACATACTATTGTGCTGAAGTTTTGATACTCTAGTCAAATTTGGAGCATTACAAAATTCCTCAGTCATGCCAGACAGTAGTTCACTCTCCAAGTTTTAGACATGGTTAGTTAATGGAGCTCCATTTAATCCACTGTAGCAAATAAGAAAAATTTAAGAGCGTTCTGCTGTATTTCTGCTCTGGTTGTTATTGGCTTTGCTTTTGCTTAAGGAATCTTTTCCCCCAATTCTAGTATCTAACTTTATTTTAATTGTTTTTTTCCTTGTAGATTCTTTTTTATTGTATTTAAACTGGTTTGGTGATCTTGGTGTAGAAGAGTTCTAGAATTTTAAAATAAGCTATTACTAGATCCCAGGGGCACTTGGGTCCTTTCATTCAAAGTAGGGACAACCTAGCCTCTATCTTCCTTTCATCTCCAAGGATAGTCAAACCAACAGAAATGGATTTTAAAGAGATCATGAGATATTTTCCTGTATGAATTATAAAAATATATATACTGGTTTACACTGATATGTTTAATAATGTCCTGGCTAATACAAATTAAGTTCTCCAAATATTTTCTGTTTCATTTCTTTATTTTTGGTTCACCAGACATATATTTTAAGTTGTTGATTCCTAATAAAAAGTTAGAAAAAATGAGAAATAGTACTTTGTTTACAAAAGACAACTCTGTGTACTTTTTACTGAAGGTGATAACTAACACCCCTTGATTGTTAGAATGAAGGCAATTATCAGTTCTGAAGTGATTTAAGATTAGCACTGACTCCACCCATGATCTTTCCCTGGGAGTCCCAATGTCACCAAATGCTAAGACTGACATCTTAGAAGAAATTCCCTCAAACTCGCTGCTACCTGTCTTTGTGTCTTGTTATCCACTTTACATTCTACCATCTGCTGCACCACTGAAGTGACCTGTAATTAAGGACTTTGAAGAAAACTCACTCTAAACTATGACTGGACATGGTCTTTCATGGTGTTAAAATAAAACGTTGCTTCTGTTTTTACTATGAGGCAAGAATTCCCTTGCATGGGGACATCAAGAAGACTGGCATGTGCAGGAATAACCTTACTGTCTTAATAACTGCTAATTATGCATTTTGTTTTTCAAACAGTACAGATATATGACAACACACAGCTGCTTCTCCAAGAAGATAAAAGATGTAATCTGGTGGAGATATTTTAGTTTATTTCCTTCCTGGGAATATGATATATATTTTTGATTTGTCTTAAATAATTTCTCAAACCATGAAGTTATTATACTTTTAATTTTCTTTAAAAACCATACTATAATTCTCTTATTAAAATATTTTTAATATAACATAGAAAGTTTTGGTCATATAAAATATGTTTTGAGAGGAAAACAAGAACAGCTAACTTGAAAAATCTGCTTTAAAAGATCAATTATATAATGTGCACAATATTGGAAAATTTCATGAATTTTATTTTAATATCTGTTTTCCAAATGCCAGATGTTCCCATAATGCTAGATCCTGAGAGAAGAGGAAATTTTCTCACTTTATTTTTAATGATTTCAAAATTTATTCAACTCACAGATTTGCAAAACACACTGTAGATATCTTCTTGAATTTCCATATTTTCTGTTTCTTAAGACAACACATTGCCATTTGGAAGAACTTTTATGCAAATTGAATGATATCATTTGGAAGTATAATGTCAAGGGAGATGGAAAAAAGGTGTTTAGGTTATTACAAACAATTGAGTGAACTCTCACTCTTATAAACCCTTCCCATCTTGAGAAATGACATGCCACATATGTTTTACAGATTTTCTCTAAACATGCTTAGCTACAGAGGTGTCTCTTTGAAGCCCCAGGACAGTCCCCAGTCACATCCTTCTGCATCTCTAGGTCTCTAGGCTTATGTCCCAAACCCTTCCATCCACTGTTGGATAGCTATCATTGCTAGAGTGATCTTTGTTGTTGTTTAGTCATTAACTTGTGTCTGACTTTTTTTGATCCCATTGAATGTAGCCAGCCAGGCTCCTTGTCCATGGGATTTTCCAGTCAAGAATATTGGAATGGGTTGCCATTTCCTCCTCTAGGGGATCTTCCTGACCCAGGGATTGAACCAACACCCCTTGTGTCTCCTGCATTGGTAGGCAAATTCTTTACTGATGGTGCCACCTTGGATTCTTATATATAGTATTAAAATAATGCTGACAGCCAGCTATCATAATTACTTATCAGCACCTCTACATATAGGTAGCTATGTAATCTTGATATATAGTCAAGAGAGACAGCAAATTATGTATTTTTTAATACATTGCTTCTACTTTTCATATTAATTGTAAACTTTCAATGATGTTTGTGTATATATGCATGTGTATATATATATATGTATGTATGTGTATGCATATATCTATGTGCACGTGTATGTATATACATATGTGAAAGTTGCTCAGTAGTGTCTGCCTCTTTGCGATACCCATGGACTGTAGCCTATCAGGCTCCTCTGTCCATGGGATTTTCCAGGCAAGACTATTGGAGTGGGTTGCCTTTTCCTTCTCCCCTTTCACATACTTGTATGGCATATACCAATATACTTACATACACACATATGTACATACATACACATAGTACATAATATGTGAAGACTATTGTTTGAGAAAGTTTCTAAGATATGGTCCCAAATATTCACTATTACATGAAAATTTACTGACCCTTAAATGACAAAAATAATTAAATTTAACTCTAGAACAGTGAAAAACACTAATATACTCATGTCCTCTTTTTCTTATTGTTTATTCTTCTTCACTCATTTTAGATAAATCAATGAGCAGAAATGAAATGAACATGTGAGTCTTTTAAAGGACAGCTGCTGCTGTTGGCATGTATTTGAAGCTAATGGCTAATCTTCAAGTACACTGCCGATTTTGCTAAAACCTGAATCCTCTTTCATTCAGACAATCTATGTTTCTGAGCCAAAATCAGGGGATAGTTCTTGGATTCCTGAGACTCTTATTTGAGAGCATTGCAGGATAAACAGATGCAGTTGAAGGGAGAAGGGATATGTTGTTTATCCTCATTCAGATCTGAATGATGCTTTATCCTTTTTAGTTCAAGTTATTTCAAAAGAAAATTATGGAAAAATGTTGCTTATAAATTATCAAAGATATGCTCTATACTTAAATACTATATACATTTTTACTTTATTATTTTATATCTGAGCCAGTAATATTTGAAATTAAATATATTTACACCACTTGAAAACATTTCAACTTTATATATGCAGTGTAATATTTTCTTGTTAATGTAATTTGGCATTCTAACATTTGTCCTATTGATATTTGTGTTATTTTTCAATAATTTCTAAATGACATAATTGACAATCTGTGACAGGGAGGTACATTTTAGGATAGCACAGGAGACATTTTGCCAGTTATAAACCTAATGTCTTCTATTTTGTTATAATGGTGATTTGACCTTGGTTTCCAATTTTTATGAATTTTAGAAAACATTCATCTAACAGTGTTCAAATAAATAAACTGAAATAAGCAAATTGGACAGTTTAGTGACAATTTAATAAAATTAATTGCACAAAGTGATGGATTCTTTAATTGAACAGCAATTTGGTGAATTATGTCATTATTTATGTTAGACTATTTCATAATTGACCTACCATTTTATTTGTCTTGAAGTTTAACATCAGTTGCCAAAACAAATAAGAAATACAAGTTTTGTGTTAATTATATATATATATATGTATATAGATTTAACTGTATACATGCAAACATGTATGTCTGTGTAATTTCTCCAATGAAGCAGAGGAGGTCATACTGCATAGTTCACACACACACACATATATATTTACATGTGTATTTCTGTATAAAATTATATATAATTTATTTTTCATTTTTTACTTTATATTGAAGTATTATTAACGATGATGTGATAGTTTCAGGTGTACAGCCAAGTGATTCACTTATACATATACACATATCTATTCTTTTTCAAATTCTTTTCCCATTTGTTACATAACATTGAGTAGAGTAACCTGAGCTACAAGTAGACCCTTGTTAGTTATCCATTTTAAATATAGCAGTGTGTACATATCAATCCCAAACTGTCTCTTCCTCCTACTCTTTCTTCCCTGGGAACTTTAAGTTCCCTCTCTAAGTCTATGAGTTTGGTTCTCTTTTGTAAACAAATTCAATTGTATCATTTCTTTTTAGACTTCCCGTATAAGGACTGTCACGTGATGTTTCTCTTTTTCTGTCAGACTTACTTCATTCAGTATGAACTCTCTTACTCTGTCTGATCTCATGCATTCAGTATGGACTCTGTAGGTCCATCCATATTGCTGAAAATGGTATTATTTCATTCTCTATAATGACTAAGTTCTATTCCATTGTATATATGTACCACAGCTCTTTATCAATTCCTCTGTCAATGGACATTTAGATTGTTTTAATGTTTTGGTTATTGTGAACAGTGCTGCAATAAACACTGGGGTGCGTGTATCCTTTCAGATCATTTTCTGGATATATACTCAAGAGTGGCAATGTAAATCCATACTGTTCCCCTATACATGTAGAATTTATATAGTGAGAAAATGTAAAGACTATTTTCATTCTTTAAATTAGTCCTCAATCTAGCCCATCATAAGTCTTTTCTGACTATTCAGTTCCCAGACACAATTACACGTTATAAAATAAATGTCTGAATAAATTTTCTCCTTACTAAAAATAATAATAAACAATGAAATGTGTTTGGAATATTCATGAAATATTAGAGTAAATGTATTTCTATTAAAAACACTGGGCATATAATGATGATGATCATGGTTTTTCAGTACAATTAGCCTCAGTTCAGTTCAGTTCAGTCGCTCAGTCGTGTCCGACTCTTTACGACCCCATGAATCGCAGCACGCCAGGCCACCCTGTCCATCACCAACTCCCGGAGTTCACTCAGACTCACGTCCATCGAGTCAGTGATGCCATCCAGCCATCTCATCCTCTATCGTCCCCTTCTCCTCCTGCCCCCAATCCCTCCCAGCATCAGAGTCTTTTCCAATGAGTCAACTCTTCACATGAGGTGGCCAAAGTACTGGAGTTTCAGCTTCAGCATCATTCCTTCCAAAGAAATCCCAGGGCTGATCTCCTTCAGAATGGACTGGTTGGATCTCCTTGCAGTCCAAGGGACTCTCAAGAGTCTTCTCCAACACCACAGTTCAAAAGCATCAATTCTTTGGTGCTCAGCCTTCTTCACAGTCCAACTCTCACATCCATACATGACCATTGGAAAAACCATAGCCTTGACTAGACGGACCTTTGTTGGCAAAGTAATGTCTCTGCTTTTGAATATGCTATCTAGGTTGGTCATAACTTTTCTTCCAAGGAGTAAGTGTCTTTTAATTTCATGGCTGCAGTCACCATCTGCAGTGATTTTGGAGCCCCCCAAAATAAAGTAGAGAAATACAAAAGATGTAAGATAATTGGAAAGAAATATGCAGTAATATGATTTTGTTACAAGATTTAATTTGGCATCTGTAAAACCCATGGGAATAATTCAAGGTAACAATCAGAAACTTGATGAGACAGCCTTCGTATATCCTCCAAACTGTTCTATCATGCTTGGTAACTTCATTGTTTACAAAGATGAGTCAACCAAATTCCTGGAAAGTCAGTTCCCTTTTCTGCTTATTTACATTCTGCCCACTTCCTTAGTGTCTCCTGATGTGACACTAAATTCTCCTCAGAAATCTCTAATCACTCCTTCTTTTTCTTCTAGGTCAATTACATTCACAGAAATTCTGTCTGTCTTTTTGAGACTCAAATCCACTTTCATGTTCTAACTTTCTCCATCTCTGTAATTCTGTTTCTTGTAATGAAAACTTGTCACATTAATACTTTCAATCTCTTTTTCCTTCTTTTTTTTTTTTAAACATACTCATTTGACAAATCATCTAAATTGAATCTATGTTGTAATCTGGGCCTATAAACTTTGAGAAATTTCTGAAATAATTGCACAACTATATTGAATGAATATATTGATTTTAAAAGAAAAATAAACACTCTAACTAGCACTCAGTACCAGCAATCACTTTTTAAAAGAATGTAATATGGAAAAGAAACATTTATAGTAATGATAGTTAAGAAGGTGACACTTTAGGGTATGCAAGATTAGGTTAGATAATTGAATTGAACTAGAAATAAAAAAAAGAAAACTATGAAGAATGGAAACATAATTTTTTCTTGAAGATAAATACTCAATGTTGTAAATATTATAAACAGAAAATGTTCTTATATCTATCAAATTGAGCTCAAAGCATCCATATAACAATCATTAAATAAGGAAAATTTAAATATTATATAAACAGTAAATTATAACTGGATAGATGAGAAAATTATTTAAAAATTAATAACAAATGATTAAAGTTGTAATAGTTAGATATGTTTGACATTGGTTTAAAATTATGCAGATTAATAAAATTTAGTGAATAGTAAAGGGCTTCCCCAGTGGCTCAGTGGTAAAGAATCCACCTGCCAGTGCAGGAGATGTGGGTTCAATCCCCACATCAGGAAGATATCCTGGAGGAGGAAATGACAACCCACTCCAGTATTCTTGCCTGGAAAATACCATGAACAGAGGAGCTTGGTGGGCTATAGTCCATGGAGTTGTAGAGGGTCAAATTAGTCTTAGTGACTGAGCACATACAAGGATTGAATAATAATAGACACAAATATAATGGATAATTATTATATAAATACCCATTGAAAAGCAATGCAAAAAAATAAAATGCTAATCATAGGTTGATACAGATGGCCAACTATTTAAAGAAAAAATAATCTAAATATTAGCATAAACATTTATCAAATGTTTTGGTAAAAGTTTTAAATTTTGAAATGTGGAACCACATGAGTATGTGATAAGGAAGGCAAGGATAAAATAAAAACTAAGATTACAGGACAAATCTAAGCACCATATTTATCTATCATTTTTGTGAATTGATGAAATCATCTTTCAAGTAAAAGATTAAACATGAAAGTTTAAAATGTCAAAATTCATCTATGTTTTATTTATTTTTTAAAGACCTGAAAAATTATGCAGCTAAGTTGCATCTGCAAAACTTTAATATAGAATTCTCTTATAGGCTGATTTTTGACACCAGGAAACCAAGTCAAAATATAAGCAAAATACTGAGGATTGGAATAATGAAATATAATACTTATATAAATAACTTTATAATCAACAAAGCTATAACTGATTGTCTTTCCAATTCACAGAAACCATAAAGAAAATCTGATGATATATTAGGTCACAAAATAAAGGTCAACAAATTTCAAAATCCACCTTCTTACAAATCATTCTCCCTAAAGACAATGCAATAAAAGCAGACATCTACAAAAACTAATGCTAAATTATAAACATATCTTCTTATAATGATGGAATGAAAGTGAAAGAATCACATCGAAAAACCAGAAAATCCATTTTGCCAAAATATGTACAAAACTTAAAATACAGCAACTAAGTTTTCTCTTCTGGAAGCTATTTTAAAAATGAAAAAAATAAATTACCAAGAATTAAAGTATGAATTATATAATTGGAAAAATAGTGCAATTTTTTAATATAACATGCACAAAACTTAGGGCAATTAAAATCAAGAAAATGTTTAGGCATACATTTAAAAAACATACATAAAGGAATATAGCTAGAAAAATTATAATTTCTTATCAATAAAATGACAAGATATAAGAATCTCCCCAAAACTGTGACAAATTTCTTGCAGAAATAAAAAATATATGAATAACAGAAACTTATAAAATAATTACAAAAATAGTAGATTGTCCCATAGTGAAAATCTAATCAAGGTGGTGTTTTAGCTTTTAGCTTCTTCTCTATCTTATGGCTTCCCCTCTATCTTATAGCTTCCCCACAGCCTTTACCCATTCCCAGGATCTGTCATTTTCCCCTCAGATCAGCAATGGATTGCTCAACATCATATGTTTTGTCCCATATCTGGATTCACTGTGGATATTGGCATTTGTACCAGGTGTTGGGGGTGAACTGGCTTATCTTGGCTTTTATTCTTGAAATGAATGTGGTCTGATTGTGTATGCTAAGTCACTTCAGTTGCGTCCAACTCTGCAATCCCATGGACTGTAACCAACAAGGCTCCTCTGTCTATAGGATTCTCCAGGCAAGAATACTGGAGTGGACTGAGATGCCCTCCTTCAGGGGAGCTTCCCTACCCAGGGATTGAACCTCCATCTCTTATGTCCCATGCATTGACAGGTCGGTTCTTTAAGGGCCTTCAAACACAGGGACTTAGACAGACCATCTCATTGCCAACTCCCTATGAGTTTTTTGCACCTCCTTTACGGACTTACAGGGCCCCATGTGCCCAGGGAGATCCCCTTCATTGGGCCAAACCTCCTGCAGGCTAGAAGAATGCAATTTATAAGGAAGTGAAGACCTTGAAGCCCTGAGCATTATGCAGGTGCTGCCTGAGAGCAGAGTGCACAGTAATACTGCTCATTTTCTGTGCTTTCTGCCCCAAGTCAGCTGTTACCATACCATCCCCACCCCCGTCAGGTGTCCCATAGCCTTGCTAACGATGCCTTCATGCTTTTCCTGGCCTTTTGCTGGAACACGGCAGCTATACCAACAAGTTCAGTGGGAGTACGTTCTCTCATCATCACCATTTCCTGAATTGGGAGTTGCCCCATTGACTGGGATTGTTGCTGCTGTGTCTTAGTTTCTTTTGTACTGGGGATCAGACAGTCCATTTCATTGTCAGTCATCACCATATATTCATTCTTGCTTTTCTCACTTTCCAAAAAATCCCTCCTCTCCAGGTCCCACAGGCTGCCCAATGCCCAAACCTTAATCCAATGCAGACTGTACTCTCCATATACTTCCCACTCCAGTATTCTTGGGCTTCCCTGGTGGCTCAGATGGTAAGGAATCTGCCTGCAAATCTGGAGACCTGGACTCAGTCCTTGGCTTGGGAAGATCCACTGGAGGAAGGCATGGCAACCCACTCCAGGATTCTTGCCTGGAGACTCCCTATGGACAGAGGAGCCTGGTAGGCTACAGTTTATGGGGTCACAAAGAGTAGGACATGACTGAGTGCCTAAGCACAGCCAAGCCTTGCAAAATGGCAAGCTGGGGTCTCAGACATAATATCCTACTCTCCCATCTTGTTTGCCAACCCCAAAGCTTGCAGAGTAATGCACCATCATACATTCCCCTCTAATCTTAGCTCTTCTTCCAACTTTCTAACTCAGGCTGCAACCTCTATTTTAGGATCTGTGCCCAGCTGAATAGCCCGTAGCAGAGGCCAGCCCCTTGCACAGGACTTTATTTCCTCTCTTTTCCACAGTGCACAGTTCCTCACACACGGGCATCAAATCAGCCAACATTTTTAGAGCATCCACATAGTCTACAGACATCTATCCTAGGGGCCACAACTCCCCATGTAGAGGTTCATGACCTATTTGGGCTTCCCAGGTGGCTTTAGTGGTAAAGAATCTGCCTGCGAATGCTTGAGACACGAGAGATCTGGGTTTGATTCCTGGGTTGGGAAGATCCCCTGGAGTAGAAAATGGCAACCCAGTCCAGCATTCTTGCCTGGACAATCCCATGGTCAGAGAAGCCTGGAGGGCTACCGTGCATAGGGCTGCAAAGAGTTAGACATGCCTGAGTGACTGAGCACCACGGTTGGGATTTCCCTTGTGGATGCCTTTTTCCCAAGATCCATTTCTTTAGTCTCCTGGCTTACTCCACTATTGCTGGTTTGGCACCTGGGTTAAATTTGAAACTGGTCCCTGTACAAAAAGGGTAAGAAGAGACCAAACAAAAACATAGAAGAGGCAGACCATTCTCAGTTAATAAGTGCCAGGTTTAATAAGCAAGGGAACTTTACACATGAGACTTGTCTTGGCAGCCACAAGACAAGTAGTTCTCAGCATCTGCCTATCAGGATCTTAAAAGTTTATACAGAGACCTTAATTGGATTTGGTCACATATTCAGTCCAGATGGTCTCAACAACACTTTACTCTCTCAAAGCTGTGTCTTTTAAATAGCTCTTAGCATTGGAATGATGGGTGGAAACATACATTCTGGGGTGGGGGATAGGGGAAGAATCTCTGATTGTCTGGGTCCAGCTTGCAGGTCAACAAGCAGTCAAGTCCTCTCCATGACCTTCTCCAACAAGAAGTTTTGGAAATGATGAACACACTGAGGGAGTAAGAACTTCAGAAGATCAGATTTAAAGTGAACATGTGCTTGCTACATGCTAGGTCAATTAGGTTGTGGCCAACTCTTTGCAACGCTATTGACTGTAGCCCACTAACCTCCTCTATCCATTGGATTCTCCAGACAATAGTGGAGTGGGTCACAATCCCCTTCTCCAAGGGGATCTTCCTGATCCAGGGATCAAATCCATGTCTCGTGTCTCCTACATCATCAGGCGGGTTCTTTACCGCTAGCAGCACCTAATATGTGCAATTGGTGAGGAATAAGCCAAACACAAAGGAAACAGAATCTAGAGCCCCAAACCAGTATAATATTCATTCATTAATTGTCTAACTTAAAATGTCAAACTTGTTCTCTTATTGGTAATATGTTATCATCAGTGGGCCAAAAATGGACAATTTCTTTCTTTTACTTTTTTCCACTCTATTCCTGAATCCCCACTGTTATTTCCCTAACTCCAGGAACACTAAGTAAGTCTCTTCAGTCTTTGCAACCCTATGGCCTATAGCCTGAAAGTCTCCTTCATCCATGGGGATTTTCCAGCCAAGAATATTGAAGTGTCCCACCATGTCCCTCTCCAAGGGATCTTCCCATTTAGAAGTTCTAGTAAAAAATGTTGTATGTCTGTCTGTATAGGCATTTGAACACATATATTTAGTTGTGTGTTTTAGCCTGTATGTAATGTTTAATTTACATGAATATATTTTTCCCTTCTTGATTTTTCTCATTCATCATTATGTATGTATCAACCTATGCTGCTGTGTATATATCTAGTTTGTTGTTGACTATATTCCATACTGTATGTCTGATATTTGAATAGGATGAAATCCTAGGTTATTGCTAAATGATCTTGAAACCCCCAAATACATTATAGTTACCAATGTGAAGTGTTTTAAAGTACTTTTGTAATAACTTCTCTGGGATGTATACAGTGGAGATTAGACAGATATGCTTGGGGCTGGTGCACTGAGATGAGCCAGAGGGATGGTACGGGGAGGGAAGAGGGAGGGGGGTTCAGGATAGAGAACACATGTATACCTGTGGCGGATTCATGTTGATGTATGGCAAAACCAATACAATATTGTAAAGTAATTAACCTCCAATTAAAATAAATAAATTTATATTAAAAAAAAAAAGAAATCTAGGTGAGTCTTGTGGTATACAAATAACCACTTTCATTGCCTAATCCCAGATGACTTTTCAGGGTTGTTGACAAACTTATACTCCCATCAGAGATACAAGATGCTTTCTTTTTCTTTTTTTAAAATGTATTTATTTGTTTATTTTTGACTTTGAGGGCTTTTCTCTAGTTGCAGTGAGCAGGGCTGCTCTTTAGTTGGGGTGTGCAGGCTTCTCACGGTGGTGGCTTCTCCTGTTGTGAAGCATGGACTCTAGGGTGTGCAGGCCTCAGTATTTGTGGCTCTCGGGCTCTAGAGCACAGGCTCAGCAGCTGTAGTGCATGGGCTTAGTTACTCATGTGGGATCCTCCTGGACCAGGGGTCAAATCCAAATCTCCTGCATTGGCAGGCAGGCAGTATCTTCAGCACTGAGGCACAAGGGAAGCCCACAGGATGCTTTCTGTGTTCCAAATCTTCACCAGACTTTTGTATAACTTAGCTTTTTTAGTATTTGGGTCAATTTCATGAGTGTAAAGTTTTCTCTTTTCTCAAATTTGCATTTCTCTGATTACTTCTGAGACTAAGGAGTTTTTATACTCTGTTCATAAATGATGAGACAGCAAATAATTTAAGATCCACTTCTCCATTAATTATGTACAGTTTAAAAATCTGCCAATTAAATCACATGAAACAATAAATTTAAACTACATGCAAATTGCAGGATGATAGAAAGTGAAAACAATAATTGCATATCCTTTAAGTTTGATATGCTTTACTTATTAATTATCTGTTTCCCCATCTATGAATTGCCTAATTATATCTGTGGCCATATTTCTATTTGTTGTCTTGTATTTATCTTATTAAATTTAAATATCCCTTTGTGATCTAAATTATATGCCTTTGTTGGTAAAAGATGATAAGTAATAAGACAAAATAATAGCTTATATTTTAATGCATATTAATAACTGTATTTATTTAGATGTTTATATCCCATGCACTGTTCTAATCTTATTCCATGCCTGAACTTGATTAATTTCCATAAAAATGCAGTGATCAAAATAACACTGGAACATAAAAAAAAATCTAATACACAAAGACATTAAGAAATATGCCAATTACAAAAACAGAGATAACAACAAAAATCAGATATGTGCCAATATTTGAAAACAGGCAATGACCTATAATCTGTGCCATTTTGTACTGCATTCCAATTATTTTAGACATTGTACAGATGCTTTACATATCATTTAAATTGTGTGACTATCTGGCTTTAATTAACATACTATAGAATTTTACATTGAATACAGTCACTGGTTTTTATACACTCTAATCATTATATTTTCTTCTTATGAATTATCCTTTTTAGCTTTCTAAAGATCTGTTTTCCTGACTCAAGATTGCAATTATTTGTCAATTTATCATCTGGAATTTTCTATAATTAACCCCACAATCTTAATTCTTTTTACATTTTTTTAATAACAAAATATGGGCCATTTTTTTCTTGCATGTGGTGTGCCAGATTGTTCTAAATCAAATCCTAGATATGCCACCCCTCCTTATTTATTTCAGGTACCATTATTGCTGTATCTTCCTGGGTACATCTCTTTCTGAGCTTTCTAGTGTGTTCCATCAGTCTTATTTTCCTGATTTTGGGGGAAAAAAAAAGAAAAGAAAATGTTTTAAAATATGTGGTTCTGTAGTATATCTGTGTATCTGCTAAGCTGATTTCTGTTTCTGTTCCCATAAGAAATTAATTAACAATGAACTTTTACTCTTTTAAAATTACAAATGTATAGAGTTTCAAATATACACAGTTAAATTTTTCTCTTGAACATAAACATATTTACCTATTACTTGAAAAAGTTATTACAAACTTTACAATGCTAAAATTTGTTAATCATGAGCTGATTTATCTCTATTTTTATTTAGATTTTCTTTATGTTACTTATTGACAATTTTTCATAGTTTCTTGTGACTTGTTTTTGTATTAATTCTTAAAAAATACTTTCTTGATTTTTAATTATATTAATCTTGCTTTCAGTTTTTATACTAAGTAATATTCTAAACAAAAATCATTAAATTTTATAAGTGGATATTATATTTAGCAATTGTGATGAAGTTTCATCAGTTTTTAGTTTCAAACTCTGGTGCACTTTTAAGACTTTTATAAAAGATAAGTTTTAAGCAAAATTGGGAGGAAGATAATGAAATTCCCCATATAATTTCTGCACCTACATACATATTCTTCTCAATTATCAACATCACTCACCTCAGTGCTAATTTTTACTAAGGATGAACATACATTGATATATCATTATCATCCAAAAAACATTAGGGTTCACTCTTGGTGTTGTAAAATCTATCATACAACAACTCTCACTGCTTAGATAAATGTATAAGGACATATATCCATCATGATAATATAAGACAGAGTGTTTTCACTGTATTAAACATATTTTGTGCTCTACCAATTCCTTTCCCCACTCCTCCAACCATACTAACCATTGGTCTTTTTAATATCTCCAAGCTTTGCCCTTTCCAGTGTTGTACATTTGGTATCAAACCATATATGGCCTTTTTAGGTATACTTCTTTCACTAAGTAATATACACCTAAGATTTCTCCATGTTGTTCCAAAACTCATAGCTCATTTATTTTTAGTGCTGAGTAATATTCCATTGTCTGGATATACCACAGTTTATACACTCAACTACTGATGGACATCTTGGTTGCTTCCAAGTTTGAGGAGTTAAAAATAAGGCTGCTATAAATATCCAAGTGCATGTTTTTGTATAGACATAATTTGTAACTCCTTTGCGTACATATGAAGGAGCTTGACTGCTCAATAGTATGACAAGGGTATGCTTAGTTTGTTCAGATGTGTCTTCTGTAAATATTTTCTCAAGTCTTGACTTGTCTTTTGATATTATCTTTTACAGGTTAGAAGTTTTTAATTTCAATGAAGCAAATGTTATTATTTCTTTCATGGATGGTGCCTTTGATTCTATATCTAAAAAGGAATCATCAGAACTTCCCTAGTGAGAGCCCTTTGGACAGCAAGGAGATCAAACCAGATAATCCTAAAGGAAATCAACCCTGAATAT
Source organism: Oryx dammah (assembly GCF_014754425.2). Taxonomy (NCBI): domain Eukaryota; kingdom Metazoa; phylum Chordata; class Mammalia; order Artiodactyla; family Bovidae; genus Oryx; species Oryx dammah. Next base: position 22,508,647 of record NW_024070204.1, read on the forward strand.
TCATTGGGAGAACAAATGCTGAAGTTAAAATTCCAATACTTTGGTCCCCTGATCCCTAGAGCCAATTCATTGGAAAAGACCCTGATATTGGGAAAGAGTGAGGGCAGGAGGAGAAGGGGACGACAGAGGATGTGATGCTTGGATGACATCACTGACTCAATGGACATGAGTTTGAGCAAACCCTGGGTTAGAGTGAAGGACAGGGAATTCTAGCATGCTGCAGTCCACAGGGTTGCAAAAACTCGGACACACCTTAGCGACTGAACAACAAACACCAGCAGTTAAAAATAACTTTCCTAGAGGGGTGGGATGGGAAGGGAGATGGGAGGGAGGCTCAAAAGGGAGGGGATATGGCTGATTCATGTTGAAGTTTGACAGAAAACAATGAAGTTTTGTAAAGCAATTATCCTTCAATAAAATAATAATAATAAAGAATACACTTAAAAAAATAAAAAATAAAGAATACACTTTCCTGCTTGAACGCTCACTGCATTGAGGAGGTTTCCTCCGCCGATGCGCGTTCTGCCAACGTTTCAGGGTTGCTCTGCTCTAACAGGGATGTGCTTCCACCCTCCTCACAGCTTCCGCCCCGCCACTCCCCTGGCAGTAGGCGCACACATCATGAAGAAGAGAGACAGAGAAGTCCTTCAACCGGAGTCTGGCCGAGTGGAAGCTCTTCAATCACAACCAGACCACCGGAGATTTCCTGGGGCGCACCGCCAAGAGCTGGGGTTTGATCTTACTCTTCTCTCCAGTCTTTTATGGGTTCCTGGCTGCACTCTTTCCATTCACGATGTGGGCCATGCTTCAGACTCTGAAGGAAGATGATTCCAAAATATCGTTACCAGATTCCCAGTCCTGGACTTGAGGTTTTTCCAAAACCAGTGCCAGCATTGGATTTTTCATTCAGCCTGTCTGATTCAGTATCCTATCAAGGGTACATTGATGACCTTAAGAAATTTTTAAAGCCGTTTGGCTTAGAAGAACAGAAGAATCTCACAGATTGTACCAATAGAAACTATTTTGAGCAGAAGGGTCCAGAATTCACAGCATGTCAGTTTCCTCTTTCCTTACTTGAAGCATACTGTGGTGTGGATGATCCCACATTTGGCAATCAGGAAACCCTTGTATTCTTGTGAAAATTAGCAGAATAATTGTATTAAAGCCTCAAGGAGAATCAAAGATAGACTGTATTGCAAAAAGTGAATGCCCAGCAGTTCTATCAATTTATCCTCCCAATGGAAAGATAGATTTAAAATATTTCCATACTATGGAAAACAAAACAAAACAAAACTGCATGGGAGCTATGTGCAGTCACTAGTTGCTGTCCAGCTCAACTTTGGTAGTGATGGTGATGTAATAGTTGAGTGCAAGATTGATGGTTCACCTGACCTAAAAACCCAGAATGATCATGACAAGTTTTTAGGACGAGTTGCATTCAAGATCACCATGCATGCATAGTAGGAGTTAGGATGTCTCCACAAAGTAAATGTTTTGTTGTCTGTCTTCATTTTGTATCAGCCAGACCTGCCATTCCAGAATTATGAGACCGCCTTAGAGAAAGGTGGAGTGGGACATGACTGTGGGATAACATAATGTGCTTCCAGATAACAGTGGTCCATGTCCTTTGAGGTGACTGCCTGTTGCCTCTGCTGCCTTTTGAACATGTACAGTCACCAGATACGGACTGTGAACACCTGATTCTGAACATGTAGGTTGGGGGTCTTGTCCAATTTTTATGTGATTTAATCGCCAAGTGTCTAAAACTTAATGTACTGTGCTATGTAAATATTTTATAGATTTAACACTGGTTAACTGTCATATTTTGATACCAGCAAAGTTTTAGGGGTTAAAATGGTACCTGACCAACATCAAAGGATTTTACAGATGCAAGAAATTCAGTATGTGTAAAAGTTCTGTATGAGAGGAGAAAAAGGAAAATAATATTGGATTTGAAAAAAAAAAATACACTTTCCAATGCAGGGAGCACAGGTTAGATCCCTGGCTGGGGAAGTAAGATCCCACATCCTGTGCGGTAACTAAGCCCCTGCCACAACTAGAGAGAAGCCAGCATGGCGCAATGAAAGGGAACAAAAGATCCCGCAGGCTGCAACTAAGACCTGGCACAGCCAAATAAATTAATATTAAAAAATAAATAAATAAAAATAAAAAGGCATCCCCATACCTAAAATCATGTAGGCTTTCTCTTGTTATTACTTCTAGGAGTTTTACAGTTTTGTATTTTACATTTACGTCTGTGCTCCCTTTTGAGTTAATTTGTGAAGGTTATAAGGTCTTTCTACGTTCATTTTTGTCTCATGTGAATGACCAGTCGTTCCAGCACCATTTTTTGCAAAGATGAAGAGACTATCTTTGCTCCATTGCATTGCCTTTGCTATTTAACAAAAATCAGTTCATTATATTTATGTAGATCTACTTCTGGGATCTCTAGTTTGTGACACTTGTGACATATTTGCCTGTTCTTTCATCAGTACTGTATTTAGTCACTCAGGCATGTCTGACTCTTGGGACCAGGCTCCTCTGTCCATGGGGATTCTCCAGGCAAGAATTCTGGATTGAGGTGCCATGCCCTCCTCCAGGGGATCTTCCCAATCCAGGGACTGAACCCACGTCTCCCACATTGGAGGCGGATTCTTTACTGTCTGAGCCACCAGGTGAGCCCTCGCCAGTACTACATCTTGTTAATTACTACAGCTTTGTAGTAGGACTTGAAGTATGGTTGCATCTGTCCTACAAGTCCATTCTTATCCTTCAATATACTATTAGCTATTCAGGGTCTTTTACTTCTCCATGTAAACTTTAGAATCAGTTTATCAATATCCATAAAATGACTTTCTGCACCTGATGGATTTATAATGTGGCTGATAAAGTCTAAAAATAATAAAAAAGTTAATTCTCTTCTCTTTCTAACAGATATTACAACATTCTCTTACAGCATTTTTTTCTTGGTTTAAAATATTCATAGGGCTTAACTAAAAACAATAGCAGTAGTGAAAGACATGCTTTTATAAATTTTTTTCAAGTTTAAGAGAAATGAATTTTAGTAACTGTGAATTTTGATGATTGTTTTCAGTATGTGTAATATAGGCATCTTAAGGTATTAATAGAATGTTCCTTTGCATTCCTTCTGATCAAATATATTTTTAAAGTCACAAATATGAAACAAAATTTATCAAGATATTTTCTTAATGTATTGAATTATTATCACTTCAATATTTCATATATGTAACAAAATATATAACGTATTGCAAGTGGTAATAGAACAGTCCAAAATTTTTAAAGTGCATGGAAAGATTTTCCATTATCTGTTATCTTCTTTTGTCAGCCCCTCAAACATGCACACTGTATCCTGGGATGACATTTTTTTCTTAAATGCCTCCTATTTCTAAAGAGCTTTCACACAGATTTTTGTGTCAGTTTTCCAGATCCACATATTTCTCTGTTGTCTCAAGCCTGAAGTATTCCCATTTTGGGGGAAAGCCAGCAACTCATACTAGTTATTTTTTTCCCACCCACATGGAAATTTATTATATCATAAATTTGACACTTCATATCTGTGAGATCAGTTCAGTTCAGTTCAGTCACTCAGTCGTGTCCGACTCTTTGCAACCCCATGAATCGCAGCATGCCAGGCCTCCCTGTCCATCGCCAACTGCTGGAATTCACACAAACTCACATCCATCGAGTCAGTGATGCCATCCGGCCATCTCATCCTCTGTCGTCCCCTTCTCCTCCTGCCCCCAATCCCTCCCAGCATCAAAGTCTTTTCCAATGAGTCAACTCTTTGCATGAGGTGGCCAAAGTACTGGAGTTTCAGCTTTAGCATCAGTCCTTCCAATGAACACCCAGGACTGATCTTCTTTAGGATGGACTGGTTGGATCTCCTCGCAGTCCAAGGGACCCTCAAGAATCTTCTCCAACACCACAGTTCAAAAACATCAATTCTTCGGCACTCAGCTTTCTTCACAGTCCAACTCTCATATCCATACATGACCACTGGAAAAACCATAGCCTTGGCTAGATGGACCTTTGTTGGCAAAGTAATGTCTCTGCTTTTGAATATACTATCTAGGTTGGTCATAACTTTCCTTCCAAGGAGTAAGCGTCTTTTAATTTCATGGCTGCAATCTCCATCTGCAGTGATTTTTGAGCCCAAAAAATAAAGTCTGACACTGTTTCCCCATCCATTCCCCATGAAGTGATGGGACCAGATGCCATGATCTTAGTTTTCTGAATGTTGAGCTTTAATCTGTGGAATAAATATTAGTCATTCAGAAATTCATGTTGTGTAATAGCTTCTGCATATAGAAAATGAAATTTAGATTTTGACTTTGAATACACAAAAGTTAATTGAAATTACAAAGCTAACAATCATAAATAGAAAAACTCAAAAAGTACTGGAAAAAAAGTGTTGTTGAACACACCCAGATTTAACTATATCAATACAGAAAGCAACAGTATAGAACAAAGGACTTACATATTCAAAGGTTTAAAAATCTATATAGGAAGAAATAATTTGCAACATATATAGTACTGAGAAAGGATTGTTATCTAGGCCAAAGGTAAAAAAATGAAAATATATCATGAGTCATTTATTAGTAAATAAAATAAGTAACAATGTTTAATCTATTTAAAACAAAGAAATTAACTAAACATACAAGAAAATCAAACATAGAAACAAAAAGAGAAAAGATCATTTTAAATTCATTTGTGATATATCTAAGCATGTTATAGAGTAAAACTTATAAGCTTATTACATTTAAATCAGTGGATTCAATTCAGGTGAAAAAAATAGAAAGACCCGAGACTGATGCATATTACAATACAAGGAAAAATAGAAAAGAGACTATAATGAACTAGGGGATAGCCTACCCAGTGTTATTGAAAGCAGGAGGAAATAGAAAGACTGGAGAGAAGGCAAAGGAATAATTTGTTGAAAGAAATGACTTCTCAGATTCAAAAGGCACAAGAATTCAATAAGTTAAATCTTCATGTGGGCATATCTTAGTGAAACTGCAGGTAACTAAATACAATGAGAAGTTTTTAAAAGCTGTCAGATCCTGGTATATCAATATGTAGGCTAGTTGTTGAAACATTAACCAATCATAGGGATTGGTGAGGAAAGAAATTGGTTACCTATTGTACTGTATCCAAATTTGTGCTGCCCTGGAGTAGATTATTTTAGGATTGCACACATCATTTTTAAAATTTGTTAGCTCTAGGACTCTGCTGCATTCTGTTCAGTCTATGTTTGTTCAACTCTCTGCAGTCCCATGGGTTGTAGCCCATTGTCCTACAATCCATGGTTCCTCTCTCCATGAAAATTTTCAGACAAGAATACTGTAGTGGGTTTCCATTTCCTACTCCAAGGGATCTTCTCAATTCAGGGATCAAACTCACATCAAGTGGATTTTTTTACATGATGAGCCATTGGGGAAGCAATTTCAAAATTAGACTTTTTTGAAAAAAGAACAAGAGTGTATAAATTTTAAACCAGTATGTGAATGGGTAGGGAACTAAAGAAACATCCAAATTCCAAAGATATCAGGGAGAAAAAACCATAAATGATGGAGTATAGGAAGACACAAATTATAATAGTAGAAATTAGTCCTTAATATACTGAAAAGTATAATCAGTAAAATGGTCTAAATTGCCCCATAGGAGGTAGAGGTATTTTTAAAATATTATACCAGGAAAATTCTAAGTAAAGGACATTTCCTGTTGTTATAATATCATTAGAAAAAGCAACTTTAAATAAAAAATCTATTAAAAGATAAACTGAACCATATTAGAATTCCTAAGATTTTATTTGAGCAAATATAATTCCAACCAGGCAAAGCAAACCGAAATTGTTTAGGCGAACTCCGCAGACAGAAATGAGATGAAAGTCTTTTAAAAAGAAGACTAGAAGGCAAAGCAAATATTAATAAATTATTTGAGTCACTATTGCTTAAGCAGTTGCCTTATTTAGGAAAGCCTAGTTGGCTGTCTGTACTTGTTTCTCCTAAGTTTTTTCCCTGGGATTTGAGCGTATTGACTCTAGCTTAGATTTTGTTTACATAAACTACCAGTGGATTGAAACCACTTCAGTCTAATGGCATCTTTTCTTAATTGTATTCCTACATATCAGTAATACACAATTAAAATGTATACTGAAAAATTCCATTTCAAACAATATTTAGAAATGTTTCTAATGTGAACTGAGAAATATGTATGCAGTTCAAGAGGCAACAATTAGACCAATACATGGAACAATGGACTGGCACCAAATTGGAAAATGAGTATGTCAAGGCTGCATATTGCCACCTTGCTTATTTAACTTATATGCAGAGTACATCATGTGAAATGCTGAGCTGGATGAAACACAAGCTGGAATCAAGATTGCTGGGAAAAATATCAATAACCTCAGATATGCAGATGACACCACCCTTATGGCAGAAAGCAAAGAGGAACTGAAGAGCCTCTTGATGAAAGTAAAAGAGGAGAGTGATAAAGCTTAAAACTCAATATTCAAAAAACTAAGATCATGGCATCTGGTCCCATCACTTCATGGCAAATAGATGGGGAAACAATGGAAACACTGAGGGATTTTATTTTCTTGGCTCCAAAATCACTGCAGATGTTGAGTGCAGCCATGAAATTAAAAGATGCTTGCTCCTTGGAAGAAAAGCTATGGCCAATCTAGACAGCATATTAAAAAGCAGAGATATTACTTTGCCGACAAAGATCCATCTAGTCAAAGCTATGATTTTGCCAGTAGTCATGTATGGGTGTGAGAGTTGGACCATAAAGAAAGCTGAACACTAAAGAATTGATGCTTTTGAACTGTGATATTGGAGATGACTCTTGAGAGTTCCTTGGACGGCAAGGAGATCAAAGCAATCAATCATAATAGGAAATCAATCCGAAATATTCATTGGAAGGACTGATGCTGAAGTTGAAGCTCCAATACTTTGACCATCTGATGCGAAGAACTGACTCATTTGAAAAGACCCTGATGCTGGGAAAGATTGAAGGCAGAAGGAGAAGGGGATGACAGAGGATGAGATGGTTGGTTGGCATCTCTGACTCAAAGGACATGAGTCTGAACAAGCTCCAGGAGTTGGTGATGGACAGGGAGTCCTGGTGTGGGGTCGCAGAGAGTCGGGCATGACTGAGTGCCTAAACAGAACTAATGCAAGCTTGTTGACAAAATAAGATAGGAACAGGGTATTAACAATCTTCACAGATAGAAGAACTATTCTGTGTACATGCAGACAATGGCAATCTAGCAGAAGAGATAATATGTAACTAAAATTTACATGTGCAGTGAGTCAATAAAATTTATTCTGAAAAAGAAAATCAGTTTAGAAATTAGAAATTTAGATGAGTCAAGTAATGATTGGCTTGTTACATCAAGTTACCGGAAATGGACCTTATTTTTTTTTTCACTACTGAATGAAATGGAACTTCAGCGACTTGGAAGACTGATTTAATACTTTCCAAGCTATGTTTTAGGAAGAAGAAAATTCTAGTAGATGGATTGAAGCAGGGCTAGCCTGATGACAGGGAGCCCTTTAAAGTATATCTTTCTTCTCTATCATTTTAAGTTTATTAGACATTAAAATTATTTTCCAGTGAAATGACTTTTGTAATCTATAACCATTCAAGCTGTGTTACTCTTGGAATATGCATTATGACAGTGTTTTCCTTTAGCATATTTATTTCTTTTGTAGCCTATAAACTTCTTCATATATCTTCTTAAAATGGCAATCACCACTAAGAATATTCTTTTATACCTTATTAATATTGCAATAACCATTAAGACTATGCAACATATATTTCAGTAATATAGCAATAACCATTAGCTTTTTAATGCTAATAAAATGTATAAACATGTCACTGTAATATACACTGCTAAGTTCATACACATTCATTGGTTGATGACTCTAATAGTATAATGGAAAAGGAGATAAGTTATAGAGAGAAAGGCGTGACCTTTGGAGTCAGGCCCGAACTTAATTCCTGACTCTACAGTTCTGTAATTGAGAACTCTTTTTTTTTTTCCTTAGATTTATTGATTAATCTCTTTACCACTGTGGATGGTGATGCCAACCACTCAGTGTGGTGGTAGGACTAAATGAGATGATGGTTACAACATATTTTAGGCTCCAAATAAAATGAGTTCCTTTCAAATTTCCCTTAACATTACAGAATATAGTGAGAGGGAATAGAAAGTATGATAGCAAAACCTCTGCTTCTGTTCATGTGTGTGTGTGTATGTGTGTGTGTCTCATGGAGGGAGCAGAAATTTCTTCAAGCTGGATAATGAAAAATATTAAAATGAGAACTAAAAAAATTAATTATTCATGTCCAATATGTTCAAATAATTGAAAGCATACCAATAATTAACTAAAGGTTTTAGCAGTTCTTATAAGTCTCATTAATATCCTCATGCGTTAAATGAAGTTCCTGAAAATAAAGTCTGCAAACTGATACAAATACTGAAAGAAGTTATCATTGTTCATTCCTATATTAGTCACATGGTAATATACAGTCAATAAAGTATATATCTACTTTCTTGTAACACCTGTTTTTCTGGTAAATGTGGTATTTACCTTTAGAATCACCTTTGTTTTCACAGGAACTTTAAGAGGATGCATGTAACTCTTTTAAAAGAGGATTCTTAAGCCTGTGTGTGTGCATATGTGTTTCCAGTAGGAAGATAAGAATAAACTTTGAATACAAGACCATTGCAACTGACAGATAAGAAGCATGGAACGATGGTAATGGAGATAACAGTAATAACTGAAGCTACTGATTTATTGTTCTAAGTAAGGGCTCCAGGGTGAGAGGACCAGTGGGAACCGAAATGTTCACCAAGCTCATTCCTGCATATTGCTGTCAGACCCTGTTACATGTAGCCTCCCCCTCCTGCTAGTCAGAATTTGTCACCCCTCCATTGGAAGGACTGAAGCTGAAGCTCCAACACTTTGGTCACCTGATGCCAATAGTTGACTCATTGGAAAAGACCCTGATGTGGGGAAAAATTGAAGGCAGAAGGAGAAAAGGGCAACAGAAAAATGAGATGGTTGGACAGCATCACTGAGTCACTGGCCAAGAACTTGGACAAACTCCCGGAGATGTGGGGGACACAGAGGCCTGGCATGCTGCAGTCCCAGGATGCACAAAGGGTCAGACGTGACTGGGGGGCTGAACAACAAATGACAGTGACTCCTGTTTTTACTTGCTGTCCCTGGACACAAGGAGTCCAGGATGTTCAAGCAGCAGCCAAAGTTTATAGTCTAACGAGACACTTACTCCTTTCCTAACATCATGCCTTTTTTGGGGGACCAGAGACTCCAACCTTATGGAGAAGACAATTCCAAGTACACAGAGCACAAAACACTCCAGAGTTTTGGTGAATGGAACCACTATTGTTTCTCCCCTTTGTTTCTAAGATCCAAGCATTCTTCCTGCTGATAACACATTTCAGTTCAGTTCAGTTCAGTTCAGTCGCTCAGTTCAGTTCAGTTCAGTTCAGTCGCTCAGTCGTGTCTGACTCTTTGCGACCCCATGAACTGCAGCACACCAGGCCTCCCTGTTCATCACCAACTCCTGGAGTTCACACAGACTCACATCCATCGCTCCGTGATGCCATCCAGCCATCTCATCCTCCGTCGTCCCCTTCTCCTCCTGCCCCCAATCCCTCCCAGCATCAGAGTCTTTTCCAATGAGTCAACTCTTCACATGAGGTGGCCAAAGTACTAGAGTTTCAGCTTTAGCATCATTTCTTCCAAAGAAATCCCAGAGTTGATCTCCTTCAGAATGGACTGGTTGGATCTCCTTGCAGTCCAAGGGACCCTCAAGAATCTTCTCCAACACCACAGTTCAAACGCATCAATTCTTTGGTGCTCAGCCTTCTTCACAGTCCAACTCTCACATCCATACGTGACCACAGGAAAAACCATAGCCTTGACTAGACAGACCTTAGTCGGCAAAGTAATGTCTGCTTTTGAATATATGATCTAGGTTGCTCATAAATTTTCTTCCAAGGAGTAAGCATCTTTTAATTTCATGGCTGCAGTCACCATCTGCAGTGATTTTTGGAGCCCCCCAAAATAAAGTCTGACACTGTTTCTACTGTTTCCCCATCTATTTCCCATGAAGTGATGGGGACTAGATACCATGATCTTTGTTTTCTGAATGTTGAGCTTTAAGCCAACTTTTTCGCTCTCCTCTTTCACTTTCATCAAGAGGCTTTTTAGCTCTTCTTCACTTTCTGCCATAAGGGTGATGTCATCTGCATATCTGAGGTTATTGATATTTCTCCCGGCAATCTTCATTCCAGCTTGTATTTCTTCCAGTCCAGCATTTCTCATGATGTCCTCTGCATATAAGTTAAATAAGCAGGGTGACAATATACAGCCTTGAAGTACTCCTTTTCCTATTTGGAACCAGTCTGTTGTTCCATGTCCAGTTCTAACTGTTGCTTCCTGACCTGCATACAGATTTCTCAAGAGGCAGGTTAGGTGGTCTGGTATTCCCATCTCTTTCAGAATTTTCCACAGTTTCTTGTGATCCACACAGTCAAAGGCTTTGGCATAGTCAATAAAGCAGAAATAGATGTTTTTCTGGAACTCTCTTGCTTTTTCCATGATCAAGCAGATGTTGGCAATTTGATCTCTGGTTCCTCTGCCTTTTCTAAAACCAGCTTGAAAATTAGGGAGTTCATGGTTCACGTATTGCTGAAGCCTGGCTTGGAGAATTTTGAGCATTACTTTACTAGCATGTGAGATGAGTGCAATTGTGCGGTAGTTTGAGCATTCTTTTGCATTGCCTTTCTTTGGAATTGGAATGAAAACTGACCTTTTCCAGTCCTGTGGCCACTGCTGAGTTTTCCAAACTTGCTGGCTTATTGAGTGCAGCACTTTCACAGCATCTCAGTCACTCAGTCGTGTCCAACTCTTTGTGACCCCATGAATCGCAGTACGCCAGACCTCCCTGTCCATCACCATCTCCCAGAGTTCACTCAGACTCACGTCCATCGAGTCGGTGATGCCATCCAGCCATCTCATCCTCTGTTGTCCCCTTCTTCTCCTGCCCCCAATCCCTCCCAGCATCAGAGTCTTTTCCAATGAGTCAACTCTTCACATGAGGTGGCCAAAGTACTGGAGCTTCAGCTTTAGCATCATTCCCTCCAAAGAAATCCCAGGAATGAATTGGTTGGATCTCCTTGCAGTCCAAGGGACTCTCAAGAGTCTTCTCTAACACCACAGTTCAAAAGCATCAATTCTTCGGTGCTCAGCCTTCTTCACAGTCCAACTCTCACATCCATACATGACCACAGGAAAAACCATAGCCTTGACTAGATGGACCTTAGTTGGCAAAGTAATGTCTCTGCTTTTGAATATGCTACCTAGGTTGGTCATAACTTTTCTTCCAAGGAGTAAGCATCTTTTAATTTCATGGCTGCAGTCACCATCTGCAGTGATTTTGGAGCCCCCAAAAATAAAGTCTGACACTGTTTCCATAACACATTAAGTTCTCAATTTCAATGCATTCACTACACTCCAAAGGATAGTAGCACATCTTTCCATGCATGCATGCTAAATTGCTTCAGTTGTGTCTGACTCTTTGTGACCCCACGGAGTGTAGCCCATCAGGTTTTCTGTCCATGGGATTCTCCAAGCAAGAATGCTGGAGTGGATTGTCATTCCCTTCTCCAGGGGATCTTCTCAACCCAGGGATCACCTGGGTTGATGATCTTACATCTACATGGGCAGGTAGGTTCTTACCACAGCGCCACCTAGGAAGACAATGTCTTTCTATAGTATGAAGTTTTAGCTTTAGAAAGTTGCTCTAGCACTCTATGAGGCGGGCTTCTTCTTCTTTTTTTTTTTTTTTTTTTTTTTTTACTTTATTTTACTTTACAATACTGTATTGGTTTTGCCATACATTGACATGAATCCACCACGGGTGTACATGAGTTCCCAAACATGAACCCCCCTCCCACATCCCACCCTATATCATCTCTCTGGATCTTCCCCGTGCACCAGCCCCAAGCATCCTGTATCCTGCATCAAACATAGACTGGTGATTCATTTCTTATATGATAGTATACATGTTTTAATGCCATTCTCCCAAATCATCCCATCTTCTCCCTCTCTTATGAACAGTTCTATGTATGTATTGACCAGTGGAGGCAATTTCCATCACTTCTTTGCTGTCAAGTAGTCCCTCATCTCAGATGCTCCAGTGTGTTGAATTATATGAGCATGGATCAGGCAATTGCTAAGCCCCTAAGTAGTCAACTATTGCAGGCTCTGCAACCAAGATACACAAAATGTAAGTTTGTAAGGATAAACCTTTGTCTTGTCAAGGTCAGACGGAGCCCAAAGCAGTCAACTTGCAGAAAGTGGCTGATTGGTCTCTCCTGTTTTAAAGAGGTACTGCTTTCATTTTTGGAGTTTTTTTTTATTTCACAGTGATGGTATATACATATACCCTCAAATAAACATTTTCCTCAATTAGTTTTAGCCTAATAAATTCAGCAGTGCTAAAAAATAACTTAGTAAAATGTTATTGGAGGTGTGTATCCATATCAGCACTTAAAGATAAAGAGACTTCAAAAATAAAAGTGCAGTCTTTTGGAAATAAACCACTTTTAAAATGTTAGTCTTTTCTGTTTTTTTTTTTTTTTCCTCTCAATATTTTATCTAAACCAAATTATCCATAGCATTTTTTTTTTTTTTTGCACAAAGTAGTCTTTGTTAGTGCTTATTTGGAGAAGGAAATGGCAACCCACTCCAGTGTTCTTGCCTGGAGAATCCCAGGGATGGGGGAGCCTGGTGGGTTGCCGTCTGTATGGTCACACAGACACGACTGAAGCGACTAAGCAGCAGCAGCAGTGCTTATTTAGTAAAGAACTGTGATCTACAATATAAAATCATGCTAGGATCTTCATATTAAATCACTTTTAAATATTGCATTTGCTTTCATTCTAAAGGCAACATTTCCAAATTCAAAAAGATAAAAAGGCATATTTAGAAAATTGAATATTATGGGTTTCAATTGAATATAAATGCTACCATATATTTTAGAGTGCATAAATAGATGTTTTTTATAATTGTGTGACTTATTTATTTTTCAGTACATTTATTAAATTATACAGAGTCTACAGAAGAAAAAAAACAACAACAACATATCTTCTTTTTTCAGGTTTCACAAAGTGAGCTCAACATTGTAAGCCGAACTCAGACATAAAAACATTTCCAGTCTTCCAGGAACCCTTACTTCCTCATCCTGGTCACCCCCTAGCTCAACAAAATTTGTCTTAAACAATATTGTTTAGTCTTGCATGGCTTTTCAACTTCATATAAATGAAATAGTGCATGATGTAGTCCTTTGTGTAGGTTATTTACTCAACATTATGCCTGTGAAATTTATCCAAGTCATTGTGTATAGTCATATGTTATTTATTTGCATCTCTGGTAGGTATTTAGTTATGTAAATAACTACAATTTATTTATCCATTCAATAGTTATGGACATCTATTACCTTCCTGTTAGAGCAATTAAAAATAAGTTCTTGTGACACTTAGGTTCAAGTTTTTAGTGAACACATATTTAAATTTGGGGATATAAACCAAGAATTCAGTTCAGCTCAGTTCAGTCACTCAGTCATGTCTGACTCTTTGCCACCCCCACGAACTGCAGCACACCAGGCCTCCCTGTCCATCACCAACTCCCGGAGTCCACCGAAACCCATGTCCATGGAGTCGATGATGCCATCCAACCATCTCATCCCCTCTAGTCCCCTTCTCCTCCTGCCCCCAATCCCTCCCAGCATCAGGGTCTTTTCAAATGAGTCATATCTTTGCATGAGGTGGCCAAAGTATTCGAGTTGCAGCTTCAAAATCAGTCTTACCAATGAACACCCAGGACTGATCTCCTTTAGGATGGACTGGTTGGATCTCCTTGCAGTCCAAGGGACTCTCAAGAGTCTTCTCCAACACCACAGTTCAAAAGCATCAATTCTTCAGCACTCAGCTTTCTGTATAGTCCAACTCTCACATCCATACATGACCACTGGAAAAACCATAGCCTTGACTAGATGGATCTTTGTGGACAAAATAATGACTTTGTTTTTTAATCTGCTGTCTAGGTTGGTCATAACTTTTCTTCCAAGGAGTAAGTGTCTTTTAATTTCACGGCTGCAGTCACCATATGCAGTAATTAGAATTATTGAATCAATATATTCAGCTTTATGAGATACTGCCAATGGAGATTTATGAGATTTATAACTATAAAGATTTACCAAGTATTTTTTAAATTTTTCAAAAGAAGTGATTTTTCTCCACTATATGTTTTTATTTATTTGATGAGCTTTTTAAATCTTTATTTCTTTTCACTGTGCTTGAGTTAGGTTTATTTTTCTTCTACTACTTTTATGAAAATAGAATGTTAGCTCACTGATTTTTCATTTCCCCCTCTTAATATATGCATTTATAACAATAAGCTTCTAGTTAAGCACTAATTTACTTGCCTCTTCAAAATTTTTGTGACGCCATGGACTGTAGCCCACCAAGCTCCCCTGTCCATAGAATTCTTCGACCAAGAACACTAGTGTGGATTGCCATGCCTCCTCCAGGGGATCTTCCTGACCCAGGGATCTAACCTGGGTCTCCTGCATTGCTGACAGATTCTCTACCACCTGAACCACAAGGGAACATCCAGACTGCTCTTTAACCCTAAATGTGCTGTGTATGTTTCTGCTGGAAACATTTGCTTTTACTGTTTCCTCTCCCTAGAATGCTAGCTGAATCCCATCCCTGCTCAAAATCCAGCCTCTGTCAAAGGCCTGAAGGACACCAACTTTTCCCTTCCATAACTGATAATTCTCATCACACACTGCCATGTACTGTGTTTTTTTGTGTCCATTGCTCACTCATGCAAGAATATTTTCTTCCATATATTATGAATAACACTGCATCCAGGAATCTACCATTCATAAAAACACTCAAAAATAAATGATTTAATTATTTGTAAATGACTTAATTTTTACAAAGTAACAGAAAATGAATCTGCATTCCCTTTCAGGCTGTTGTAGGTACACTGACTAACTGTTAAAAAGCAGTATTAACAGGACAGGTGATCTAAGAATAACTTCTCTGCATTTTACTGATGAAAACACTGTCTGGCTGGAATAAAAGGAGCAAGGAAGGGAGTTCTCTGCAGGTGAACTGAAGCTGCCCCGCCCAACCCTGGCAGGTGCTTATGGTCCCACCCTAACTCCCAAATTGGGAAAAGAGACTTTTAAACTGGCCTCTCCAGAGCTCAAGAAGCCAGGTCCTGGACTGGAGACCAGAGTGGCCTCTCTCAGAGAGGACAGGTTCTCTGTCTATCCTTCCCAGGACACAAGGCAGAACTGCTCCTAGACTTGAACGTGTGTGGGGTCCCTGGATTCTCAGCCTCCCCTCCTCCCACCACCAGTGTATTCTTATCTTGTTACCTTCAGGGTAAGAAATATTGCTACCTTCAACTAAGACATCAGAGCCAGGAGCTGGTTTAAAGATTACTTGGTAATAGATCATGTTTGGAAATAGATCAACAAGTAACATAACAGTAAATGCCACCTTACTTGGAATTGATTTACAGGAAGATTTAGTGACATATGTTCACACTTAATTCAACCATATAGAACAATTTTTTAAAGGTTGAAACTTTATGAGAGAACTCTCCAAATTTGAAAGTAATTAGTATTTGGTTTCCTGTAATGAATATTAAGCTAATCCAATTTTAACAAAATAATAGATGATAATTATATTCTCTAAGCACAAGCATATTCTATAGTCTTTTTAGACTACCGAGCATTTCTTTAAAATGCCAGAGTACCGGAATTTATTGAGAAAAACAGACTAGCAATTTTTAAAAATAATCCACTTTGCTTACTTCTAGGTTGAATCAGAATCTATAATTATCTCACAGACCACTGAGAGTGTTATATGATGGATTTTTTTGTGTATGGCAAGGAATTTGACAAGTTTAAATTCCATACAGTTACCATTCACAAAATGCTTTCAGATTGCTGTGATGATAATAATCCACAATATTGTTGAGGTGAATATGATCTTTGACATTCATATTTAGGTTTCACATGTTGAAATTTATTTATTAGTCTAAGAGAATTTGGGATTTTTTGTTTTGTTCAATCTCCCTGTCTTATATTTTTTTAAAAATATAGATAAACATTAAATGTATAATTTATACTGAGTCAGCTCTGGTTAACAAATAGCAAATGTAATTAGTGGACAAGGAAAATATTTTAATACTTAAAGGAATAAATTCTGCTCAAACAACATCTTTTCTTCAGTAGTATGTATTAACTTTTATTCAGATGTATAACAAATATTCAGTGTTTCATTATTCGTTTCCCAAGTCTTCAATTTTTGACACTTGACTATAATTTCTTCATCCAGTTTTGTAAGAGAATGCCAAAGGAGTTAGGTTAACACAGTGATTCAAGACAAATGCCAAGTGTGTGTCTTATGAAACTTATATTCTCCATGGAGAGACTCACAGAAGCTTGGGGCATGGTGATATATGTGAGTGTGGCACCAAAGTTCTACAGATGGATTCAGATATATAGAGTCAGGCACTTAAAGCAATTGCTTTCAGTCATCTCAGTGATAAGCAGTCACAGATGAGATGTGTGCATTTGAGATGAAAGAGCTGGGTGTAAATTTAAATCAAATCCAAAGCCTGACATTTACCTCATTTTGGTTGGAGAGGAAAGGAATATATTTAGGGCTGAGAAACAAATTTAAATACTTAAGATGAGTTGAACAGAGTTAAAAATTCTCTGAGAGAATCTTCACGTAGCTTCACTATGGAAAAATAGTTGATGATTGCCTCATATAGTTGTAGTTAGTTAAATAGAAGACTTCTTTGATTATGGACTGATGGAAGATTAACACGTGAAGATAAAGGGCAGTTGTTTGATTGTTTAATTATGAGAGACAATCAAGAAGGGGGTCCATGATCATAAAGAAGTATGCATAGTGTTCTAGGTCTAGTCAATATAAATCACACAACACATAGAGTAGATAGAACACTGTGATAATTAAAAAAAAAAAAAAACCTACTGAATCCTTCTGAACATAATCTATACCAAAATATAAGCTTTTGCTTATCATAAACCACTGCAAATTTAGACTTTGCAAAAAAATGCATTTTTAAATTATGAATGTTCTCCTTTCATATAAAATATCACCACTATCCTTTAATAGGTATGTCAGAAAAAAGCAGACCAATGAAACAAGAAATAATCATACTGATGGAACATTTTAGTTGGCTATTGAGAATCTTGAGGAATTTTCCCAAACCCAAAAGTGTGCATTAGAAATTATTACTCCATATTAGTTTCTAAAAATAATTTTAAACAATAAAAAAAATAGTTCAGGTGGAGTTTTTTTAATTATGCACAACACCTAAGGAAGGACTTACAGGTAATATCTAACTAACTTCTTTCACAGGACAGAAGGCTTTCATGTCTGGACATTGACCTTCACGATAAATGTGGCTAAGAGACGGAGGAGATGATAATGACCAATACTCAGCAGTAGTTTTGACTGTGGACTCTTTCTCAGTTGTTTGTTTGAAATGGGAAATTAGGGAGAATTTTTTATTTAAGATGTTAACTAAAACAGTAGAGTCTGCAGCAATTCCTGAAAATGATCAGTTTAATTTTAACTAAGGTTTCCTATAGTAAAGAACACCCCTCACCTAATTAGAAAAATATAGGTCTATCATCTCTGGCCATTGAAAAATATTTTCCCATCAAAAGCAGATACTTTTGAAAAAAAAATTTTGTTCTCATTGACCTAAAACACCTCTTATTTAGAAACAAGGACTTTTCTTACACAAAGAAGATATTTTTGAAATATTTAATGTAACATTCTTCTAGTCACACTCAAAAGGCTATTACTTCTGCTTTCTGTCATCAGGTTTGCAGATCATAAATTCATCCTATATGTGTTCTACTTTTGTCATTCCTCAAAATGAATAATCACAAAAAGAATTTGTCATTACAGATATAAAGAACTGTGAAGTGAATCTGCCACAGTCTCACAGATTCTAGCAGAGAACAGGTAATTCCTGGGCCACAAATAAGGGAGTTTATTATTCCCTGAACAATAGGCAGCCTGATTTTATATGTACATTTGTTTCTACTTGCCTCCCAAAACCCATTACAGCAACCTGGAAGTAGGCCCAGTTGTACATTGCACTTAGAGTGGATAAGTGGATTTGTACCCAAGCTGAGGAACTCCAAGCTTAAGAAAATCCCCATTTTATGAGAAGGTTCCTAGCGAAGCTGCCCAAACTTTGCCACAGATAGAGCCGTTATCTTTATCAGACTCATCAGGAAACACAGCTGCATTCTATCCACAAAGGATATTTATATTTCTATCTTTCAAGGCTCTTTGCTGTACAAACATCCTTGAAAGTAGAGCTGACAATCAAAGCTATCACAGAACATGTAAACACACCATTGAGAATTGCCTTTGAAATAAGCAAAAATCAAAATATTTGAAAATTAACTAAGAAATAAAGCAGTAAAGAGGACTTTCCAGATAAAAATGTGAAATCAGGTAGAAGAAGAAAGCTAATCCCTCTTCAACACTGCGTGTGCCAGTCAACACTGAGTGATAGTCATTATCTAGCTTCTCAGTAGCAGCTTTCTTCCTGTGGCTTTTTAAAGTTCTGTTACTTCTTCTACATTGCCAGAATAGCTGAGGGAATCTTCTGCTCTGTTGATCTTTTATTTAATTATTAGTCATACTAAAAGTATCAACAGATGCCATTTATCACCATTGAAGTATTTTGTGACTAATACTTGCACACTAAATGGTGTAGATGTTGTAAACCAAAATAATTCAAGTCTCAATCATTTTTCAAAGGACTCAAATGTCAACTCACTTCAGTATTCTTGCCTGGAGAATTCCATGGACAAAGGAGTCTGGTGGTCTACAGTCCATGCGATTGCAAAGGAGTCAGACATGACTGAGTGACTAACATTTATTTTCCTTAAAAAAAAATACAGTTACAGGAAGATAGACATAAATATTATAGAATATACACAGAAAAAAATGAATTCAGATAAAATAGAAGCCATAGAAAATAAGTTCTCATTAAGTCATAAATTATTGCTTTTTTTTTCAGAGAATGTTTCTTTTACAATAATCCAAAATAAGGTTTTTTTGTTTCAAATGGAGACATTACCTGTTTCTCTTGGCTTGAGTTTGCTATAGATGTGTAGCCCCAGCTAAAATATATGGTCTATTTAACCTTCATCAGCCTTATTGCAACTTTTCCCCATGGTGCCCCAGAATAGATTTTCTAAAATTTACAGCCACTCTGTTCTTGGTGTATTGAAACTGGCACAGTGTACAATATCTCAAGCAGTAATTCCTTTTACCTAACAGTACAGACCTAAAGTGAAACAAATCCATTGTCCCAGTCGAGCATGACCTCTTAGGCAGCTCATGACTAATTGAAAGTTCCTGTGGCTTTGTGTTTCTCCCACCATGGCCAGCGATTTGTAACAATATTCTCAGTTTTATTTGTAACTGACTTTACAATAAACAAAAGAAGAATATTTGCTTTCTATGTCTTCAGAGGTTCTGATGGAGATTTTATAATATTTCATTTGTATTAACATTTGGCACAAGGGTAATTTGCCCTTAAATGGCAAGCTATCACATTCAGTAAATTCCACGCACCACTCTTATTTCTCTAAGTGTGTTTGTTTGTTTCCCCTTTGTAGTTAATTGATCTTTATGTCTTCTTGCTCTTTGGTCTCTTGACTCATCAGGAATTTGAATACCTAAGTATTTGTGTTTCAATTTCTGAAAATAAACATTGATATAATTTTTGGTGGATTGATTTCTACATTGCTAAAATAGCTATATTATCTAATAGTATTAATTCACAAGGTAATAGATCTTGCTTTCTGTTTTCTCAATCTGATTTTAAGAGACTTTACCAATAACCCTTGAAAACCTCTTACAGATATATCACATGTCTATATCTACACTGTTTTAGATTAAAGATAAAATAGAAAAATAAAGGAACCCAACTTATTAGTCGGTAATTCTATTTGAAACCAATGTCAACAATATAGATGTTTTCCTTTTTGTCTTATTCCCTGTTTTCTGCCTACTTCATTTTGTTTGATTTGTGCATTCTTTGTCAATAATTGATTTCAAAATATTGATTGATTACTTCCAATACATTAGACAATGTGATACATAGTGAGCATATGATCTGGGCAATAAAGACATGATCCTTTCCTTCTTCTAGCTTACACTACAATGGAGGGGAAAAAATAACAAAATAAACAAATACAATGCAAGAAAGCATGTTCTAGAGGTTCTATAGCAGTGTATACTAGTTTTCATAAGGTCAGGAAAAAGAAATCTAGACAAAGACTTGAAGACTGAAAAATTCAGTGTCCCACTCACCTCTCTTTCTCCTTTATCATCACATAATCCTCCTTTTTAATACTATTACCATTGACATAAGGCTATATTTGAGTCTCTACAATGCAATTATGCGTGACAGATTTTATTTTCTTGGGCTCCAAAATCACTGTGGACAGTGACTACAGCCATGAAATTAAAAAAAAAAAAGGCTTGCTTCTTGGAAGGTGAGTGAGTGAGTGAAGTCGCTCAGTTGTGTCCAACTCTTTGCGACCCCAATGCACTGTAGCCTATCAGGCTCCTCCTTCCATGGGATTTTCCAGGCAAGAGTGCTGCAGTGGATTGCCATTTCCTTCTCCAGGGGATCTTCTGGACCCAGGAATCAAACCCAGGTCTCCCGCATTGCAGGCAGACGCTTTACCGTCGGAGCCACCGTAACCTATGGCAAATCTAGACAGCATATTCAAAAGCAGAAACTTTGTACTTTGCCTACAGAGATCCATATAGTTAAAGCTATGGCTTTTCCAGTAGTCATGTACAGGTCTGAGAGTTGGACCATAAAGAAACCTGAGCGATGCTTTTGAATTGTAGTGCTGGAGAAGACTCTTGAGAATCCCCTGGACTACAGGAGATCAAACCATCAATCCTAAAGGAAATCAACCCTAAATATTCATTGTAAAGACTGATGCTGAAGCTCTGATACTTTGGTCACCTGATGTGAAGATCTGACTCATTGGAAAAAAACCCTAATGCTGAGAAAGATTGAGGGTGAAGGGAGAAGGGGGCAACAGAATATGAGATGGTTAGATAGCATCACTGACTCAATGGATGTAAATTTGGGCAAACTCCAGGAGACAGTGAAGGACAGGGAAGGCTGGTGTGCTACAGTCCATGGGGTTGCAAAGAATTGGATATGACTTAGTGGCTGAGCAACAGTGATCATTATTTTATTATTGTTGTTGTTCAGTTACCAAGCCATAGTTGAATGCTCACAACCCCATGGACTGCAGCACAATAGACTTCCCTGTCCCTCACCATCCCTCAGAGTTTGCCCAAGTTCATGTGCAATTAATCGGCGATGCCATCCAACCATCTCATCTTCTGTTGCCCTTTTCTCCTTCTGTCTTCAATCTTTCTCAGCATCAGGATCTTTTGCAATGCATCAGCTGGTTGCATCAGGTAGCCAAAGTGTTGGAGCCTCAGCTTCAGCATCAGTCCTTCCAAAGAGTTTTCAGGGTTTATTTCCTTTAAGATTAACTGATTTGATCTTACTTTCTGAGGGACTCTCAAGAGTCTTCTCCAGCACCACAGTTTGAAACCATCAATTCTTCAGAGGTCTGCCTTGTTTATTGTTCAGCTCTCATATCCATACATGACTATATGAACTTCTGTCAGCAAAGTGATGTCTTTGCTTTTGCACACACTGTGTAAGTTTGTCATAACTTTCCTGCCAAGAAGCAATCGTCTACTAATTTCATGGCTGTGCTGACCATCTGCAGCAATTTTAGAGCCAAAGAAGAGGAAATCTGTCACTGCTTCCACCTTTTCTTCTTCTATTTGCCATGAAGTGATGGGACTGGATGCCATGATCTTAGTTTTCTTTAATATTGAGTTTTAAACTGGCTTTTTCACTTTCCTCCTTCACCCTCATCAAGAGGCTCTCACATTTCTCTTCATTTTCTGCCATTAGAGTGATATCATTTGTGTATCTGAAGTTCTTGATATTTCTCCCAGAAATCTTGATTCCAGTTTGATTCCATCCAGCCCAGCATTTTGCATGATGTGCTTTGCATATAAGTTAAATAAACAGGGTGAAAATAAACAGCCTTGCCGTACTCATTTCTCAATCCTGAACAAGTTAGTTGTTCCATACAGGGTTGTAACTATTGCTTCTTGACCTGCATACACATTTTTCAGTAGGCAGGTAAGATGGTCTGGTATTCCCATTTCTTTAAGAGTTTTCCAGTTTGTTATTATCCACGTGGTCAAAGGCTTTAACATAGTCAATGAAACTATGGTAGATTGTTTTTTCTGGATTCTCTTTTTCTGGAATTCTCTCTTGACAATTTGATCTCTGGTTCTTGAACATCTGCAAGTTCTCCATTCATGGAATGTTGAAGCCTAGCTTGGAGGATTTTGAGCATAACCTTACTAGTATGGAAGATGAGTTCAGTTGTCTGGTGGTTTGAATAATCTTTATTAGTGCCTTTCTTAAGAATTGGAATGAGGGTTGACCTTTTCCAGTCCTGTGGCCACTGCTGGGTTTTCCAAATTTGCTGACATATTGAGTGCAGCACTTTAATAGCATCATCTTTCAGGATTTTAAATAGCTCTGCTGGAATGCGAATTCTCTAGCTTTATTGGCAGCAGTGCTTCTTAAGGCCCACTAGACTTCACATTCTAGGATGTCTGGCTCTAGGTGAGTGATCACACCATGGTGGTTATCTGGGTCATTAAGATATTTTTTGTACAATTCTTCTGTATAGTCTTTCCATCTCTTCTTGATCTCTTCTGCTTCTATACAGACTTTACCATTTTTGTCTTTTATTGTGCCCATCTTTGGATGAAATGTTCCTTTGATATTTCTACTTTTCTTGATGATATCTTTAGTCTTACCCTTTCTGTTGTTTTCCTCTATTTGTTTGCTTTTTTTCATTGAAGAAGGCCTTCTTGTCTCTCCTTGCTGTTCTCTGGAATTCTGCATTTAGTTGTGTGTACATTTTCCTTTCTCCCTTGCTTTTTGTTCCTCTTCTTTCTTCAGTTATTTTTAAAGCCTGCTTAGACAACCACTTTGCCTTCTTGGATTTGTTTTTCTTTGGGAAACAACTACAATTGTTGTTTGATTTAAATATATTTATTCGAGTCTTATTTCATAATCACCAAACTCCTGAGACTTTCAGAAAAACTCAAAGCATGCAATTCTTAATCTGTGATTAGTTTTAAAATAATAATAGAAATTACTTAAAATTTTCTTTTAGAGCATTTTTCAGGGTGGATACTGCAAATATTTAATTCATATATACTAACTGGATACAAATACATACAAGCAATTTTTAATGTTTCAACATTTGGGTAACAAAGGAATTCTTTGCCATAAATATCAAGGGAAACTGGCTTTTCATTTGATAACATACTTCATAGTCATCTAATACCTCTCTCCATATAACCTTATTTATAAGAATAACTTTTCTATTAGGTAAGCACTAGATGCTTATCATAAAAGTTTTGAAGCTAGAGTTTGAAATATATTACAAAAAAGTATCCTTGCCAGAAAAAACTATAGATAGTTTGATATTTTACAGTTGTAGTTAGTTTATAATGGATATATGTATGCTTATATGTAAATTTGTGTGTATATATGAGCATATATATATATATATATATGTGCATATTTATTTATTTATTTATTTATGCTTTCCCAGGTGGCACTACTAGTAAAGAACCCACCTGTCAATGCAGGAGACATAAGAGACATGGGTTTGATCTCCAGGTTGGGAAGATCCTCTGAAAGAGGGCATAGCAACCCACTCCATGGAGAAATCAGTGGACAGAGGACCCTGGTATACAGTCCTAGGGTCACAGAGAGTTAGACACAACTGAAGCAACTTAGCATGCATGAATATATATGTGTATATATACAGAGAAGGCAACGGCACCCCACTCCAGTACTCTTGCCTGGAAAATCCCATGGACGGAGGAGCCTCGTAGGCTACAGTCCATGGGGTCGCTAAGAATCAGACACAACTGAGCGACTTCACTTTTACTTTTCACTTTCATGCATTGGAGAAGGAAATGGCAACACACTCCAGTGTTCTTGCCTGGAGAATCCCAAGGGCAGAGGAGCCTGGTGGGCTTTCGTCTATGGGGTCCCACAGAGTCAGACACGACTGATGCGACTTAACTTAACACACAGATAATTTACATATGACACTTATGCAACTTTTCCATAATAAACTTAATAGTTGTATAGTATTTCACTCAAGGAATTTTTCTATAAAATTAGTAAATAATTTCATACACTGCAAAGATTTTATTTTTAACAATTCTCTTTATAAATGTTACTTCATTAAATGTTTTAACGTGACTCGTTCATTTTGTTATGATACGTTCTTCAGATTGGTTAATGAGATAAAGGAGAAAACTTAAACTATATGATATATCCAAAGGTCTCAGTTTTAAATATTTTATTTTTAATCCTATTTTGCTTTCACTTTTTCTAATC
Source organism: Oryx dammah (assembly GCF_014754425.2). Lineage (NCBI taxonomy): Eukaryota > Metazoa > Chordata > Mammalia > Artiodactyla > Bovidae > Oryx > Oryx dammah. Next base: position 22,533,351 of record NW_024070204.1, read on the forward strand.
AAGTATTTAAACTAATGAAAATAATTTTATTTCTGATGAGTTAAAATTGTAGTTGAATTAATCAATTAAGAGTGACACCACCACTTCTTATACAATGTACTTAGTCACTCAGTCATCTCCAACCCTTTGTGACCCCATGAGCTGTAGCCTGTGAGGCTCCTCTGAGCATGGGGATTCTCCAGGCAAGAATACTGGAGAGGCTTGCTGTGCCCTTCTCCAGGGGATCTTCCCAAGCCAGGGATCAAACCCAGGTCTCCCACATTGCAGTTGGATTCTTTACAATCTGAGCCACCAGCAAAGCCCAAGAATACTGGAGTGGGTAGCCTATCCCTTCTTCAGGGGATCTTCCTGACCCAGGAACCAAACCAGGGTCTCCTGCATCGAAGGTGGATTCTTTACCAGCTGAGCTACCAGGGAAGCCCTTCTTATACAATAAGCTGAAGGAAAAGAGACATCTAAAGAGATAATCTCTGGTTCTGAGATATCAGGTCAGAAATATTAATCTAGATACTCTGAAATCTAGATCCAGTCTGGGACTACATCACTGGATATTCTTTATCTTAGTTTGGGCTGCCATTACAAAATACCAAAGATTGGATGGATTGCACAACTGAAATTTATTTCTCACAGTTATGGAGTTTGGAAGTCCAAGATCAGGGTACCAGCATGGTTGGGTTCTGGTGAGAGCTCTCTTCCTGGCTTGAAGATGCCCACATTCTCCCTGTGTCCTCACATGGCAGAAAAAAAGAGAGGGAGAGATTGAAAACAGCTTTCTGGTCTCTCCTTATTAGGACACAAATCCCATCAAGTGTATGCCACCCTCATGATTGCTCTAAACCTAATTACGTGCCCAAATTCCCATCTCCAAAAGCTATCACTTTGGGAATCAGGCTTCAACGTAGGAATTTGGGGAAGGAAGGGCACAATTTAGGCCATAGCATCCTGCTACTTCCGATCATCCAGCTGAAAATCAAGTTCCCATCCATCCAGACACCTCTAGTGGGTAGTACAAAGGCAGTGACCCTGTGGTACAGGAGTAGCCACTGCCAACACATATCATGAGCTACCTGCATACCAAGTTGGAAGATTTGACTGTTAAGAATCAAATGTTCAAAGAAAAAGTGTGGAGAAATGGGCAGAGGATTACTTGGAGGTACTGCTCCTTTCTTCATTTTCTCATTTTCTAGTTTAAGAATTTGAATGAGCATATCAGGAAAAGTGTTCCTTTGCCTTTATTCTTCAGATTTATTCAACAATCATTGGAAATGCCAAACTCAATCCTGTATTTTGTCTCTGAAGTTGGCAAGAAGGCTTGAGTTGAGACATCACCTTTCTATAGCACAAATGACTTGCACTCTATCTGCAACTTATTACCTTATCAGAAGTCCTTTAAACTGTATTTTTTTAAATGATACAAATGAATGTATTTACAAAATGGAAATAGACTCACAGACATAGAAAACAAATTTATGGCTACCAAAGGGGAAAGTGTTAGTCACTCAGTCGTGTCTGACTCTTTGCAACCCCATGGACCCAGGCTCCTCTGTTCATGGAATTCTCCAGGTACAAATAGTGGAATGGGTAGCCATTCCCTTCTCCAGAGGATATTCCCAACCCAGGGATTGAACTCAGGTCTCCTGTAATGCAGGCAGGTTCTTTACGGATTGAGCCATTGAAGGGGAAGAAAGGTATAAATTATCAGTTTGGGGGGTAAAATATATTCACTACTATATACAAATAGAGGCTTCTCAATTAGCACTAATGGTAAAGAACCCATCTGCCAATGCAGCAGACATAATAGATGAGGGTTCAATCCTTGGGTTAGAAAGATCCCCTGGATGAAGGCATGACAACCCACTCCAATATTCTTGCTTGGAGAATTGCATGGACAGGGAGGGAAGCCTGGCAGGTTATAGTCTATAGGGTCACAAAGAGTCAGACATGATTAGAGCAACTTAGTACAGCACAGCATATATACATAGATAAGCAACAAGGACCTATTGTAGAGTACAAGGAACTATACTCAACATCTTATAATAACTTATAATGGAAAAGAATATAAAAAGGAATATATATATATATATATATATACTGAATCACTTTCCTGTTATGCCTGAAACTAACGCAACATTGTAAATCAACTATATTTCAATAATAGTTTTTTAAAAATGCAACGCTTCAGCCTTCTACAGAGACTTTTAATATTTGGATTAAGTCAGCTAATCTGAAGAATTTATGACTTATTCTCCTCCCTCAAAGAAGTCTTTCCTCCAAGCACATTTGTCACAGTACCATTCTTAAAATCTAGCATAGCATATACTTCTAAGCCCGAGTTAAAACACACATACACAGTTTCCAGGAAAATTCAATATTTGTCCTTTTTTTAAAAAATCTATGTTGGAGTATAGTTGATTTACAATGCTCTGTTTCACATGTACAGCAAAGTAAATCAGTTATACATCTACCTTTACCCACTCTTTTTTAAGATCCTTTTATCTTATAGGCCATTACAGATAATTGGGTAGAGTTCCCTATGCTATACAAAAAAAAATGTAATTATTTTTTTACCCATTATAGTTCACTTTTTGGTGGTTATATCACTGGGATAATATCTTCCTTTTTTAAACAAAAATTATAAAAGTAACTTGATTAAGAACATTAGCAATATAAATGTAATATTTTGCTATTTTTTATTGAAATTAAAAGAAAATTAGAAATATATTTTCCTGGAGAATTTGAAATCACTATGTACAATCAAACCCCCAAAATGTCTGCATTTTTTTTATAATAACCATGGAGTTCTTGTATTTTCACAAAGCCATTTCCACTTTTTGGAATAACTAGGCTTCTATAGGCATCTGGTCCCATCACTTCATAGAAAATAGATGGGGAAACAGTGGAAACAGTGTCAGACTTTATTTTGGGGGGCTCCAAAATCACTACAGATGGTGATTGCAGCCATGAAATTGAAAGACGCTTACTCCTTGGAAAGAAAGTTATGATCAACCTAGACAGCATATTAAAAAGCAGAGACATTACTTTGCCGACTAAGGTCCATCTAGTCAAGGCTATGGTTTTTCCAGTGGTCATGTATGGATGTGAGAATTGGACTGTGAAGAATGCTGAGCGCTGAAGAATTGATGCTTTTGAACTGTGGTGTTGGAGAAGACTCTTGAGAGTCCCTTGGACTGCAAGGAGATCCAACCAGTCCATTCTGAAGGAGATCAGCCCTGGGATTTCTTTGGAAGGATCAGTGATGCTAAAGCTTAAACTCCAGTACTTTGGCCACCTCATGCAAAGAGTTGATTCATTGGAAAAGACTCTGATACTGGGAGGGATTGGGGGCAGGAGGAGAAAGGGACAACAGAGGATGAGATGGCTGGATGGTATCACCAACTCGATGGAGATGAGTTTGAGTGATCTCCGAGAGTTGGTGATGGACAGGGAGGCCTGGCGTGCTGCGATTCACGGGGTCGCAAAGAGCCAGGCATGACTGAGCGACTGAACTGAACTGAACTAAGGCTTATATAAAGTAGTTCATTAGTATCTGATTTTTATGCTTATGTAATATAATTGCCTCACTGTAATTAGCAGGATGCTTATTTTTGCCTAAAGTTAGACATTTCATTTTTCTTCCTTTTTGACTCTTGGGTCAGAGATATAAAATTAAGAAGAAATTTATATAATTATTCTGTGTGTTTCAAAAGTTCTAGAATGTCTAATCAATTTAAGTCATGAAATAGTTTTTTCTCTTTCTTCAAAATCTGTAAATTCAGGAAAATATAAAATCCTTTCAACATAATTCAATCAGAAAATCTTCTTTTATTTCACTCTACCTAACCAAGTTCTTATTATCAACATTCTTAGCCTATAGTAAAAAATTAATTAAAATTTTATTTTAATTGCTACATTGCTGGCATTTTAAAAAGCAAGACCTATTTTAAACAATTTTACAACTTTTGTTCCCAACCTCACTTCATTCTTGCATTCATTTATCAAATATTCATTCTATTCCACTATGTAATTGAATAGGAAAATAAATAGGGCATATCCTTGTTTTGCCTCTCTACATTACAGATTCTAAATGAGCAGGAAAAATAGCCACAGTAGAATATAATAATGCCATAATAGAGGGGTATATGTGGTACTTCCATAACACAGAGGATGAAGAGGACACACTCCATCTTCAGATGGATTGGTTGTCAGAGGAGTTTTCCCAGAGAAGGTTGCTTTCAATCAGAACTCTATAGTGTTTGAAACAGTTCGCCAGATGGACCAGACAGGAAATAGGGAAATGGCACAAAAAATCAGATATTTTAAAGTGCAAGGATTTTTCATGCAGAGTGAGTAAAACATTATTTAAAGAAAAGGAAAGTAAAGGTTATGGGCTAGGTGGCTTAGCTGGAGAAGAACTTTTAAATGTTAAATTTGAAAGGGACATTGAGGTATGGATGAACTGTGGGCAATGGAGTAGGGCAGAACTTGGCTTTAATCCTGCTTCTAGCCTGTAATAACTGTTTCACCTTGGACAAATTACTTGACAGCTCAAAGACTTGGTTTCCATATTGAAATATGGGCTTAAACTAATATATTCAAATAACTTAATGGCTTTTTCAGGTTTAAGTAAAATAATAAAATTTATGTGATGAACACAGTGCCTAATTGTACTCAGTTTTCAATGTTATTGTTCCTTGTTTTGCTTTAATATTATTAGGCTTTTTCCATCTTTCCAGCAGCTGTGTAGAGGACTTGCTGGGACAGGAAGATGCTGCAAGCTGTGGAATCTCTTCATAGAATCTCTTCATATAGTACAATCATCCACTGTATAGAACAAAGTTAGCAAAACAACAATATTTATAACAAAAAGAGAAACATTATCTTAATTTATTTAGTGCCTCATAGCAGGACCTAAATAAATTCAGATAATATTGACTGAGTGGCTGAGTATGCACACATTCACACACAAACACACACACACACACACACAAACACACACACACATATACGGAGAGATAGAGCCAGAGAAACATAAAAGCAGAGAAAGACAGACAGAAAGGGACAAATAGAGGACAGAGACAGACAGAGAGGGAGGGAAAGACAGATTTATTTTAAGGAATTGGCTGTCTTGATTGTGGGGGCTAGAAAGCCTGCAATCTGTAGGGTAGCAAGCAGGCTAGAAATGCAGGAAGAATTTCTGTTACAGTTTCTGGCAGAATTCCTTCTCCTTCAGAAAGCCTGTTTTGGCTCCCAAGGCCTTTAAATGATTGGCCTTCACATTATGCAAGATTCTGCTTTATTCAATATCCACTGATTAGAAATGTTGATCACATCTAAAGACATGACTTCATAGCAACATCCAGACTGGTGTTTGTCCAAACAACTGGACAGCACAATCTGCTCAAGTTGACATGTAAAATTAACCATCACGATAGGGCTGATGAAACCAATATTATTATGTTTAATTTATAATTTGTGATGCCCAGTCTTGGCAAGACCTGATGCTGGGAAAGACTAAAAGGCAGGAGGAGAAGGGGGATGGCAGAGGATGAGATGGTTTGATGGCATTAATGGCTAGATGGACATGAATTTGAGCAAGCTCCAGGAGTTGGTGATAGGGAAGGGAAGCCTGCCATGCAGAAGGCCATGCGATCACAAAGAGCCAAACACTACTGAACGACTGAAATGTGCTGAATGATAATATGTGAAATAGCCAAGAGTTTGTGGAAATTTGAAGTTGACATTCAAGCCCCAGTATGTCTGATTTCATACTCAGCATGAGTTACCCATATGTGGTACCATCTCCTAATAGAAGAAGATATGAACGAGAGAAAACATGTGTGAGCCATGTCTATATGTGGAAAATGAGGAAGAAGAGGAAACAATAGGAAACAATTGTTTTCTATAGTGTATTTTAAATCATTAAATGGTTGGTAGAGAGAATCTGTTAAGAAATGATTGTGGAGGATGAAGAAATGGTCTATTTTAAATCAGGTAAGTTTTAGTCTTACAAGACCTTAAGATCAACATGATACTTCTCTAAGTAAAAATTTTCCATGAAAAAAAAATCATCATTGTTCCTTGCCTCCTTCCTTTTCAAATGTCATCCATGCTGCATGAAATATCTTTCCACATTTATCCACGCACAACACACAACTCCTCCAAATTTTAGATGGACTAGAGTCTTCTTTGTGAAGCCTTCTGTGAATTTCTGGGCACACATAGTCATGGTACCCTGCGCTTTTATAGGACATATCTCTGTTAATGCTGACACCCTCTACAGTGACCTTGAGGTGAGGACCCTTGTCTGACCCAGCTTTGAATACCCAGAAACTAACAAAATACTAGAACTCCATCACCAGGCAATGAATCACTGCTGAATGAATATAGATTAATCTTCTCATTTTATTTATATCAATATGCCTATGGTTGTTCTGGAGTGCAAGATACTATGACAGCTTTAGAGAAACTCTTAAATATCCAGCTTTAAATATGAACTAACAGGTGGACTGTCCTGTAAAGTACAATTGACTTTGTAAAATGTTGTTCCTGGACTCAATCATAGAGTCGGACCCGACTGAGCGACTGAAGTGACTGACTGTTTGGCTAGTCTCAGCATTGACTCCAAATTATGTATCATTCTTATGCCTATATATTTATGTGATTAGCTGTGCTAGAAAAAAATACCATTGATACATGTCAGTGTTGATTATGGTGTAACTTGAACTAAACCTAAAAACAATCAAAGGGCTAAAAGAAACAGTATGTACCACCTTACTATATCAGCATTTAAAAAGGTTTCAATTTCTCTCATATTGAAACAGGCAAGCAAATTAGCCTTATGTACAATATTTTCGTTTTTCTGGCTTGTAACCCATGTGTTCTTTCATTGTATTTTGTTTCTTATTTTTGAGTGGGGTGGAGGGGATCAAGTTATTTCATTGAGAGGTTACAAAATTTCATAATCATATAATTGATGCCAATTCTAATCATTGCAATTTAGTTAATGACGGCGACTTTAGAAGTATATCCTGCTTCCCCGATGGCTCAAACAGACAGGAAGCTTCTTGAAATTCAGGAGACCCAGGTTCGATTCCTGGGTTGGGAAGAAACCCAGGAGAAGGGGATGGTAATCCACTCCAGTATTCTTGCCTGGAGAATTCCATTAACAGAGGAACCTGGTGGGCTATAGTTCATGGGATCACAAAGAGTCAGACATGACTGAGCCGCTAACACTTTCTTTTCACTTTAGAAGTCTAGACTCTGCTCAGACTATAAAGAACCTGAATCTGTTTTGAAGGAAGAGCAAGTCCATGTGAATGCTGATTTTTACATTCACTTCTGAGGCTCTGAAATTCCATCTGCCTGTGCACCATTGGGCCCCATCACAAGTAGGTCAGACTCTTTCAAGGCACATAGGTGTTTAGTAATATTGTGCCTGGCAGGTTGCACACCTGTTACACACATCAGTGACTGAACACAGGTCTCTTCTCTCAGCTAAAGCCAATTTCTGATTCGTGTTTGCATCTGTATATGGTTTGCGGCCAAAAATAAATAGATAAGCAGAGACTTTGACTAATGAAGACACACTGGTATATAGATAGGATTATGTTTTATATTATCTTAAATTTGACTAATGTCAGCATATAAAATCCAAGAAAGAGAAATAAAATATTCACTAACTTTCATTAAAGAATCATTTTAAATAAAAATGCACAGGTATTTTCATTTATGACAACTTAATTTTAAAAAGTATATATAAAAAACCTTTTTAGATAGAAGAATGCTTTTTATTTAAAATAGTAGGCAGAGTATTCTAAGGTTATTGAATTAGTCACATTTGACCTAAACTGATGTAGGTGAAATATTTGTGTCTATATCCTTTTATTCTTTCACTGATTCCTTGAGTAACATGTGTGGTTGATTTTAAGCCTCTAAATAAACTAAATTGCTAACTTAATAACAATCTGTGAAATAGTAATACAAAATATTTTCTATTCGTATCAAAACCTCACATTTTCTCTGTTATGTTAAATCATTCAATTATGTGGATAAATTACAAATTATAATTAGATTATTATATCCACTTCTTAAATGAATGTGCATATTTGGATTAGGAGGTCTTATTCTTAATATCCTTTTAGTTTTAACGAGTCAAGACATTTGTATTAACCTCTAGGAGGATGCTCTTAAAGAGTGCCTTCTGGAAGCTTCTAAGAAACCAGCCTCTTCTCTCTTCTCAGCTGTATCTTTAGGCATTTTAAGGTGCTTTACATACTCTGCCTGATACTGGCCTCATTTCTTTCTCTCCTGTATTTTCACAGCATAATTTAACAAGCATTTAGTGAGTGTCCACTAGGTGTCAGACAATCTCCTAATCATTGCAAGAAACTATCTTCACATTTGTGAAAAGAATGAGACAAGAAAGAAGATAGTATGAGAAAGAGGTGATTTCTGCTATTTTTTTCTTTGAAAATGTTCAAGTAGCCTACTTCATAAACATTTCACAACTGAAGCTGACTTCACAATTGATTTAATTATAACACTATTTCTTTAAAAAGTGATTTTGAGTAACAAAGTAATGCACAAGGTAATGATTCTCTTAAAGACTCATTTGTAGACGATGTCACATTGTTCACACAAAAGAAAATATAAAGAAGTTTGTAAATAATCTTGTTTTAGTCATTCATAAAACATTGTTGGAATATACACATAAAGGGAGATTTCTGGGCACGATTTCTTTGAAAAAAAAAAAGGCAAATAAAAATATTATTCCTATCCTCAAGGAATTTATACTGAGGGAAAGTAAATTAACATCATAATCACATTCAGAAATATAAATTGGAATGTGAACTCTACATACTCAATCAGCGAAGCCAGAACTTCGGTGACAGTATGCTGCTGCTGCTAAGTCACTTCAGTCGTGTCCGACTCTGTGCAGCCCCATAGACGGCAGCCCACCAGGCTCCGTCGTCCCTGGGATTCTCCAGGCAAGAACACTGGAGTGGGTTGCCATTTCCTTCTCCAATGCATCAAAGTGAAAAGTGAAAGTGAAGTCACTCAGTCGTGTCCGACTCCTACTGACCCCACGGACTGTAGCCCACCAGGCTCCTCCATCCATGGGATTTCCCAGGCAAGAGTACCAGAGTGGGGTGCCATTGGCTTCTCCAGGTGACAGTATAAAGTTTGATAATCAATTTTTACACTTTTGGACAATTTTCACATCAAAAAGATAAATAGCATGGACTATAAGATTCTGTTTATTTAACTAAGCATATGCAATCCTAAGGAAATCCAACTAGTCCATCCTAAAGGAAATCAGTCCTGGGTGTTCATTGGAAGGACTGAGGCTGAAACTCCAACACTTTGGCCACCTCATGCGAAGAGTTGACTCATTGGAAAAGACTCTGATGCTGGGAGGGATTGGGGGCAGGAGGGGAAGGGGACGGCAAAGAATGAGATGGCTGGATGGCATCACCGACTTGATGCACATGAGTTTGGGTGAATTCCGGGAGTTGGTGATGGACAGGGAGGCCTTGGCATGCTGCGATTCATGGGGTCGCAAAGAGTTGGACACAACTGAGCGACTGAACTGAACTGATGCAATCTTAAAACAAAAATAAAAATTCAGATTAAAAAAATACTGTTGGGTGTCTTGACAATGTATTATAAAAGAGTTCTATTTTTCTTTCCCTTATGCAATACTATTTTGAAAATACTTTGGCATGCTCTTAACTGAAAATAAACTGTAAAATAAAAGCAATTACTTTATAAAATAATTTATAAATTCTATACAGTCCATTAAATTCTCCAGGCCAGAATACTGGAGTGAGTAGCCATTCCCTTCTCCAGGGGATCTTCCCAACTCAAAGATTGAATCCAGGTCTCCTGCATTGCAGGCAGATTCTTTACCAGCTGAGCCACATGGAAAACCCAATTTATAAATGTTGTCCATTAAAAGAAGGTGAATATTTTAAACTGATACAAAATCCTACACATATGAGAATTTACATTATTTTGAAAAGAAAAATTTAATCTCCAACTTCATATCTAAAGACATCTCTCTGAAGGCTTTTTTATTATATTCATCCTAAAATCTCCAATTTCCTATCTCCATTCTGTTTAATTCTATTAGTTTATCTTGTTTCTTTAGTCTCATTGTGAAAGTTGTTCCCCATATTTGCTGACTCATTTAATATATTTTATTATTATTATCAGTATTGACTATTTGGAAATCCTACTTCTGTTGTGATTTTCTGTGATTGTTCCTAGGTGCCATATAAAATAGACATTATGTACTGCTACTACTGAGAAGATATGCCGGGGTCATTTCTTTTGGATATGAGCTTTACCCTATCTCCTGGGTGTAATGGGCTCCCAAGAAAGTTTCTCTGTCTCTTTATTCTCAGGGCTGACACTCACTACTCCAGCACAAGATCAAGTGCCGCTACTGCTAATTCTGACCAGAAACAGGAGGGACTTTAACAGTCTAGTTCTTCCAAATCTATTTTTCCCATTAGTCACCTTGACAACAAATGTTTCCAAGTCCATTTCTGCATCTTGCATGCATTGACTCAGCTTGGCACACAGATGCTTCTCCTACCACTTTCGAAGCAATTATCTGTTGTATAAGTTCTGGAAAGTGGAAGTATTGTACAAGTTTCTTCAGGCTTGGGATCTGAGGCTGTTTATTTTCTAAATTCTAGGGTTCCCATCAGTATTTTTGTCAAGGGATATCAATTTTCTTGTTGTGCTGAATTTCTATAGATTTATTCTCTTTTTGTGAAATAATCTTTTTGGTCCATACATGGTAAATGAAAGACAGAGTGTATTTTTTCTCACTTCATTATTTTGCCCCAATATTTTAACAATCTCTACTTTGCTATTGTCTGTGTTGTAGGTTTGTATTTTTTTCAATACGTTAAATATTGTACTTTTTTATATGATTTTTACCTTTAATACAGAGACTTTTATTTGAAAATGTGCTGCTTTCCTTGATTCTTTCTTTTTCTCAGGAAATGACAGCAACATTCCCCCATTCCTTACACCAAACTACAAAGTCCTTGTTTTCTCTTTGAAACCTATTCCTTCCATGTTAACTAACCACTGAGATTTTCCCTTTTTAAAGAAAAAAAAAAAAGTATTTATTTATTCATTTCATGCCCTCGGTCTTAGTTTCAGCACGTGGGATCATCCATCGTATGTGGGATCTTTAGTTGCAGCACAGGAGATCTAGTTCCAGGGCCAGAGATCAAATCCAGGTCCCCTGCCTTGCGAGCACAGAGTCTTAGCCACTGTGGGAAGTCCCCACCTGAGATTCATAATCTGTGTAACTGTTCTTTTCTTCCTGATGTGCATGTGTGAGTGCTCAGTCACTTCAGTCTTATCTGACTTTTTGTGCCCCCATGGACTGTAGCCCACCAGGCTGCTCTGTCCTTGGGATTCTCCAGGCAAGAATACTGGAGTGGGTTGCCATTTCCTCCTCCAGAGGATCTTCCTGACCCAGGGATCGAAACAGTGTCTCCTGTGTCTCCTGCACTTGCAAATAGATTCTTTACTGCTGAGCCACAAGGGAAGTCCCTTTTTTCCTGATATTTTTATGTTAAATATTTTCAAATTTCCCTCCTTATTCCCACTTTCACTTTTGATTTCACATCCATCATTTCTTGACTGGCCTGCTGCATTCACCTCAATGGCCATTGCCTTTTTAACATGCCTAACTAATCAGCTTATTTCACAGCAAATAAAATTACTTCTAAAGTATAAATCAGATGTGTTTTCCCACAAATCTTCAATGGATCGGGAGAATGACCTGTCATCCCAAATGGAGCAAAAGATTCTTCATGATTTTCTGCTCATCTCTCTGATTTTTGGAATCCATTAAATTTGGAGTCTTTTTTTTTTCCCCCTCCTCTGGTTTTCGATGCTCTTTCTTGTATCCTGACTGTCTCAACTGAGAAATCTTGTAACCCTAGTGTGTAAAAGGATACCTCTTCTGAAAGATATTTCTAAATATTTCTTGAATACATATTGAATACAGAAACCAAATGTTGAACCAATGGATTCTTGATGCCATTATCTAAAGTCTCCCCCTGTTTTTGTTTTTTCCCTTCCATATGCTTCTCAGTAAGCAAAACCAAAAACAAAACCAGAAGACTCCCTCAGCAAAATGTAAGTAGTACATCGGGCTCACCCTTCTTTGAAGCTTTATATTGACCACCAACCTAGAAAAATCACCTTGGTGCTTCACCCCCTTATATAAATACAAATTAACATTAAATTGATGATGTTAGATTGATCCATGCAAAATTAAAAGTTTAAAACTTTTTTCTTGGTCAAAAAAGTCAGAGATGGGCAACTTTATGTGATTTAACTTACTATGTACAGTATTATATAATAAATCATGTATATAATTACATAAATTACATAAAGTTTCCCAAATCTGACTTTTTTGACCAGGAAAAAATTTTAAACTTTTTATTTTATATGGCTCAATCTAATATCAGCAAATTAATGTTGGTAAAGAATCCACCTACAATACAGGAGATTCCAGTTCTATCCTCAATTGGGAAGATCTACTGAAGGGATAGGCTACCCCCTCCAGTATTCTTGGGCTCCCTGGTGATTTCAGACAGTAAAGAGTCTGCCTGCAATGTGGGAGACCTAGGTTCAATCCCTGGGTTGGAAAGATCCCTTGGAGAAGGAAATGGCTACCCAGTATTCTGGCCTGTAGTATTCCATGGACTGTATAGTCCATGGGGTTGCAAAGAGTCAGACGTGATTGATTTTCACTTCACATTGTAACATACAGAATAATTTCACTGTCCTAAAGATGGTCTGTGCTCCACCTATTCACCTCTCCCTCCCTTATCCCAAGCCCTGGCAATTGTTTATTTTTTCTACTCTCTCATTAGCTTTCACCTTTTGTCATATATTTAGAATCATACAGTATATAGCTTTTCCAGGTTGGCTTCTTTCAATTATAATAAGCATTTCAGGCTTCTCTATGTCTTTATCATGACTTTGTAGCTCATTTATTTTTAATGCTTCTTAATATTCCATTGTTCAGATGTACCACAATTTCTTTATCGTTTACATGCTGAAGGACATCTTTGTTGCTTTCAAGCTTTGGTAATTGTAAATAAAGCTGTTTTTAAGTTGCATGTGCAGGTTTTTGTATACACTTAAATTTTCAACTCACTTGGATAAATATCAAAGGCATGATTGTAGAATCATATGGTAGTAGTACCACATTTAGTTTTATACGAAAATACCAACTGTCTTCCAAAGTGGTGGTGCCATTTTGCATCCCCACCAGGCTTTACCACTTCTGATTGCTGAGAGGACTCTTGTCTACCATTCAGATATAAGTCAGTTCTCATTTCTTTAAGAAACCCTCATCATCGCCTTTAAAATTAGAAATTTTGTTCTCCACTTCACCATAAGTCTTGATGTTTTAAAGCATAGGTTAAGTAGACATTTTGCTGTGCTGTGCTTAGTCATTCAGTCATGTCCAACTCTTTATGACCTCATGGACATGGACGTAGCCTGCCAGGCTCCTCTGTCCGTGAGGAATCTCCAGGCAAGAATACTGGAGAGGGTTGCCATACCCTCCTCCAAGGGATCTTCCTAACCCAGGGATCAAACTCAGGTCTCCTGCATGGTGGATTCTTTACCATCTGAGCCACCAGGGAAGCCCAAGAATAATGAAGTGAATAGCCTATCTCTTCTCCCAGGGAACTTCCCAAGCCAGGAGTCAAACCTAGGTCTCCTGCCTTCAAGGTGGATTCTTTACTAGCTGAGCTACCAGGGAAGTCCTAAGTAGACCCTGTACTGTGCTAAGTTGCTTCAGTCATGTCCAACTTTTTGCCACCCCTGGGACTGTAGCCCATCAGGCTCCTTTGTCCATGAGAATCTTCAAGCAAGAATACTGGAGTGGGTTCCCATTCCCTTCTCCAGGGTAAGTAGACCCTAAATGGGTCCAAATCTAGGAAAGGAAGATGCCCTTTCAAGGGTCACCTTTCAAAATGTTATGGTATGTCATGGTGACTCACATCAAACACCAGAGCTGAGTAATTGAGAATGACATGTTTTAGGGCAGAAAAAATGTGGATATGGCTGGTGTCTTTTTAGACTCTGCCACATTCATCTATGGTCACATGAAATGAGCTTAATTACAGATTGCTTAGCGCTTCTACTGTGGTAACCTTGACATACTTTGGAATGAAGCTCCTGTCTGAGCACCACACTGGGAAGAGAGACTTCTTCCTTTTGACACTGAAGCAGGATTTGGCAGATTAGGACAGCAGAATGTTCTAACACATGGTGTTTCCTGTCAGACTGGACACAGAGCTGACATAATCAGCAGGGGTCAAGATTTTGAGGGAAGAAGGGACCCCTCATCTCAATTTTATCCTTTGAAATTATGACCTATAAACAAAATTCTTCAGGAAATTTGAGGAGAACATAGTGACGTCTAGAAATCAGCCGATTTATACATAATTCTTAAGGGTTAAGAATTGACAACAATTACTTAGGAAAGGTAATTGGTAGGGGAATAAACACCTCAAAATCAGCAGAAAGCAAATGCCATTGAAATATGACTAGTAAATATGAAACAGGATCTACCAGTTATAGAAACACTTGTTGTAGTTGTTTAGCCACTAAGTATTTTTCAACCCTGTGGACTGTAGCCCATCAGGCTCCTCTACCCATGGGATTTCTCAGGCAAGAGTACTGGAGTGGGTTGTCCTTTCCTGCTCCAGAGGATCTTCCCATCCCAGGGATCAAACTCACAGCCCCTGCATTGGCAGGTGTATCCTTTACCACTGAGTTACCAGGAAAGCCCCATAGGAATTATTAAAGATCAAAATAAAATAATGCATATTATTGTACTTTGAATAACATGTTATATAAGGCAAAATATTATTTATCATAGAAATAAGTATCTTTTAGCTCTCCTGTGAAAAAATTTAAATAACTGCATTCTAATTCTGTTAATATTCTTTATTGGGTAAGATTGATATGAGAAAAATCCTCAAAATTATTTTATTTAGTATGAAAATACAATGTACTAATTTTAATTTTGTATTTTTTGTAATATTCTGGTGTTGTTATGCAGAAGGACTTTGTTCGCAAACTAAAGAATTCAATGAAAGCCCTCAAGAGGGCTGAGCTGTTATAATTTTAACTTTTCATGTTGAAAAAATGTTTATCACCAGCTTTTAAAACTGTAGTCACATGTTTAAATGCTTGCCAAACATTTATTGTTTTTTTCATCATTAAAGCAAGTGAAGCTGACAGGAATGAGGGCTTCTGCCAAGAAGAAACATTTGTTTTTTCTTCCTTAAGAATTAGGTGATAGAGATTAGACACCTAATTCCATAAATACTAAAATTTCTGGGAGATTTTACAAAGATTTTTTACCTTTAGTACATTTTTGTATCATCTGACAGGTTCAAAATGCATATATTGTTTTTTTTGTAATATAGATTTGTATCATTTATATTTGCTATAAGAGTGTTAAGTGATTTCATTCATGTTGCTGATGACAAAAGACTATCATTAAATATAGGACTGCCTAAGAACATTGTGGAGAAGGCTATGGCACCCCACTCCAGTACTCTTGCCTGGAAAACCCCATGGATAGAGGAACCTGGTAGGCTGCAGTCCATGGGGTCACAAAGAGTTGGACATGACTGAGCGACTTCCCTTTCACTTTTCACTTCCATGCATTGGAGAAGGAAATGGCAACCCACTCCAGTGTTCTTGCCTGGAGAATCCCAGGGACGGGGGAGCCTGGTGGGCTATGTCAGTGGGGTCGCACAGAGTCAGACCTGACTAAAGCGACTTAGCAGCAGCAAGTACATTGACTCAGGTATTAAACTTTCAGTGTCAAATCTTATTTTGACAAATTTTATCTGAGCGACCTTGGGTAAATTAATAAGAGCTCTCTCACTGAAATATTCTAACGATTTAAAGAGTTGACATCTGTAAATGACTTAGAATGATGCATTTGACATTCAAAATCAATCAATGTAATTAACAGCATTAACAGAATAAAAAATAAGATCAATATAACCATTTTAAGAAATGCACAGAAATCATCTGACAAAATTCAATACCCAATTGTGAGAAACAGTTTCAGTGACTTAGGTATCAAAGGGAACATCTTTAATATAATAAAAGATGTCCATGAAAACCAACACCTAACCTAATACTTAGTGTATGGACCACACATTTCCTATGATGGGAACAAGGCAAGGACACCTGCTCTCAGTATTATTCAACATTTTGTTGGAGTTCTTAGCCAATGCAAACAGAAAACAAATAAATTTGTTTAGTAAATATGGAAAGAAGAAATTATTTTGTTTTCAGAAAATTCAATTGCTTTTTGTATAAAAGACTAATCAGGAAAAAATACTCTAACACATAAATTTAGCAACATTGTAAGACCCAAATCAACATGAAAGAATTAATCGTATTTTACTATACTAGAAACAAACTATTGAAAATTAAAGCCATTTAAAAAATAATACTATTCATAGCAACTTCAAATAAAAAATACTTGGAATAAATATGGCAAGCCTACTACAATGAAAACTATAAAGCAGAACAGAGAGAAAGAAAGATTTGAATAAATGGAAGCATAGATCATGTCATAAATTTAAAGAATTTAAACATATTATGTAAATCCTTCCAAAAATAATATGCAAATTCAAAGTCAACCGTGGAGTAATCCAACAGGTTTTCTTAATAGAAACTGTTAAGTTTATTCTAAAATGAACATAAAAATACAGAAGGGACACAGAATGTGTAAACTACTTGATTTTAATACCACAATTACTATAAAGTGTCAGTTTCTCGGTTGTATCTGACTCTTTGCAACCCCATGGACTGTAGCCCACCAGGCTCCTCTGTCTGTGGGATTCTCTAGGCAGGAATACTAGAGTGGGTTGCCATTCCCTTCTCCAGGGGATCTTCCCAACCCAGGGATCAAACCCAGATTCTTGCATTGCAGGCAGATTCTTTGCTGTCCGAACTACCAAGGGAGCCCCATGGTTACTAGAAATCTATTAAATTAGGAGAATGTAGGATACATGAAAGATCAATGGGACAGAATAAAGAGTCTAGAAGTAGACACATAACCATATATGAGCAATTAAATGTTGATTAAACATTAAAGTAATTAACCAGGGAAAGGCTTTTCCCTTCAAGAAATGTTCTAAAACACCTTGGTGTTTGTACAAGGGAAAATGAGGATTAATATTTTTAACTCAAATGATTCACAAACATTAAATTGAAATGGATAATCAAACTGAGGATTAAATATTCAAACTAGAATGTCTTGGAAGAAGATTTAGGATTTTATCTTTGTGACCTTGAGGTCAAGATTTCTTATAAAAATCACTAAAATCTTTAAATGTAGAAAGAAATGGATATGTTAGACTTTATCAAATTATACATTTCAACTCCTCAAAATAAATATTGAGAAAATGATAGAGCAAGTCACAATTTTGCAGAAAAGATTTAATAAATGTAAAGCTGTCTAAAAGACAAAGAATGTTCAAACTGCAGCACAATTGCATGCATCTCACACGCTAGTAATGCTCAAAATTCTCCAAGCCAGGTTTCAACAGTACCTGAACAGTGAACTTCCAGATGTTCAAGCTGGATTTAGAAAAGACAGAGGAACCAGAGATCAAATTGCCAACATCCGCTGGATCATTGAAAAAGGAAGAGAGTTCCAGAAAAACATCTATTTCTGCCCTATCATCTATGCCAAAGCCTTTGACTATGTGAATCACAACAAACTGTGGAAAATTTTGAGAGAGATGGGAATACCAGATCACCCAACCAGCCTCTTGAGAAATCTGTATGCAGGTCAGGAAGCAACAGTTAGAACTGGACATGGAACAATAGACTAGTTCCAAACAGGGAAAGGAGTATGTCAAGGCTGTATATTATCACCCTGCTTATTTAACTCACGTGCAGTGTACATCATGAGAAATGCTGGGCTGGATGAAGCACAAGCTGGAATCAAGATTACTGGGAGAAATATCAATAACCTCAGATATGCAGGTGATACCACCCATATGGCAGAAAGTGAAGGAGAACTAAAGTGCCTCTTGATAAAAGTTAAAGAGGAGAATGAAAAAGTTGACTTAAAGCTCAACATTCAGAAAACTAAGACCGTGGCATCTAGTCCAATCACTTCATGGCAAATAGAAGGGGAAACAAAACAGTAAGAGACTTTATTTTCTTGGGCTCCAAAATCACTGCAGATGGTGACTGCAGCCATGAAATTAAAAGATGCTTACTCTTTGGAAGAAAAGCTATGACCAACATAGACAGCATATTAAAAAGCAGAGACATTACTTTACCAACAAAGGTCCATCTAGTCATAGCTATGGTTTTCCCAGTAGTCTCACCAGATTAAGTTTTAGACTGGCAGAACTAACTGATGGTCATAGGAATCAGAAAACTGTTTTGCCCTGGAGGGCTTGGGAGTATAGATTTACTAAAACAGGATGAGAAACCTAGAGCAATGATGAAAATATTCTATAGGTTAATTGAGGTGAAGATTATACTGTACACATATATGGCAAAACCCTAAAACCTTGATACATAAATTATACATTAAAAAATAGCATACCTCAAAGCAAAATAATGGATTTAATCTATGAATACTGATCTACAACAAAACCACTACAAAGAAGTATTATGTGTAAAGATACATACATAATTACCTGTGTAATTATATAGATATATAAAATTACATGAGTGTATATAACAATTTTATAGTATACATATAATGGCATTAAATGTGTGTTTATAACTCTTTAACAGTATCTAAATGCATGTACATATATAAAGGTGTGTGTGTAACCTATATATTTGTTAAGATAAACCAATAACTATAAGAAGATTTCCAAGAATAAATAAGAAAATTCAATACATATTTTAATATATTTTACAGTCTGGATATTTATTCTCCAGTATTTCAATCACATGTTAATTTAAATATCAGTATATTCAACTACATCTTAAAAAGCATGATGTTTACATATTTAAATATTATGGTCATTATTCTTCCACAGCTAGGTCAGCCCTATCTAATTATATAATTTAAAGCATATTTTTAATATCTTGGTAATGTTGTTTATATAGATAAGATAGATTTGGGTTTTACTCTTAATTTAATATTTTTTAAGAAGTAGTTTATTTATTTTTTGCTTTGTATCATAATAACAGAATGATAATCTTTTCCTCACTTATAAGACAATCCTAAAATATTCTTGGTAATTATGGTCTTGCTGCTGCTGCTGCTAAGTCACTTCAGTCGTGTCCAAAACATACCTAAAAACTTGGTAGGTAAATATGCCATTGCTTCTTGTTTCTCTTCTTTTGCAAAAAGAATCAGTGACTGACTAATATTTCCTTTAATCTTTCTATTTTTCTATACTTTTAAAATATTAGAATACCATCTTCTATTTTAAAGTCTTTATTGAATTTGTTACAATATTTCTTCTGTTCTTTTTTTTTTTTTGGCCTTGAGATGTGGGATCTTAGCTGCCAGACAAGGGATCAAACCCACACCCCCTACATTGGAAAATGAAGTCTTAACCCCTGGACTGCCAGGGAAGTCCCTTCCCTTTAACTTAAATCCAATTTTCTCAAATCATTAAAGTCATGAAATACTTAAGCTAGCATTGACGATTTTGACCAAATGAAAAACAAGAATCTGCTCCCAGGCTCCGTCCTGAACTCATGAGAAGCAGGATTGAAGGATCTGTTCACAATTACAGCTGGACTCTGAAAACTCTGTGGGAATATATAGTGACCTATGTGGAACTCAGCACTGGAGAAATCACTGCCCTGAAGAGGGACAGGACAAAAGGCCCACATTAAGGTTAGAGCAGGTTGGAGAAATACTTGTTTGCAGAAAACCATCTTAGTGGGCCACAACAAAAGTGTGTAAATGAAATGAAAGTGAATGGAAACACTTAGGTGTATCACATGAGTGGCACTAAGTATATTTTCCTAAAATATAAGTTAAATTTTTCAATGTGTGTGTGTGTTGCTGCTGTTCAGTCGCTAAGTTGTATCTGACTGTCTGTGACCTCATGAACTGCAGCACACCAGGCTCCTCTGTCCTCCACAGTCTCCTGGAGTTGGCTCAGATTCATGTCCATTGAGTCAGTGATGCTATCTAACTATTTTATCCTCTGCTGTTCCCTTCTCCTTTTGCCTTCAATCTTTCCCAGCATCAGGGTCTTTCTCAGTGAGTTGGCTCTGAGCAACAGGCAGCCAACGCATTGGAGTTTCAACTTCAGTATCAGTCCTTCCAATGAATGTTCAGGGTGGATTTTCTTTAGGGACTGATTTGATCTCCTTGTGTGTGTATCTGTATCTATTTCTAGCTGTATATCTATATGTGTCTCTCTGTATGTATATAGTTATCATATATTTATTTTCTTGTCTAATGTTAGCTCCCTGAAGACATATCCATTATTAGTCTGTTTTATTTAGTCCTGACACCTAAAGTCAGACTGTATCGTCGCACAATACAATGTATTATTATTATTCAGTGTTAATCGAATACCTGATAGTCAGTAGACATTCAATAAATATTTTTTAATAAATACAAGTATATGTCACTTTATTAAATACACTATGAAAAATATATTTCCATGATTGTTTGCAATAAAACAAAAGTTTGAAATAATATGTTGTAATTTTAACTAAAAGAGAATAAGACAGAGCTTAGAAACTAATCCTTCCATTGGCTCCAGTTGGCTATAATTAGCTGGAATAAAGCAAAACTCCATGAGCATTCAAAATGAAAACATGACATATGAGAAAGACAACCACAGTTAAATACCATGAGGAATATAAATCACCATCAAAGAGAATCAGAGCTAATGTGTGGGTATATGTGTTAATATGGGAAAGAAAAAGAAAAAAAGAACATATTGAAGACATGAAATAGGAATAAAAAGTAATTTTAGTAATAGAAAGCAAACAGAGCTATTAGGTATAAAGCTATAATTACTGAAACAGAAATCATCTAGTTCAAATTCCTTTTATTCAAAGATAATTTGGGACTAGAAACTGAGATAGGAATTAATTGTTTCATATCTCTGCATGATTTTTCAATTAATATATGAACATTTGAATTTGCATATGACATATTTTGTTTTGCCTTTTTTGCTGTTTCTGAGATATTCTAGGAATAACAATTTTATTTAGTTCTAAAGAACCATATTTTTGCTTTACTAAATGATTTCAATTTTAGCCAGTCATGTCTCAACAAGTTACAGAAAAAAAAAAAAAAAACAGAAAAAAAAGATGGCATAGAAGGATTTGCCACTTAGAAAAACATTAAAATCCCTGTTAAAAGCTTTGTCTTTACTAGTATATTTTAGTTTTAAGCAAAGAGATGCATCTTCATCAGAAAGAATATCAGCTCTTTAGCTGTAAAGAATAAATATACAAGAAAACTTGGACTCTAAAAGATAATAATGTTTGTTTGAATCACATTTTCTCTATATATTCTCCCCACCAAAATCTTAAGACCAATGAGTGGTAAAACACACAAATGCACACATCTGCCACACCTTCAGATTTACTAAGAAACAGACCATACGATAAAATTTTCATTACTTGTGAGTAGAGACATAAACACTAACATTCCATAGTGCTGCAGCCTGAAGGTAAAGAGAGCAAAGGCAGTTATGCAAGAGAGGAAATTTAAGAGATTTCCTGAGAAAGCACAAGGGAAAGAGGAAAATTTCAAAATCATAAACTAAATTACCTTCAGTTAGAGAAATTCCAGTACTAAAAGCCAAAATACTGAACACATATCTGGGATTTGATAGTTTTCACAACACCAGTTATAGGAAGGATGCTTAAAAGAGAAAAGGACCAAAAGTGAGAGAAATGTGGAAACACTTCTCTAGAGAAGATAATAGATCAAGAAGAGGATAAAAGGAATGAAGGGTGGAGGATTAAGGATCCTACAGAAATTAGGTAGAAACAAAACTCACCAGCTGTTCACCTTCCCCTGCTTACATCCAACACTGAGAGGTCATCACTTGATTAATATAAACTAAACTGGTTTCCCAGGTGGCTCAGTGGTAAGGAATCCATTTGCCAAAGCAGGAGACACTGGAGACGTGGGTTTAAAACCTGGATCGGGAAGATCTGGAGGAAGAAATGGCAGCCCACTCCAGTATTCTTGTCTGAAAAAATTCCATGGATAGAGAAGCCTGGTGGGCTATAATCCTTGGGGTTACAAAGAGTTGGACACAATTGCATAGCTGAGTATGCATACACACATACAAAGTAACAGAAGTGGATGTTTTTGAACTTCAAACCTGTGTAGGGGACTTCCCTGGTGGCTCAGTGGTAAAGAATCCACCTGCCAATGCAGAAGACTTGGGTTTGATACCTGATCCAGTAGGATTCCACATGTTGCAAAGCAGTGTAAACCAATGTGCCACAGCTATTGAGCCTGTGTTCTAGAGCCTGGGAGCCACAACTACTGAACCCACCTCATGTGCTGCACCTACTGAGCCCACCTCAAGGCTGTGTGCCCTAGAGCCCCTGCTCAGTAACAAGAAAGGCCCCTGCAAGGTGAAGATCATGCACCTCAACTGGAGAGCGGCCATCCCTCACCTGAGTAAAGACCTCAAAGCAACAAAGACCCAGCAGAGCCAAAGGGAAATATATATATATATATATATATATATATATATATATATGCAGAATAATGGCTCCCTTAAGGTAAAAACATCCTAATCTTGCATGTTTCTTTACCTGACAAGAAGTTCAGGATGCAAATGGAAATGTGGTTACAAATCAGTTGACCTTAAAATAAGAGGTTATCCCAGATTTTCTAGTTGAGCTCAATGTAATCATAAGGTCCTTCAATTCAGTTCAGTCACTCAGTCATGTCTGAACCTTTACGACCCCATGAACCACAGGACACCAGGCCTCCCTGTCCATCCAGGACTCCCTAACTCCCGGAGTCCACCCAAACCCATGTCCATTGAGTCGGTGATGCCATCCAACCATCTCATCCTCTGTCATCCCCTTCTCCTGCCCTCAATCTTTCCCAGAATCAGGATCTTTTCAAATGAGTCAGCTCTTTGCATCAGTTGGACAAAGTATTGGAGTTTCAGATTCAACATCAGTCCTTCCAATGAATACCCAGGACTGATCTCATTTAGGATGGACTGGTTGGATCTCCTTGCAGTCCAAGGGACTCTCAAGAGTCTTCTCCAACACCACAGTTCAAAAGCATCAATTCTTTGGTGCTCAGCTTTCTTCATAGTCCAACTCTCACATCCATACATGACCACTGGAAAAACCTTAGCCTTGATCAGACTGACATTTGTTGGTAAAGTAATATCTCTGCTTTTAATGTGCTGTCTAGGTTGGTCATAACTTTGCTTCCAAAGAGTAAGCATCTTTTAATTTCATGGCTGCAATCACCATCTGCAGTGATTCTGGAGCCCCAAAAAATAAAGTCTGACACTGTTTCCCCATCTATTTCCCATGAAGTGATGGGACTGGATGCCATGATCTTTGTTTTCTGAATGTTGAGCTTTAAGCCAAAATTTTCACTCTCCTCTTTCACTTTCATCAAAAGGCTTTTTAGTTCTTCTACACTTTCTGCCATAAGGGTGGTGTCATCTGCATATCTGAGGTTATTGATATTTCTCCCGGCAATCTTCATTCCAGCTTGTGCTTCTTCCAGCCCAGTGTTTCTCATGATGTACTCTGCATATATCTTAAATAAGCAGGGTGACAATATACAGCCTTAATGTACTCCTTTTCCTATTTGGAACCAGTCTGTTGTTCCATGTCCAGTTCTGACTGTTACTTCCTGAACCTGCATACAGGTTTCTAAAGAGGGAAGTCAGGTGGTCTGGTATTCCCATCTCTTTCAGAATTTTCCACAGTTTATTATGATCCACAGAGTCAAGGCTTTGGCATAGTTAATAAAGCAGAAATAGATGTTTTTCTGGAACTGTCTTGCTTTCTAAATGATCCAGCAGATGTTAGCAATGGATAATGCTGCGGCTAAGTCGCTTCAGTCGTGTCCGACTCTGTGCGACCCCATGGAAAGTCAGAGTCATGTAATGCAAAGACTCAAGCCATCACTGAGGGATTTTAAGATAGAGAAAAGGAACCATAACTAAGGACTGCAAGTGACTTCAGAAGTTTAAAAATTCAAGGAAATAGATTCTCCCCTACAGAGGCCATTAATGAACTGAACTTGATGGACACCTTGATTTTAACTTTTTAACTATGGATGTAAGAATTGGTCCATAAAGAAGGCTGAGTGAGGAAGAATTGATATTTTAGAATTATGTTGCTGGAGCAGACTCTTGAGAGTCCCTTGGACTGCAAGGAGATCAAACCAGTCCATCCTAAAGAAAATCAACTCTGAATATTCATTGAAAGGATTGATGCTGAAACTGAAGCTCCAATACTTTGGTCACCTGATGGGAAGAGCTGACTCACTGGAAAAGACTCTGATACTGGGAAAGAAATTAGGGCAAGAGGAGGAAGAGGCAACAGAGGATAAGATGTTTGGATGGCATCACTAACTCAATGGACACGAGTTTCAGCAAACTCTGGGAGATAGTGAAGGACAGTGAAGCCTGGTTTGTTGCAGTCCATGAAGTCGCAAATAGTCAGACATGACTTAGCCATCAGATCAACAACAGTGATCTGTTGTTCAGTGATCTGAACAACAACCATCAGATCACTGAAGTACTGAAGTTCTGAACTGCAAGTTAATAAACATTTGCTGTTTTTATGGCACTAAATTTGTGATAATTTGTAACAGTAGCATATTAAAACCCTGTTCCTTGTAGCTTGAATTGACCAACCCTTCCTTAGCCTAGGAACCAAGTACTCCACCTGTGACCCTAATAAAATCATGGGCCCATGTCCTGCCCTACTCTCTCTACTTATCCCCTGCATTGAGCTTCATGTTTCCTCTCAGGGCAGACTCTGTACTTTTTCCCAGGACCTATGAGTAACGGATTTCTCTATTTCACTTCCCATGTTGAACCAAGACTCACCACCCAACACTTTAGGACTTTATGTTACAAATGTTACCTTAGCAAACCCAGACCAATTGGTTTTATGAGTAGAGTGGATCCAATCAGGCTTGCTATTACCATGAGGAATGCTCTTTAGCTACACATGTCTTACTGAGGGGCTCTCCCAGGTGGGTAACTCTGTCTTGAAAAGGTCCACTCTTACTGGCCTACACGTGCTATTTTTCACTGCATTGTACTGATTCTGCTGAGTTTTATCTCAAATTCCCATTCCAAAATGCAAAAATGAAAATTCTGAAAAAAGCAACCAGAATCCTCCTGAACCTCAGAGCATTGATAACTAGAGCTGGTTTCAGGTGCTACAGATGTATTTTCTACCTACAGGAAAAGGAGTAATGTTCCTCCGCAGGTGTTAGACTTAGGTGTGTTTCCCAAAGGTACACAAGAACCCAACTACCAATTCTTAGGACAATTGGCTAAGTTTTCACAAGGTCCAATGATGCTAGTTAGTGGCCAAGAGAGGAAAGTGGCAATTTCCTCCCTCTCAAGTGTGGGGTACTGTATAAATGTGCCAGGAAGTGACCCTAGAAAGAGGAGGAGGAGGTTATCTTTCCCTGGCTGTTGTGTTTTCAGGCTGTACCAGAACACTGAGCTCTATACCCTGCCAGGCTCCTCTGTCTATGGAATTCTCCAGGTAAGGATATTGAAATGGGTAGCCATTCCTTTCTCCAGGGGATCTTCTCAACCCAAGAATCAAACCCAGATCTCCTATATTGCATGCAGATTCTTTACTGTCTGAGCTACCAAGAAAGCACATCAAACTCCTAACCAAATGGGAAATGCCCATAAAAGCAGCCAGGGCATACCCACATCTCAAAACCCTAATTCTTCACTCTCCAAGTCTAGGTAGGTCTGAATGATCCTGATGCTGTCACTCTAGGGAAGGCTGACCACATCTCTGTGAGATCTATTGAAACATCCTGGAGAGGGAAGTGACTACCTCCTCCCCCACCAAGGGATGTCCACTGCAGATCTTTTCAGGGACCATCTGTCTTCAGATGCAAAATATTTTAAAAGACCTGGTACAGTAGGAGAGGGGAGAAAAAAAAAAGCTAGGGGGCTGATTGACAGTTGGTAGGATAGTGTTTAATACTAACTCTGAACTGTTACTCACTTCCCCAGAAATGAGGCAATAGTCTGGTTTTTCCAAGGACCCCATAATGTGCTGTGCTGTGCTCAGTCGCTTCAGTCACGTTTCTTTGCGACCTTATGGACTGTAACCCACTAGGCTTCTCTGTCCATGGGATTTTCCAGGTAAGAATACTGGAATGCATTGCCATGCCCTCCTTCAGGAGGTCTTCCAGACCCAGGGATTGAACCAGTGTCTCCTGAGTCTGCATTGCAAGCAGATTCTTTACTGCTGAGCCACCAGGAAAGCTGACCCCAATATACATAACCTTCTAAAAGACTCCCAGAGTGTGAGGGCCAAATTATTGAGTGATACTGATGATCCTCACTCCACCCACTCATAAGGGGCCACCCCAGGACCAGGTCTATGAAAATTAAAGCCAAGGCAGCTGCCACCAAGGATCCCAATGCCATCACCAAGTCTTCAAATGAGGAGGAAGAGTCCAAACCAAAGGCACAAGCCCTATAAGAGAGAAAAATCCCTTCCCCTGCTTACAAGGATTTTTATGACTTGCAGGAAGCTCACCCTTCTATTACAGTTATTATATCAAAGGCTTAAAGCCCAAGGAAGAGATTGGATGAAGCGTAACTCTCCTTAGGTTGATAGGTCTAGAGGATCTTTCACTCTTTTTGAGAGAGCCACCCAGATGAATCAGATTTCATCTCCAATGATGAGGATGTCCCAGTGAACTCTGAATCCAGAGAATTCTTATAGAGTTTGTACTCTTCCCCTTTGTGGGGACTTCCTATAGCATTCTGGAGGCCACGGAGAGAATAGGCATGGTGCCCTCTGCTGGAGCTAATAGGTGTGCGACCACCATCACTGGATCCTGGCGCTAGACTTTGCTGATCGATTTCCCTCAAAATGCTCTATCTCATCACGAGATCTCCTGAGCCAGGTATGTGCTCATCCCCGTGGGGCCACCAGAATCGTAGATTCATATCAAGGTCTCATTTCTTCTCCCACAGTGCAGTCACCGGGCTCTAGCCCATGGTCTTTTGTGGAACTGCCATCTAGCTTACCAAACTTACAGAGAAGCACAATGGTTTATTCAAATATATACTCTTCAAGCTTTTAAACCGTAAGTGCCCCACCCCCACCCCCCACCCCCGCCCAGTGGATATATTTATCCTAAGCTCTGTTGCTGTTGTTGTTTAGTCGCCCAGTCATGTTTAACTCTTTGCGACCCCATGGACCACAGCAGGCCAGGCCTCTCTGTCCCTCATTATCTCCCGAAGTTTGCCCAAGTTGAAGTTAATTGCATCATTGATGCGTCTAACCATCTTATCCTCAGATGTCCTCTTCTCCCTCTGCCCTCAATCTTTTCCAGCATCAGGGACTTTTCCAATGAGTCAGCTGTTTGCATCAGCTCAGTTCAGTTCAGTCGCTCAGTCGTGTCCAACTCTTTGCGACCCCATGAATTGCAGCACGCCAGGCCTCCCTGTCCATCACCATCTCCCAGAGTTCACTCAGACTCACGTCCATCGAGTCCGTGATGCCATCCAGCCATCTCATCCTCGGTCGTCCCCTTCTCCTCCTGCCCCCAATCCCTCCCAGCATCAGAGTCTTTTCCAGTGAGTCAGCTCTTCGCATGAGGTGGCCAAAGTACTGGAGCTTCAGCTTTAGCATCATTCCTTCCAAAGAAATCCCAGAGTTGATCTCCTTCAGAATGGACTGGTTGGATCTCCTTGCAGTCCAAGGGACTCTCAAGAGTCTTCTCCAACACCACAGTTCAAAAGCATCAATTCTTCGGCGCTCAGCCTTCTTCAGATGACCGAAATACTGGAATTTCAACTTCAGCATCAGTCCTTCCAACAAGTACTCAGGGTTGATTTCCCAGCTCCAGTATTGCTTAATTTCTGGCCCTGGGGTCTGCACCCCTCAACACACACCTATTACTAGTCTTCTCCAAGGACTCCCTTACTTGTGCTTACAGGAAACTCCCATCCCTTTAACATTAAAAAGGATATCATTCATGTCCACTTACCAGAGAAATACTCTCTTTTCTATTTCAATTTTTCAATTGTCTCTCCACACACTTGCGGCCCAGTTGAGGAGTGGAATATAGAATCCCTCCTATGTTAGAGAGCCCAAGGGGAAAAACCCCAACTAAACTGAGAGTTCAGAATTATAGAAATTTTACTGGCCTAGATGATAGCCCAGTCCCAGCCATGAAGCTAAAGCCAATTGTGTGTTTTAAATGCAAAGACCTATTGTTTAATTAAAAACTTCATTGTCTATAAACAACACTTGATAGAAATCTCCTCATTATTATTACTACCCTGAGATATAAAGATTTTATTATTTTATCCTTACCAAGAATAAAAGCTTGGGTTAAAGAGCACCAACCTTAGAACTGAGCCAATTGTGTTTCCCAGCTCCACTGTATAAAAAGAGTTGAAACTTGGGCAATTTTATTTAATCCTCACTTGTATTTCCTCATATATAAAATGGAGATGATAGTAGTACTTACCTTACAGAGACATTGTGACACTTAATGTTATATGTAAGACTTTGAACAAACTCTGGAATATTAGGCACATAAATGTTACTTAAAATTATCCTTATCATCATCATCTCTATCATATTAATCACTGCATTTGTGCTAAGTCGATTCAGTCATGTCAGATTCTTTGCGACCCCATGGACTGTAGCCCACCAGGCTCCTTTGTCCATGGGATTTCCCAGGTAACAAAACTGGATTGGCTTGTCATTTCCTGCCCCAGGGGATCTTCCTGATGCATTGGCAGGAAGGTTCATTACTATTATCATCAATCAGACATAACCTTAATATTCTATGTATAAAAACACACATTAAAGATATTCTTAATCATCGATATTTTAGGTCCTTATGTTTATTACTTAAGCGATGCATCACTATATTTTAAATGATTTGGAGAACAATTCTGGCATTTGTCTTTATTTTTCTTACTTTTCAATAAAATTGAAAAAAATACATCCATGAAAGCATCAAGGCACAAAAATTAATTGTGTTCAATGTTTTATATTAATAAGGTATTGAGATAAACTTCACAAAGGAATGAAAACCTATTATGATTATCTTTAAATAAATTACTCTTTACAACAAGAATAAACAAGAAATGGAACTTTACTTATTCTATTCTTATCTCTAAGCTTATAAAAGTGTGCATCAAGTTTGCATTTTCTTCCATCATCTAAATGCTGTCTGCTCAGACTATCACTTTTGGAAGATGATGTAAAAAATTTTCGATATATAGCTGGCATAATTGTGCATAGCTGCTGTCAAGAATTCCTAGGCAGAGACTGTCATCTTAAAAGGTTACTGTGACATTTCTAGAATATGCTTTTTCAAATATGAATGAAACATGTTGCCTTTTTGGTTGAGGGTAGAGAAGGCATGGAACCTGACATTTTCCACAGTGCCAAAATTAGAAAACAAAGTATTAGAATGCCAAGATTAATCAATCACTCAACAAGTATTAATGTAATACCTACTTAAATGTCCAATGCATTGGTTGGAACTAACATTTTATCAGGTTTAAGTGTTTAACCAAATGCAACCTAAAAATTAAGGAGTTGCTTTAATCTAAATTAGAAAGGTCTAGCAATAGAATGTTCCATATGTTGGCACTACTAAAGTGTCTACTCCTTTTTGAAAGACTGTTTTCTTTGCTCAGAGTCATTACAAAGGCAGAGATAAATTCTACCTGTAAAAAGGTTTAACTCTTTGAATAAACAAATATGAAAGTGATGTAGTTAAGATGTATACATATATCATCATTATGCTGTACACTTAAGCTTACACAATGTTATATATCAATTATATCTCAATAAAGATGAGAAAAGGTAAATAATAATTTCAAATAAATAACTTTGTAGTGCTAAAGCCCTGCTCTTCTAAAAGAAAAGTAGAATATGCCAGAAGTACAATCAATCACTGTCTCACTGTTTTTCACAACGTTTCATTGACATTGACAAAATCAATGATTCTTTAGGAAAGATTTATTATAAGCTATATTAATAGTGGGGATAATGGAAATAAATGTAAACTGTAACATAGTGGTATAGATTTTACATATTGATTAAAAACTCATTTAAAATCCTCTTGATTGTAAAAGGAGAAAGGCAAAGATCATGGCAAGAGTCTTAGGAAAGATTCTAAATATTTCACATTGTGTAGGAGGTTTGTTCAGATAAATTTGGGAATGAAGTTGCTGTGCTATTCTTCCTGTGGAGTTGTAAATGTCATGTTCCAAATTCAGGATAGTTCCACAGCTGGAAAAGAACTTTGACGGGTTGTCTACCAGTGTTCTTTTATGTTCTTATTAATTCTCTCCTATGTGAATCCTTTAGTTTAATTTTAAAAATGTCTACTTCACTACTAATTTATGCATATTCTAAAAGAATCCCATCTATAATAGTAGTAGAAAGTAAGGTTAAACCAAGTAACTTTATTTGCCTTTGTTTGTTTGTTTTTGCTCTTACTAATTTGAGTTGTGAAATGAGCCTTTTCTCCTCTTCTTTTGCTTAGCTGGTTTCCGCATCTGAAAATGACTTAGCCAGTTCAGCATGGAAGTAAATACAATATTTGTAACCTTAAAGAAATAAAAATTATTATGGAAAGTGGATGAGGAGTATAACATGTATTAAAAAATGTTTGAGTGGATGAAAAATTATAGAGTTTTTCTGGCTTGTTTCATTTATTTGTTTTGAGTTCATATTTGTTTATATTTGTATTTTTGCCTTTAACCATCAGTGTACCTTTGACTCCAGGTATCTTTGCTCATTCACATTAATTCCCTCAGATCATTTTCTTTTTTTGTGTGAGTTCTTTATTCACGGTTGTCTCCTGAGTTTATGCTTGCATGCTCAGTATCTTCAGTCATGTCCCACTCTTTGGGGCCCTACTGTAGACCATCAGGCTCCTCGGTCCATGGGATTCTCCAGGCAAGAATACTGGAGTTGGTTACCATGCCCTCCTCCAGGGGATCTTGCTGACCCAGGGACTGAACCAGCATCTCCTGCAATGCAGGCGGATTCTTTACCGCTGAGCCATGGAGGAAGCATCCATGCCTAGGTCAATTTACAGGCTGTTCTCTTTGCATATCAGTAGCTTAGTATATTTTGGCAGTTTCAACAAGTGAGACATTTAAAAGTAATCAAGAATATGCAAATGGAACTCTATGTTAGTAATCACAGCCTGTAGTAAACAAACAAGAAAAGAATACAAGAAGCAGATCAATTCAAACATTGAATGCCAGTGCCTTTGGCAAAGAAGCAAGATAGGCTTCCTCGGGGCTGTGGTCTCTTGTTCCCTTTCATTATAATCTTTGTCAAAACTTTCCCTGATCAACTATCCCTTTACTTGAGTTTTTTGCAATCTTAATTTCCTGAAAGTCATGTCCCAGACTCCAGCGACATCAGAACAGAACCTGAAAAGTTGTCAGTTTCTTCCTTTAGCACTTAATTTATTTTATGTCAATTCCCACTATTATAGTTTTTAGCACTTTGTAAATATTCCAAACACATTAACCATATAACTTCATTTAAAACATTGTTTTGACTTTCTCAGATTTGTGTGTCCTTCTCTGCTTCTATCTTTAATTTGATGTGATATGTTGTTTTGGTTGATATAATGAATATCTGGCCTCACCCAGATAAGTAATTGGAAAAGACAGAAGTATCTTAAATATCTCTTCAGATAATTGTGGAAATTCTTTGCTATAATACTATACAAAAAATCAGTAAGTGGTAATTTCTTAAAGGTTAGCTACAATGTTGAATCTGAAATCATATCAAAAGTAAATATATGGCATAAAATTTTCATATTAAATTTTTTTTAAAAAAGATGCACCTCTAGTTTCCTAGAATAATTAGCCAAGATAATCATTGGCTAATCAACATTTATCCTAAAACAATACTCAAGTACTAAGTATTGTATCAGTCTTGAAGTAAAATGGTTCTTGGTAAATGAACAAAGAGACACCTCCTATAACCTTGAGTAGTTCACTATCTAAAAAGGAGGAGACAGAAATATCGTAAGCATAATATGTATACATATACATTTACATTTTTAATATAATAAGGTGTGATAAATAGCACAATATTTATGAATTCTTCCAAGTGTTTATTTAATACCTACACAGACAGATATATTTTGTTTATCGGACAGCATGAAGAACAAAACACAAAATCCATGCTGTCGTGAATTTCACATTCTATTTGAGAGAGACAGAAAATAATCAGAGTAACAAATCAGTCATATAACACATTAAAATGGTAGTAGTGTTAGGGAGAAAACCATTGCAGTAAGAACAATGGGTCAGCCTAGGGAATTCTATAACTCTAAGTAAGGGTCACAAAGAGTTGGACACGACTGAGCGACTTTGGGCTTCCCTTATAGCTCAGGGCTTCCCTGATAGCTCAGTTGGTAAAGAATCCACCTGCATTGTGGGAGACCTGGGTTTAATCCTTGAGTTGCGAAGATCCCTAAAGGGAAAGGCTACCCACTCCAGTATTATGGCCTGAAGAATTCCATGGATTGTATAGTTCATGGGATCGCGAAGAGTCCAACATGACTGAGGGAGTTTCCATTAAGTAAGGTGGGCAGGGCAGACCTGAATTAAGATAGCATTTCATAAAGAACCTGAGGAAAGTAAGGACACGGTGGGAGATAGAAGGAATGGTCACATACATGAAGGCAGAGGGGAACAGCAAAGAGTGAGAGTAAATAAATGGGAGCTGGAGTAAATAAAAGGGAGATGAGGTCAATGGTTCTGGAGAGGACTTTAGGACGTTATAAGGAGCTTGCCTTCTATTCTTGAATAAAATGAGGAAGGAGAGAGTTTAGAACCAGGGAATAATCAAATGGGAAATTCATTTTTAAAAATATTTCTTTGATCTCAGTGCTGATGGTGGAGTGTGAGTGGGACACGGTGACCGGAGAGAGAATAGTTAGGGAAGTTAAGTGCTGCTAATAATCAAGAAAGCAGATGTAGATGGTTCAGGTGAGCAATGGAAATGGTGAAACATGGTGGGATTCTGTGTATGCTTTGAAGATGAAAGGTATCCAACTTCTTAGATGGGGAATTTTCCCAAAAAGGTATGGTCCACAACAACTAAAAAGTCTTGGTGTTGAATGAAGCATTTGAGTGAAGACGGAAAGACTCAGCTGTCTCCAGCAGCTAAGCAAAATTAACCAGATGCTACTATCTTAACATTATTTCAACCTACAGGATGTCTGCGATTCATAGGGTTGCAAAGAGTCAGACACAACTGAGTGACTGAACTGAACTGAACTGACAGGATGTCCAAGCTGGAGCACCCTCTCTCTAGGCCAGTCCTGCACTCTTACAGAGCAATAGGAAGGTGAAAAAGGACGCCAAGGGTCTATTTTACCTCAAGCTCAGGAACAGAGGGCACTTGTAGTAGGTCTGGAAGGGCAACATGTGAGTCAGGGAGGTTCCCTTCACTACCACCAGCAACTACAGCTTGCCTAGTTCTTCAGAGGCCCCAGTGGTGCCCATCCAGGAGCAAGGCCACTGGGTAGGGAGGTACAGTACAGGGGAAGCCAGTGCCCACAGGGAGGGCTGTAGCTGGTGAAGGCATGGTGAAGTCATTATTTGTAGATTCCTAGTAGATGTGTTGATAAATGAACCTGGATATGTAGACATCCCTAATTCTCAATTCTTAATCTTAAGTTTACTTATTTTAGACCATCCTAAACATCTAATTGTGCTGTGCTTAGTCACTCAGTCATGTCCGTCTCTGCGACCCCATGGACAGAGGAGCCTGGTGGACTACAGTCCATTGGGATTCTCCAGGCAAGAATACTGTAGTGGGCTTCCATGCCCTCCTCCAGGGGATCTTCCCAACCCAGGAATCTAACCCAGGTCTCCCACATTGCAGGCAGATTCTTCACCATCTGAGCCACCAGGGAAGCCCAAACATCTAATTTCTCATGTTTTGTATGTTTGAGTCTACCGAAAAGTGTCTGGAACTCTTGAAGTTGTGTGACAATATCTACTTATACAGAGAAAAACTCAGACTAAGAGTATGACTTTATCATTACATAAATTTTCTTTGATATTCTGTTGAAAATAGAAAAAGGGGAACTGATTAATTTAATCACCATTTCTAATCACCAAAGGTTTGTAAACCATTTTATTTCTGTTATCTGAATATTTAAAACATGAAAAAGGACAACAAAATAATTACTTTTCGTCGTGCTTTAAAAAGTTAGTAATAGGTATTTTGTTACAAATTCTGTTTGGGTAACTATTTTACCCCCCTCATTTGCGTTAGTAGAGGAATTACATGCATATATAAAAATTACATTTGATTATTAATATTACATCTCTAGTATCTGGAATATTCTGATTTTTATAATAAGTGATCAAAATAATAGATGAATGAAGAAATAGGTGCATAGTTGTCTCATAAAATCAGCATGTCACTGAGAGACATTTTTCCCCACTGCCCATATAAAAGAAATTGTGGACATAGAATGATCTATATATTGGGCATGCCTTTGGGAGAGCATAGTGTAAGAGAAACTTAGTCTGAGCCCATCATTATAGGTATACTTTTTAGTTTCAGAGTCTCTAAGAAATTAATTATATAACACATCACCTTCATTATCAAAAAATTTAGAGTATCTGATACCAAGGACTGTCTCAATACTTTTGAAAATGATTTCTGTGCAATATAGATTTTATATTGCCAAAGAAGCCTATTAATCAATCTCTTTATAAAAGAATTTTTGTAAGCCTGGTTTGAATGATGCTAGAGCTAACTGATTCTTAAAATATATAAAAAAATTGGATGACAAAGTAAATGGCAGAGCAAGTTAATGTCTGAAATTATCTGAATGAGGGTAATTATAAATATTCAAATTCTAATTACTGACATCTAATACTAATAAAAATAACTAATGCTGGAACTCTTTAAACTAATTTTCAATCAGATGAACACTATAGTTTGAACATAAAATAACACAAAATGCTCATGAGATATACTTTCATCTTTTCCATTTTTTGCTGATTTTATTTGAATGAAGAGTTTTCTCTTTAGTTCAGCATATATGATGAAACGTACTTTTTCCCTTATATTTTGACTTTCTGACAGTCAACTTTCTGAGTGTGAGAATGGGTTCTTGGAATATAGGAAGCTGACCAACTTAGGCTTTCCTTTGGTCTGATATGTGACTTAGCTTTCTAATACGACTGTAATTTTAATTAAAACACATGGGTTGTTTTTCTTTCATGATTATATTACTATGAAAACTAAAACCTCTGTGGCCAGAGGGATGTACGTCTTTTAGTCTGGAAGCTGGGGGGAAAATATCATTCAAGAAGATTGAAAAAATTAATTCTGCATTAAGGATATGTCAATATTGCCCTCTGACTCACTCCAAAAGCATACCATTTTCACTAATTGAAAAGCACAGAGATCTTTGGTATTGTTTATGATAAACTCGGCAGGGAATGTGACTTCCTAGTGGAGACCCAACAACATTTATGAATAAATCATGTTTGGATCTTGAGAAAAGAAGCATCAGTTAATGGTAGTTGGCTTCCCTGAATCTCAGGAACTCTGGATAATTAACAGTCAGTACTTCTTTCCCTTTCTATTTAATCATTCATTGACAGAAAAACAGACTTTGTTACAAATATGTAATATGTAATGGATTTCTGGAAACTTTACATAATTACATTGCTGTATCTTAATGGAATACTCAGCATTATTACTGTCATTACTAGAATTTCAAATTCACTGTGGGAGGTAAGCATATTTTCCATTAAAAGATTATTTCAGTATGAAATCTGTCTGAACTATTATTGCCCATAAACCTGCATAGCACAAATGTCATACAAAAATAAGAAAACGTTTCATTCTTTCAGATATTATTTTAGTGAGTTAAAAACAAAATGAAATGACTGCATTGCTGGTGTTTGGGGATAGTAGCAAGATAGTAGCAATTTTTAGGTGATCTGTAAATGATGATCATTTTTAATGTGAAGGTGTTTTCACATATCACAAAATAGCAAGACTGACTGGAAAAATAATTCTTATGCAAATCATATGGATTTGGTTACTCAATAGTAATTATAACGACTGTGTTCTTACCTGCATTCAGTGTAATTTTGTACCAAATATTTAGTCCCTGGAGAATGCTTTCTTCCTACGGTGGGAAAAAAAGAAGCTAGAGACAAGGTAGTTGTAAAAACTGGTTTATTTTTTTAAAAATAAATACAAAAATATAAATATAAAACATTAGCAGATAGAATTTGATGAAATGAAATTGCACAAACGTTTGTATACCAGGTTGCATATCACATCTACTAACACCACATGTACATGTTTTTGTTTTTTTTAATTTAATGTACAGAACAGGATATACTTTAAAATTTTTCTTCATCTTTTTAAAAGTTTCATTTGCAAGGGCAGGGCATGTACCTAACAGAAGCGGCTTGTCTGTGAGGTTGTTTAAGGGAGGACTATCCTGTTCATGATTCTGAAATTATCTTTTATTTCCTAAGATGAACAACACTAAATTTCCATAGCTTTGGCTCTTGGAAGTGATTAAATAAAATGTCGTATATATTCCATGAGACATCCTACAGGGAAGAATTAATGTAATTACTGAACAAATTAAAAAGGAAATGGGGAAAGAAAATTGTGCTGAGTGGCAGGAAAATTCTCCTGGAATACCAAACATTGTGAAGTGGAGACGGTGTGGGTCAAGTTAACTTCCTTTCGCCGGAGCAGAACAGATATCCTTGGTTAAGCGTCTTTGTCGCTTTCCCCGCCGCCGTACATCTCCGCCAGCTTGTTAAACCGAGGGCCCCACTCTCGGAGGTAATCGTAGTTTTGGTCTCCATCAGTGGTACCTGATTCCAAGGAACTCAGAGACTCGGCGATGGAGTCGTTCCCTTCGTAGGCGTAGGTAGCGAGCGAGTCGTAGGGAGGCGCCGTGGGATCCAGGTCGTGCTCCTTGAGCCTTTCATTGATGAAATCCCGGACGTCCGCGTTATCCGGGGCCGTCGGAGTCCTCCGGGGGATAAATAAGGTTTCTGGAATAATATCTCGCCGTAGCTTTTTTTCCTCAATAGCGGCCGGATTCCTCAAGGTGCCGATATCAAAGGCCTGAGTGTCCTCCTCTCCGCCACCTTCATCATTATAGCTCACGATGTTGTCTCTGATGTCTTCTTTAGACAAGATCAGAGGCTCTTTTTTCCGCTGTCTTTTCAGAGCCGCGAACAGTACTACTATAACTTCAGAAAAGAAAAAGGGAAAAAAAAAGATGCATTAGAGATTCGTCTGAAACACTCTATAAATAACAAGGGGAGGTACTATAAACCAGTTTAAGTTATTTAGGTTTTTCTGGAACAGGTTAGAATTTAGGATTAATTTTGCACTTCCTTAATTTTTTTTTTTTTTTTTTTTGCAGGGTTGGAGGGGGCGATGGTGAGAGAAAAGGGGAATGTTGAAGGATTTACTGAAATGGTTAAAGTTTAAGAACAGTGATTCTGAATTATTTTTAAAGCAATGTGTAAGAGTTTTTGAAATATTGTGACTTGCCTATTTTTCTAAGAACTGTTTAAAGATAGTTCCTGATAGTAGATATCATTTCTATTCTGCATTAAATAGTGACATAAGATGTTGCATAAAAAAGACCCAAATCAAATTCAGTTTCAAATAAAACAACTAAGAAGGGCAAACATACGCCCATAGTTTTACATTTGTATGCAATGTTAAAAAGGCAGCTTTCTTCACAAGATATAAAGTATTCATATCTGTTAAATAGCTTTGATGATGGATTTACGTATTTTTTTTTTCTTATGCTGTTCCTGGAGCACTTTAATTACTGGTGGGGGAAAGACCACATTATTTAAACATTATTGGCTTATAAATTCACCAGATTTTCCATGGAAATATATACGACTCATGAGATTAAAGGAAATGCTGAGTCACATGATGGCAAAGAGTGAATTCAAATTACTACAATGAATTAACTACAAAAACACATATGAATCTCAACTCACCTGCTCGCTCAGTCTCTCAATCCTGTCCAAACTTTTCAGCCCCAAGGACTGCAGCACCCCAGTCTCCCTTTCTATCACCAACTCCCAGAGTTTATTCAAATTCATGTCCATTGAGTCATTGATGCCATCCTACCATCTCATCCTCTTTCATCCCCTTCTCCTCCTGACTTCAATCTTTCCCAGCATCAGGGTCTTTTCAAATGAGTCAGCTCTTTGCATCAGGTAGCCAAAGTATTGGAGTTTCAACTCCAGCATCAGTCCTTCCAATGAATAGTCAGGACTGATTTCCTTTAGGATGGACTGGTTGGAACTCCTTGTACTGCAAGGGACTCTCAAGAATCTTCTCCAGCGCCACGGTTCAAAAGCATCAATTCTTTGGTGCTCAGGTTTCTTTACAGACCAGCTCTCACATCTATACAAGACTACTAGAAAAACCATAGCCTTGATTAGATGGACCTCAGTCAGCAAAGTAATGTCTCTGCTTTTTAATATGCTGTCTAGGTTGGTCATAACATTTCTTCAAGGAGTAAGCATCTTTTAATTTCATGGCTGCAGTCACTATCTGCAGTGATTTTGGAGCCCCCCCAAAATAAAATCTCTCACTGTTTCCATTGCTTCCCCATCTATTTGCCATGAAGTGATGGGACCAGATGCCATAATCTTAGTTTTCTGAATGTCGAGCTTTAAGCCAACTTTTTCCACTCTCCTCTTTCATCAAGAGGCTCTTCAGTTCTTCTTCACTTTCTGCCATAAGGGTGGTGTCATCTTCATATTTGAGGTTATCGATATTTCTCCTGGCAATCTTGACTCGAGCTTGTACTTCATCCAGCCCAGAGTTTCTCATGATGTACTCTGCATATAAGATAAATAATCAGGGTGACAATATACAGCTTTGACATACTCCTTTCCCGATTTGGAAACAGTCTATTGTTCCATGTCCAATTCTAACTGTTGCTTCCTGACTTGCATACAGATTTCTCAGGAGGCAGGTCAGGTGGTCTGGTATTCCCATCTCTCTCAGAATTTTCCAGTTTGTTGGGATCCACACAGTCAAAGGTTTTGGCATAGCCAATAAAGTAGAAGTAGATGTTTTCTTGGAACTCTCTTGCTTTTTTGATGACCCAACATATGTTGACAATTTAATCTCTTGTTCCTCTGCCTTTTCTAAATCAAGTTTCAAAATGTGGAAGTTCATGGTTCATGTTCTGTTGAAGCCTGGCTTGAAGAATTTTGAGCAATACTTTGCTAGATTGTGAGATAAATGCAATTGTGTGGTAGTTTGAACATTCTCTAGCCTTGCTTTTCTTTGGAATTAGAATGAAAACCAACCTTTTTCATTCCTGTGGCCACTGCTGAGTTTTCCAAGTTTGCTGGCATATTGAGTGCAGCACTTTCACAGCATCATCTTTCAGGATTTGAAATAGCTCAACTGGAATTCCATCACCTCCACAAGCTTTGTTCATAGTGCTGTTTCCTAAGGCCCACTTGACTTCACATTCCAGTATGTCTGGCTCAGGGTGAGTGACCACACCACTGTGATTATCTGGATTGTGAAGATCTTTTTTGTATAGTTCTTCTGTGTATTCTTGCCGCCTCTTCTTAATATCTTCTGCTTCTGTTAGGTCCATACCACTGCTGTCCTTTATTGTGCCCACCTTCACATGAAATGTTCCCTTGGTATCTCTAGTTTTCTTGAAGAGATCGCTAGTCTTTCCCATTCTATTGTTTCCTCTATTTCTTTGCATTGATCACTGAGAAAGGCTTTCTTATTTCTCTTTGCTATTCTTTGGACCTCTGCATTCAAATGGGTATGTCTTTCCTTTTCTCCCTTGCCTTTTGCTTGGAGGGTTCAAACATTGTACACACCATGACCCAGAGACCCAGAGACCTCACAAAGACTGAGACAGACCTGTGTTTGAGTGTCTCCCCAGGAGGTATAGGTCAGCAGTGGACTGCTGCAGGGAAAGGGGCTTTAGTTTCAGCATAACTGGGTATGGCATAAGCCCTCTTAAAGGAGGTCATCATTAACCCCACCACAGAGCCACCAGAACTTACACAGGACTGGGGAAAGAGAGTCTTGGAGGGCACAAACAGAACCTTGTGCACACCAGGTTACAGGAGAAAGGAGAAGTGACCCCACAAGAGACTGATCCAGACTTGCCTTTAACTGGCCAGGAGTCTCTGGCAGAGGAGTGGGTTGGCAGTGGCCTGATGCAGGGTTGGGGGCACTGAGTGTAGCAGTGCCTACATGGGACCTTTTGACGGAGGTCGCCATTATCTTCATTTCCTCCACCACTGTTTGGCTGGAGGTAAATAACAGGGAGGGAACACAGCTCCACCCATCAATAGAAAATGAATCTCAACTAGATGTATCTTAATAATAAGTATAGATCCACAAGTAGAAATGTGTATCACTCACACAGGTTATTTCCCTACTCCTGTGGGAAGGTATCAATAATAATAAATTTATTACTTTAGTATCATAATAATGGTAAGAGATAAAAGGAGAAAGTTAAAATCAATTTCCCGCTGGTTGTGTTAGTTTCCCAACCTCATTCCCTATTCCCAAACATTTTGATCATAATCCTTTAAAAATTATGATTTGAAGAAACAGATGTGAATTCAATTAGATGAGGAAAGTAAGGGAAAAGATCATACCAGGTACATATATGAATATATATATATTCTTAACCTCATTAGAACAAACATTTAAAGGATATTGAATTTATTACAGGTCTAGAAAGAATGCTCAAACTACTGCACTATTGAACTCATCTCACACACTAGTAAAGTAATGCTCAAAATTCTCCAAGCCAGGCTTGGAGCAATACCTGAACCACGAACTTCCAGATGTTCAAGCTGGTTTTAGAAAAGGCAGAGGAACCAGAGATAAAATTGCCAACATCTGCTGGATCATGGAAAAAGCAAGAGAGTTTGAGAAAAACATCTATTTCTGCTTTATTGACTATGCCAAAGCCTTTGGCTCTGTGGATCACAATAAACTGTGGAAAATTCTGAAAGAGGTGGGAATACCAGACCACTTGACCTGCCTCTTGAGAAACCTGTTTGCAGGTCAGGAAGCAACAATCAGAACTGGACATGGAACAACAGACTGGTTCCAAATAGGAAAAGGAGTACTTCAAGGCTGTATATTGTCACCCTGCGTATTTAACTTATAGGCAGAGCACATCATGAGAAACACTGGGCTGGAAGAAGCACAAGCTGGAATCAAGATTGCCGGGAGAAAAATCAATCACTTCAGATATGCAGATGATACCACCCTTATGGCAGAAAGTGAAGAGGAACTAAAAAGCCTTTTGATGAAAGTGAAAAAGGAGAGTGAAAAAGTTGGCTTAAAGCTCAACATTCAGAAAATGAAGATCATGGCATCCCGTCCCATCACACATAGGGAAACACTGGAAACAGTGTCAGACTTTATTTTGGGGGGCTCCAAAATCACTGCAGATGGTGATTGCAGCCATGAAATTAAAAGACGCTTACTCCTTGGAAGGAAAGTTATGACCAACCTAGACAGCATATTCAAAAGCAGGTACATTACTTTGCCAACTAAGGTCCATCTAGTCAAGGCTATGGTTTTTCCAGTGGTCACGTATGGATGTGAGAGTTGGACTGTGAAGAAAGTTGAGCGCCGAAGAATTGATGCTTTTGAACTGTGGTGTTGGAGAAGACTTTTGAGTGTCCCTTGGACTACAAGGAGATCCAACCAGTCCATTCTAAAAGAGATCAGTCCTGGGTGTTCTTTGGAAGGACTGATGCTAAAGCTGAAACTCCAATACTTTGGCCACCTCATGCGAAGAGTTGACTCATTGGAAAAGACTCTGATGCTGGGAGGGTTTGGGGGCAGGAGAAGAAGGGGACAACAGAGGATGAGATGGCTGAACGGCATCACTGACTCGATGAACATGAGTTGGGGTGAACTCCGGGAGTTGGTGATGGACAGGGAGGCCTGGCATGCTGCACTTCATGGGGTCACAAAGAGTCGGACACAACTGAGCTACTGAACTGAACTAAACTGAGACTTAATGAAGTGAGTGAAGTGAAAGATACTCAGTTGTGTCCAACTCTTTGCAAATATATAGTCCATAGGATTCTCTAGGCCAGAATACTAGTGTGGGTAGACTTTCCTTTCTCCAGGGGATCTTCCCAACCCAGGGATCGAAGCAGGATCTCCTGCATTGCAGGTGGATTCTCTACCAAATGAGGTATCAGGGATGTAATGTGTCCCCCACAAATTCATATCTTAAAGCCTAAATATATTCTCAATGTGATGGTACATAGAGGTGCAGTCTTTGGGAGGTAGTTAGGTCATGGAGGTAAAACCCTCATGAGTGAGTGGGATTGGTGTTCTTATAAAAAGAGACGCAAGGACTTCCCCAGTGGGTTAGTGAATGGGAATCTGCCTGCTAGTGCCAGGGACATGAATTCAGTTCCTGGTCTGGGAGGATTCCACATACCATGGAGCAACTAGGCGTGTGTACCACAGCTAATGAACCTGCTCTCCCTAGAGTTTGTGCTCCACAATGAGAAGCCACCACAATGCAAAGCCCAAACACCGCAGCTAGAGAGCAGCCACCACTTTCTGCAACTAGAGAAAGTCCCCGTACAGCAATGAAGACCCAGCATAATCAAAAATAAAATAAATAAATGAAGTAATTTTAAAAATAAATAAATGAAATTTTAAAACTTAATAGAACAAATGAGGCACAAAAGAGATGATTTTATCTTCCATGTGAGGATATAAGACGAGACAGCCATCCATGAAAGAGGAAGTATGCCCTCACCAAACATAAGATCTTGGACTTGATCTTGAACTTCCCTGTCTCCAGACTCTGAGAAATTTATGTGGTTCAAGCTACCAGTCTAAGGCATTCTGGTGTAGCAGCCTGAATGAAGGCAATTATATTATTATGTAAAGTGGCATTAAGTTATGTTTTTCTCTTTTATTACTTAGAACTGTAAGACTTCTAGCCCTCAAGCTGGTCTAAGAGAGCAAACAAGGGGCTTTTTTAAATGCAACAAAAAAGAAAGTTTTAATCCATTGACAACTGTTCTTGACCTTCAAAGTGATTAAAAAATAAATAGGCCACCACCAAGAGAAAGAAACTGTTTATTCTACAAGTTTTTGAGGAAATATGACCTTTTATTTGGGCTAAATTCATAATTTGTGCCCATACATATACTTGCGATCTAATGATTTAAAACCTCAGACAGCTTATCAACTAAATGATCTTACACAATAAAAAAGTATCTAATAATGAGAATAATTAAACTTACTAAGACTGGCTTCAAAATCCCAGTTCATTTCACTGCTTCTTAAAATGTCAGGTACAGTATTTTTTGATTAGGGTCATAGGAATACTCACAATAGCTTTAAGATAATGCAACTAGAGAGTAAGCAATCTGATTTTTGATTCAAAAGCAGTTATAAAGCAATTCGCTCTGGGTTATAGAATAAAATATTGTCGTTTTAGGGACAAGTGAACCAGATAAAGGGTTTTGTTAACATTAAACAGTAAAGAGGTATCATAGTGAGACCTTCATCCAACTATAATAAGAAAAAAAAGTGGAAATACACTTTACTGAAAAACTATGTACACAATGACAACAGTGAGGTGCCTGGCCTTGGCTTAGCCACTCAGAAATCTTGCAAAATGTGTTAAATATCTCCAAGTTTCAGTTTCATTATTTAAGAAAGACAGGTCATGACTCTATCTGATCAGATGTATTTTAATATAAACAACAGTCCTGGTTAATTGATATCTAACTTACATTTGTGTGGGGGGGTTAGTTTGGGGGGAAATATTTTAATAGACGGGCTTCCCTGGTGGCTCAGCAGCAAAGAATCCGCCTACAGTGCGAGAGACTGGGGTTCGACCCCTGGGTTGGGAAGGTCCCCTGGAGAAGGAAATGGCAGCCCACTCCAGTATTCTTGCTTGGGAAATTCCAGGGACAGAAGAGCCTGGCGGGCTACATTCCTAGGGTCACAAAGAGTCAGACACAACTGAGACACTACCACTT
The DNA here is from genome assembly GCF_014754425.2 of Oryx dammah. Classification (NCBI taxonomy): domain Eukaryota; kingdom Metazoa; phylum Chordata; class Mammalia; order Artiodactyla; family Bovidae; genus Oryx; species Oryx dammah. The sequence goes on from NW_024070204.1 coordinate 22,577,684, forward strand.
TTACTTTCTTCACTACAAAAGCTTTAGAGGTGTCCATCTTGGTTATTTCCCCCAACCAAGAGGAACTTAGGACTTAGCAACTAAACAACAACAGCAATTTTAACAGAAACATTTCTTACAGACACAGTGAAGTAAGCCATCTAGGAAATAAGCACATTTTCCCCAACCTTTCTTACCCAGCAGAATGATGATGCAGAGGAGAATGGCGATCAAAGCGCCTGTGCTGAGCCCAGCAGGCAGGAGCAGGGCCTCGGCGCTGCAGGACTGCATGTTGCCTTGGCTATCGCAGGCGCACACGCGGATGGTGAGTGTGCCCGTGCTGCTCTGAATCGGGTAATCGTTGTCCGAAATCACCACGGGCAAGAGATAAGTGCTTATTTCATGTCTATTGAATCCATTTTTTCTGGTTAAAATTCTGGCAGTATTATCTAAAATAAATTTTAACATATTAAAAATAGCTGGAGACAAATGATTTGTCTTATCCTGATCACCATGGTTTAACACATAAATATGATAAAAAGGTGTCTTTTTAAAACACAAAATTGTTATCAAATGTATGCATGGCCATTTGGATATAGATAAGATAAATAAGCTAGTTTAAGGAGTCAAGGCAATATACATAAAATAAATAAGATAGTTTGAGGAATCTAATAGCATGATTATTTATTAAAGTTTTAACTAATTCTCACACTGTTCAAAATGGTGGATTTTTATAAGCAGATCATTTATGAAGACTATAGAGATGGTACCATACGATTTTTCAGAGTTTTCAAAAAACATAAAATATTATGCATACCAAAGAAAAAATCTTAATACATGTTTGTTTACAAATATATGTGTCCACACACAAAACACACATTAATCTTAATATTCATGAAGAAAAATATTAGGCAGTAGCACTTTTAGAATCAATAATATAGTCAAAAACTTTCAAAAGTCCCAATATATGAAGAACAGTGAGCTAATTACTTAATATTTTTGAACTTAGATTTCCACCCATTAAAATTAATTTAGTGCATAACTTAAATAGCTGGTGGACGACACTAATGTAAGAGTGCCTGACAGACATACTGGAAGAAGTAGAGACTTAATCTAGCCCCTACTACCTAGTACATGGCTACTGATATTTCCTTTATCTGATAACTTATTCAGTATCCTCAAATCTGGGTTGTGAGTTAATAATATTTCTTCTAGCTTTATATAACAAATACTGAAAAATAAATATACATGGATGATAATTTCACACTCTGTCCAATGTGCTGGGTCTTTTTTAGCCACCCCACAGGGCTGTTTAAGATGCCAGTGTAGGTAAGGGAGTATTAGGCAATTGCTAAATCAAAGAAGCAGGTTAGCAAAATTGTAAAAGAAGAGGGGTGACAATATATTTGCAATATATTGGTTGAACATAATCATTTCCAAAATTTTAGCAAGAAGTTAAATCTTACTACATCAGTAGATTACTATATAAGCTAGGAAAGTAGACTAGCAAATCAGATGTGCACAAGCAAATTTAATAAATCAACTGTAACCCTGATAATTTTGCCATTTTGACTTCTCTTCCAATAAGTGTTAGGATACAGCTCTTCCTTTCACAAACCTACACTAAAATAAATCATTTATATGCATGTAAGTATTTTTATAATCTTCTTGCTTAGACTTTTTTAACTTTTCAAAAATTTTAAAATCTTAATTTTGCCTACAATAGCTTTGATACATTAAAGAATCAACAGAAGTTTTACAATCCACCTGCAATGCAAGAGACCTGGCTTCGATCCCTGAATTAGGAAGATCCCCTGGAGAAGGGAAAGGCTACCCACTCCAGTATTCTGGCCTGGAGAATTCCATGGACTGTACAGTCCATGGGGTCACAAAGAGTCAAACATGACTGAGTGGCTTTCAGTTTAACTATTCTATACAAATCATTTTATTAAGTATTCAGAAAAATCATCATATAATAAAGTTTTGATCTGTAAATTAGTGAAAAGTGAGGGATTCTTAAGCATGGGATACCAAATGTAGTATCACAGAGGCAGGAAATGTATTTTTAAAAAGATGAAGAATTAAAAGTTTTTTAAGATGAGGCTATAGATACATGCAAGGGTATTTTTTCAAGAAAATCAACTTTAAGGTCATGTCTGTCATTGGAATTTCTTTCAAAATTCACCCATTAATAGAAAGTAGTGAATTTATGCAAGATTAGATCAAATATTCCATCAGCTGCTGCTAAATCACTTCAGTCGTGTCCAACTCTGTGCGGCTCCATAGACGGCAGCCCACCAGGCTCCCCTGCCTCTGGGATTCTCCAGGAAAGAACACTGGAGTGGGTTGCCATTTCCTTCTCCAATGCATGAAAGTGAAAAGTGAAAGTGAAGTCGCACAGTCGTGTCCAACTCTTTGCGACCCCATGGACTGCAGCCTACCAGGCTCCTCCATCCATGGAATTTTCCAGGCAAGAGTTCTGGAGTAGGGTGCCAGACTTTTCTGGTATTCTAGTTAGTTATGTTCAGGTTTGTATTTATATAGCTTCAGCCATAGGATCAGGAACTATACCTAATATAGGAAAATGGTACTATTTATCAAAAATTAATTAAGATTAGTTTTGAATTGTTTCCCAAGTAACTGTGAAATGCTGTGATAAGACAGTACTATTTCAAGTCTCTTTATCTTTTTAAAATTGAAAGGTGGCTTGTTGAGATCCAGGGCTCAGTTTAACAAGAATATAAAACAAGTTAAAATACAATTAGAAAGAGGTTCAATATTGTCAACTCAGTACAAAGAATGCCATGTCTAAATACTATGTTTAAGTTACCAGATTCAGCAAATTAAAATGATGGGTATTGTTTCCCTGATATTCAGATGTAATTTGGCATTTTGCATATTATCTACCTATTCTATGTTAATTTTTCAAATCACAATTATTTTAGGTGTCCGAAGGAGTAGAATGGCTTCCCTGATGGCTCAGGCAGTAAAGAATCTGGCTGCAATGCAGGTGACCCAGGTTCCATTCCTGGGTCAGGAAGGGATATCCCCTGAAGAAGGGAATAGGAACTGGCTTCAGTATTCTTGCCTGGGGAATCCCATGGACAGAGGAGACTGGCAGATAAAGTAGTCCATGCGGTCTCAAAGAGTCAGACACAACTGAGTGACTAACACACACAGAGGGATAGAAAACATATACATTTCAAAAGCTCAGATTTAGTAAACAGATGTTACCAACTGATGCAATCCCTTCAACTGATTTGTGCAAAAATCCTATGATATTAAAAATGAGTAGTTGCTCAGTGTAAAACTACCCATTATCCTAAACTGCTTTCAGACATTCTGAAAGCCAACCAGATGCACTATAGCAACCTCGCTCTGCCAGTATACATACATGGAAAGTATTGTACATATGCCAATGTAGTTATTAGATTTCTTGTGAGTATGTAATTATATCTATAGGACTTTCCCTGGTGGCTCAGACGGTAAAGCGTCTGTCTACGATGCAGGAGACCCGGGTTCAATCCCTGGGTGGGGAAGATCCCCTGGAGAAGGAAATGGCAATCCACTCCAATACTATTGCCTGGAAAATCCCATGGACAGAGGAGCCTGGTAGGCTACAGTCCATGGGGTCGCAAAGAGTCAGACACGACTGAGCAACTTCACTCACTCAAAACAAGCATACCTGTTTTGTTTCTGCCTTAAAAAAAAAAAATTCAATAAATATGTTTAGTATTTTTGATCACATATAAAATTCATATGTTATATAGGAAAATAGTGTATCTCGTCTTTGCCAACTATGTTTTTGCTCTCAGTCCCCTCACAGGCTAATGTGGCTACTTTTTTCTTTTCTTTTTTTTCGTCTCTTCTAGGCCTTTTGACTATGGTGAATCTGTCGTTGCTAAATCTCATTGAAGTTTGCACAAGAGTCTCACCAAGCATTCATTTCCCTGTGGAGCTTACTATTTTGTTATAAGAACTGATTATTTCTGGCCTTTCTGAAGTTTACAAGATCCAGTGTTTTTGTTAATATCCACATACTGTGTTCTTTCATGTATTTTGTTATTTAAAATTCAACAGTGTAAACTCTGTTAAGCAAGAAATTACCAAAATATCTTATTAAAAATCTAATGAAAACAAACCTTTGCAATCAGATCTATAAATTAATATATCATGTATATGTAGCTGTTAATTTGGAGAAAATTTCTTGTTAAGTCACCTTAAATTATAATGAACACATTTCAAAATTTACCTTCATTGTCTTGTACTGTGAAGTTTGGATTGACAGCAGCTAAACTGAAGAAAAATTTCTGTCCACCTAAAGGATCATCTTTGTCTACTGCACTTATAGTCTGTATTAGCTGCAGAAGAGAAAAAAAAATGTACATTTATCAAGCTTCCCTGGCTAGAATCTTCTTTATAATATTTAATTTTTAGTATCCAATTTGTCCAACATTTTTAAAGACAATTATTTTCTTCCTTAAAAGCATGCATCTTTATTTCAGTTATTCTATCCTTTTATTACACAATAGAAACATTCTCTCACTCTCTCAATTTTGTTTCTTTTTTCTATCAATTTCTCCTAAATACTATCTGTTTTTTAATTAAAATAATGAGCAATAACATAGTATTTTTTTATAGTTTTAAGAATTTAGATGTAGCATTTGAAATAAGTAGGTATTTCATATATGTTTAAACATTTATCTAGAGGAGTTATTTAATGTAGGAAAATTTAGAAAGTTATTATAATTATAGCTTCCTTCTTCATCAAAAATAAAGTGAAAACTATTCAAAGGATGTGGAAATTTTATAGAATCATTATGCATAACTTTATAAAGGAAAGAAAAACATTATCTATTTTTAGAGTAGTCATTCATTTGCACTCTCAATAGAATTACATATTTAATTCAACATATACATACTATGGAGAATGGTTACTTTTTAAGGGTTAGCTCTGATTTATTTTAGGATAAGAGAATATAAGAGGCTATCTAGTAACAAAGAAAATATAACACCTTATCCAATGATCATATCACTACTTTGAACATATTGTATAAGAATTAATATTATACATATATAACAGCTATATATTGTTGCATATATATCAAATTTTCCTTAACTTATATGTATAATAACATTTTATGTGTTTTTTTGCATGTTTTTCAAGAAGGCTTCAAAAGTTGTTAAATATGTCAATGCTTATAAAAATGGTCAAATTTATTCTTAAAGGAATATACTTTTTACTGCATTAACTTAATTTAATATTACATAGATATTTGATGGAAATGTTTGTTACTGGTGTTTTGTTGATTAAAAAGGGACTCATAAGCTCTGGGAGTTGGTGGACAGACAGGGAAGCCTGCTGTGCTGCAGTCCATGGGGTCGCAAAGAGTCGGACATGACTGAGTGACTGAACTGAAATAAAGTTTAAAACTGTAAAATAATTAGAAAAATAAATTATTTTAACTATTCCATATTAAATTATTTTTTCTCTTATACTGTTCTATAAAATTAAAAATGGAAGTACTCCCTAATTATTTACTTCAAAGTGATGCAAGAAATATAACTGGACCAAACAAAGATAAATATTTATCATTAGAAATAAGTAGCAGAAAAATAATTTAAAACTTGGAATAATTCAAAATATTTATTTAAAAATATAACATCATTTTATGATTTTTAGTGGTAATTTAAGATTAACTAAAGCAAGAATTTATGGCTAATGGCTTATCCATTTAATAAAAAACAAAAGATGGTACATATATAAAGCAGTTAATACAATCTTTCAGAGTTTGCTCAAACTAATGTTATTGAGCCAATGATATTAAATATTATTAAAATATATTTTATTAACTAAAGGAACAAGGCATGCCTGAGAGAAAATGGAAGAAAGAGAAATAGCCAGTCCTCTCTTCTGCCCTTTCCCAAGGTCCTCTGACTGTGAAATGGAAATTCTGGGAGTCTGGTTGCCTCATTCAAGCATTGTTGTTGTCCAGTTGCTAAGTCTTGTCCGACTCTGTGACCTCATGGACTGCAGTACACCAGACCTCTCTGTCCTCACTATCTCCTGGAGTTTGCCCAAGTTCATGGCCATTGAATCTGTAATGCTATCCAACCATCTCATCCTCTGCTGCCCTCTTCTTCTTTTGCCTTCAATTGTTCAGGCATAAGAAGGGACTATTCATACATGTGAATTACACCCTTTTCCCAGGGGGAAAGTCTTCTACCCTTCAGATGGGGAATAGACAAGAAAAGAGTGTGGTGCGTGCTAAATAGCTTCTGTTGTGTCTGACTCTGTGCAGCCCTCTGGACTGTAGCCTGCCAGGTTCCTCTGGCCATGGGATTCTTCAGGCAAGAATAATGAAGTGGGTTGCCATTTCTTTCTCCCAGGGAATCTCTCCTACCCAGAGATCAGGGATTGAACCCATGTCTCTTATGTTTCCTTCAATGGCAGGTGGTTCTTTAGCACTAGCACCATCTGGGAAGCCCCAAGAAAGGAGGAGGGGTGACACTTAGTTTTACTTCTATCTCATTGGGGCATCCCAGGTGACACGAGTGATAAAGAATCCACTTGCCAATGCAAGAAATGTGGGTTTGATCCCTGTATAGGGAAGATGCCCTGGAGTAGGAAGTGGGAACCCACTCCAGTATTCTTCCCTGGAAAATTCCATGAACAGAGGAGCCTGGAGGCTTCAGTCCATGAGACCGCAAAGAGTCAGACATGACTGAGCAACTTAACACACAAAACATACTCTCACTGTGTCCATACCCCAAATGAATGGAATGATGTTCCATATTGATTAAATGCTGCTTTTAAAGAGCACTTAATTCAGAGAAGTTCTGGGTGGAGTGAACTACTGTATAAATAACTAAAGCAAATCCAGAAGTCCCCCAAAAGCTCCTACTTCCCTGGAAGGAGGGAAGACAGACTTAATAAACTAATTTCAAGAAAGATTCAGTAAGGAAAGACTTTATCAAATAACTATTTTGATTTTGCCTGCTAGGATGATGTAAGCTAGAATTCCATCAGTGAGTATTTAATAGTTTAATTCAAGCAAACATGTTTCTGCCTGTGAGACCAAAATGACATCTAACAAGCTGGTCTTATTAAAAGTAACTAATATGGGAAGGTTTTGCACATGCAGCCAATTAGACAAAAATTAATAATCATATTCTTCCTGTCAAGTTTGTCAAAATAGACTAATTACTTTTTAAAATTAACATCATCTTTGATTTGATTATTTTCCCTCAATATACCAACTTGTTTTTAAAAGTTCAAAGAATATAAAATTACTGAGCCAGATATAGGTTCAAAAAAAGAAAAAAGGCATAAGGAAAATAAACAAACACAATTCCTTATTTTGTGTATTTTGAATACATTTGGGAATACATATTTATAATGACTCAAATGCTCTGAAAAGATATCTCTTGAAAATCAAATAGAATAACCATAGAGGGAGCAATGTATGCAGCAGTTTCAAAGTGGGTAATTCATCTCCTACAGAAAAGGCTTCAACTTATATCATGCTGAGCCTGCCAAGCACAGAACTATTTGGAATGGTATTTTTAGGGCATACTGTTTCATGAAGAAGTAGGTCGGAAGTAGCTAAGTCCTTTAAATATTCCAAATTAAACATTTCCATAACATTTTCAACTAAAAAAAAAAAAAGAATCCAATTGCAGCAATTTTACCATTTCAGACAATAGACAGGCTATTGAATTCCTGTTAGAATCTTCCTAAGGAAGAATTTATTTCACAATATAATTTGCATAAAAATGTAACAATGACATTGATGTTTATAAAGAGCATCAAACGAAGTCTAAACACAATACAGTTTCGTAATGGCTTCTCTTTCTTTAATAAAACACGTTTGATTTCCAATTATTATTTATAACATGCAGCTCCCTTCTGTGAAAACGGCACTCAAACCAATTAAGAGCATTTCTTTCAACCATACAGGCTGGCACTTTTCAAACAACAGAATGAGCCCACTGAGGAAAAGATTTGAACAGTTATAAACAAAGCTGGTATAGGAAGAATGTTTTAAAGGATGAAAACCAAGTCATTAAGCACTTTATGTGTTGTAATGATGAAACACAAGTCTAAGCCTTAGGAGCGAGTTCTTTTGCCCTGCTCCAAAATTGTATTTGCATATGTTGGAATAGTGATGGAATGTTTTGATGATCTCAAGTATTTGTGTTTTCCCAAGTTTCATTTCCTGTCTTGCAAGCAGTTACCAATATTTATCTAATGACACATCAGCATTTTTTTCCCTTTTGTTTATTCATTTGTCTTTGTTTTTGAAAGCTAAAAAGTTATTTCCTCTTACACCTTAAGTTTTGCAGCTACTATTTCATATCTGCCTGCAATGCAGGAGACTCAGGTTAGATTCCTGGGTCAGGAAGATCCCCTGGAGATAGGAATGGCTATTCACTCCAGTATTCTTGCCTGGAGAATTCATTGGATAGATAAGCCTGGAGGGCTACAGTCCATGGTGTCTCAAAGAGCAGGACACAACTGAGTGACTAACACTCACTAACTAATTTGGCTTTGCTATTTGTTTGTTCTAATTATATTTCTGGGACTTTCAATGAATGATTTTATCTCTGTTTGCTCATTCCTCTCAAGATTAGGAAAAGAAAAATATTTGAAGTGTCCATTAAAAATCTTCCTATGCTTTTAAATCCTATGGGTGCTTACTTGTCCTGGTCTGGCATTTTCACAGACAAAGGTATCATAGAACACAGCAAATTGTGGAGCATTGTCATTAACATCCAAAATTCTCACGAAAACAGCCACTCGAGTCATCTCTTTGGGATTGTCTAGAAAAAGGAAAGGAAAAGTTTGTTTAGGAAGACACATTTGTACACCAGATTTATTTTATATAAGCATCTTATAGATATTAAGCACTCATATTCAAATAAGCATCAACTTCATTCTACTATCGTAATGAACAAATGCAATAAAGAAAATTACTACAGAGCCTAATTAAATAGTCATGAATTCAGCTATTATTGAGCTCAAGAGTACTATTAATATTTGAAAAATCTTTTAAAAAGCACAATCCTGTGTAATTGATTTCATGTAATATTTGTGTCTTCACTCTCCAGATATACAACATAAGAACAAATATTTATTAAATCTTTATTATACATCATTAGATTTCATAATTTATACCAAGGTTTTTTTTTGGATGAAGAGTAGTATTAGATAAATCAGTAACTTGCCTGAGGTCCTCTTCTATGTGGTAGTTGTTAATTACAACCTACCCTTCTGACTACTTTTATCACTAAAATATATTTCAACAGCTACTGTCAACTATCCTTTTGGAAATTTTACTATATACCTACTATCAAATTGAATGGAAATTTACAATGAAACACAAGATTGTAAATGTTTCATTAATAAAATTGCTAATTGTACCATTTCATCAATACAAGCTCAATTTTGTATAACAATATTAGTTCAATAGTTACATGTAGTATAATAATAATCATTAGTCTTTTTGCCAAAATCAAGATCATCAAAATTTTCACATAAAACATGCATTTTTTGTAAATGTTAAAATGTAATTTCCAAACATGTCTGTTTAGCTTATCCTTGGGTAACAAACTCATATTAATCATAACTGTATTTTGCCCTCTAAGGATTTTTCCAGGAACTTGCACTGATATCCTGAGAGTGTTTGAGCATCTTAAATTAAGGTTATAGTCATCAGCCTTCATGATCTCAAAATCTCAGTCTCTGGATATAGTTCAAGTTCTTTGTGAACTCTGGCAAAATCAAACTCAAGATCAATATAAAAGAAGAAAGCAGTAATTAGCTAAAAATAAAGCAAAGAAAAAAGAAAAGTAGGTGAGCTGGGGGATAGTAACCATCTTATTAAATGGCCTCTATCTACATGAGTTATGAATAATGATTTTCCCTTTGTGAAATTTATTTGAATTTCTAATTTTATCTAAATAGTTTTCAGATACAAGGGTTAAAAAAACTTCTCAGGTACAAACAGGAAGTACACAAAATAATTTATTTCTGCTTCCTTTTTTAATATAATTATAATGTAACTAAAATAATGAAATCAGCAGTTTCAAAAAATGACATCTAAGAACTAATTGTTTGGCAGGGAGGCAGACAGAATTCTAAATCCATTTGAAATGGATTTACCTTTCTTTCTTCTTTTCAAGAGAAAATTTAAAACACTTCCCTTCTTTAACACTATTGGTCAGTCCTCCTTCAACCTTAACCCAAAAATATTCAGCTCTCAGGCTCTAATTTCATATTTGCTCATCTACTGCTACAAGTTTTTCACTTCTTAGTATGTCACGTGGTTTTTAGAGTTTAGACTCTGGAGTCAGACTTGATTCCCAGGTTCACCATTCATTCAGTGTTTAACTTTGTCCAGTTTACACTCTTTCTCTAATGCCTCAGTTTACTCAACATGAATCAAAATAGAACTTCTGATCTTATGAAGTTATTTGAATAACTAGGTGAGTGAATACAAGAAAATTTCTTAACAAAGTATCAGTTCGTTGGTAAACACTCAACACTAATACACGTTGTTATCAGGGGCTTCCTTGATAGCTCAGTTGGTAAAGAATCCGGCTGCTATGCAGGAGACCCTGGGTTGATTCCTGGGTTGGGAAGATCCCCTAGAGAAGGGAAGAGCTACAGATTCCAGTATTCTGGCCTGGAGAATTCCATGGATTGTATAGTCCATGGATTTGCAAAGAGTCAGACGCGACTGAGTGACTTTCACTTTCAATACATATTGACTATTGTTACTAAGATTGTCTTTATTATCACTGTCATATCTTCATTTCCTTACATTGTTTAAAAGCTTAATCTTTCTTTCTCCATACGAAGCATCTACACTATAAAAATATATCAACTAGTTTTCTTAGAGTTCATGTGGGTGTCAAGAGGAGTACTTTTGGGGAAAAGTGGAGAGAAGAGAAAAAAGAGAAAAATGCTATTCCACTATTTTTCTACCTGTCTTACTCCTAAACCATTTGATAATACCCAGAGGCATAGTGATTCACCTATAAATGAATCCTCAGCTACCCAGAGTTACTTGTTGCTATGGGGAAGAGTGGGGAGGTATGATTCATATTTTCTAGAATGTGCTCTTTAACCTACTTTTATAGTTAGTGGACATAAGCAAAATGTTTTCTTTCAATACAAAGTCTTGACATAAAAATAACTCTTTTGTTGGTAGCAATTCACTTTCTAACTGTGCCACAGAAGCCAAGAAAGACAGAAAAGTTTCACATCTAAAAAAATTGCACTGTCAGTCCCTTCTCTAACACAATACAGAGATTCTCCAGCCTCTTTACACATAACTCAAGGCTCTTCAAATCAAAGCTAAATCCACAGGGATAAACATGCTTTGTAAAGCATCAGGCCTGGAGTCATCTATTCAAAAAAAAACAGTGCTTACACTAATCTTTTTACTGGCAGATGTGGCAGCTTATGTATAAATAAAAATATAAAGCCTTCCCAGGAAGCATCATACTGAATAGGAGCCGGCTTATTTTTACCACCTGAGCCTCTCGGCCGTCCGGCAAACTCTAGTGTAGTGAGAACTTGTGAGCAATCTAGGATCTTAAAATCTGTGTCCTAAGGTAAAACCATGCCACATATTCACGGGCTTTTGTATACCTCCAGGAAGAAGAAAATATAAATCGCCATCTAGAAATCCCAAGTTTTAGAAAGAAGTATCTTTTGCACCTCCTTAGGGCAAGAGTTTCCACTAATAAGGAAGCAGGTATAGAAAATGGAGCCCTTAGTCAGAAACTTTGCTCTACTGTTCTCAGAATGTATTGCAACGGTTATAGTTTAATTCTCAGATATGGTTATAGGAACTCATTGATTTCTACAACCATGTGTTTTACAATCCCTGGTGGTGACCTTAGTTTTAGATTTTATATTCTCCACATGGCATTTAATTTTTTTCCCCAAGAAGAATAAATTACTCCATGGTATAATGCACTAAATGATTGCCTAGAATAGAACTTGCCATATGATAGGATACACTGCTAAGGAATGTAGAATTAAACTGTTAGAGGCAGGATCTGGAAAAACATTGATAAGATGTACATTTCTAGGTCATTCTGCACCGTTCTGGATGAATGGCACACTTACCAGTGTTCAAAATCTAGCAAAAACAATGCCCTATATGCTGTTTCCCTCTCACCCTCATTCCATTTAATAATCAGAACAGCGTGATGGGCCCCTCACTGTGTGTGGTTTGGCAGGTAGGCATTTCCAGCAGTTACTCCATAGACTGGTTTTGTTTAAGGGCAAAAAGTAGGTTTAGTTCTTAAAACGAAGAACATAATTGACTTAGCTTTTTACAGAATTGTAATTATTTCAACTAGCTTTAGAAGTTAAATTTCTCAAAGTATCTGAAACGGAAAATGCAATTCCTAGCTCATTAGGCTTGAATAAGGAGCTTGACTAGAGCAGAGAGCACAAACAATCGTGATTTTTGGAATAATCAGACTGGATCCTGTCAAGCACATTTAACATTGTGATATGGATACAGAAACAGAAATAAAAGCTTTCCTTAAGGAAACCTCAACAACTCTTCAGTTCACCCTGAGAGGTACAGCCATTTATATTTCATTATGGAAAACCTGGATCTTTTGGATGGTAGAGTTCATCTATATTTCAGAGCCAGATATAAGAAAAAAATTAAGTCTAGTACTTTCTCTTGAGGCATTAGGTTCATTGCTGATGATGAGTCTGGCCCAGCTCCATCCTTCTGGGGCTTGATATTTCAGCCCCAGTGCCCTGCCTTCCAAATCTTGGGATGATTACTTCAAATAACTTGACCTTGATATGTGTTTGTGGATTCAGCTTACTTTTTCAGATCTGAAAGGTATAGTCTTTTTTTTTTAAAACTCCATGATTTAGTCCCTAATTAATGCTTCTATTTAAGACAGAGTTGCTCTATTCCACGCACATGTCATAATACAGGAATCAGAAACCATGAACAGGTTTGCATGTGTGGACAGGGCTTGCTTCAGGGGCATGTACAATGGAGCAGGGCCTCACACTCAGAAGGCCCCACCCTTATTTAATGCTCTACTGTTGCCATCTTAAATTTCTTCATCATATTTTAACATGAGGCCTGAGATTTTCATTTTACAATGAGCTCTAAAGATTATGTATCCCAGTCCTGTATATGGGCAAGAACATTTGCAATTGGAGACAAATAAGACTTTGAATGGGCCTCCCAGGTGGTGCTAGGGTGAAGAACCTGCCTGCCAGTGCAAGGGACACAAGAGACGCACGGGCTCTGTTCCTGTGCTGCGAAGATCCCCTGGAGGAGAGCATAGTAACCCACACCAGTATTCTTGCCTGGAGCGTCCCATGGACAGAGGAGCCTGGTGGGCAACAGTCCGTAAGTTCACAGAGAGCTGGACATGGCTGAAGTGACTTAGCATGCACACATGACTTTGAATGCTGGCTCTGTCTGATACTAGTTGGGTGAACTTTTATAAATTAAGTATAGAATTAATTATTAGATCTAAAAATAGAATGACTAGTTTCAAATCCCAATTTTATTACTTCTGGCATTGTGACTTTGGACAAGTTACTAAAATCTCTGGAGTCTTACTTCATTCTCTGTTAAATAAGGTCAATACAAATATTAGGAAGAAAAAATTGATTTAAATTTCTTAGAATACCTGTTTAGAGTGCTTAATGTTAGCTATTATTATGGCTACCTTTGTTTCTTCACCTGTTAAAAAGAAGTAATCATATCTATCTCTGTGTTTATTGTTAAAAAATGGACTTCTAGCATTTCAGCATAAATTTTAATTCATAGTGTCCATGTGATGAATTTAATGCACTTCCCTTTCCCCCAAAGAGAATATCTTTAGTTTCTAATTCTAGATCATTTTTATTAGTTAATACTGAATGTAGATTGGTGGATGCCCACAGCTATTGCTCAGTATATATAGAAACTATTTAAAAAAATTATAGGTGTTAAGGAGCCTTTTCAAACCTTAGATTGAAATTACGATTCATTTGTGCAATGAGATGGAATTATTCTTAATATAAAATAAAACCTAAAATTATGCTAAATATGATATACATAAAATTCATCTTACTGATTTCAGCAGCTATAACAGTAAGATTGTGCCACTGAGATAGTTCACGGTCAAGTGGCTTTGATGTATAAAGGGATCCATTTCCAGAATGTATGTTAAAGATCCTGTCAAGGTCAGTATGGCGATCCAAGGAAAATCTGAACATAGAAGGCAGAGAAAAATACATGGCAGTATTATTGATGGCTTGCAGGAGAAAATGGTGAAATGCAGAGACACACATATAGTGATATTTAATAATTTTAGGAAAGTGCAAAGTACTGATCCAGAATGCAGACTGTTGTCATGGATTTATCATACACACACACACACACACACACACACACACATACACACACTTATACACATTGACCCTCTATCATCTCCCCAAAACCTCTTCCTAAGGCTGAATTGACTTTTACTGTGCATTTAAATGCTGGTGTTCTCAATGTTTTATGTTATTAAGTCATTATGTATTGCATATTTAACTGGCCTTGATGTATTTTTTCCACAAAGCTTAGAATTACAAGTTTTACCCTACCAACTGAATTTACCTAGTGATTGTTAATCCTATTAAAGAATTATTACATGGGTCAAATACAAAAGATCATTCCCAGAAGCAAAGTTTTGGAGTAAGAATATTGGAGATGTTAGTTTCCTCAGAGTAGTAGGTTATCAAATTATGACAGTGTTCCAAAGTTTCAAAGTTTCAATATGATTTACTGGTTTGCTTCAGATTTTTACCTACATGTATCACTATAAAATGTATACATTTTAACCAGAGATATTTTGAGTAAAAAAAGTTTGGGATAGGAGTTTCTAGATATTTTATCAAATAAAATCTTAGTGTATGTATTTAAAAGGCAACTATTCTGCAAATTGATTAAAGGCATAGTATTGAGTGTTATTCTAAAGCCTAACAACAGGTTTATGCATTAGGATGATGTAGTTGGTATAAATCCCATTATTTTGGAGATTGTCACTCAAGGTTTAAAAGAGTAACTCTCATTGGTGGTTCCTGCCACTTCACACTCCTAGTGGTTTATGAATATCTTGAAATTCTGGAGGCAGCAAGCATAATCCCCCAAGTTATCTTTAATGTTCCCTATTAAAACATTTTAAAAATAAAGCAAGATAAACATGACAAAACTGGAGTAATATGTTATGGCACATATTTTCCTAAGCCACAACGGTCATTTATTTAAGGAAAATATATGAAATAGTATTTTAAATTATATTTTATAAGTAATAATACAAAATAATTTTGAAAGTTCCATAAAACTTTTTATTCTTTTCCTGTTCCAAACTTGTATAATGTTTCCAAAAAGCAGTTGAAATATACGATCTTTATGCTGGATTTTGAATAAATTGCATTAGAAAAATAATTTAACAAACCAATAGAGTTAATGTGATTTTATGTTTGAGGATGGCTTATTTTAGATTTTTATTTTAAGTCTGTTCTAAGTGGAATAGAGTAGTAATTTACAAATTTCCTTAATAAACCCCAGCCCTTTCTAACAACATAACATGAATTTAGTTTTCTATTCAAACTACATGTTTTAGCCATTCACAAATAAAGCAAAATATTATATCTGAAATAATTCATAAATTACATTTCAAGTTGACAAAATTTTTACACTACTGAAAAATCCAACATAAATTTTACCTCCTCCTTGAAGTATTCCATTATTACCTGAAGTAGAAGCTATTTGTCCCCTTTCATCCTAAAGCACCTTGCCATTTACCATATTGTGTTAGGAGTTCATCTCACATCTCAAACAGGAAATCAAACATGAAAACAGCAAGCATCATACTTAGTGTCTAGTACATACTCAATGAATATTACTTCTCACACTGAATCTACTTTCTTAACAAACTGAAAATTTCTTGAGAAACATATTAGTAACTGATATGGTCACCCACAAATATTTGTTGAATAAAAGAAATAATGACTCCGTTGGCATTTTGGCAAATAAATATCCTTATTTCTATAAAATTATGGCAGGAAATTGAAGGCTGTAAATCAATATAAAGTATCATTTTCTTTGTCAAAGCCATTTTATATGTGTTTTGTCTTTTTTTTTTTTTGTAGTTCAGTTTAGAAAACAATGATAAATTTAAATGATTATGTGAAATTATCTGGAAGATGCAGAGAGATCCTAGTTCTTTTTCACAGTTGACGTAATTATTGCTGACTCTTGCACAACATGGGTTTGAATTCTATGGGTCCATTTTTACTACAAATATAAATTACAGTATGCATTTATTAAAATAAATAAATCTGAGGTTGACTCTTCAGATGCAGAGCCATGGATGCAAGGGCCAGCTATGAAGTTATACTCAGATATTTGACTGCATAGGCGCAGGGGAGATCTATACCCCTAATCCTCAAGTTGATCAAGGGTCAACTGTATATTTTTCAATTCTCTGTTGATAAATTCTACATGTTATCTAACATTTTCATTTTAGAAATCAGTTCCAGAGATATATTTTAGGTAAGTCCTTTTGATTATTGCATTAGCATCCATGATATATGACATGGACAGTTTATAATATGACCAGTATTATCCTATTGTATGTGTGTGTGCACATTCAGTAGTGTCCGACTCTTTGTGACCCCATAAACTGTAGCCCTTTGGCTCATCTGTCCATGAAATTTTCCAGGCAACAATACTAGAGTGGGTTTCCAGTTCCTGCTCCAGGGGATCTTCCCAACCCAGGGATCAAACCTGGGTCTCTTATGCCTCCTGTATTGGCAGGCAGGTTCTTTACCACTAGCGCCACTTGGGAAGCCCCATTGCTGCTGCTGCTGCTGCTGCTGCTGCTGCTGCTGCTGCTGTTGCTAAGTCGCTTCAGTCGTGTCTGACTCTGTGCGACCCCATAGACAGCAGCCCACCAGGCTCCACCGTCCCTGGGATTCTCCAGGCAAGAATACTGGAATGGGTTGCCATTTCCTTCTCCAAGGCATGAAAGTGAAAACTGAAAGTGAAATCGCTTGGTTGTGTCCAACTCTTAGCGACCCCATGGACTGCAGCCCACCAGGCTCCTCTGCCCATAGATTTTCCAGGTAAGAGTACTGGAGTGGGTTATCCATCTCTAAATGCATTGGTTTAGTAAATTTACGTTATTTCTTTGATTATATACTTTATAAAATCTGCATGGTATATCAAGATTAACATCCAAAAATATTCATGTTCATTTTCTGCCTTGTTAGTATAAATTCAAATATATAACAAAAAACGTGGCTAGACTTTGTCATTAACAAGCAATGAAGTCATTAATTCTGTTGCTTAGTAGATATAAATGGATTTTTTTTTTCTCCTGGTCCATAGATTTGCATCCTGATGAAAAATTTAATTAAAAAAGAATCCACAGACATATTTTAACATATAATAACCATTAGTCTATAAGATGGGGCTTCCCAGATGGTGCTAGTGGTGAAAAACTCGCCTCCCAATGCAGGAGATATAACAGATGTGGGTTTGATCCCTGGATTCAGAAGGAAATAGCAACCCACTCCAGAATTCTTGCTTGGAGAATCCCTCGGACAGAGGAACCTGGCAGGCGACAGTCCATGCAGTCAGAATCTATTTCATTAAGTGGAAATAGATCTTTATATCATCACTTTATAATGTCATTAGATGTGAACTGAACTTTTAAAAAATACTATTTTTTATTTTAAAAAGGCTCTTTGAAAACTAGAAACACAGAACACAGGCTGTTAAAGTCAGTTAGGAGCTATGTCAAGGGAATGCTTGTTAGGTATTTAATAGGGAAAAAATAAAAGTGTATATTCAGTAAATGTTTACCAAATAAATGACAAAAAAAAATTTGAAAAAAAAATCCAAGGAATGTAGCAATAGTGAAGACAAATGGATGGGAGAAAAGACATTTATGAGAAAGTCATGGTGGCAGGTGGGAGCTATACTTGAGTACCATATGCAAGTTTTGGCTGCCAATATGTAACCTGTCATGCTGTATGTGACTATAAGAAAATGTTTAGGTAAAATTACATAAATTAAATTATATATATATATATATATGAATGACTGCACTTAAGATATGACAGGACTTAGAGAATTTAAACTTTGAGCTAGAGTCACATGGTACATAAAATTAGATATTCCCAGAATTCTGTTGCTGCATAGTTAGGAGTCAGAGAGGTGTGTACTTGAAAACTGTACAACCATTTGAACTTCTTCTTGACTGGCCCACATTATAAAAAGGATAAGCAAAACCAGTCTGCTCAGGATTAAGGAAGCAAATGAAATCCAAAACAACTGATGGACTAACAGCTTAAAGTGAGTAGTCATTTTGATGCTTAATATTGTATATATAGGTACTTGGTACATTTTTTAAAATGAGAGAACAAATGTCAATGAAAACTTTGTCTTTCTCATTTGTATGTGTTTATCAGATCTTATATGTTTTAGGGGCCATAAGAAAACAAAGCAAAGGAAAAATTTGAAATGATTCTGATCTTTCTAGAATGTTCTAAGTTGTCTGATATAACCAAAAGAACAACCAAAAACTCTCCCCTTTGCTGATAGGAATAAAGAAGAGTTTCTAAAATCATAGTGCCTTATGACATTGTTATGATTATATTCATTTTAATTACTAAAGCTTCTCTCAACCTCACATTTTATTTAAGAACCCAAAAATACAAATAAATTGATTTAGTTACACTGCAAATGCACAGCTGAAAAACATCTCTTTTACCTGTGTCAGGCATCAGTCAGAACAATAAATACTTTAAAGAGATAGGAAGATGCAAGTCAGTTTTCAGTAACAGGCATGATTAAAACTGAAGCAAACTGTGAACCTTATGCCTACCCTACCCCAGAACATAAACAATTTATTTTAAATACGTGTGCTTAGCAAATGTATGCACAGCTCTTTCAATGCCTTTAGTGCTTTAAATAAAATTTCATCATCTCTCCATTTACTTCAGTTCCCTTTCTTTTCATTGTAAGCATAAGCATACTTACCTAACGGGGCTAGAAGTAGAATCTGGGTCTCTTGCCATTACAGTACCAATGATTGTACCCACTTCAATATCTTCATGAACCTCAAACAGATAGGAGGATCTGCTGAAAACAGGGGGTTCATCCACATCTTCAATAGAGATTTTCACAATTGTTGTATCTTTAAAAGGTCCTAGGTAATAAAAACGTGGATCCACATGGGTATTTTCTGCTTCAACCTTCAGAGTGTAAAGCCTTCGGCTCTCATAGTCAAGTGGCTGCATTAAGAATAAATAAGTAAATAAATCATCAAATTAGATAGAACAAAATTGAATCATATGTCCTTTCCAAGTTACAGTGTGACTTTTAAAGCCTAATTGAGTTCTGTCAAGTTGTTCATTAACTGTAAATAATTAAAGTAATAAAAATATAAAATAAAACTACTTTTACATATCAGGTGGAATTCAGTTTTATTTTCATGTACTTGAAATGTAGTACATCAGAACATAAGAAAATGAGAATCTAAATCTTAGAAAAATTGAAATGGATATTAATATCTATCTTATATGATGGCAACCCATTACAAAACATGGGTTGGTGGTTTGTGTGTATATATGTGTGTGCTGAGTTGCTGGCTACAGCTAAATTTTTCAAAGCAAAAAATTCAGTAATCTTTAAAAATATTTGCTGTGATATTTCCATTCCGTTTAACAGGCCCATGGTACTACATAAATGTGATGAAAGTTTGAAGACTAATACAAAACCTTTCAGCAGTCATGTGAAACACTGAAAATAAGAACAACCTTAGGTAAAGAGAAAAATTCTGATAGTAACTGGTAATTAGGTTACATTATGAAACAAAAAGAAACTTAAATATTGAGTTGGCCCCTCCTTTGCCGGTCATTGTCTTTGCGTACTTTGAACTTTGTAATAGAACCTGAGGAGAGTTTTGTGATTAACTAGTGGTTACTTTATGCACGTAGTATGCAGGACAGTTTATTAGGACCTAAATTCTACTGGGCCTTACTTTTTCTTATAATGATGGTACTGATGCTACAATAAAAAACTAGTTACCTTTAAATTGTATCACTGAGCATATGTGAGCAGAAAAGCTTAATTTATGTAGCAGAAGGGAAAATGTGAACAATGAAATTATCTTCCAATCCATGCTGTCTCTTTTCATTAGCAACTCTAATTATTGCTTCATACATCTGGATAGATGGCATGTTACTTTTTATGCCTCCAACTGTGATGATATATTGCTATTATTAGCTGTTAACTATTTTTAAGGAAACAATGTTAATAAGGGGCTTTAATTAATGTGACTCAGAAATACAATCACACATATATTACCTTGCCTTCTAAATTTTGTAAAATCTCAGGTTTCATGTTTTAATTAACAAAAGCACTGGGTCAGAACATCCAAGGTGATCTTTGGCTTTATGTCCCTCATACTTATGCATTTACAGTGGAACATGATAGGGATATTTCTTAATGGACAATGCTTGAGTGGATAACACATAGCAAAATATCTACTTTCTAAACAGATGATTATTTCCACGGCTGTTCTGCACCTTTTTCACAGTAATGATGCCCTCCTGTGTGTCCTTCTCAGTTATAATGTCAAACATATCAGTCCCATCACCATCAATAATTCGGTATTCTACTTCAGCATTTTTCCCAGTGTCAGCATCAGTTGCTTTTACACTTCCAATGGCTGTGCCAACTGGGGAGGATTCAAGAACTCGAAGATGGATGGTGTCTGTATAGATTACAGAAGAAAAGAGAGAGAGAAAGAGAGATTTCCTCAATAGAGTATTTAAAGGTAAAATGTGTGTGAGCAAATATTATAAATCTTAAACTTTACATTAGATGTTTACTAATAAGTTGAATACACATAATATGTATAATATATAGTTTTGGGACAGAAAAAGTAGAAATATAGGGTGCTTGATCTGTGCTTACTAGTGAAACAATCTATACCAAGAATTCTGGTTTTAAAAAGAGCATGTTGTCTTCTTTGGCATTTGCATAAGTAACTAGAGATTAGCTTTGAGTACAAATATGTACCTGTATGTGTTTATACAATCACAGCACATCACAGAATATACCACAAATATTTCTATATTACAGTGAATGAACATATTTTTAAATTGTTTTTCCTTTCTTGTTTTCAGTTATTTACTACTCAGTTTATTGCAGCTGCAGAGCAGAACATTACAAAATTCCATGCAATCAGCCATAGTGGGAAGGAACCCCACTTCTGTTTGTGACAGGAGACACAAAGGATAATCTGTGAGGAATACAAAGATGTCCTTCACAGTGTCAGTGTGAAAACACTAAATTCTGACAAACTCCCTTCCATTCAGAGCAAAACAAGAATTTATCTAAGCCCCTGACTCTAGTTGTGCTTCCAGCATGAACCAGCTCTCCTGCTAAATGAGATTTATGTTTTAGCACCTGATCATAAACTACATGCTACTGACAGATTAATTGAGCCAAAGCACACTTCTGATTAGAGCAGATTCTCGCTCATAAACCTTAAGTAATTCTCCTTAATATACATAATAAAGTCCAGACCTCTTAGCTAGTCATACCCTGGCCTGACTATATCTTTCCTAATGTAAAATAGATGGGGAAACAGTGCAAACAGTGTCAGACTTTATTTTTTTGAGCTCCAAAATCACTGCAGATGGTGACTGCAGCCATGAAATTAAAAGATGCTTACCCCTTGGAAGAAAAGTTATGACCAACCTAGATAGCATATTTAAAAGCAGACTTAGTTTGCCAACAAAAGACCATCTAGTCAAGGCTATGGTTTATCCAGTGGTCATGTATGGATGTGAGAGTTGGACTTGTGAAGAAAGCTGAGCGCCGAAGAATTGATGCTTTTGAACTGTGGTTTTGGAGAAGACTCTTGAGAGTCCCTTGGACTGCAAGGAGATCCAACCAGTCCATTCTGAAGAAGATCAACCCTGGGATTTTTTGGAAGGAATGATGCTAAAGCTGAAGCTCCAGTACTTTGGCCACCTCATGCCAAGAGTTGACTCATTGGAAAAGACTCTGATGCAGGGAGGGATTGGGGGCAGGAGGAGAAGGGGACAACAGAGGATGAGGTGGCTGGATGGCATCACTGACTTGATGGACATGAGTCTGAGTGAACTCCGGGAGTTGGTGATGGACAGGGAGGCCTGGCGTGCTGCAATTCATGGGGTCGCAAAGAGTCGGACATGACTGAGTGACTGAACTGAACTGAACAGCACTGAATGTGTCTTTCCTTCTGTCACTTCCAGGAAAGATTTATACCAAACTGGACTTTTCAAAGTCTTTCTTGTCAAAAATTAATTTCCTACATCTCTATATTTTCACATACTATTTCCCTCACATAAACTTCTTCCCCCATTGTCCTCAAATAGTTATAACACAATTTACCAAATCTGAGAAAATGGCTCTCTTATGTGTTGAGTGTTTGGGGGGGGTAGGGCCCTTAAAATTCATATGTTGAACTCCTAAACCCTATTCAGGATCTCAGAATATGACTGTACTAGAATATAACATCTTCACAGAGGTAATTAAGGTTAAATGAGGAGGTTAGGTTGAGCCCTAGTCTAACATGACAAGTGTTTAGACACAATCAGGCACAAGAGGAAAGCCCATGTGAAGCCTGGAAGAAGATGGCCATCTGCAAGTCAGTGAGAAACCTCAGGAGAAACCACCTTGATCTTGGACTCCCAGCTTCAATAACCATGAGAAGACAAATGTCATACATTCTGTGGTGCCTTGCAGGGCAGCCCTAACAAACTAATACAGAGGCCAATAACATCTCAGTTTGAAAAGTCCTTTCCTAGGAGACACCATTAGGACTCTGTTTCTACCACACACTAGTTGGTCACTTAATGTGTACTTTTCAATTCTTTTTCTACATTTTTTTCTCTCCATTAATTTCTGGTTACACAATGTTGACAGCAACTCTCAATTCATTCTTTAGTTACTGTCTTGTTGGCTTTCTTTGCCTTTGCTATTTCTTCTCTTAGAAACACCTATTCCTGGATAATCAGATGGTTCATCCTCTTTCTTCTTCAGGTGACTACTCACTCATCTATGACCCCTCAGAAGCTTAATATTTTACTGAAAAGAACCTTTTTGAGAAGGCATCACTCTTCCTATCACTTACCACTGCTAGGTATTTTATGATTTACTTGTTTATTTGTATGTACCATGAGGATGTTACACAAGACAGGGAAAACTTTGCAATTTTTCACCGCCATATTCCCATT
The DNA here is from genome assembly GCF_014754425.2 of Oryx dammah. Lineage (NCBI taxonomy): Eukaryota > Metazoa > Chordata > Mammalia > Artiodactyla > Bovidae > Oryx > Oryx dammah. Next base: position 22,600,998 of record NW_024070204.1, read on the forward strand.
GTATTTCTTTGAATGTAATAGCCACTATGTACTTTTTCTTTTATTGGATATCTGAGAAACTACCTAACTCATCTGCCAGGTCCTATAATTGGCCAAATCCAATTAAATCTTTTATACTCTGAGTGCACACTGCAGCCATATCACCCTTTTGAAAACAATAATTTAATCAATAATTATTCAGAGCTTTGAAATTATTTGACAACTCAATTTGTACTTAAAACATAGATAGGTTGGCCCGCCATAGATTCTTATTTCCTGTCATTTTCACCCTTAATTAATAGTCTCCATACACTGGTCTTCTTTAGGTTTCTCAAATACATTTTTCCTCTTCAATGTAATGCAGTTTTCTTCCTTATGAAAGATTTTCTACACAATTCTTTGCCTGGCCACCTCTGTCTCTCCCTTTGGATACACATATGTGTATGGCTGAGTCCCTTTGATATCCACCTGAAGCTAGCACAACATTATTAATCAGCTGATTTCAATATAAAATAAAAAAGCTTAAAGAAATCTAGGTGGCTTCAAACAATAAAAATTTATTGTCTTACAGTTTTGAAAGCTAGAATTATGAAACCTAAGTATCTGGCAGGGCCATTCTTTTCTCCACAGCTCTAGAGAAGATTCCTCTTTGCCTTTTCTAGCTTCTAGTGCTTGCCAGCAGTCACTGGCGTTCCTTGATTTGTCCATGCATCATTCCAACCACGTGGCCATCTTTTCCCTGTAATTTCACATTGTCTTCCCTCTGTGCATGTCCCTCTGTGTATTCTAATTGTCCCCTCTTTAAGGATACCAGTCATATTAGAAAAGGGCCCCAAACTTAAATACCTCCTTTTAACTTGATCACCTCTATAAAGACCCTATTTTCACATAAAGACTTAAAGCTGTATTTTTATGGAACATATTTCAACCCATAATAGGATACTATGATGTGAAGTTAAATATTATCATAAATAAAATCCACCAATGTTCTGAGAAGAATAGCTGCAGAAATGCCATATGGAATTATTGTTTATAAAGCAAAAAAAAATAGGAAAAGAATCCAAATGTCAAACAGCCTGAAAATAGGTAAATAAACTGTTACATTATCATACATCCTAACATAATATAAAATTGAAAAATATGAGCTATAGTTACATCAAAAATATGGATGAATCTTAGTTGCATCATATTAAGTGGAAAAAGGCAAATTTCAGAAAATTATACACAGTGGGACATTATTTTTACAAAACGTAAATAAGACCTCAACACTATTCTGTTTGGAAAACCATAAATACTACGTGTGTGTGTGTGTGTGTGTGTGTGAATAATCTCCCTCAAACACACACACACACACACACAATTTGAGTATCTTGCATGTGAATGAAAACTATTTTTAAAGTCCTTGTAATGCTTTAAAGTAGTGATTACTTATGTTCTCTTATAGCTACTGCATGCTATATGAAAACATAAAACAAACAAGCAAACCCATATACATCATAAATAATTGTCAAATACAGCTTTGTTTAATAGTGTTATTAATCTTTACTGGCACTTGATGGAAATAAATATCTTCCATTTAAAATTCAGGGCTTCCCCGGTGGCTCAGTGGTTTATAATCCACCTGCAGTACAGAAGACGTGGGTTCGATCCCACATACATAATAACACAAAAAGAATCACAAGTAGAGTCAGTAGGAAAAGAAAAAAAAAAAAACAGTGAAAAGCAGCAATAACATAAAATTCAAAAGCAAAATCAAGACAAGTAAAACACTTTAGCTGGATCACATCAACAAACAAGTAACGTAGAGTCATCAGGTGGAGCATATTTTTAAAATATACTCATTATGTTTTAAGGAATGAAAGTTATAAAATTTTTACTAGAGAATGAAAAGTGGCTCCCTATACTGATTGAAGCTAAATACAACATCTAGAAGTAGTCAGGGTTGAAGCAGTTAAAAAATAATGGATGGGTTAAAGGGAAAATTAAAATCACAAAGGACAGATCTGGTGAGTTAGAGGACAGTGGAAGGAAGTCCACATGATTAAAAATTAATATATAATTGTGAGGTTGGGAAAAATAAAAGACATGGATCAAAATGTCAGTGGACATTTCAAGGTAACCCCTGATCCTAGAAAGATACTGAGAAATGTCATCAAAATTTGATGATAAAGTTATTTTGAACCTTGAATTTTCACTATAGCCACAGTATTAATCAAGTATGATAGCCCAATAAAGATAGTTTTAGACTCAGCAAATTTCTTTCACTTTAGCCCTTTTAAAATAACCTAATGAAGAATATATTCCAAAAAAACAAGAAGTTAAATCAAGAAACAGGAATACAGAAGATCTAGAGAACTATGCATCCGAATTAAGAAAATGAAAAAGAAATGTCTGGGATGGCAGACTTTCCTGAACTCCAGAGATTAGCCAGCCCATGCTGAAGGGAGAATACTGATGAACCTAGGTTTATAACTCTGAATGTTGCTAGAATTGAGCTAAGTGCTATCATGTTTTTTCACTAATAAATTTTGAATAGCACCTCTAAAGTGCAAATCTGTAACATCTCTGAAAATACAACTTTACTAAAGAGGATCTCTGTCAATAGTGGAAATCATTCCATGGAAAATAAAATATCTGGCTTATTTTCTCTTAAGACTTTTAAGAGCTGGTGTATGCTTTAGTTTACAGTTTTGAACTAAATAGTCAACATTAACGTTGAATGTAAAACATGTTTTACATGTTTAATACTTTGTATTAAATTTAATAATTATGTTTACATGCATAATACTTTGAAAAGTGCATTTTAAAAATTATAAAGATTTTTTTAAGATATGGTTAAAAATTTATTAGATATATTTACTGCTTCAGTGAAAATGCTATTGGGATAGAAAGAGAGGAAGGCTGAGAATGGTGGATATAAAAGAAATTTCATAACAGTTAAACTTGGTGATATAACCAATAGAGAAATTTTGAAATGTGTTATAATTATATTAAGGGGAGAATAGATTGAGATGCCACTGAGCTCCATTTTCAAGAATCATGAAAAGAAGTCAAAAGGCAATCTACAAAATTTTTTAAATAACAAGAAAATATTACTTAATTACAGTTAACCTAGGTGAACTAAAAAGAGTAACTTTATCATTGTTTTCTGTGATGATTAGAGCTATGGGGAGGAAGAATGGAATGGGTGGCTTATCTTCTATTTTAAAATTTTATCTATGAATGTAATACTTTGGAGCAAATTATTATTATTATTATCATTGGCAACACCTTGTGGCCTGTGGGATTTTAGTTCCCTGCCCAGGGACTGAGCCACGACCTTGGCACTGAAAATGTAATCCTAACCAGTGGACTGCCAGAAAATTTCCTGAAGTGAATTATTATTATTATTTTTTAAATTAAATAGAAAATTATCCTGATGAAATTGGAGATTATCAGGTTATGGTAGAAAGTTTCTGCATCATGGATCTTTTAGCAGGGAGATAGATAAAAAGAAAAAAAGTGGTTTTTTTGTTTGTTTGATTAATTTTACTGTATCATAGATTTCACTGGGAGTATTGTTTCTGCAAACTTGTTCTCCCACTTTTTGTTTTTAGTTTGGACTTTCTTTGAGATTGTTGTAGTTTCAGGCACAGGCTTAGATTCTGAAAATCTGTCTGCTTTGAACTTGTCATTAGTATAGTTCTGGTCAAGGATCCAAAACCTTTTATTTCTTTGTTTTATTCTTTGGTAGGTGCAGAGAAGGCAATGGCACCCCACTCCAGTACTCTTGCCTAGAAAATCCCATGGACCGGAGGAGCCTGGTAGGCTGCAGTCCATGGGGTCACTAAGAGTCAGGCACGACTGAGCTACTTCCCTTTCACTTTTCACTTTCATGCATTGGAGAAGGAAACGGCACCCCACTCCAGTATTCTTGCCTGGAGAATCCTAGGGACAGAGGAGCCTAGTGGGCTGGCGTCTATGGGGTTGCACAGAGCCGGACACAACTGAAGCGACTTAGCAGCAGCAGCAGCAGGTGCAGAGACTGTTTCCATCAGAAGGTTATTTCATTTTCATGAGAGTAAGCATTATCCATGTTAATTTTCAGTACTTTCTGAGGTTTAGTAGGAAGTAATCATTTTCCATTGATTCATATTATGTTGTTGTTCAGTCACTTAGTAGAGTCCTACTCTTTGTGACCCCATAGACTGCAGCACGTCAGGCTTCCCTGTAATTTCCTATCCCCTGAAGTTTGCTCAAACTCATGTCCACTGAGTCGATGATGTCATCCAACCATCTCGTCCTCTGTTGCCTTCTTCTCCTCAGTCTCTCCCAGCATCAGGGACTCTTTGTGACCCTATGGACTGTAGCCTGCCAGGCTCCTCTATACATGCACAAAAATATATTTATTTTTTTGAAACACTAGTCAAATTGTTTTCAAGGAGTTCTATTCTTTCCAGAAAAGCAATGACTAAGATTGAGCTCATTCATTAAAATACCATAGATTTAGTTCCTCTCTTAAATAATTCAGATAGTCATACTATAAAAAACATATATGTTGTATCCACATATAGAACATATACATTCATAATTGTTTTGATTATATGGCCACTTCAGTAATTTATTTATTCAATAAATCTTTACTCAGTGCTCACGATGTATAGTTAGATAACGCTTTCTCTGGAACTGTGTTTATGCTAAGAAACTTATTCAAGGATGAGATTTACTGGGTCTACTTCAAAGTTTAAAAAGTGCATTTCTATATATTAAAGGTATGAGAGAGCTATTCATTCATACTCTTAAATTTATTTCCAAAACTTGTCTGTTGAACACAGGTATGCTAGTTTGTCAAGCAAACTGAAATTGCTTTAATGAAGAGCTTGCAAAGGTGTCTACCGTGTAAGGCAAGCCGCAGGAGAGGATCCAGAAAGGAGACAGACTGTGCTGCACTCACTGTCAAAGGCAAAGCAGCACCTGCCATCCATCTTACATTTCATGTTTCCTTAAAGGCATCTATTTGCATGCTTCTTATTTTTTACCTTACAGTTGATGAAGCTTTAATTATGTGGTACGCTTTCTTATCAATTCCAATTTATAGTTATTTCCAATTCATTCCCAGGTGTCAGATTGAATCATTTGCTTTTCTTTTAATGTTTAGGGCAGATAAATATTTCTTCCCGGTGAGTATGTTCTTAGTTTGGTTATCGACTTAAGCACAAAGACACGAATGCAAAGAGGAGAAAGGCAATTGCCATTTCCAATTTGCCTGTGCAAATTTGCATTTAGAAATAAAAACCTAAATGGTGATATTGCAAAGAATACTTCTTAAGGACTGGCCAAAAGATAAGGCTACTTAAATAAGTGTATACTGAGGTTATTGTCAACACCCTCATACAACATCCAAATTTTCATTTATTAATGATTTTAAACAATTTTGGTGTACTTCTGTTTTTTTTTTTTTTTTTGATTTATGACTAAATATTCCAGGTCACTTGTTCTACTAAAATTTAATCAGTAGGACCTCTGCACTGAGTATGAAAAACACTGCAGATTTGTGTACTAGAATTAGAAACAACTGACAGCTCAATATAAGAGATTTGGGAGAAAAGGCAGAAAATGGGCACAGTTAGAGCTGTGACAGGGTGACTTCCTCAGAAACAACAAATTAGATGCCAGAAAACGAATGGGAGAGCAAAGGGGGCAAACACAGGTTTTGAATCGTGGCAGCAAATAGCTGCCGTTTGTTGATTAAAAATAAAAAGACAATAAGTTTCAAAGAGATATAATTTGACTCTTTCCTTTGTTTCCTGCCCTTATTTCTTTTCACATTTACATTAAGAACCTCTCTACTTTTCCAGAGTGGTGAGAATAAAGCACCACACACGTGAATCAACAAAATAATTTAACATTAGTTTAATTTTTTTATTTGTTTTGCATATAATCTTATTGTAACATCTCTATGCCGCATAATAATCTCAAACAATACTTGCTCTAAGAAAAATGACACAATTATGCACGTTTATAAACCATTCTGTTGTATAATGTTTAAAAGATGTTTTCTAATGAGCTTAACAGGAAGAAATTAAAAACAAGATAAAGCTCCTGAGAGGAAACTGCAGAGTAGTTAAGGAAATTATGCAATGCTAAATGGGCATTTAGGAAAAGCAGAGGAGAGCTCAAAGTCACACCAGAGACTGACAAGGGACTGAGGCTGTGGAACTGAAGACACTCACCAGAGGAAAGGCAGAAACCTAAATCTGTGAACACCGGAGACATGATCACCAACTTAACTTAAGGCATTTAAGTTAAATTAGAGCAAAACAAGATGCTGCAAAGAGTCTTAGTTTCCTGTTCATGCCATTGAAGAAAGCAATGGGACAAATCTTTCAGAGACACTGTCATTGATCCCCAGAGACTAGGGAATCCATCTTGATTCATTTCTTTGAAATTGTCTCCAAGTTAATTGGCATCAATAGATACATACAACTGCAATTTGTAGGAACATAAAAAGTATATAGAATCGGGAAGGTTAAGATAACCTTAAATGAGTCATTCATAAACGTATTGCATTGTACTAGGTACTCAGTCTCTCTGCAATAGGTCTCCCTTGAAATTATAGGCTTACTAAAAATTGTTAACAGCATTTGAGCCTGAACAAATTTGTACAGCTAGCTTTATTTCTATAGATCTTTATCTATACCTAGGGGTATTTTTCAAGTGTGTTCTAGAGGACACAATAACACAGAGGGACTTTGAATCCCATTTAACAAAATGCTAAATCATTTAGTCTAAGGAAACTTTCAACAGGATTCACTGGAGAGTTCCAGGTGGATTTTTGCATAATTTCTACACACTATGTTTTTCTAGAAAATTATATATTTCAACATATTTGGAAATTGTATATTTCCTCAGTTGTGTGAGTACCTGCTGTGTGCATGCTAAGACACTTCAGTCATGTTCAACCCTGTTTGTCTATGGACTGTAGCCAGGCTTCTCTGTCCATAGGATTCTCCAGGCAAAAACACTGGAGTGGGTTGCATGCCCCCCTCCAGGGGATCTTCCAGATCCAGGGATCTAACCTGCATTTCTTGCATATTCTGGATTGGCAGGTGAGTTCTTTACCACTAGCCCCACCTCGGACGCCCATTTCCTCAGTTCTGTCAGACTAAATGTTGAGCTTAGCTGAGATTACAGGTGTCTATTCTCATGTATATTTCACATGTGTATATAGTTCACAATCTACTAGATACTTAAAAATCCACTGTATATATTGTTCACTATGTATTAGGTATTTAAAATCCACCATCTTTTCGCAGGCATCTTAATTTAAAATATTCAAATCAAATTGAATCCCTGCCTCTCTCTTCACACAAGCTCTTCTGGTAGAAAATGAGACTGTATCTTTTGCTCTTTTTATCCCTCAAACCTTTTGTCGACCTAATTACTAAATCCTATGGCTCACCCACTTAACTGTATCTCAAATCCCTCCTCTCCTCTGATTCAGTTCAGACACTCATCAACCCCTGCTCTTCCGATCCAAGCAATGTGCTCCATTGCTGCCAGAATAATTAGACAAAATGAAGAACTGTATGTAGCTGGTGCTTTCTTAAAAAATGCTCCCTTAGATAATACAGGTAGCATTTTATTTTTGTATCAACCCTCTTCATGATGCTGACTCTGCTATATTTCCACTCTCATTTTGCACAACCTCTGCTACAAATCCTGGGATCCGGCCATACCAAATCACACACATTTTTCCAAATGTCACCTTTGTTTATTCTGTCCTCCCTAACAAATATGCTCTCCCTCTCAATGCCTGTCTTCTTTCCTGGAAAATACTTAAATATTTTTCTCTTTCCTGGTCTCCTTACATCTGAAGCATTGATCATTTTATTATTTGGGCATTAAATATATTTATAGCATAAATGTTTTTGTATCATTCTCCACTTATATTTCTGTAAATAAGCTTACATGCATATGTACCTAAATGTACATGTATATTATACTTATATTTATGCAACTTATGTATAACTTACATCTATAGACAAAAGCAAACAAAAGATTGAGGGAGACAATGCGTGTGAGAGAATCTACAATGTAGTAAAATAAAACTGCATGTATATGTGTGTGAGAAAAAGAAAAAGTGTTATGAATTTATAATCATTCAAAATGCAAATGATTTATTAATGTTTTCTGTTTATCACTATAATATTATTAGTTATTATTTTTATCATACTTCCTTCCACATAGTAGTAAGTGTTTAATAAATCAAAGAATGCTTTAATAGCATGACTTCATTGTAATTCTTCCAAATTATAGGTACTAGGTCCATAGGGAAAAATCCTACAAATATATGAGGATATTTTTGTGATCATAGTAAAAATCAGAGCCATTATCTAACCTATATTAATAGTAGAGTGCTTTTGACTATAAGAATATCCTTTTTTTCTACATTAAAAAAGGGGGGAAAGAGACATTTTTAATTTCTTTCCATCCTTTCTCAGGCTAAAGCATCTTCCTTGGGACACACTTGACTATTGCTCTACTTGAAATGTGTTTGATAATTTTAAAATATGCAGATCAGCCTGGGGTCTACATTACCTTAGAATCCTCAGTAGAGGAGAAGCTGAGTCTATTTACAAAGTGAAAATCAGCACTTATTAAATCACACCTCCCTGGTACCAAGCAGGGATTACAGTAGTCTCACAACTCACTGAAAGTACATGATTAAAATCTCTGTGTGTATCATATAGACATTTCCTTGAAAGACCTTGTCTCATGAAAACTTGTTTATTTACCCACCAAACAGTAGAAGGATCCAATAAAGTATTCACTTGTGTTTGGTCCTTAGATACTGCAAAGGCACCTCAGATATGCAGATGATACCAAATAGCAAAGAGAAACTAAAGAGCCTCTTCATGAAGATGAAAGTAAAAAAGCTGGCTTAAAACTCAACAATCAAAATACTAAGATCATGGCATCCAGTCTCATCACTTTATGACAAATAGATGGGAAAAAATGGAAATAGCAGGAGATTTCATTTTCTTGGCCTCCAAAATCACTATAGGTGGTGACTACAGCCATGAAATTAAAAGACACTTGCTCCTTGGTAAAAAAGCTATCATCAACCTACACAGTGTATTAAAAAGCAGAGATATCACTTTGCCAAAAAAGTTCATATAATCAAAGCTATGATTTTTCCAGTAGTCATGTAGAGATGTGAGAGTTGGATCACAAAGTATGTTGAGAGCCAAAAAAATTGACAGTTTTGAACCTATCGTGCGGGAGAAGATTCTTGAGAGTCCTTTGTATAGTAAGGAAATCAAAACAATCAATCCTAAAGGAAATCAGTCCTGAATATTCACTGTAATGCTGAAGCTGAAGCTCCAACACTTTGGTCACCTGATGGGAAGAGCCAACTCACTGGAAAAGACCCTGACACTGGGAAAGACTGAGGACAGGAGGAGAAGGGGGCAACAGAGGATAAGATGGTTGGCTGGCATCATCAACTCAATGGACATGAGTTTGAGCAAACTCTGAGAGATAGGGAAGGACAGGGAAGCCTGCTGTGCTGCAGTCCATGGAGTCGTGAAGATTCAGACAAGAGTTAGCAAATGAACAACAACTGACAAAGTTTTGATTTACCTGGGTTTGTATCAAAATACATGGACATTTTATGAATTCTTTATGTCCCATATGAAGTTGTTCCCTTTTACAGGCAACTAATGAACCACTGAATTAACTAAAGAAAGATTCATCAGGGAAGATAAAGAGAATCTTTGATGTGGCAATTTCTTTTTGAGTATAATGGTTAGAAGCACAGATTTTTGAGCCATCGAAACTGTTATTTCTTTTCCAGCTGTAAAACAATGAGCAAGTGACTTAAGTTTCATGTTTTTATTGAACTAATAAAAGGGGAGATAAATGTTACATTATTATAATTATACAGATATGAAGATTAAGTGAGTTACTTTTACATTATATTGTACAGTGTTTAATCCACGTTATAACATTGTGCCTATTACTATTATTTTCATACTGTTCCTGTATTTTATTTAAGTGTAGGCAAACCAGACAATCCATATTTATGTTATTTAATGAGCTAAATAAATGTAGCCAATAAAGGTCATTCAGTTAAAACAAACAAACATAGTTATGAAACCTCTTCCAGGCTCTGAGTGATTCTAGAATTGCATGCTATGGTATCTGAATTGTCTGTATTTTTGTATAATCTTTAAATATAATTTTATGGAAAAGTGTTAGCATCAAAATACTCAGAAAACTAGTCTCATTAAGTTTATATGTACATCCAATGTCCCATCATCTTAAAAAAAAAAAAAAACTTTCCTATAAGTAAAAATTCTCTGCTAGTTTTCAGAACCAACAACCAAATGATGAAAAACTGATTTTTGTTCCATTCTCAATGTCACAACCCGCCCCCCCGCAAAAAAAAAAAGTAAGCAGCAATAAATTTACTCTTTGGAGGGCACTTGGGATAGATCTGTAAGCTTGCATAATAAATATGTCACATTGTCACAAATTTGATATTAATTATCTATGAAGAGTTGACTCATTGGAAAAGACCTTGATGCTGGGAAGGATTAGGGGCAGGAAGAGAAGGGGATGACAGAGGATGAGATGGCTGGATGGCATCACCTACTCGATGGACATGAGTTTGAGTAGACTCCGGGAGTTGGTGATGGACAGGGAGGCCTGGAATGCTGCAGTTCATGGGTCACAAAGAGACACACAACTGAGTGACTGAACTGAACTGAACTGATACATAATATTCTGAAATATATTAAGAGATCAAAAATAAATAAATACAAAGAAGCCCATTACTCAATCATACATTTTTGGAGCTTATAAATTCTCTCTCGTCATAAATTCCCAGCTCAACTACTACATAAATTTATTTAATACTGATTCCTGACTTCCACTTGTCCATCTAAGCTGTCTGCAAAGAGGTCTGTGTCTTAAATAGACCAGGGGCGTGGTCCTAAGACAACTGGATTTTTCTGGAGGCCATATGCATTACTAAGTAGATAATAAAATAATCTCCTTTCTTTTCTCTGTGTTGCAATGTGTGGAAAATCAGCCACATATGAATAACAAGCTGTGGTCTTCTCAAACTATGTTCTAAAGTTGTTTTCTTTCTTTTTTTTTTTTTTCCGGATCTCAGTCGGATGTTTAGTTTCTTTTTTATTCTTGAGTGTGTGCTTGCTATGTCACTTCATTTGTGTCTGACTCTGTGTGACCCTGTGGTCTGCAGCCTGCCATGCTCCTCTGTCCATGGGATTCTCCAGGCAAGAATACTAGAGTGGGTTGCCATGCTCTCCTCCAGGGGATCTTTCCGACCCAGGGATCACACTCAGATCTCTTTCATCTCCTGCAATTGCAGGTGGGATTTTTTGACCACTAGCACGATCTGGGAAGCCCCTCCTTCTTGAGTTCTAGTGAAATACTGTCCCATCCAAGTACTAGAGCCAAGTCTTCCAGATATCAGCTGGTTGACTAGAACCTTGACCATCCACATAACTGCTTTTGTAAACTTTCTCTAGGCGTGGACCTTCCTTTCTGATGTCTATTTTTTTGTCATTTTGTTTCTATTTTTCTCTTTTTGGAATGTATTTGAGATAGTCTTACCATACAATATCTTCTTCTGTATTAAGGCAATGAGACTAGCCTCGCCTCTGCAGATCATCTATTCCTTAATCACTGATTCTGATTCAAGAAGAAACAGTATCCTAGCATTATTCCAGAGGCGCTTTTTAAAAAGACCATTTGGGCACAAATCCCACTGTCCTAGGTGTTTTTGCCAAGGCTACAATGATCAGGTTCCAGCACTTTAATCTCTTCATAGTCCTTTTCCACAAAGCCTATTTTGTTTTCTGATTTTTAGGGAAAGAAGGAAGTACGTGGGGTAAAAGAAACTAAAATACTCAATTGAAAATACCAGGTGGATAGAATACAGGTGATGGAGTGTGACGTCTGTCTATCCTAGCACAATGAAACATAGTAAAATTCAAGGACCATTGAATGTTTGACTGCCTGAAGAGCAGAAACATTTGCTCTGAAGTCCTCATCCATGGATGTTATTTTATTCATATAAGGTAAGTTCATTCATTTTGCTGAAGTTATAGGTACTTTAGACTTAAGGCACTTTTATTTACTTTTTGGCCATCAGTGAGTAACAGCACATCGTCAGAGCAAGAAAAGCAAAATTAGAAACATTGTACATTCTCGTAGAGAGGGAATAAGAAAAGGAGGCAAATCATTATGTAAGGAAAAGCAGGAAGCTTGAGACGTGGATCGATCCCTGGGTCAGGAAGATCCCCTGGAAGAGGGCATGTGACCCATTCCAGTATTCTGGCCTGGAAAATCGCATGGACAGAGGAACCTAGAGGGCTACAGTCTATGGGGTTGCAAAGAGTCAGACACAACTAAAGCAACTTAGCAGGCACTAACAAGGGGAGAAACTATATGTTACAGTTACTACTGAAAACATTTACTATAAGTGACCTTATTTGTTAATTGCAGCACTCTAAGTACTATATTGGAGAAGGAAATGGCAATCCACTCCAATACTCTTGCCTGGAAAATTCCGTGGACAGAGGAGCCTTGTAGGCTTTAGTCCATAGGGTTGCAAAGAGTCGGACACGACTGAGCGACTTCACTTCACTTCATTTCAAGTACTATATATGCAGGAACCGACAATTAGAGAAGCAAAATTGTCTAATTGTATGCATTTTCTATTTTCAAAATTATTCAGGTCTCCTTAGAGAGAAGCGTCTCCTATTCATGCTGAAAATAACTAGTCCTTTATTCTTCCTTCTGTTCTTCATGTACTTACCCCATGGCCAGACATCATATTGTATTTTAATGCAATTATCACTTAATTTTCTACACCTTCCACCAGTAGCTCATGTCCTTGGTTAACTGTAGCCCTAATTCTTGCTTTGAGTCTGGATAAAGGATGCTCCCCAAAATTATCTACTGAACCACCCTTAATCTAGGATTTATTTTTAACTATGACAATATAGTCCTTCTCTATTTTATTTTCTTGTTCACCTAAGCTTTTTAAAGTGCAGGCATTATTTCTTTATCCTCTTTCTGACTATCTTTTATTCCTCAATTTACAACCTTACAGCTTCTTTAAATGATTTCTACTAAAACCAGTTGGAGAAGATCATCCACAATTACCTCCATTATGTAAATTCCAATAGCTGCTACTCAAAACTTATTTTATCTGACTTTGAAGCAGTTGTCACTCTTGTTCTTTTCTATCCTTTGTTATTCTGGTTTTCTTGTATCAAGTTATAATAATAGATACAAAATAGATAATACAGAAAAGTAAACATTAAAAGCATCACCGAAGATAATTCTCAACACCACTTTGAAGCAATCTTTTACCATTTTCTTTTTCTACTTGCACAAAATATGTCCTTTGCTAATACCTTACATTGCTAATTTTGCTAATTTCCAACTTCATGAATTCTCCTTCTTTCCCTGCCCTTATGGCTTGTAGTAGTTCGAAGAAAGGGTTTATATCAAAATATAAATTCTTTCAAAAATGTTTTCCATTGTAAAGGATGCACTCAGTTCTCCTCCCCTCTGTTTGGAAAAGTGTTGCTTCTCTGTTCGCTCATTAAATTCTGTCTCAAGTTCCCTGATCACATGTATCATTTAATATTGAAATATTCTCTCCCCTGCTAGACAGTAAGCCATTTGTAATCAGGATTCAAGATGTTAGAGAACAGTTAACATACAAAAATGCCTGCCTTGGCCAGGTACAATAATAACTGCTTGCATGAGCTGCCTCACAATGGGCGATCCCAATAAGAAATTGGAGTGCTGCTGTGGAAAACTGAGAGAATTTGGGAGGAGCCAAAGGATGGAGAGATGCCAGCTCCTAATATGTCCTGTCAACCCACCAGAAACCCTGAAGCTAAAATTCATCTTTTCTGAGATGTGTGCGCCACCAGGGACAAGCAAGATGACTGGTCAGAGACAACCTGGAAAGCTAACCCCATTATCGTAACACCTGAGACCGTGCCATATGGCAGAGCGGTTCTGGTTCTCCTGGGTTCCTTTTTCCCTGCTGCTCTCCACCTGGGGCTCCTTCCCAATAGACTTTTGTTTTGTCAGTATGTTTGTCTCCGCAGACAATTCATTTCCAAGTGTTAGTCAAGAGCCCACTCTCAGGCCCTGAAAAAAGTCCTCTTTCTGGTAACAAAACTGCAAGCACCATGCCTATCATCGGAAGGAAAGCAATATATATATATATATATATATATATATATATATATATATTTCACTAATTGTTTTTAAAATCAAAGTCACTTGAAACAACCTAGGATTCTGAAATAATTTCAACAGATACATTGTTTTGGTAGTGAAAATGCAATTTACTATCTGGAGAAAAACCCTAAAATCCTTTTGGAACTCAGTTTTTAGGTGCATCTCAACCTTCTAATCTATTGCTTCTCTTTTAGAATCATGCTGAGGTGCACATGTCTTACCAATGTTCACATGCTTGTACCTGTAAAGTCACAAGACCATAATGGGAACTTAGATCACACATATAGCTGTGTTTATTTTCTTTTTTAATTTCAATAATAATTTACTATTGCTAATGTTTCTGTGAGTGCAGGGCTCGCTGATCTGTTCCCCCAGCAACCTTCTTGTTGTTTGGTATGATCCAACCACCTTGGTCTTCATTTCTTGACCATCAACTTCCATTCAACATCACTCAGCTTCCTATTCAGAGTTGCCCATGTGCTGTTTCCTTTGCTTGAAGGACTTTCCCACCTTTGTGTGTGTGTGTGCTCAGTCACTCAGTCATGTCTGACTCTTTGTGACCCCATAGGCTGTAGCTCATCAGGCCTCTCTGTCCATGGCATTTCCTAGGCCAGAATACTGGAGCAGGTTGCTATTTCTTACTTCAGGGGATCCTCCTTACCCAGAGATTGAACCCGTCTCTTGCATCTCCTGCATTGGCAGACAAATCCTTTTCCACTGTGAACTATTACATTTTGCAGTGTTTAGATGAAATATCATCTCATGAGCAAGATCTTCCCTTATCGTCCCCCTTGGAACACTCATGTTTCTCTTTTTACCCAGAACTGAGTGAATACGGTGTCTGTATAATTGTTTTTTTTTTTTTTTTCTTTTGTATCATCTGCCTCTCCCATTTTAATGAATGATCATAGGGACAAAAAGCATATATACAATAGTGTTTGGAAAAAGAGCGTCTCGATAAATATTTTTAAATGAAAGAATTTCTGATTTCACTTGAAGAGATCCTCAAATAATATCAAAGTTTCTCAACCTCACTATTGATGACATTTTGGGTCAGATAATTTTTTGTCAAGTGACTTGTAGGGATGGTGAGCAGCATTTCTAGCTTACATCCAATGGATCCCAGTAGTAGTGGCCAGTTGAGACAGACAAACATGTCTTAAGATATTGTTAAATATATTTTGGGGGACAAAAGTGTCTCTGATTGAGAACAATTTTTACAGATCTACATAATAAATAAGATAAGCAATGAAGGACATGTGGGCTTTCATCTGTTTCTATTCCTTCCAAATGACTGAGATTTTTATCTCCTACAGATGTATCATATTAGAAAATGTTGAACTTGGATTAACTTGCATGGAAGCTTAAGTTTTAACCCTAGTTTTATAATATTAAACAATAATAAAAATAGAGCAGTACTTGCACACATTAACATAATTGAGCACATAAATACATTAGTAGCAAACTATTGAGTCAAGTACTTCATATACTTAAAATTATTTGGTCTTACCACTCCACGGGGTATGCACTGCCATCCAGTTTTACTGAATGGCACTGGAATGGCACCTTTCTATTAAGAGGTCATTCCAAAAGACCAACATGAGAAAGCTTGCAAATGAAGAAGACGGAGTTGGGCTCATGAGAATGACTCCATAGTCTGTCTTAAACTGCCTCATATGGCAGACACCAGTTAGGTCACTAACCTTCATGCAATTATTGATTGCAAATGTCTGACTTGAGTTTGATATAACTGGAAAATACTTGATGAAAGAGGATATTTCAAAGATTTATGTGACAAAAGAATGTAAAACATCTGTATAAGTTTTATATTAATGATATGTTTAAAGGATAATATTGGGTTAAAATATATTATTAAAATTAATATGCCCTGCTTATTTTAATTTTTTAAGTATGGCTGATAGAAAATTTAAAATTACATTTGTGGCACACATTCTTGGTTTGCATTCTATTTTTATTAGGCAGTACTTGTTTGTTCACTTTATTATTTCCACTCTGAACCTCCTTTACTTTTTCTGCATATTGGGTATGATAATAATAGCAATGTGTGTATACAAGTAACTTGTGAGTGTCAGTGATATGCTACATATGAAGGTCTTCATAACCTGTGGAACTCTCACCAAACACTGGCTATTTAATGAAGTGAGACGAGAAATTAAAAACTAGTTTTCTGCATATTAGTTAACTTAGACTATCAAGTAACATTCTAATTGCCATGACTGAGTGTTCCCAATAGTAAGATATGGTTGCAAATATTCATAGGAGAAAAGATAATTGAGAAAATAAAAATCCATAAATTATATTTCTATTTATAATTTTAAAATAATGAGACAGGATACAGGATGCTCTAAAACTTCTTCTAACATATTCACATCTGGAGTTGGGCATGGATTTCAAACCAATTCTGCCATTACTTGCAGTTCATCCTTAATGTCTATAACATTCATTTTCTCATTTGTAGAATGGAGTTCAGATACTAACTTCAATGGGTTATGACAAAATAAAGCAGGTCAATAAGCAACTTGATGCATGGTGAAATGAAAACTCTATTCAGAAAACATACTATGCTCTTTCTTCTTATTATTATTTTATTATTATTACTATTACTATTATATCCTGGCTTGTGTAATGTGCCTACCAGATACCAACCACAAAATCTGACTTAACAAAAGGAAACAATGTAATCAGTGAATGAATAAATAAAGGTATTGTAGTAGAAGAAAAATGATACAATGAATTTTACTGGATATTTTCATCTGTTCAAACGTCTCTTTTTTCCATTTAATTAGAATCTATTAATTTGTTATCAAATGCATAAATTTTAAATAGGCTGTGTATTTTGGACACATGTGCATATATGTTCTTGAGAACTGAAACTCTAATAATCCTGGAACTTCCCTGCTGGTCCAGTGGTTAAGAATCCACCTTCCAGTGCAGGTGGCATGGGTTCAATCCTTGGTCAGGGGACTGAAATCCTGCATGACACAGGGCAACTAAGCCCATGGGCCACAACTAGAGAGGAGCCTGCATGCCAAGATGAAATAGCCTACATGTGGCCACTAAGACCCAATGCAGCCAAATAAATCAATTAATTAACACTAAAAATAAAATATAAAAAAATAATAAAATGTAATAATCCTCTTAAGGGTCATTTGTACTCAAAATACTTTTCTCACAAATACTTCTGCTCATTGTGGACTGTGCAGCTAGTTACAGCTTGTTTTTCTGGATTTGCATTCTATTCTCTTGGTAAGACAGGAATGACAGGAACGTCACTCAGTTGTGTCTGACTGTTTGTGGCCCCATGGACTGTAGCCTACCAGGCTCCTCTGTCCATGGGATTTTCCAGGCAATAGTACTGGAGTGGATTGTCATTTCCTTCTCCAGCGGATCTTCCTGACCCAGGGGTCGAACCCGGGTCTCCCGCATTGTAGACAGATGTTTTACCGTCTGAGCCACCAGGAAGTTCTCTTGGTAAGAGGCTCATGCTAAAAGGTGGTCAGAAATGTAAAATGTGAAATTTAAGTTTTAGTGTACAGGCATGTCTTTACAGTTGTTCTGAAAGAACTATAAAGATTTATTCTTGATTTTCTTTTCCCTGCCAGTACTAAAATTACCCTGAAGCTGAAGCCTGATAATTGGAAAACAGGATAAGCAGACACCCTTCTCTCTGTGTTTTGGGTCAAATACCACAATAGCAATGGCTGAAGGACATGTAAATTAAATATCTAACAAAATATCATCAAAAATACATGAGTATATGATTAGTCCACTCAAGATTATTTTATATGAATTTTATAATCTTTCAACACACATGATTTTAAACAATTTGATTAAAATCATGCACTATTAATAATCAAAGTTAGATAAAACTGGTATAAGAAGAAAGGTGAAATGCTTCTAAAGAGTCAAAACAACACAGTAATTCTTAGCCTATAATTCTTTCTGTGTAATGATCTTTTTAGTGTAAACATATAAATATCATGTAAAGCTATTGCTTTTTACATTTTGATACCTAAACACAAAATTACATAAGGCAAAAGAAAAAAAAAAAGCTAAAATTAGGAGATCAATTTAGAAGTTAATATGCAGCAAATGTTAAAAATTAAAAACATAAATCATCCCAAAGCCTCTGTTTTATACCACATTTCCTAGCAATGTGAGAATCCATCTTGAAATAAAGGGTCTTTTAGATTAACAGGAAATTGACTGAGTCTTGGCAATGTTCTCTAAGCCCCAATATCATCTGTTCTAGCTGCATGTTTTTTAAAAAATTTGTATAAAAAAGAATAAACAAATGTAATTATATGGTCAGATGCTAATGGTTCTTAACCTATTCCTGACCTGTTTCGAGAATTTGAAGGATTCATTTTATACCACAAAATAAATCTATAAATAGATCAGAAATACAAACTGTTTTAGTAAGATTGTTATTCCAAACACATGTAAGCCTAGCACAGTGCTAGCAAATGGAAGTCTGATTAGTTATAAGTTTCTCCCTATGTCGTTCTTTTTGCCTAGGTCTTTTTTTTTTTTTTGCTAAGTCTTTATAACATGAAAAATTAGATATTTTACTGAAAAATTTTATCCTCAAATTAAAATCCTCCTTATTAAATTCTAAGTAGAAATAAATTCATTGTGAAAGTATAACTTAGTTTTTTTTTTTAATAAAATATTTCCTTTGCTAACTGATAGAAATAGTTCTTAGATGATAATCATAGACGTAGAACATATAGGTACATATAAATATATATGGAGAGAGTTTGTGATCATAGAGCCCTCTGTCTCTGAAAGAACTATGTTTGAAATGTTTAATTTTTATCTTTTAAACACAATGAATTCACCAGCATATACATCTATTTTCTTCATCCTTGTAGCACATTTCAATCTGTTTTAAAAGAAATGATTGACAGTTGCTTTTTCTCTTTTCTCTTTTCACTTTAAAGCTTTTGCCCTGCAGAAAGGCCGTTAAAGAAAGCTTACTCTGGGGGAAGCGCGGGGGATTGTCATTGACGTCTGTTAGCGTGATGTTGACCGTGGTGGTCCCTGATAAGCCTCCCATCTGGCCGCCCATGTCTTTGGCCTGGATTACCACCTGATATTGCTCCCTATTTTCTCTGTTCATGTTAGGTAAAGCAGTCCTTATGATACCTTGAAGAAAAAAAAGAAAACTTTTATTATGGTCATTAAAATCTCAATTGTTATTTGATTAAGCTCACAAATTGCAAATCCAAAGTAGTGATTTTTGAAAGACAAAATGTTTTCTCCATTGCTTTTTAGTGTCTAGATTGTAAAAATGATTCTTAGTAAAAATTTTCCAATTTGTGAGGCTCTTCTATTTTCTAAAGAATGTCATTTATGCTATCTAGTGCCCTAAACCCAAATGGAAAAATATAAAAGCAGGTATATTCCCATTAGTTTGCACAATCATTCAACTTTGAGTTCTTATATTTTTAATTGTGGCATCATCACTCTTCTGTGAGTATTAATGTTAAGGTGATGTTCCTTTTTTTAAAACATAAAACGATCATGGAGTTTATTAAATAAATAAACACTGATTTCATGATTCCTGACCTGTTTCAGGCTCCACAGAGAAATATGGCTGCCCTTGAAGTATGCTGTAAATGACTCTGGCGCTGTTTCCATAGGATGGGTCATCGGCATCTGTAGCTGTGACTTGCACCACAGAAGTACCTGAAGTATCCAAATTCAGCTTAGTTCTGCACAGTACCAGAAGGAGGAGCAAAAGCACTGGTTTTCATGGAAGACTTGAATGATTTTTGGCTTTAATAATGACCTCTTAAAGAAACTTTTGTATATAATTTATATGAAAAAATATAGAGAGAGTTATTATAGGTAAACTTTGAATTCAACAAGGTATTTTATTTAGCTAACAAGTGCATTTCATTCAGGTAATAGATAATGCTGATAGTGTATCAGATTATAGTAAAGGCAGACACTTTACAAATGCTCCGATTTGATATTTAAATTCACTTTCACATAATAGATTTGTTTCGTGTAAAGGGCATATCTAATCACAAAGGAGTAAGTATGCTTTTCTTTCCCTCTCTCCACTAATTAACTATAAAATAATTAACATCTGCTCCAGAATACAGTTTTATGAATAGATTAAATTCTAAATTTAGAAACAGTCCAAGATTATTCCAAGTCCCATGAACTATTAAAAGCTATTTAATAAAGTTCAAAATATATAAAAGGGCTTTATATTAAGGTGATTGCCAAAAGTCTTTGGGATTTAGTGAAGTAAATATTAAATAATAATCCCTGAACAATGCTTTTGAGAAAAGTAGTATGACATTTTTTATTATATTTGTTACAAGGAAAAGATATCAGAATTACTTCATCAGTTTACTTCTCTTACATTTGAGAAATGAATATATTTTACGAAATCTGAATACACATCTCTATAAATGTTATCATTTCCTGATATTTACTTTTCTGTAGTTCTTTATTTAACAAAAATATGAAATCAGTCTTAATTTTCTTTGCCTACCACAACTTCTATTTATTTATTGAAAAGCAAATTCTATTTTCTTGAATGTTATACTTCCAGGTTTTTCACACATTCTGTTTCACAGCTTTTGCAACTTAATTTTGTAATTCTGTATTCATTTGTCTTTAGCTTTTGATTTTTAACTGGTTCATTTGAATAAGAGATTTATATCAGGAAAATTTTATATATAATGGCTATAGGGAAATAGTTTTTAAAAATTAATGTGAAGTAGTAAAATAATCTAATTAATTTCATTGTTCATGTCATCTAGGTAATACAAACTCTTTAGACAAATTACAATGAGAGTACACATATAAAGACTCCAGATTACATTTATAGTGTTCTAAGTGTACTTATAATATATTAGAAGTCAGAATTTTACACAACTATTCTCCAAATACATGTGACAAACATTTGTGTTTTCATAGTTTTCTACTGAAGTTCAATGGTATTTTCTTGGATTTTTGAGGGAAGTGTCTATTTTTTATATTGTAGAAATTTACAAACCCATGGGGGTGAAAAATGCATTAATCTTTTTTCTGACTCATTTTTTATTCATAAAATTAAGTATGTACTCTTAGGAAATCAAAGATGACTTCAGTTAATTGACTGCAATATTCTAAGAATTTCTTGATAACTATTTTTTATATTTTTTGAATGCCACCATAAACATTGTAAATGAACTCACCTACAACCGACATTTCAGGAACACTCGCTGTATAAATTTCCTCTGGGAACGTTGGCTCATTGTCATTGATATCATGGATTTTGATCACAAACTCAGACTCTGGTTCTACTGGCCTCAAAGTTCTTCTGTTAATAGCTTGTGCACGTAGAGTATAAAAGGCCTTTTCTTCCCTATCAATTCTTCTTGTGGCATGAATGTCACCTGTTTTTTCATCAATAATAAAAAGAGTACCAGCTCCATCTCCAGATAAAATATATTTGAGGGATCCATCTCCTTTATCTTGGTCTGAATGAAGCTAGGGGAAAAAAAATGAGCATATCCATGATAATGTCTAAAGGTACATAATGCAGAAAGAATTCAAAGAAGGTCTCTCAAGCCCCATCTTTGAATAATGGGGTCAGTTATCTTAGTTCTTGAAATGAGAGCTGAATAAGTATGATCACAGTCATCTATATACTTTAAACAATAGGACTAGCCATTTCCATATCAGTGTGATTTTTATTCTAAATGGAAAAAAGTAATAAAATAGACCAAACACAGCTCCTTTCTTTGCTTAGCTTGGTAAATAACCATTTCTGTACGCAAATAACTCCTGACAAAGACATAAGTCATCAGTCTTGATATGCTGATGTAAACTCTGCTGCTCTCATCTCTTGCTGTGAATGGAAAATCCTTTTACTCTCATATTACACACAGCATTTATCTCCTATAAACTTATTATTAATTACTGCATTTCTGTTGGGGAATTCACAGGATCTTAAGGATTGTAGGACAGGCAAAGTTGCATGACACAGCTCCTACATTAGAAAACTTACCTATCATTCTTTAATTCATACAAAAAACAGCAGCTGCCCCAAGAAATATTTGTAGAGTTCAGAGCAAGAGTATGAATAGATATCTATATAAGACCAGTCTATATATTTGATATATATAAACCAAGCTAATAAACACTTAAATAATATATGCTCTATCTAGCTTCCTACCTTGTCAAATCTATCTTCTTAACAAGCATAAACAAGTTTTATGCAGAAACAACGCAATACAGAGCAACAACACTAATCTTCTAGAATCTAGTCATCACATGCATTCATGCGGCTTCAGCCCTGTGCACATCCCATTCCAGTCCTAATATTGTCCAGGAGCCCATGTATCGTTTGGCGATTGCCCTGGAGAAGGCAATGGCACCCCACTCCAGTACTCTCGCCTGGAAAATCCCATGGACGGAGGAGCCTGGTAGGCTGCAGTCCATGGGGTCGTGAAGAGTCAGACACGACTGAGCCACTTCCCTTTCCTTTCACTTTTCACTTTCATGCATTGGAGAAGGGAATGGCAACTCATTCCAGTGTTTTTGCCTGAAGAATCCCAGAGACGGTGAAGCCTGGTGGGCTGCCGTCTATGGGGTCACACAGAGTTGGACACAAGTGAAGCAACAGCAGCCCAACAATTGCCCTGTAGTATCCATGGAGGATTGATTCCAGGATCCCAGTGGATGCTAAACTCTGAAGTTTCTTGAATCCTGACATAAAATGGCGCAGTGAAGTCCTGTGTGTGTGTATCAGTCACTCAGTCATGTCCATTTCTTTGTGACCCCATGGACTATAGCTCATCATGCTTCCCTGTCCATGGAGTTCTCCAGGCAAGAATACTGCAGTGGGTTGCCATGCCCTCCTCTAGGGGATCTTCCCGACCCAGGGATTGAACCTGGGTCACTTTCATTGAAGGCAGATTCTTTACCATCTGAGCCACCAGGGAAGCCCTCAGCCCTCAGTAGCTATAGGTTGAGCATCCGTGGGTTCTACCACCTGTGGATTGTGCACCATTTTTACCACCTGCGATTGGTTGAATCTCCCTGGTGGCTCAGATGGTAAAGAATCTGTCTGGAATGCAAGAGACCTGGATTCCACCCCTGGATTGGGAAGGTCCCCAGGAGAAGGGAATGGCTACCCACTCCAGTAGTCTTGCCTGGAGAGTTCTGTGGACAGAGGAATCTGGTAGGATACAGTCCATGAGGCCGTAAAAAGTCAGAAACGATTGACACTTTCACTTTTCACAGACACTGAGCTCACAGTTGTGGAGGGGTGACTGTATATTGTTTTTAACAAATTCACACTAGACCGGCCTCAGGATTAAAGCTTCATAATAATGGGTAAATCTGGCCTTTGGTAGCCTGACCTGGAGAAGGGACTCTTCAAGATCTAGAAGCAATTTAAGGATGTTTGGGCAGGGAATAATGAGTCCCAAGTACTTTGAGCATGGTCTGGAAGTGGATGTGCCAGTTTCAGATATGAAAACTCCCTTGCTTGTCCCATAATTCTTCCCCTGAAGGTAGAGACTTAGCCATAAGATAAACAGAGCATGGCTCTGTAAAACACAAGGATTGTAAGTTTTTCTCTAACTGTATCACCCAACCAATAACCATTTTTTTAATGCTATGATCATGGTTTGATTATTTATAGTAAGAGATTATCATTCAAATTTTTTATTTTGCTTTTTATCTGGTAAGAAATAGAAAAACAGTGTGTAGATTTTTGAAGTTTTGGTAAAGCATGTATTATTACTTAGACATCATCATGTCCATGTTGTCTTTTTTTAAAATTGAAGTATAGTTTTGGACTTCCCTGATAGCCTAGTTGGTAAAGAATCTGCCTGCAATGCAGGAAACCCCAGTTGAATTTCTCGGTTGGGAAGATCTGTTGGAAGAGGGATAGGCTACCCACTCCAGTATTCTTGGGCTTCTCTTGTGGCTCAGCTGGTAAAGAATCCGTCTGTAATGTGGGAGACCCAGGTTCAATCCCTGAGTTGAGAAAATCCCCTGGAGAAAAGACAGGCTACCCACTCCAGTATTCTGGCCTGGAGAATTCTATTGACTATAGTCCATGGGGTGACAAAGAGTCAGACACCCTGAGTGACTTTCCCTTTCACTTTCAAAGTTAATTTACAATATAGTTTAGTTTCAGGTATACAGCAAATTAATTTGGTTATACATTCTTTTTATTGTTTTCTATTATAGGTTATTATGATATTGAATATAGTTTCCTGTATTAGACAGTAAGTCGTTGTTTTATTTTATATATAGTAGTATGTATCTATTAATCCCATATATTTAATTTATTCCTCTCCCTCCTTCCTCTTTGGTTACAATAAGTTGTTTTTTTTTTTTTTTTCTATGTCTGTGAGTCTGTTTCTGCTTTGTAAATAAGTTTATTGGTTACATATTTCTTTACACTCATATAAAATGTAGTCATTAATAAGAATAGGCATACTTACCTGTAGCCTAGAGAAATAAAAATTGGAGACAATATCCTTCAATTATGCAAAATATATAGAATTAGATATTTACCTAAATAGGTTTGATTTTTTTGCTCTTTACTTAAACCAGCAAAATTTTTTATCTAATTACCTGTAGAAATATTGCACTGATTATATTCTCTTTAAAGTAGAATATTTTCCCTTATTTGAAAGTTAATTTTGCTTTACAGGAGCTTGTGTCAACGAACTTGCCTGTGAAAGTATTTTTAAGTGGACATCAAAATTGTTTAAATTAAACAAATATTTAATCCCCCCCCCAATATATTGCATTACTGGTTACTGCTTGGTCTATAAAAGCATTTTATTTTTCAGTTAGTTATTTGTAGCAATCATCATTTAGCCATTAAATTTGGATCAAACTTCATTTTCCTGATTTCTGGATAAAAAACCTCATTATTACAGATATAACAGAAAAAAAGAAAATCTCAAATGGATAGGTACTTTGGAGAAAAAGATCGAGAAGTCAGGTAACAAATACTTTTTTACTGCATTTTTAGCTATTCATAAACAACAAAGTAAGCTTGAAAAATAAGAAATATCTGTTTAACAAAACAGCTCTCAGAAGTAACATATGACTGTGTTGTCCAGGGGAAAAAAAGTCATGAGATTGAAGCATTTTAGTAATTGAAAATGCACATAGTTGCTGGGAAACTTTCCAATTATATGAATGTGCAGTACAGCTTCAATTTTCTAAATGACAGATATAAGCATTGCATATTTCTTGTTCTATGTGGGAAACATATACTTCAATAAAAGATTATTGATATTATCAATCATCTCATCAGATAACTTTGTGATATCTTTTAGACATTTACAGTGTTTACTGTCTATTCATTCAACAATTTTAACTGAGAAATATTTAGTTACTCTCATAAGAATCAAGTCTTTCTAAAAGGAAATCAACAGTTTCATCCTAACGCTATGGGAGATTCAAATACAGTAATAGAAATTCACAGGAGAGTCCCTAAACTTTTCCTTATGGGAAAGAGTGGAGTTCCTTAAATATATATCACACAAGTCTTGTGGCAAAGAAGGAGTAGAGGTTTAAACCTGTAGATTCAGAGTGGAGATGGAAATAAGGCAAGATGGGAATCATTAAGACCAGTTCTGCTCTTCTAATCAGTTAGGCATACAAAAAAGAAGTTGCTAGTATGGTGAGATTTTAATTTTTAGAAAGTTCAGTTTTGGAATATGAATCTCAGCAGGATTCTTACCTTCACTTATACTACAGAGAGTGAAAATTAAATCTTGTAATTGGACCACATACTGGGGGAGTTTCTGTTGGATTAGAAAATTGAACATGATAGCTGGGAATCAGAGATGTCAGTTGGAAGCTGGACTGCTGGTTTCGTGATTCAGAAATGAAAAGAGTTCTTCCCTCTCAAATGTAAAAGAAACAAATTAGATCTATGGATTTATAAGTGTTGGTTTTAAGAAACCAGACATAATATACTTTTCTTGAACTCTAAGAACTTGCATAAAAGTAAAGAAAAAAATGTTTTTTCAGAGGGAAACAATAGAACACTGACACTAGAATAAAAGGACAAAATTACCATATTTGAGGGCTTTGCATTAGTCTATCTATGTTTATTGAAATATTATTTAAATAGACATATGTGAGAATTGGAAAAGTAAAGAAATAAAACAGATACATACTATAAGGCAGAAAGATGCATTTCTACATGTCCTGAGACTTGGCAAGTTGCTTTTTACTCTAGATAAACCTGATGGGAGATGAGAGTTAACTAATAAAGGGTATGACGATGATGTTGATTTTCTAAAAGTTACAGAAAAAGACCAATGGACAAAGTTGTTTAATTATAGTCCTCTGCCTAAACTATTTTTTAGGCTTCTATTTTTTAAGCTCTATTTTTTAAGCTTCTCTTTATTACCATAATTATTTCTTTTTTGCATTCACTTCTCTTCTTACCCTGCTATTGTTTATCTCCCTCATTTCTTGTGTGTATGATAGAAATTTTATTTTACATTCAATTCACTTATTATAATAAGCAAAGATCAGAGAAGATTTAATCTTTTATAACTGTAGTTTTCTCAATACTCTTACATTTTTCGGTTTAGATATTAGTTATCAGTACTTGGATTTATTAAACATTTAATTGAACAAAATCAGTTGTTTGTGTTATTGAGAAGAAAGATTATGGAAAAAGTGCCAAAGAACTTATATCATCTACCCTGAAATAAATTTTATATTGATTTGACCTTGAGCTATTTTATTATGTGAGATATTAAAGTTTCTTTAAACATAGAAAAAAATGTCAGATTATTGAAGCTTTAGTTCTTCAGTAACACCTGTTCTCCAGTGTGAAACATTTGTGCCACAAATCTTCAAGAAGAATTTTATGTTAATACCGACCTTTTCTTTCCTTGAGGAAAGCCTATTAAAAATTCACAACCTGCTGTGTTACTTGTAAATTCACAAGTAGATAAAGGACATGGCAAGATACATGACAATTAATGAAAATAGAACAACTGATACTCTGCTGCACATTTATAAGTCATTTTCCTATTATTTAACTTTCTAAATTTGGATGTGGTTATTATAACTCATTTGCTTATATTGATTAGTTTAATAATTAAAACTAAACAATCCATTGAATTTAAACAAATATTTTAGCAACAAATTATTTAATTAAAGGCTAGTAATTTTCAATGTGGAAGATTTCTGATAATTTTAAAACATTTCATGTAAAGCTTCATGTTCGTTTTAAGATACTTGTCTAAAACAAAGTTTGTATGCTAAAAAGGGTCTTGTGGCTTATATAGATTAAGACCACCTTTACCATTAAGAGGAAGAAACTGAGATCCAGTCAATTTTTGTCACATAGGAGTTAATTTAAGATTACACTTCAGGATGAGTTCTTTGTTGGTAGAAATTTTATTTCTTAATATCAGTCATTTTTATTTTTCAGTTTTTCACATACATTTGGAAATATAAAAGCAGTCAAAATATTGGTCTATGAAGTACAGGGAATTTAATTTGTCACCAAAAGGATAACTAATATAAAAAATTTATCTTGTATTTTCCTCCCTAGCTAGAAGAAAAATGACCAAGTTTTAAAATGTACAAAATTGTATCTATCAATCTGCCAGTAAAAGTCTGAGGAATTTATATTGTTAGGTGGGATTCTTCCTCATTCAGAATATTGATAGATTTTTGGATACTGGTTATCATTGGTATTTGGTTTGAGAAAATTAGAATTATACTTGTGGAATTATATTATGATTATATTTATAATGGTTAGATTATTAATAGTTATTGAAGTGGCTTCGCAGGTGGCACAGTGGTAAAGAATCTGCCTGCCAGGAGATGCAAGAAATGAAGGTTAGATACCTGGGTTGGGTCCCTGGGGAAGGAAATGACAGCCCACTCCAGTACTCTTGCATGGGAAATCCCATGGACAGAGAAACCTAGAAGGCTACAATTATGGGGTTGCCAATAGTTGGACATGGCTGAGCATACACAGATGGACTAGTTATTGAAGGACACATTTTGGTAAATGAATCAAAAGGACTATAAGAAGCACTATCTGCATTTAACAATTTCTCATTTGTGTGTGTTCATTAACTTCAAAATATCAGAAACTGTTGAATAGATTTTCTAACATACAATGATAATTTTATGCCTGCTGTTCTTTCAAACAGCCAATATATTCTATATTTGTTTTTTAAAAAATTCAGCATGTGGCAAATATGCTATGCTATTCTGGTACCATCATCATTAGCATTTTGCTCTAATTGCTCTAGTGACTAACATAATAAAACATTTGATATTATAATATCAAATGGAAGTCAAGGCATTGAATCAAGTAACTTTAAATTTGCATCCAATTAAAAAAGATAGTGAAGATGCTCTCACATCAGAATGCAGCTGAAAGCATACTACTGCAAATAGAATTTGGCCAGAAATAAATAAGTAGTTACTCATTTTGTTGAAAGTAGGGGAAAAAAGGGTGAGAGGGGTTGCAAATCCTGAGTGTGCAAAGTTTACAGAGTAAAATTGAACATTATTTTTCTATTTATGAATCCCAATGAAACAATTTTTCCTCCAAAAAAATAGAAATAGGGATGAGAAATAAAGCTTATCAATGGAATGGATTGCAAAACCAAAGATGATAGTTTAAAAATACCCCATACAGATGACTCAGATTAATAAACAATTTTCTGAACAATTTCTCTCTGGGACCAGAAGCAAGAATAGAGGATTAAGTGATTGATAGACAATGTTGTCTAAATAATTTAGGATCCAGAAAAAACTTAAGTGGTTGTCACCCGAATTTGACAGAGTCTCTAGAGAGCGCCTTCAAGTGTACAAACTCCAGGGGGTACCCACATTTAAAAACCAGAGATTCCTCTTCCATTTTGTCTTTTGAGAGTTCAGCCTACTGAAAGTTGGCTTTGTGCTTTTGGGCCACCTTAACTGGTGAGCTCAGTTTAGGATTATCTTGCATTTTGGGGGTCTTTTTTAGAAGTTGCTGGGAATTACTCAAGATCCTACAGCAGGTCGGATTTCTTAGCAGAGAGTGCTATTAAATTCTAGAAGACATCTCCTGCAAGGAATGCTGCCAATTCACGGTCACACGGTGTCTCAACTCATACATTTCTTTCTCAGTACTGTGAAGATACTAAGATTTCATTGAAGGCATTTATTTAAGTTTTATATAAACATACTTTTCTAGGGCATTAGCTGCTTCACAATCTTAAATAGTATGCATAACCCACTGTAGACATGTTCTTTCCTAATTATGTATTAGTTTTCCTCTCCAAAGAGAGTTATTGGGGAAATATTTCAGAGAAAGTTTATATTCTTTCAGAAGCCTGGCATTGTCTGTCTTACAGTTTTGAAAATCACTAAATTATGCAAAGTATTCCCTTGTGGTGTGAAAATGACATTGAACATTTCTCACCATATTTCTCTCCACAACTTGAAGTCTTCTTAAGCATCTTAGATTTGTAATAAAGGAATATATGTAAATAATGTCTAACCAAGTGGGGCTAGTGGTAAAGAATCTGCCTACCAGTGCAGGAGACACAGGAGATGCGGGTTGGATCCCTGGGTCAAGAAGATCCACTGAAGTAGGAAATGGCAACTCACTCTAGAATTCTTAACTTGAAAATTTCATGGGCAGAGGAGCCTGGAGGGTTACAGTCCATGGGGCCACAAAGAGTCAGACTGAGCACACACAGTGAGCACAAATACATGTCTAAAAAGATTAAGTATGTGCAAAATACTTAAAACCAAGAGATCCATTTTTGATTAATAAGGTCTACAGAAATCAGAGAAGAAATAATGAAGAGTGATCATCTCTTCTTAATGAGTGACACAGGCAGCTGACAATCTTTCCTTCCTCCTCTTAATCAAGAAAGATACAATGATATGAAGGGAAGGAGAGGGCTAGAGATACATATTCACAGAAGGAGTTTATTTAAATAATTATTTCTTGAATTGGATTGAACTAAACTAAATTAAAGAGACTAATGAGAACTCTCCGTGTGCCATTTTAGGACTTACAAGTTTTGGAGACTTTGCAACAGAGGCAGTATTTGAAGCTGTTGGATTTGTAAGGCTTGTAAAGCTGCTTTTATCTTGAAAATTATAGAGTGATAAGTACATAATTGGATGCCCAAAGGAGAAGGACCAGGCAACTGCCTGCTGTCTCTATGGGCTATGGGTAAGGAGGGGAAAATGAAAAGGGGTTTGGATCTTTACAGTCATTGCATTTTTTAAAGTACTGACTGAAATGACTGAAATAGAAATCCGGAAAAAGGGCTATGAATGCTATCGTAATCCCCCTCCCTCACAAATTCGTTTGTTCATGTCTCTGTGTGTGTGTGTGTGTGTGTACATAAAATATAAAAGCCATGTGATGTGCAGAATCAGGGGTTATGAATATGGCCCTAGACCACTAAATTAAAACCTTAAATTCTAGGTATTGAAGTAAGGAAAAGATGGAAAGAACAGATGAAAAATGGAAATTGAGAAAAGAATAAAAAAAAAGAGCTATCTAAACCAAAAATACAATATCTGACATTCATATATCTATAGAGTTTTTACAGCAGATTGGGTTAGTAAAACATAAGATTCATGTTTTGGAAGGTAAAAAGAGATTGTCAGCTTAGAGTTAAGTATATAGATAATGCAAACCTGAGATGAAGAAAGAAATAATCAGGAGAAAAAATTAGGATCATTGGATGCTTGTGAAATAAACTCAAAATGTGCAACACACATGAAACTGGATATCCAGGAAAAAAGAAAGGAGAATGAAATGAAATTATATTTGAAGGAAAAAATGGGTAAGAAGTTCTAAAAACTGGTGAAAGATACCGAGAAGCAGATTCAGTAAGATCTGAGAAACTCTGAAAGAGTAAATAAAAGTAAAGTGTTAGTTGCTAAGTCATGTCTGAATCTTTGCGACCCCATGTCTATAGCTGCCAGACTCCTCTTCTGTAGAATTCTCCAGGCAAGAATACTAGAGTGGGTTGCCATTCCCTTCTCCAGGGGATCTTTCCAACCCAGGGACTGAACCCGGGTCTCCTGCATTGCAGGCAGATTCTTTACTGACTGAGCCACCAGGGAAGCTCAAATAAAAGTAAAACAACAAATAATCCCATTATAGTCACATTTTTGCAATTTGATAACATAAAAAAACTAAAAGTTTTCAAGAGCAAGAAAGATACATTAACTTCAAAGCAGCAAGTATTAGTCTAATTGCCTGTTTCCAAAAAGATATGATGGAAGCCAAAACATGATAGAACAACATCTTACCAAAAATAACAAGCTACCTAAAATTCTACACTGTGCAGAAACAGGCTTCTTAAAGAAAGGTAAAATAAATGTGTTTTTGGACAAAAACTAAGGGTATTTACCCGAATAGGACCCCAATAGGTATTCAGTTAAAGGAATGTTAAACTGAAGTTTCTACAGAAGAAAACAACATCAAATAAAACTTGTGAAGGGAATGACAACATCAGAACTGCAATTATGTGGTAAATATAAATGACTACTGAATATACAAAACAATAATACTATCCTTGGATACTGGAATAAAGTATATGATGGTAACGTAATAGAAATGAAGAAGAGGGAATAAAAATTCAAAGAATTCTAAGTTTAAACTGGCTTGTGAAAATACATTGAAATGTGCAGTATTGATATGCATGTTTTCATATGATTATTATTCCTCAGTTCAAAGTTAGCATAATTTATCTTGATATCTTCCTACTTTCCCTCTGACCCCACCATCTTCACCCACCAAAAACACTTGGCTTTTATGTCTCGCTATAACTCCCAAAGGAAATGGATGCCATTATAATGGAATATAAAGAAAAACACAGAGAATAATGAAGCAAAAAGTGAGCACCAGGGTTCCATAAATGTCAATATTTTGCAAATTTATGTCGGATTCTTTTTGCTTTAAGAAAGAAAATAAAATTAAAATAAACTGTAATTCATCAGTTGAAGCCTTCTCTGTTCTTCCATTCCTTTCCTCACACCTTCATACATATAATCATCTTGAAGTTTATGTGCATCCTTTCTTTCCATATTTTATATGTTTGCAAAGTGAGTAATAGTACTTGTCCCAAACTGAATGTTTAATCTCAACCTTTCCCACTAATCAATTCTTCTCATTTTAGTAAACGGCATAATTATCTAGCCAGGTTTTCAAACTAAAATCCTAGAAACCATTGATTTCCCCCAATTCTACCCATTTATTCCATAAGCAAATCTTTTTGGACTGCAAATATATCTCCAACTGCTTCTCACAGCCCCCCACACAGCCATTCCAATACAAGTCACTATAACCTGTCATTAAATTGTTCACCTAGCCTCCACAGCTCTAGCTCCATCTTTCTATGGTTACTCTCCATCCACTAACGAGAGGCCATCATTTAAAAATACAAGTCAGTACATGCCCTAACTTTGCTCAAAATCCACCCATGGTTTCTCATCACACTTGAAAGTGAAAGTGAAAATGAAGTTGCTCAGTAATGTCCGACTCTTTGCGACCTCATGGACTGTAGCCTACCAGGCTCGTCCGTCCATGGGATTTTCCAGGCAAGAATACTGGAGTGGGTTGCCATTTCCTTCTCCAGGGGATCTTCCCAACCCAGGGATTGAATCCAGGTCTACTGGATTGCAGGCAGATGCTTTAACCTCTGAGCCACCAGGGAAGGCTTAGAACACAGTCTAAACACCTTACCATGATTCACAAGATTCATCGTGACGTAGTCCTGTCCTGCCATGCGGGCCTCAACTCTTTCCATTTTTCCCTTTAACTACTTGAAATCACATTGACCTTCCTGTTTCTTGAACATGCTGAGTTTATTCCATCTCCTGTTTTAACACTTGCTATTCCTTTGAATGAGACAAACTTTCTCACCTAATTTTAATAGGTGATTTCATGTATCTCTTTTGTGCTTTCATATCTTTTTTAAATCCCTTTGTTCCTCTTGTTCTGTCATTTTCTTCTCAATTTGTAACAAATCCTTTATATACCTGAATATTAATAGCTTCTTGGTTATATAATTGCAAGTTTCTTCTTTTAGTCTGGGAAGTTTCTTTTAACACTGGCAGTAGTTCCTTTTGTCTTAGAGAGTACTTAATTGCAACATACTTAAATTTATCAATAATTTATTTTATAGTTATTCCTTTTTGCATCTTATTCAAGAAATATTTCCTAACAAAAACTCATACTTATGTTTTCATGTAATCTCTGCTTTTAATATTTTTAAAGCTTTTAATTTGACATGTACCTCACTTTTACCATCTGGATATTATGTTGTGTGTGTGTTTGTGTGGTGTTAGGAATAGATCTAATTTTTTTTTTAAGGATTTACAATACATATTTATTAAACCACTGACTTTAATTCCAACTCATCAAAAATTTTTCTGTGTGCTTAGTCACTTAGTTGTGTCTGACATTTTGTGACCCCATGGACTATAGCCCTCCAGGCTTCTCTGTTCATGGGATTCCCCAGGCAAGAATACTGGAGTACGTTGCCATTCCCTTCTCCAGAAGACCTTCCCAACCCAGGGATTGAACCTGGGTCTCCTGCATTGCAGGTATATTCTTTACCATCTTAGCCAACAGGGAAGCCCTTCTGTATAAGCACAGGTATGCTTTATCTTATTATTATTTTTTTTTAATCTTAACTATTATGTAAACAGCCAGCTGAAGACCATCATAGAGCAGGGTCCCAGCTCACCTCCTCCAGTTACCTGATGCTACAGACTTGCATGGGCTAGGTGCTCATCTTCCTCCTCAAGTACGACCTCAACAACACAACCCCCCAAGCATGCCAAGCTGGACTTTCTCAGCAACCTGGCCACCAGTCTGATCTTCAGCATCATCCTAGTCAACTCTCCTTCATGGCCTTTGGCACCCAGAAGCCAGTGATGGACGTGGTGCCCCTGAATCATTCTGGACCGCAGACATCCAGCCCAAGGAGCTCCCTTGCCCCTGAGGCCCACTTCCTCTGACTCTCTTCAAACCGCCAGAACCAGGCAGATCCCTACTGGACTACCTCCCAGGATGAGCTACACATGGACACCCACGTCAGGCAGCACAGGCCCACTCCACACCTTGGCTGTTCCTTCTAGACTGTGAGGCAGTGAGGCCCAGGGGCAGGACTGGAGAGCCCCCAGGAAGGGTTGTAGCCACCCACAGACATGCTGCCGGCCCAAGGATGGGTCTAGAGGTCACAGCTTGCCTGCGTCTCAGGACATTTCCAGGAGGACAAGAAACAAAATTTTCTATATAACCAAGGGTATGTATTTTATCCCTCTATCTTGTTTCATCTGGCACCAATATAATATTATTACTATTAATTGAGTATTCACTCAATTTCTGAAGCTTTGCAAATGACTGCTAATATCAGTTCAAATAAGTACCCTGCCTTATCTGTCTTTTAAAAAATTGTCTTGGAGGTTCTTGGTCCTTAACCATATGTAGTTTTACATCAGCAGGTTACTTTCTTTTAAAAAGCAGAATAAATAATAAAGAACCAAAATCTTGCTAAAAAATTTATTGGTATTTCAGTGAATTTACAGATTAAATTGAAGAAAGTATCACTTTAAACATGAACTCTTCCTAGTCTCAAAAACTGCATGCATCTCCAAAGCCTTAGCTTAATCTTAAAAATACCTAGTGAGATTTTAAAAAGCCCAAATGTCTATACCATAACCTAAGTCAATTAAATAAAATTTTCTGGGACCTTCCCACGGGTCCTGAAGGTAATATAGTGTACTTCAACTTCTTTAGATACCTGGGGGCCTATAATTAGCATCCTAATCTCTGATTGCTGATGTTTTAAGTGTTTTAATACCTTAAGGAAACTATAAGTGCATATTCACAGTGGTTTCATGTTGACATATTGCATACTTTGGAAAGATTTAGGTATTTTATAATGACATATTCTATGCAGAAACCCTGAAGCATAAATTCTATCAAACATCTGAATAAATCATTCCTCAGCTAGTATATAAGAGAACTCCTTACTCCCACCATAACAAACTAGGAAAAATGGACCCACCTCAGCCTCAGTGGTAAAGAATCTACCTGGCAGTGAAGGAGATGCAAAGGATACAGGTTTGATCCCTGGGTGGGGAAGATCCCCTGGAATAGGAAATAGCAACCCATTCCAGTATTCTTGCCTGGAAAATTCCATGGACAGAGGAGGCTGGTGAGCTATAGTCCGTGGGGTCGCAAAGAGTCGGACACGACTGAGTGACTGAGCGTGCACACATGCAGCCCCTCAGAATTTTCCCAGCTTCTTAAATATGCTGAGTGGGGGTGAATTGTACTCAGCTTTTGGAGCTTCACTTATGTCTGCTGTTTATTAAAAACAATCGGCTTAAAATAATATGCCAAGGAGGCATATTTTGGGGTGGTGTATTTTGTTCCTATTCAGTACCCTTCTAAAACTCAACTTTCATTTCCTTTAAATGAAATGTATGTGACATTGACCTTCAAATGTATATATTTAACTCAATCCTCTCCTCTCAACTTCAGCTCTAAATATGCATCTGTCTTCAATGGGATGTCTCATTGACATTTCACATTTAACAGATCCAAAATTACATTCTTGCTTCCCTTCGGTTCCATCAAAATAACAAAAACTAACACACAATTCCATTACTCCCTTAAAGAAAAGAATATACATATATATACAGATATATATCTGCATTTACTAAGGACATATAGCTGCTCGTCAGTATAATTTTATATTTTGTTGTGATATCTAGCTCACTTTTTCCATCTGAATTTGTGGAACTCTGTTTGATCTCTAGTGATCTAAGGGCACTAGTTGAACGAATTCATAAAGCCTTCTGAACTAAACTTCGATGGGTGTAATACTGTTATCCATGAAGGACAGACATGAGATTGAGATATGGGGCATTTAGATGCTCACTCCAAGACTCCTTGATCAATTTTGTCTGTCCCTCTATCCCAAATGAAATAAGTTGCATAAATTTTTAGGAGTAATTGGTTACTGCAGCCAATTTTTTTAAAAAGTTTTTATTTTATATTGCAGTATAGCCAATTAACAGTGTTGTGACAGTTTCTGGTGGATAGCAAAGGGACTCAGTTATACATATATGTGTGTCCATTCTCCCCCAAACTCCCCTCCTATCCAAGCTGCCACATAATATTAAGCAGAGTTCCCCATAGCCAATGGATTCTTCATTTTGCTGCCCTTGCTAAACCTCCAATGCTCTCATCCCACATGGAGCCAATTTCCTGAGTATCAGAGGTATTAATCCCCTTTGAAGCCTTAAAATTAAAATTATCCATACCCCTTACTCTCAGCTTACCTAATTTTGACAAACCTTTTCATCTTTACTGCCATGAAAATAATGGAATTGCGGCAGGTATTTTAGTACAACCTTCTGCCTCTCAAATACACCCTATAAGATATTTTTCATTTCAATTAGACCCTGTGGCATCTGGTGTCCAAACATTATTTCCAAAAGGGTTAATCCATGTCACCTATTTGGAACATTTTGGAACTTTATAAGGGTCAGGGGTAATGCTTCTGGTCATTTGTCCAGTTTCTTAACAGATTTTTCCTAAAGTCCTTTTTATGCCTACTGGCATCACTAAACCTTCTATTGTTAGGTTAAGGAAACACTGTGGGAATTTACATGAACATTCTGATTCTAGGACTAGCTCAATACAAGAACTAACTAGTAACTTGAAGCATGTTGCCAACAGGTGAAAGGGGCATGATTTTCATCTATAGACAAGCTTTGCCATTACTTTCAGCTAGGAGACCAGGTGTACATCAAGGTCTTTAGAGGAAAGCACGCACTGTCAGCCAGCTGGGAAGCACCTTAAGGGGTACTGCTAATCACCTACTCTGCTATTAAAACAAGAAAAATCCCCCTGGATTTATACAAGCCACACCAAAATACAGCCACGTCTTGGGAACGCATGT
This sequence comes from Oryx dammah, assembly GCF_014754425.2. NCBI lineage: Eukaryota > Metazoa > Chordata > Mammalia > Artiodactyla > Bovidae > Oryx > Oryx dammah. The sequence goes on from NW_024070204.1 coordinate 22,638,242, forward strand.
ACACCCATGGTGGATTCATGTCAATGTATGGCAAAACCAATACAGAATTGTAAAGTAAAAAAAAAAAAAATACAGCCAGGTCATCATCACCAGGACAGCATGGAGAAAATCTCTACAGGCAACCTTAAAGTTAGCTTTTCCAGATCCAGTTCCCAGTCTCCAGAAGCAGCTGGTGTGGTGAAGCAGACAACTTTCCCCTAGATCCAGGGATGAAAAAACTTCACTTGCAGCTATTCCCTGCCTTTAAAGTCTCCGCATAAACAAATCAAAAAATAAATACAACATAACAAAGCAAAAGTACCTTTTCTTATTAATGAACACTATCCCCCCCACATTAATGAATCATTTTTTAGAAGGCTGGCTAGAGGTTGCTTGTTTCCATCTATTCCCCCTCTACACTTCTATTATGGGCTCTCTTTCAACCTGTACCTTGCTCTTATTAATTCTTTTTCAACAGGTCAGGGGCAAACCAAATGCCCCTTTATGTCAGTTTACTGGTCATGTTAAATAATCAATCTGATATCAACATCTATAGTACAAAAGAAGCTGAACTAGTTTTAATTCCTGCCAATGTGAATATGTAGTGGAATAAGTATGGAAAATGGGGAACAACAGGGTGTACTCTCCATGGCTAGAAAAACAGCAGTCTGCCTCTTTCTAGTGAGTTATCTGGACTCAGAAAAACCTCTACAGATACTCAAGGCTGTTCCTTGCCCTGATAAAGACAATAGGTGAAAACTTTTTGCTTGGTGTTGAAAACAGAGCTGCCACTGGACCTTTCCTGGGTGACATATCAGGGCAGCACAACAGTCAGACTCTGCGGCTTAGTTATATAGATGGTATCTTCCAACCTGCCAAGGAGTTGAAAAGTGACTCCAGTACTACTTTGTATGGCACAGATGTTTGCCAAATCACTAAATGCCAAGTCACCCTTGTACAACGTGGGGTTTCTCAACTGCTCTCTTGATTAGACTGTCCAATACCCCAAACTCTACACAGATGACCTCAAAATATGCACAAACTTGGTCAGATGATAAAACTAAGCTTTATTGTTGCCAAAGCCAAACTTCAGACCTGTATCAGATATTTTACAATCTGTTCTACTTTTACTAAGTGAAAGGAGTATATAAAAAGTAGAGATAATTACTTGGATACAAATATTACTAGTAACATTGAATTCTCAGGTCTAGGAAATTATAGTTTCTTTTCTGACCTTGCTTTTGAATCACACTGTCTTTCAATCTGTCTGACAGTGCAGAAGACACAAGAGACACAGTTTGGATTCCTGGGTCGGGAAAATCCCCTGTGGGAGGAAATGCCAACCGTTCCAGTATTCTTGCCTGGGAAATCCCATGGACAGAGAAGACTGGCAGGTTACAGTCCATTGCATCACAGATTGGACACGACTGAGAGACTGAGCACACACACAATGTCTTTATTATGCAGCGGCAAGATATATAAAAGTTTCCCACCTAAGTGATCAGGATGTTCTGGACTCAGATACTTACTTCTTCTGCCACCAGAAAACTCTACTTTAAATACTAACCAAATTACAAACTTGAGCTCCTTTGTCCATAAAGGTCTATCACAAAAGTGGTAGAATTGGATGAGAAGTCATAAAAAAAAAAAAAAAATCAGCTTCTATATCAACACCCCAAGTTGTTTTCAGTGTTGAGCACTTAAGTCTCAAACTTTGGAACTCATGAATTGAAAAAGGCCATCTTAAACCTTTCTATGGTAACAGAACCGGTGCTATGTCTACCTAAGCACTACTCCAGTGAGTAATAAACAGGTTAGCCTCTGTTGAACTCCAAATATTATGGTATACCCTTAAGATATAGGCTTCACAGGCAGCACAGTGGTAAAGAATCTGTCTGCCAATGCAGGAAACTCAGGAGATGCAGATTGGACTCCTAAGTTGGGAGGATCCTTTGAAGTAGGAAATGGTAACCTGCTCCAGTATTCTTGCCTGGGAAATCCCATAGACAGAGGAGCCTAGCAGGTTACCATCTATGGGGTCACAAAGATTCAGACATGACTGAGCAACTGAGCACAAACTTAATAGAAACACTGACTTCCCAGCAAGGAGGAGAGTATACAATCATTGGGAAAAATGCTGCTTCTATTAAAGAATACGAAACAAATACTGTCTAACTTATATCTATTCAAAGAGAAGATTAACACTTCCCATCAGATAAATGAAGCAGAGCCAATTTTATTGGACTGATCTATTCCTAGCATTAGGAGGCTGGGCTAATGGAGTGTGGGGAAATGTGCTTCAATTTGATCCTTTTTGTTTTTTTCATTCTCATTCTAATTTAAGTTCTTTTCTCCCTTTGCTGATCTCTTACCACTCAGCTACTAAACCAATGTTGTTTTCCACAGTCATCAGCTCGGCTTTATATATTCAGGACTAAGAAGACTTTATACACAAATCTTGCTACTTCTTCATTACTGTACTACCCAGAGCCCAAGCCCCTTTGTTTTTGCCAGTTCTTGAAAAAGTATTGTTTGTTTGTCTAAAAGGTATAAAAACAGCTTGCTTCAGTCATTTCTTTGAACCTTGTATCTTTAGGACTCCCTGGTACATCCAAAATTAAATTTGTTTTTCTCTTGTTAACCTGTTAAATGTCAATTGAGTAATTAGGCCAAATAACCTAGGAGAAAAATATTTTCTTACCTTGAATCTTATTTTCAACTTTTGTAAATATGATTAAGGTAGATTCTTAAAAACACAGAGTTGATTTTGGTTCTAATCCTTCAGTCCCACAGTGGTTAATTTTCCTTTCCAACACAATGTCTTTGACACCATTCTACTTTCTCCTTTCTTCACAAATATAAATTGTTTAAATTCTTTACTTTCTGTACTTTTTATCCCTTAAATTCAACCATAAACTCTTCCACCACTTCCTTAATTTCCTCTCAAGCTGCAAAGGCTAAATAGGTTTCATCTTTCTGAAGACAATTTCCCAGACCCTTCTTACATGTTTTGAAAGGGACTGTTTGAGATTAAAAGTTTACTTATATTAAATAGATGTTAGCCTCTGATTTTTTTTTCATCACAATCTTTAGTATGTTTTCTATTTTTCATTGTTTTTCACTCTGATTTTGATGTGAAATCCAATACTGAATACACATGCACTTTTTTGTTGGACAAGGAAATCAAGGCTGAGTTCTTTTTTTTTTCTTGACAATATAGACTACAACACTCTGTCATCTTCATACTAGTATCGCTGTTCTGAAATCTGCAGTATTTCTGATGCCTGATCTTTGTATAAGACTCATGATTCTGTGTTTCTCTGGGGGCTTGTAGAATCTTTTGTCTGTCCAGATTTCTGAAAATTCATGGTATTGTTCTTTTATGTTGTTTGTACATTTCTATTAAAATTGTAGGATACACACCAGGCTCTTTCATTCTTCACTCCTATACCATTCTGTTTATTCTAGTGAATTTTTTATTGATATGCCCTCTCTTCCATTCTTTTTGTTCTGGCCCTCATCGTTTTCCCCTTTAATTGTTCTTTAGCTTTGATCTTCCATCTTTTTGTCTTCTTGCTTTTCTTTCAATTTGTGTTCTGAATGTTACTCTCCATATCATCTAATGAGATTTTTATATTGTTATCATATCTTTGAATTCCAAGCATATATTTTTCTTCTCTGTAAATTCATTTATTTAAAAAAATATCATGTATATGTAGCAGACAGTATTTCCCACAGGTGATTGCAACAATATTTCTATTCTATATTCTCTTCCAAGAACTTAACTTCTCCCCCATCAAGAGGAAATGCCCAAAGCCCTCCTCATGAATCCCTAACAAGAGGTGTAATCAAGTTTCTCGCCTTTTGAATCTTGTAATAGACAGAATGTAGTCAGGGTGATGATGCATGACTTTTAAGGCTGAGTCAGAAAAAGTGAAGAGACTTCTACTTTGTGAGCTATAACACTTGAGCCAGTGAGTCACTGTGTATGCAGTTCTGTTGTCCTGAAGCTACCAGACACTGAGGAACCCCAACTGGGCATGGAGAGACCACATGGAAAAATACAAAGTCTGGGAGCCAGACAGCCCCAGACCACCCCAGGTACTCTACTCTTCACCTATCATTTGCCTGAAACCTCACAAGATGCTCAAAGCCGGACACACCCAGTCAAGTCCTTCCTAACATCCTGAACTATAGAAACCATGTGCCAAATCATAAAATTGCTGTTGCCATGGTAATTAAGTTTTCTAGTATCAGGCAGCAATGGCTAGCCAGAAAGGTAATCTATTTTATGAGTGAAACATGTTAATTAATATATAATAAGTCTGCATACCTGGAAACTGGTGCTTATTTATGAGCTTTTTCTTTACACATTCTCTAACTTCAAGTTGCTTTTCCTCTCTCTTTTTATTTTTCTATGATTTACAGTAACAACTTTCTTCAAATGTTTTGATGGATAATTTAACTAAATATATAATGTTATGTTCCAAATAATCTTTCTCTCAGAAAAGTTTAGAAATTGTGACATTTTCTTTTAACACTCAATACTGTTAATGAAAAGTTTACTCAGGACCTGATTTTAATTTAGTTATAGAAAAAAAATGATCTGGTTATATGGTATTTACACTGAAGATCTTGTCCATGTAGTTTTAAAATCATGTGATAATAATTCGAGAAATTAAGGTCCTTCACTTTAATGTTTTATGGGGTCTTTTCAGTCTGATCATTGATATTTTTCCTCAGCTTTGTGAAAAAATACTACATTGCCTAATATTTCATTATCTCTATATTTTCTGACCTCTGTCTTCTTCTCTCTCTCTGTCCTTTTCTCTCTTCTTGTTCTAGGTTTTCTGTTAGAACCTTATCAGACATTCTGGATTAATCCTTGAGTGTTTTATTCAAATAATAAATTTTAAATTTGGTTTGACTATTTACAATTTGAAATACATTTTTTGTTTCAAATAAGTCATTTTATAAAAACATCTTACATTTTCCCACTTTCTTAGAAGATAATTTGATTATTCTAAAGTTCTTTACTTTTCTCTGACTTATTTCTTGTTCCCCCAGAGATTGATGCTCTATTTATTAAATGAGGTTCTTCTTTTCTTTGTGTTGTGGGATTTTCTAAAGTGTTGGTGACATTTTGTTATTCTTTTACATTTCTGTAAAAGATTCATTAGAGGCTTAAATGACTTTTCTTCTTCCTTACAAGCTTGACCATGAGGACTACACGCTGTCCAAATAGGACTGTCAGACAGCCAAACTGTTTGCAAGCTGTGCATGGTGGCAGCTGCTAGGTTGCCTTGCCACACTTCTATAAATTTGGCCACTAAGGACATGATGAGCCCAAATCGACTTAGACAGTTTACTATTGTAAGTAGAGCAGACAGCTTAGACTTCAGGCTTATACAGTTCCCCTGGCTTACCGGGTCCCAAGGGCTGATGGTGCATCACAGACCCACTGTGCATATAGTGGGTCTGTGTCACAGGAAATCCCCGATTTCTAGCACTACCTTTATTTCCTTGGGATGTCAGAAAATCCTCATCAGGAATGAAAGGCAGAGGTTTTTAACTACTCTCCTGGAACATCACTGGGGAGTGAGCTATTTTCTATTTTGTTCTAGAATGTACTATTCTGTTTGTACAAATTAAGCAAATTGACTGTTAATATGGGGAAGTGAAGAAACATGAGGGATTTATGGAAGAAAAAAAAAAAAAGGTCTTCCAACAAGGATACAATCTATCTGGAATGAGAAATTTAAAACTGTGCAAATGGGAAGCATGTAGGTGAGGAGCTCCCATCTCCACTACTGTACATAAATATTAGGCATTAGTAATGCCCAATTTGAGAGCCATAATCACTTCTCGAAAGATATCTTATTGGATGCCTTGCTTCTGTTTAGTAGAGGTGGGAGGTGAAGGGGTAGGAAGGAGAAGACACCAAGGCAGCAGATTGTTCAGAAAGAAGTAAACTAACCAATGAGTCCAAATTAAAGTTGAAAGCATAATACTTTCAAATAATACTTCCATCTCAGATTTCTCCCTAGTGCTCTCATTAATGTGTGGACATTAATGGTGTCCATTCTGGACATTCTGTTCTGGTGATAAGGTGGGCCTATCGCAGTGACACACTACACGTTTAGTAATTTTTGTTCATCTGAAATCTCATCAGTTTATTCCTTGTGTTTCTTACATACACACATCATTTCACTTTCTTCTTCTTTATATGGGAAAGGAAATAACCAAGAGTGTTGAGGATATCATGTTGAAGGAAACTTACCTTGAAAAAATAGTGCATTATACTGAGTCAAATGAAAACTGTAGGCTCTAATTGCTCCACAAATAATTGTGGTTTACTTTATATTATTGAGTAAAGTATAACTGTGAAGGTTGTGTTAATTTTTATTTTTTGCTGTAGAATTTCCAAATTTGAAGGATATTTAAAATACAAAATGTAGTTGTTTTGTATGATTAGTTCAAGAGGTCTTTCTCATAAGGTTTAATTGAAACTATTATGTTCCATCTTTACTGAAAAATCTCTTAAAGTTCCCTTTAACACTAATGGTTAACAAAATTTTTGATGAACTGTTTATTAAATAATAATTACTTGAAAGATTTCTAAAAATTTAATGAATAAAAATTATAAGGAATAGATTTAAAATATTAATACAATTTAATAGAATATTTAATAAATCTTTATTACAGAGAAGCTCATTGGTCTATAATAGAGATCAACATATGAAAGTACATGTGACAATCTCTTATTAATTGAATATTATTTTTATTGCTACATATTCATAATTATTTCACATTCACTTGTTTTCTAGAGTTAATCACAAACATATTTTTATATATGCTCTCACATATCTGAAATGATTTAAAACCAAGGTGATAAATTTTTAATCTCAATATATTTTCATGTTTTTATTTTTAAAATCATAACTATAAGCTATATTTGAAGGTATTCTTCTTTTCAAGTTTGCCTAAATCATTTCCTTTGCCTGAATCCTGTGAAAATGTTAATGCATAGTTGTGGTGGTGATATGGTGACAGAGTGGATGGCCTTTGGGTGTTAGTACTGTATAGTACAGCTTTGAACACAGACCAGAATGGAGTTATTAAAATCTATTCCTCATGGAAAAAGGAGCCTGGAGGGGTAGAGTCCATGGAGTTGCAAAGAGTCAGCCACGACTGAGCATGCACATAGCAGGAGCATTCCTTTTTTATTTTGCATTTAATACTTTATTTTCTATATTTCAATTTAGATATGCTTTCTATTTACCACTAATATTCTAAAAAAAGTTTAAGTTGAAATTTTTTGCTTTTTTGGCATTACTTGTAATTTGATTTTATTGCCACTTACAAAAGGCTCACTATTTGTTCTCTTATTTTTATATATTAAATTATCATTCCTATTTCCACTGCACTGTTTTCAATTTATAGCCATTCTGTTATTAGTAAAATAGAACTGAATGCTGCTTGAATAAAGGGTTCAATATATATCTGTGTAATTTTGTGTTTAATCTCATTTGTGATCCTTTTCACCTTAAAATAAAAGCAACACATCATTAAAATTCCATAGTTTAATTTCATTATTCAGCTAACTTATTTGCTTGCATCCTTTAGTCATTAGTCAAGGGAAAAGGTAATGAGATAAATTTACAGAGCTTATTTCTAGTCAGTTAAAAAAAGACCTGAGGTTGTCTCTAAGAAAAAATAACTACTTCAGCTTCTGCAGCAACTGGATGACGTCCCAACTAAACATTCCCAAATGAATTGAACAATTACTTAAAAATTGTTACAGTCACTAAACAAAATAAGATGAATGGAATGGATTGAACATGTAACTAATGATGATTAGCGATTTTCTCAAGCAGGAATTTAACTTGTTTTTAACTCCTATGAGAAATCATTACATAAATTTTATATTTTGCTAAAACTTAACCAACCCTAGAATTCAAGATTCTTTTTTTAAAAAACAAGAGGGAAAGTATGCAAATAAAATACTTTTGTGCCTATTAGACTTGTATGTGATATTCAGCAAACTAAGCATGGGAAAGGAAAGTGAAAGTCACCCAATCCTGCCAGACACTTTGCAACCCCATGGACTATACAGTCCATGGAATTTTCCAGGCCAGAATACTGGAGTGGGTAGCCTTTCCCTTCTCCACGGGATCTTCCCAACCCAGGAATCGAACCCAGGTCTCTAACATTGCTGGCAGATTCTTTATCAGCTGAGCCACAGGGAAGCCAAGCAAAATAAGCTAGTAAAAGGAAAAACAAGACAAATTATAATTTTTAAACTGAAAGTAATGTACAGTGTAACCAAAGATTGAAAAGAAAAAAAAAAAGGAAAGTCTATCAACTCTTTGAGACCATATTGGTTACAGACCACCAAGTGCCTCTGTCCACAGAATTTCCCAAGCAAGAATGCTGGAGTGGGCTGCCATTTCCTTTTCCAGGGGATCTTCCTGACCCAGGGATTGAACTTGAGTCTTCTGTTTGGCAGAAGCACTGCTTAAGCACTGAGCTACCAGATTATTTAAATGTTAAAAATCTGTAAGACTTTCAATAAATAAGGTTGAGAATTACTTACATTCCTGGACAAATTTTTTTGTAACTGAAACTGTTTAATACAATGTTAATATATTTTATCATTTCAGGATATTGTTTATAGAAAAATAATGTACAATTTACATCACTAATTTTGTTTGAAACTTCACTGTTATAAGCTATGGTTGGAATTCTGAATTTTCTAGAATGTTCACAATTTCAAATATTCTTCCAAATTATTACTTATATTTAGCAAGTAAGCTCACTATTACAAAATAATTATAATAATTTAAGTAAAGTAATAAAATCTATTGGGATGAAAAACTTAAAAATCATAGTTAGTCTAGAGGACTAATTTAGAAAAATATATTTTTATTTTAGATGACCACACTTATATGGACAACACTATTTAATCCTCCAAAGGAATAGTGTATATTTTAAGAGATATTAAAATCCATGACCCTTCACAGGGTGTGCTTCTGAGATTGAACAATGAAAACAAATCAGAGTCAAGAAATAAAGATGTGAGCATAAAAAGTAGAATAGAAAAAGGAGCAGAGAAGAAAAGAAATCAAAGAAATATTATAAGAAGTGATATCCCAATTATTAAAATTTATATCAGTTTGGTTCAGTAAACTCATGTGTGCAATGTTAGAATTCAGGTGTTCAATGATAGAGAAGACTTCATTTTTACCCTGTGGGGATCTGTCAATATGAAAGATAACATATATTAGTTATCAAAATATTTTGCATTTATGTTTTATAAGATACAGTGTATTTTCTCATGAGCTTAGTTCTACCTCATTCAGCATCCTAGCACTTTTCTTTTATTTATTTATTGTTTTTTTTTTTTAATCTTATCCTTTATAAGCAAACATTTTGCTTAAGGTGTGTAGTTGGGAGGGTTTACCTAGTATGAAACATTTGTTTTAACTGGTCTTTTTTAGCAAGACGGTTCTCATAAAAACATACATTTGATTCCTTATTTTGTTTTACTAGGGCACACAAATAAACATGCTGTTAGGTATTAATGGAATTATTTTTCTCTTGTTTAGTAGAAATAAACTGGCAAAGAAAGAAAGCTGAGGTCATTTGACTCTTCAGGCAATTCATCCTATAAACTTACTTAACCAAGGTATATACCGCATCCAATTTTAGTAATAGACAGCTGTTGAAATTAATTATTTGATTGTGACATTTCTTAGCTATTAATCTGTGTACATAAATATATATCTGGGCACTTAAAGTATCTTAATGAATTACCCTTAAAAAAAAAAAAAAAACATAGGGCTACAACATGTATAGATTGACCTTAGATCAATATTTAATCAGCAAACAACACTTCCTTCAAACAATTCAGTACTGAGTTGAATCAGACCTTAGTACTTTACTTTAAGAAATGTGTTTATTGGAAAAGAAAACTCTAAAGGTTTCTGGTTGACTAAAAATATATCAGGGGCAGGAAAGAGAGTGTGTTCTTAAAATTTTGGGTACAATATTACAAAATATGGACGCATCTGAAAACAAAACAGTAAATTTAAGAAACAAAAAAATGATTGCAAGTGAGGCTTTGAGAACAAGGTCTGAATTTCCTAAGAGAGAACTATTACAGTCTTGTTTTAAATTGCTGTTCAAAAAATGGAGAATCAAAATTTCCATTTGGAACTGTTTAAAAATGAAAAAAAAAAAAACAAAACACCACAGTTCATTTTATAGGCCAGATTTCACTTGCTATACTGCTTTTGGCCAGAGAACAAATTAAATTTACAGTCACACATTTATTTCATGCTTCTAAAGTATTTTAACATATGTTTAAACTCATGTGGTAAAATATGACTTTTTACTATTCTGTTAATTTCATTTGGTTGCTGTTAAAGGGCTTACCAGTTTTCATTGCTTTATCTCCAAATTTATGACCGTCTAACTATTTCTGTCTTGCCTTTAATGTAACATTTGTGTATGATTTTACTTTAGTAATCTAAGATTCCAGCTGCTTAACTAAAGACAAGATTTTCTTTACTTTCTGTTGATTAAATTAAAAACAAGATGATGCTTCATTTGGAAATATTTCCAATTCTGTATCTGCGTGTATTTCAATACTCTTCACATTTCTTCTGGTTTCCATGTTTCCAGCATATTAAACAGGCCAGTAGGAAAGTATGTTGGGAAGAATACCCAACAAGCAACACAGCACATGGTCAACATGTAATTACTACTTATGCTGCCGCTTCCATTTCTGGGTGTTTCCTTTCGCTTCCTCTTTTCATTTTGTAATTAAAACTGCACTGAATTAAATATGCTTTCATTAGAAGTTGATGTGCTTTTTCATTAATGTGTGTCCTAAATTGCAATAATACTATGCATTTGAAAGGAGCTTGACAGATTTAAAAGAATTTGCATATTCATCTCCCAATTTTGATTTCCAAAATTATAACTCACATAAATAGATGTTATTATTTCCTTTAAAAATAGAGTAACTGAGACTCTGGGAGATTAGGTCATATTTTCAAGGAATCTTGGCTGATAATGTGCCCTGAAGTAGACACTCCAGGGTTCTTTCTTCTATAAATGGTTATCACTATTTTAAGAGTAAAGCAATTTCAGGTTGAAATTTATTGCTGACAGATTTATGTATTCAATAAGAAGTCTACCTGCAAAAATAAAATACAATGAAGTTGTATTTTCTTTCTGATGTTTTACATCTATTTACTGATTTGTTATTGTACTAGAGTGAATTAATCCAAGTTTCTTGATAAGATGGGCTTCCCAGGTGGCTCACATGGTAAAGAATAAGATAGTACCAGATTTGAATCCTAGCTGGGAAATTTATTAGTAACTAGATATAATAACTCACCTCTCAAAGCTTCAGTTTCCTCTTGATAAAGTAGGAACAGCAATCTTTTGTATTGCAATTGTTTATAAATTACAGTATGTAAGTTGTCTAGCAATAACTAGCATACATTATGTCCTCAATAAATGGTATTAAACTCATAAGAACAGATATTAATCATAATCTTAGCTAAAAGGTCAAGAAGCTATAATAAACAGAAATTAGTACTATTTTTATTATTTAATGCTTAAACATATTACATATATTTCATTTGTGTAACTATAGTGCTAATATTGTGTTTATGGGCTTCCCAGGTGGTGCAAGAGGTAAAGATCCCACCTACCAATGCAGGAGACATAAGAGACTTGGGTTCAATCCCTGGGTTGGGAAGATCCCCTGGAGGAGGGCATGGCAACCCACTCCAGTATTCTTGCCTGGAGAACCCCATGGACAGAGGAGCCTGGCAGACTACAGTCCACAGGTTTGCAAAGAGTTAGATATGACTGAAGGGACTCAGCACACACACACAGCACACATTGTATTTATACAAATAGTAAAATATGAATAGAACAGAAAATTCATGTCATTTTAAAGTAAAAAATAAAATCTCAGGCGGATTAAGATAAATTTCTGAAATGACTATAGTCACTTCAGAGATATGTATTTTATATAAATCTGCATTTGATTTGATGGATCACAGATCTAAGTGTAAACACAAAACATTTAGAATATAGTATTGGAGAAATTGTAAAGAAGTTTGGGTATGTTAGTTAATAACATTAAGGTACAATATCTAAAGAATGATCCATGAAAGAATACATTAATAAGCTGGACTTCATTAAAATCGAACGCTTCTGCTCTGCAAAAGACAATGTCAAGGGAATTAGATGCCAGAATGCAGACTGGAAGAAAAAATTTGCAAAGACACATCTGATAAAAGATATCTTAAAATCAACAGTAAGGAAGCAAACAACAAATAAGCACATGAAAAGATCCCCTACTTCATATGTTATCAGGGAATGCAAATTAAAATAACTTTGAGATACCACTACACACCTATTCGAATGCCCCAAATCTGGAACACTAACAACAACCTTGCTGGTGAAGATGTAGAGCAACTCCACCTCTTTGCAGCTGGGATTACAAAATAGTGCGGCCACTTGAAAGACAGTTGAAGGTTTCTGACAATACTACACATACTTTCACCATGCGATCCAGTAATTATGCTCCTTGGTACTTACCCAAAGGAGCTGAAAAATTATGTCCGCACAATACCTGCATGTGGAAGTTCATGGAACCTTCAATTGTAATTGAAAAAACTTGGAAGCAACCAAGATATCCTTGCTAGGTTGTTGTTCAGTCTCTAAGATATGCCTGACTCTGCGACCCCACGGACTGAAGTAAGCCAGGCTTCAATGTCCTTCATCATCTCCCAGAGTTTGCTCAAACTCATGTCCACTGAGTCAGTAATGTTATCTAATCATCTCTTCCTCTGCCACCCCCTTCTCTTGCCCTCAGTCTTTCCTAGCATTAGGAAATGAGTCAGCTGTTTATATTAGGTGGCCAAACTATGATGGGAAATTAAAGCAAGTTAATACCACAGCATAAAATGACATTAAGATTAATTCATCCCTAACAAATCCTGAAGAAGCTTAAGCTTGAAGCAACAAATCATAGTATTTTAAAGGCATGAAACAATGACCACAATAAGTAATTAAAAATAGAGATTCAGAACTTTAGGGAAGGCCAGGCTCATGTTTCTATTTCCATGCACAGAATGTTGCATAGGAATTTAAAAAACAAAACCAAAAAAAGTGCAAACATAAAGCACATCTGACTGAATGTTGACCAACTGAATATAAATCTTTCTGAGCATAGCTGATTGTTTGTCATTTTTGTTTACATTTTAGTAGATGCATACAATGAAATAATGTGCAACTGTTAAACAGTTAAATTCAATACTATAATTATATATTATATATTACCTTATAATATTATAAATGGTTAAAATACATTGCGTATTAAAAATAAAAATATATTAAAAGAAAAAATAAGTGTAATTAGTTTAACAAAATATCATTCATATGTTTTAATTCATATTTTAATATAGTATATTTAAAAATAACACATATTTTTAAAATACATATTGATTTTTATTAGGAACATGGAATATGCAAATTACACCTCAATAATTTGGAAATAATTTTATTGGAAAGATTTATGTTGCTGCTAAGTCGCTACAGTCATGTCCGACTCTGTGCGAGCCCATAGACGGCAGCCCAGCAGGCTCCCCCGTCCCTGGGATTCTCCAGGCAAGAACATTGGAGTGGGTTGCCATTTCCTTCTCCAATGCATGAAAGTGAAAAGTGAAGTGAAGTCACTCAGTCGTGTCCAACCCTCAGCGACCCCGTGGACTGCAGCCTTCCAGGCTCCTCCGTCCATGGGATTTTCCAGGCAAGAGTGCTAGAGTGGGGTGCCACTGCCTTCTCTGGGAAAGATTTATAGAGAAAGGTAAAATAAGTGGAGCTATTATCTTTTCTTCTTATGAATGTAGGTTTTCTTATTTTATTAGCATGTTAATATAGAATTACAAAATGCAAGCATGTCTCAAATTTAACCTCACCTACTTATTTTGCTTTTAGTCAAGATGCAACCAGAAACTCAATGGATTAAATGATTTTCCCATAATCATAATAATTATGGAAGAGCATGGGTACAACATGTCTCATAGTACACTCTCCAGAAAAATAGCTATAAAACTCTTATCCTTAACTGTGTGTTTTTACTTTATTCTTTCATTATAAGCAGCTTCAAAACCTTAATTTCTACTTATTCTACAAAATTCCTGTGGTTAATATCTCATAAGATATGAAAATGCATAATGATTTAACTGTAAGATCAAAACAGGAAATTTTCCATTCTCATCATCTCCATTTAATATCATACTGAAGATCTTAACCATCACAAATCATAAATAAAAATACAGTCACAGGTGTACTAACTGCAAAAGAAATACTTGTTAAAACATTTTAAACACAGAAATATAGAAAGTTGGAACTACAGTATAAAAAAATTATTTTTTTCTTAGCTATTTGAGTGTTAAGTTGTTAACTTATCAACAAGTGAATTCTCTTACACATCTCAAAGTTGGTGCACTTGACTTCAAACTTACCTTAAAGGCACAATAAGTGAGATAACATAAATAATATACAATAGATCAATAATATACAATAGATCAAATAATATACAAATAGATCAATAATATACAAATAGATCATAAACAGGCTACTAAATATGGTCAGCTGAGTTTTAACTAAGGCATATGACAAGGATATATAGATCCAACCAGTCTATTCTAAAGGAGATCAGTCCTGGGTGTTCTTTGGAAGGAATGATGCTAAAGCTGAAACTCCAGTACTTTGACCACCTCATGTGAAGAGTTGACTCATTGAAAAAGACTCTGATGCTGGGAGGGATTGGGGGCAAGAGGAGAAGGGGACAACAGAGGATGAGATGGCTGGATGGCATCACTGACTCGATGGATGTGAGTTTAAGTGAATTCGAGGAGTTGGTGATGGACAGAGAGGCCTGGCGTGCTGCAGTTATGGGGTAGCAAAGAGTTGGACATGACTAAGTGATTGAACTGAACTGATTGAACTGATGACATTTCAAACAGAAAAGTATTTTCATAAATTATGCTAGAACAACTGGTTCATTACATAGATTTCCATATGGAAAAGAAAAACAATAAAAAACTACATTTTATGTGTTATGATATACACAAAAATGTATAAATGATTGAGATGGAAAATATAAAACCATACATTTACCAGAAGAAAATATGGGGGAAGAATAATCTTATGACCTTAATGTAATCAGTATTTTGTTAGACTCAGAAAGCACTAACCATAAAAAAAGAAAAACAAAAAGATAAAACTGACTTCATTAAAATTAGAAACTTAACATAAAGAAAATGAATGAGCCAACCAGAAACTGGCAGAAAATTATTTTCAATAACTATATATCTGAGAAAAAACTTACATGCAAATATAAACAACTCAAGGCTCAATTATAAAATCTCAACAACCTAATAAAATAGTGGGCAAAAGTAGAAAAGAACTGCATAAAGGGATTATATGTATGTTATATAATCATTAACCATTTTGTGCAGCCCCAGTAAAGATGCTCAACATTCTTTGTCCTGAGGGAAATGAGAGAAATGGAAATAAAGGCCCATACTGCAATTTCACTGCACACTCTACAGAATGGCTCAATTGGCAATGACATTGCCAACACGAATGTCATCCAGAACATTGAACAATAGAACCTCTCTTAGTGCTGCTGCTGCTGCTGCTGCTAAGTCGCTTCAGTCGTGTTCAACTCTGTGCGACTCCATAGATGGCAGCCCACCAGGCTCCCCCATCCCTGGGATTCTCCAGGCAAAAACACTGGAGTGGGTTGCCATTTCCTTCTCCAATGCACGAAAGTGAAAAGTGAAAGTGAAGTCGCTCAGTTGTGTCCGACTCTTCGAGACCCCATAGACTGCAGCCCACCAGGCTCCTCCATCCATGGGATTTTCCAGGCAAGAGTACTGGAGTGGGATGACATTGCCTTCTCCTCTCTTAGTGCTAAGCGTTTAAAATAGTATATACAATCAGTTCAGAAAATTAGAATTTTTTTCACTAAGTTAACCATATACCTAATCCATGGCCAGGAACCTCACTTCTATGCATTTGCCAAACCCATAAACAGACACACACACACACACACACACAGAGACACACTCAAACATGTACACACAAAATGACCCAAACACTGATTAGAAGGTGACTGGATAAACAAGATGTGGCATACTAGTACAATGAACACCACTCAGCAGTAACAAAGAACAGACCACTGATTAGCATGCAGAAACTCAAAAAATATTATGCTGAGAAAAATCACATCCAAAGGAATATTTGCTTTATAAATTCACTTACATAAAATTCTAAATGAGGAAATATCAATTTTCTGTTGAAAGAAGTTAGAACAGTGGTTGCCTGTGGGTAGGAGGTTGACTAAGAAGTAACACAGAAATTTTCCAGGGTGATGGATATTTTACATCTTCATATGATTGCAGAGGTAGGTGCATTTGTCAAAATTCATCAAATCATATTTAAGGTCAATGTGTTTTGCTATAAGTAAGTAAATAATACTTTAAAATTAAAAAATGCTTTTCTTAAGATTTATTGATAAAGTCTAATATGCCAACAAATATTATCTCCCCATTCCTATAATCATGTTATTATGTATATATGTTTCTTCCTTTGCTTTTTATCAGTTATGTTAATATAGAATTATAGAATGTAATGGTATCTGAAATTTGTTCTAAGCCAAATAATGCAATTTTAGTGATAATAAAACCAGAAACCCAGGGAATTAAATTATTTTCCCATAATCATACAGGGAATTAGTTATAGAAGATGGATTTCAACATAGTTCTTGTGATCTACTCTCCCTAAAAATACCTACAAGGTTGTTTGTCTTAACTGTGTATTTTTTAATTTTGTGTTTAGCATGGTGGTGGTTTAGTCGCTAAATCTTGTCTGACTCTCGTGATCCCATGGACCATAGCCTGCCAGGCTCCTCTGTCCATGGGATTCTCCAGGCCAGAATACCTGAGTGGGTTGCCATTTCCTTCTCCATGAGATCTTCCTGACCCAGGCATCGATCCCAGGTGTTCTGAACTGTAGCAGACTCTTTACCAACTGAGCTACAAAGGAAGTCCCTTGTGTTTAGCATAAGCAATTTCAAAAACCTTTTTAAAAAGTAGGTATATTATAAAAATAAAGAATATAGAATATAAATCAAAGGTAAAAATATTAATATTTGAGCATAGAGAATATATTCTTAATTGAAAATAAAAATAATTCAAAATGAAATCATTTTAATCATTCCAGTTAAAAATGGGGGAAATAAATTGAATAGACATTTCTCCAAAGAATATATGCAAAGAGCCAATAAGTTCATGAGATAATGTTTAACATTACTAAATCCTGTGCTGTGTTGTGTTGTGCACAGTCATGTTTGACTCTGTGCAACCCAACCTAAACTCTGTGTAGACGGCCAGGGCCCTCTGTCCATGAAATTTTCCAGGCAAGAATACTGGAGTGGGTAGCCATTTCCTACTTCAGGGTATCTTCCTAACCCAGAGATCAAGCCATATCTCTCTGTCTCCTGCACCGGCAGGTGGATTCTTTACCAGTGCACCACCTGGGAATTCAGGGGTAAAGAATCCGCCTGCAGTGTAGGAGATGTGGGTTTGATCTCTGGGTCAGGAAGATTCCCTGGAGAAGGAAATGGTAACCCACTCTGGTATTCTTACCTGGGAAATACTATGAACAGAAGAGCCTAGTGGGCTAAGGTCCATGGGGTTGCAGAGTCAGACAGGACTTACCAACTAAGCAACAACAAACACCTGGGAGTCCTTAGGGGAATTCAAATCAAAACATCTGAGATCTCATTAGGATGCTTATTATCAACAAAACAGGAAAGAACGCAACAACTGTTGGCACAGTGTGGAGAGATTTGAACCACTTTCCATTGTTGCTGGGAGTATAAATGATACAGTCCCTGTGGAAACAATATGTTGCTTCCTCAAAAAATTAAATACAGATTCATCACATGATCTAGAAAGTCCACATCTGGGTATATATACAGGAGTACTGACAGCTGAGTCTCAAATATTTATTTCTATAAAATAATTATTCACAATAGTCAAAAGCGGTAACAACCCAAATGTTCACTGACAGAGGAATGGATAAATAAAATATGGTTTGTACGTACAACAGGATATTATTCAACCTTACAAAGGAATGGCTTCCCAAAACATGTTACAATATGATGAACCTTAAAACATTATGTTAAGTGAAATAAGCCAAACACCAAAGGACAAATATTGTGTGACTCATATGAGTTGCCTGGAATGGGCAAATTCACGGGGAGAAAATAGAATAGTGATTACTAGGGGCTCAGGTAGAGGGTAAAGGAAAATTATTGTTTCATAGATACAGAGTTTCAGTCCAGGTTGATGGAAATTCTCTGGATGGGTACTGATGATGGTTGTTCAAAACTATGAATGTTTCTAGGGCCACTGTTTTGTATACTTAAAAATATTTAGATGGTAAATTTTATGTTATATATTTTACCACAATAATAAAATAAATTATTTTAGAAACTTTTTATTAGTATACTAATTTTATTATAGCTGATATGTAATGCTGCTTATACTTATGTGAAAAGAAATGTAATAAATGTATGCTTCTAAAGTTTTATTGAGATATTTTGAAATTAACTTTTATTGTCAGAAACACAGCTTTGCCTCAGAACCATTAGAGTAATTTCTAAAATAATTTGTGCACATTTATATTATTTCAAATGACTCCATCCTTTTCCTAATTTCAATTACTTATTGTTACAAAATTTTAGTAGACTTACTAAACATATTTCAAATGCCTACCTTTTTTTTTCCCCCCCAAATTGTTATTCTTTATTGTGAGGCTATTGTCATTTGTGTATGTTTATGTGGGCAGATGTCTGCTTTCTTTGAAATATATTTTTGCCTGAAAAAGATCCAAATTTCTGTTGCACTGTGAATCCATTATTTTCCTAGAACTATTAATCTGCAGAAATTTTTGCCTATGTTTTTAACAGTGACAGAAGTCATTGTATTCAATTTTGTTTTCACTGAAAACAATAAGGCTAAAAATATTTATGTGGGGTTTGTGTAGAGTCATCAGCCCAGTTCTGCCTGGAAGAAGGGAATGTTGCTCCAACTGTGTGAAATCACCTTCAAGAACTGTCTCAACTTCAGAGAGCTATCTCACCCAAAGTTACGTTTGTGAGGGAAGTTCACATCCCTAATCTGATGGAGACAGAGGTGTAAGGGCCTAGCCATTTCAATCCTACAGCTGATGGGATATTTAAACTCCAGAGATCCCAAGATGTGGACTGAGGTGATAGGGCCTGCATCACTTACTAATTCTCTTCATTCTCCTCATTCTCACATCTCTCTTCCACAAGTGTTTATGCCTAAGAAACTCCTCACACATGTTTTGAAAGGTTATCTCATGCAACATGTAAAATACATACTATTGTTGACTGTTATCTGATTACCGCTAAAATTGACACAGTAAACTGTTCTCTGCATTTTTATCTAATCATACCCAAAATTTAAAGACCATTTCTAGAGAATATCTAGAAAATATCTGCTTGGGATACGTTTTTCATCTAATTTGCTTTGGAACCATTTAAGTTTTTCCAATAAGGAACAATACTACTCTTTTGAAAGGTTTGAAATAATATTGATTTTGCAAAAGGAAGTTATGATCTGGCCAGACTCATGGTAGTGTGAGATGAAGAATTTATTCATAGCTGCTGATTTTGAAATCCTACTAGCTTATTACCTATTTTAATAAAGATCTATTTCTGATCTAGCCTTTTTCAAAATGTGTTCTGAGAAGAAGAAAAGAAGCAGTGTCCATTAGCTCATTCCATCTCCTAGAGGTTGCAAATTACTGGAAGAGGAATTTTGCATCAGAAAAGACCCAGTTTAAGAGTCTGGGAGGAGAATCACTATTCAATCTTATTTCATTTTATTGTGGCGTTCATCATAATTAGCATTTCAGTGGTCAGTTGTGGGTTGCATATATAGGGTAAGTATATTAATAAGCTATATGCTCCACTACATTTTACAGTGAAATTCATGATGAACCTTGACAAACCTTGATGAAGGGAAAGATTTTAAGAAGTTGGACAAAAAGATGTGAGAAGTAACAGAAACAGCTTTAATTAAACTAAAAAAAAAAATTTGATTAATGCTAAAAGCCATAGGGGTCAGCATTAAGAAAACACTTCAGAGAAAGGAAAGAGTGAACAATGATATGAAAGGAGAATAAACTAAGTCAGAGGTCAGGCAAGCATTATTATTCAGCTTTGAGTCAAAGTCAGTATAAGAACAATGAAAAACTTAAGAGGAAATTCCATGAGATCCATAAGAACTGAAGTTAAGACACTGGTTAGAGTACAGAAATAGGAAAGCAAGCAAGCAAGAAATGACTAATGTTTATTGAGTATTTATATCATGACAGAAAACACTTAATATATTCCATAAATTAATATATTCAATACTATGTTCATGAAAAGAATGTTGCTGCTGAGTGGTAATCTTTAGCAACTAACTCTCTGGAGGAAGGAGGCCTGATTGTTACAGTCTGCCAATTTCCATGCTGTAAATACCATACCATGCTCAGTTTAAAACTACCACCAAGACATTAGCAGGCATGGGATCTAGTAGGCATGAATTAACTCCAGCATACTACTACTTCTATGTCTAGTTTAAAAGTGAAAAACATAAATACGAATTATAAATCCAGGCAGACAAGGGTGGACTTTATGTAAAGCTTTTCTGATTCAAAACTCCATGATATTTTTACTAAACCAGTCTTTAGGAAAACCAAAATAAAAAACAAAAAATTGCTAGAATGGGGTAGAGAAATCATATATTCCTAGTACTCTGGCTGGGCTAGAAGTTAAAATTAATTAAAGGCTTAAAATCACCTGAGAAACCCAAGAAATGGAGTTAGAAGAATAAAATCCACTACCCCCTGGACATCCAGAATGAAGCTTTTGAAACTTGCTTCACAACTCTTAGTTTAAAAAGAACAATATGTAGAGAGGATTTCCCTCCAATAGAGTATTGTAAAGTAAAAATAATAATAATAATAATAAAATAAAACACATAAAGAAATCTAGGAGATCAAGAAGGAAAAATGCCAGCCTCATGTTTAAAGAAACCAAAGAATGCCCTAAAGTTACCCATATGTGGTAAATTTTTAACTGACAGGAGGAAAAGACACTAAGAAAGAATACTTGGAGCTGAGGATCTAAGAAAATTTTGGCAGAATTCAAGTTGACAAAATATTTGATATTACATGACAAAAAAAAAAATCAAGACCCTCTTATTTAGCAAAAAGGGAATGGCTATATGGACTAATGACAAGAGTAAAGAGGATTAGTCTTGACACATAAATGGCAGGTAAGATGAATCAAACAAGAAAGTCATAATTTGGAGGAAACTATGTTAGCATGAGACTGATGAAGGAAAAGAAATTATATTTTGAAAAGTCTGAGAGCCACTAATTTGAGCTGGCTACAATGAAGTAAAATTAAACAAATGAAAGCCTTGTCTCTTATTCACACCACACTCACATTTTGTTCACATCATACTCACATGTACACAGAATTACTGACTTGCACTCTTATCTCTGCTTCACATACTGCCTGTAAATAACTGGACTAGGACAAACATTATAATAATTGATTAGTAGAAATAGACCAGCTTTAAATCTGAATAATTGCACTAGAATAAGAAAAAAAGAGCAAAAAATAGGATCAATGGACAAATACAAAAAGTGGTTATCAGGATATTATGGTGCAACAAGCATGTATTTTGTTTTATGAAAACAATTCAAAGTATAAAGCAATTTATGTGAAATTCCAAAATACCATACAGATAATGATTTACATAATAAATTATTTTAAACCATATAAGAATGATGAGCACAACATTCAGGATAGCAGGAATTAATTATTTTTGAAAAAGTAACAGAAAATCAGTTTCAAGAAACAAGAGTCCAAATATTGACATAAAAGTTGATATTATATAATCTAAGAACAGAGAAAGGGATTAAAATATAAATAGAATTCATGCAAAAAGAATGAAGAGAGCAAAATGGGACAACAATAAAGGAAATAAAATAGACAGTAGAACTTGCTATAAACATAGTAGATAAAAGAGAAGACTATATCTGGAAAGAAAGCAAAGTGAATTAGAAAAAGTAAAAAAGATTTAGCAAGAATAAGCTGAAAAACAAAAATCATATGACCATATCAATATATGAACAAAATCTTTTGACAAAATACAACACCCATTCATGTTAAAAACTTTAAGTACATAAAGAGTAGAGGGGAACTTCAACCTAATAAAGACTATCTACAAAAGCCTACAGTTTACATCATACTTAAAGGTGGAAAACTTGAAGCTTTCCTACTAGGATCAGGTACAGTGAGATGATGACTCCTCTCACCACTCCTTTTGACATGATACTAGAAATTTTAGCTAGTGCAATAAGACAAGAGAAAGCAATACAAGGTGTACATATTGAGGGAAAAAAATAGCATTATTCATAGATGACAAAACCAACTATATAGAAAATCTGAAAGAATTAACAAAATGTTGTTAAAACTGATAAGTGATCATAGCAAGGTTGCAGGATACAAGGTTAACATACAAAAGTCAATAATTTTCCTATACACCAGCAATGTGTAAGTAAAATCTGAAAGTAAGGACACTGATATCATTATATTTGTTGTTGTTGTTGTTGTTGAATTGTTAAGTTGTGTCTGACTTTTTGGGACTCCAGGAACTGTAGCTTTCCAGGTTCCTCTGTCCAAGAGATTTCCCAGGCAAAAATACTGGAGTGGATTGCCACTTCCTTCTTCAGGGGATCTTGATGCAGGGATCAAGCTCACATCTCCTGCATTGGCAGGCAGATTCTTTACCTCTGACCGAGACCCAAGGGAAGCCCCAGTATCATTACCAAAATTAAAAACCTATATATAAATCTCAAAAGGACGTACAAAATCCACAGAATAAAAACTAAAAACATTCTGAAGCCTGAAATCAAATAAGAACTAAAGAAATGAAGAGAAATTGTATGTTCATGGATAGAATCAATATCATCAAGATATTGGTTCTTCCCAACTTGATCTAGAGATTCAATGCAATCTCAATTAAAATTTCAGCAAGTTATTTTATGGATAATGACAATGTTTATATAGAGGGGCAAAAGCCTTGGGGCCAAAACAAAACTTAAGGGAAAGAATGAGATTGAAGGACAGACACTATCTGACTTTAAGACTTATTATAAAACTATAGTAATCAAGATAGGGAAGTATTTGTGCAAGAAGAGACAAATAGATCAGTGGAGCAGAATAAAGATCCCACAAATAGACTTACATATATATTTAACTGGTCAGTGATATGGAGCAAAAGCAATACAATAAAGATAGTCTTTACAACAAATTGGTGTTAGAATAACCAGGCATCTACATGCAAAAATTAATCTGGACACAGACATATATCCAACACAAAACCAAACTCAAAATGGACCACAGACCTAATTGCAAAACCATCCATCTCCTAGAAAATAACATGCAAGAAAACCTCAATGACCTCGGATATGGTGATATATTTTGGATATAATACCAAAGGCACATCCATGAAATAAATAAATGACAAGCTGGACTCCATCAAAATTAAAAATGTCTGTTCTGTGAAAGAGAAAGGCAATTGAATGAGAACCCAGGCCACAGACCAGAGGGAAATATTTGAGAAAATGCTGTTTTTGATAAAGGACCAGAACACATGAAGAACACTTAAACATCAACAGTAAAGCAAGGAACTCAAGCATAAAATAGGTCAAAAATCTTAAGAGACACCTCACTGAAGAAGATACACAGATAGGAAATAAATATATGAAATGATTTCCCATATCATATGTTATCTGGAAAATACAAAGCTAAATGACAATGAGATACCACTATCTGTTAGACTGGCCAAAATCTAGAACACTGACAATACCCAATTTTGGTGAGGATGTGGAACAACAGGAAGCCTCATATTTTGATAGTGGGAAAGCAAAATAGTACAGCCAATTTGGAAGACACTTTGTTGATTTCCTACAAAATTAAGCAAAGTTTAACCATTTTGATCCAACTCACTATTTCAAGGAAGGAGTTGAAAACTTATGTTCACAAAACATGTACACATGGATGTTCACAAAACACTTAGACATGGAAAACTTATGTTCACAAAACACCTAGAAGCAGTTCTCTCTATAAATGTCAAATCTCAGAAGCAACCAAGATACCTCTCAGTAGGTGAATGGATAAAACTATGACACATCCAGACAAAGAAATATCATTCAGCACACACACAAAAAAAAAGAGCTATGAAACCATGAAAACACAAGGAAGACCCTTAAATTCATATTACTAAATGAAGTAAGCTAATTTGAAAAGGTTAAATACTGTGTGACTCCAACTATATAACATTCTGGAAAAGACAGAACTGGAGAGAGTGAAAGGTTACTGGTTGTCATATTTAGGGGATTGGGAGGGATGAATAAGGAGAGTATTGTCCCTATGATTTCATCACAATGATATGTGTCATCATATGTTGCCCAGACTCATAGCAGCATGTACAGCATGGAAAGTCAACTACAAAGTAAACTATGGACTCGGAGTGATTATGATGCGTCACTGTAAGTTCATCAGTCATCACAAATGCACCGCTCTGGTGGGGGATCTTAATAACTGGGAGGGTATGCACAAGTCAAGGCAAGGGATATATGTAAAATATCTGCACCTTCCCTCTCTTTTTGTGAACCTATACCTGCTCTTAGAAAAGGCTTAAAAAAGCAAATTTAAATAAAAAGGAAATAATTTATGAGAATAATTTTATAGTGAAGATGCCATTTTAATCCAATAATCATAGTGATCACCAAGAATGGCACAATTTGAAACCTTGCACCCCCTGATAAGAGGCAATGAGAACAGAATCATTTGCGTGATTTCCCGCTAAAGAGGCATAACCCAAATCTAATCATGAGAAACCATCAGGCACACACAAACTGAAGAACATTTCAGAAGATAAGTGGCTCGTAATCTTCAAAAGTGTCAGGATCAAGAAATCAAAGAATCATTGAGAACTATGTCAGAAAACAGAAATAAACAAAAGAGGCATGACAACTAAACACCATGTATGATTGTGAACTGCCTCCATTTTCCATAAAGAATGATACTGGAAAAAGTGGCAAAATTTGAATGGAGTCTGAAGTAATGTCTATAATGCACCAGTGTTAATTTCCTGATTTTGATGGTATATTGCGGTTATATAGGAAATAAACACTAAATTACTTGAGTTTGGAAAAACATGATTTAGAGAGAAATGAAAAGAATGAAAGAAGTTGCTTCCAAGAAGAGATCAGAACGAGGGAAACAACTTAGAAAACAAAAGAAATAAATAATTTAACTCCATAAAAGTAACTGAATAATTTATTTACAGATACACATTCAAATGGTAAAACACTGCTTATACTAGGGAATATATATTTGCAATTCCTAATAAAACTCATAGGAAGAGACCTTCATTTTCAGAAATGGTAGAGAAATTAGTTGGAAAAATTATGTTAAAAACAATTTGAAATGCTGGAGAGAATATAAACAACAGTTCTTTTAAAGTAATAAAGATAAGACGAGATGACAGAACCATGCGTAATGGGAAATCAACAACCTAGGTCACGTATGTCTGTAAGTAGAATAGCAAATCATAAAGCTGCTTTTACTATGTGAATATGTTTATAAGAGAAAACTTGGTTTTCACGTTTGTTGCACTTCTTGTGTAACAGGTACACAATTCAAGGCCAAAGATGTAGACTCAACAATCAAACACTTAACAGTTAAAACCAGTTGCTCATGCTATAGAATTAGAAAGAAAATTACCTTACTGTAAGCAAACCTGGAGGAATAGAGGGGAAAAGGCATAAATAATTAAAGGTAAAAAAAAAAAAAAAAAAAAAACTGATCATGACAAGATGAGCCTCAACAATATTTTGAGCCATATTAATTTTTTTAAGTAAACCAGAGAACCTTAAAGATAAAACTTGAAAGAAGTCAGAAAGAAACATGTGAATTATCTTCAAAGAAGAAGCAGAGGTTCAGCTGATTTCTCAGAAACAGCAATCCATTCATAATCCAGGGAGCAGAGAAATGCTACTTGATATGGCTATCTCTTTCAAATTCTGTAACCACAAAAATTAACTTTTTAACACAAAGCTAAAAATACCCTCAGATAAAATAAAGTTGAAGATACCATCACTAGCATATATACTAATGAATATACTTATTTCATAGCAAAGTCAGATGATCTCTCACTGAAAGTCTAATATATAAGGGGGAAATAGTGAAGCAAATGTAAAATGTGTGAATAAATCCAAACAAATAAGGAACATAAAAGTCAATGACAGTATAAGTCAGGTGGACAGGAAGTAAACAGTGATAAAATATTCTGTGGTATTTTTACAATTCAGCCTCCAGATAACATTATATATTAAAGGAACTCTAAAGATGTTTCACAAGAAAAACACTTAGGAAGGAATATGAGAATCTGGTCAAGGCACAAAAAAAAAGTTCATGTATATAAGGAAAAGAATGTAAGCACTATTCAAGCTACTCTTTCTTTAGAAAATAAAATTATTTAATTATCAATGTTTTTAAATTATAGTGTAATTTCTTTTAAATTATAGCATACTAAATAATATGGGTTTTATATATTTTTTATTTCCTGTACATTAATAGCAAATATTAGATAGGTTTTGAAGATTTGAAAAAAAATTCTAAGGTAACAGAACAGTTTTAATTTTCCTCATTATTAAAATGATATTGCATGGTTTCGCTTACACAAACCTTTTTATAGTCCCATATGACCATAGAAAAAGAGAACTTTCTGTGCTGTTCCTCCTTAAAAAGCCTCTAACACAGGCTCCACATACTTTTGTGTTTGTGTGAAGAAGCAGAAAATAAATATTTTAACTTTGAGGGCTACACACAATATCTGCACCATAGCCTTTCTCTTTTTCCTCTTAAAAAAATATCTAGCCTTAAAAACATATAAATTCTTTTTAGACCATGAGCTAAGAAGCCTTCTAGATTTAGCCCATCAGCATATATGTCAAAATATTTAACAGATGCCAAAAATGAAATTTAGAAAAAACTAAGTCAAGAAGGAAAGAGCCTGAGAAGTCCTATAACCATTAAAGAAAATAAGTCAATAGCCCACATTTCCCTATAATAAAACAATTGTACAGAAGAAATTTCTAAATGAACTCTAGATATTATTCATGAAAATATTAATACTGCATACACAAATTATTAATATATAAGGTAGCAGAAAAAGTGGTAATACTTTCTGCCTCATTTTATGTGACTGTCGTAACTTTGATGTCTAAGTATAATAGGAACAATAATTTTACTGAGTGATATCTTGTATGAAAATGAATGATTTTATTTCCAGTATGATCCAGAAATCTGCTGGGCGTAGACACTGAGGAAACCAGAGTTGAAAGAGACACGTGTACCCCAGTGTTCATCGCAGCACTGTTTATAATAGCCAGGACATGGAAGCAACCTAGATGTCCATCAGCAGATGAATGGATAAGAAAGCTGTGGTACATATACACAATGGAGTATTACTCAGCCATTAAAAAGAATACATTTGAATCAGTTCTAATGAGGTGGATGAAACTGGAGCCTATTATACAGAGTGAAATAAGCCAGAAAGAAAAACACCAATACAGTATGAAAGTGAGAGTGAAGACGCTCAGTCGTGTCCAACTCTTTGCAACCTCGTGGACTGCAGCCCACCAAGCTCCTCCATCCATGGGATTCTCCAGGCAAGAATACTGGAGTGGGTTGCCATTTCCCTATACTAATACATATACATGGAATTTAGAAAGATGGTAACAATAACCCTGTATGCAAGACAGCAAAAGAGACACAGATGTATAGAACAGTCTTTTAGACTCTGTGGGAGAGGGAAAGGGTGGGATGATTTGGGAGAATGGTACTGAAACATGTATAATATCATATAAGAAATGAATCACCAGTCCAGGTTCGATGCATGATACAGGATGCTTGGGGCTGGTGCACAGGGATGACCCAGAGGGATGGTATGGGGAGAGAGGTGGGAGGGGGGTTCAGGATAGGGAACACGTGTACACCAGAGGTGGATTCATGTTGATGTATGGCAAAACCAACACAATATTGTAAAGTAAATAAATAAATAAATTTAAATTAAAAAAAAAGAAAATGAATGATTTTATAAAAGTAGAAATTTTAAATGAAGAAAGAGCAAATGGAATTTGACAATATAAAGCTTTATATCATTACCAGTGTGGCCTATTTCCAAATCTTCAAGTTTAGTTCAAATAAGAAAAATAAGGTAATCCTTTGGTAACATACTGAAGGAAAAATAAACAATTCAACAGATGGATACATATATTTGACAATATTTCATACTCATTTATGATTTAAAAGCATAGCAAACTAGGATTAAAAGAAAATTCTTTAGTCCTATAAAAATATCTTTTAAAACAACCTTAAGAAACTTCACAATTGATGATAACATGTTGAGCACTGTGCTTTTGAATTGTGGTGTTGGGGAAGACTCTTGAGAGTGCCTTGGACTGCAAGGAGATCCAACCAGTCCTTCCTAAAGGAAATCGTTCCTGAATATTCATTGGAAGGACTGAGGCTTAAGCTGAAACTTTATTACTTTAGCCATCTCCTGTGAAGAGCTGACTCATGTGCAAAGACCCTGATACTGGGAAAGATTGAAGGCAGGAGAAGAAGGGGACGACAGAGGATGAGATGGTTGGATGGCATCACCAACTCAATGGACATGAGTTTGAGTAAACTCCGGGAGCTGGTGATGGACAGAGAAGCCTGGTGTGCCATCATCCATGGGGTCACAAAGAGTTGGAGACGACTGAGTGACTGAACTGAACTGTTGAGCACTTTTTAAAATTAAGAACAAAATATAGTCCCTCTCATATCATCTATTCAATATTCTATTGGAGTTTTTTTCAATGCAGAAAGACAAGTCAAAAAAAAGTTGTTCCTTTTTTTTTCTTTGATCCAACTCACACTCTCCCCATCAGAGAGTGCTACAAAAATTCCCTCTGCTTCATAGCAAGACTCTAATGTTCCCTGTGTGTGACTTTTACAATTTCTCTCTCTCTATCCCCTTTAAGATCCACTATGGTAAGAATTCTGAACCCACATCATTGGAACCATAAAGGTAAGTTCACCTAGAATCTCCATGAAACTAAAGTCAATAGGACTCTCCACGTATTTGACTTAGCTGCTGTTGACTCCTCTCCAAATATGTTCTTTGCCAGTCTTCTAAGACACTCCAAGCTCTTAGTTTTCCTCACAGTTCAAAGAATACTCTTTCTTGGTTGTATTTGTTATTTTCTGTTCTTTTGTCCCACATCTTCCTCCTTCTCACACACACATCTTAATGTGGGTTTGTTCTTGAAAGCAGCTTTATTTCACTTATGACTACACTTACTTTCTTGATGTCTTACAGTCCTATCTCCCATCTATATGCTGATGACTTTTTAGAGACCAGTTTAGAAATCTTTCCTGAACTCACATAATCACAAAATTCCATTTATTTTAACATATCCAAAGATGAACTCGAGGTTTTACTCTTAATGCCCTACCACTGCAAATAAAAGCAAGTCAATTTTCAGTTGCTCAGCCCAAAATGTTTTGAGTCATCTGTAACAATGCTCCCTAACATCTATGCATGAAACTACACCAATTTCTACTGTGCCAACTTTAAAGCCAGAAGTCAGACTGATATTTTAACAAATTATTTCATCCAATGTCAATCTTCTGCTAAAAATTCTGCAATATCATCCCATTTCAACTCATAGTCAAAGACAAAATACAGTATCTTATGTCTTTGCTTCCTATAGCTGCTGTAAAATCACAAACTTTAGTTACTTAAACCACCACAAATTTATCCTCTTACAATTCTGGAGGTCAGAAGTCTAAAGCAAGGTGTTGGCAGGGCTCTGCTCATTCTGGAGGCTCCAGATGAGACTCTGTTTCTTTGCCATCTCCAGCTGTTGGAGGGTCTATGCATTCCTTGGCCCCTGTTTTCTTCCACATTCAAAGCTTGTTACTGTAATCTCTGGTTCCATTGTGGCATCGCTTTCCTTTGATTTTAACCTTCTTGCCTTATTCCTACAGGGAACCATGGGACGACATGGGGATCACATAGGAAATCCAGGATATAATCTCTCCTATCTCAAAGCTTCAAATTTACTACAGCTATAAGTCTCTGTTTGCAATTTAAAATAACATATACACAAATTCTGAGACTCAGGATGTGGATATCTTTGGATGTCAGAGGATGAGTTGGCTGGATGGCATCACCAAAGCAATTGGCATGAACTTGGGCAAACTCTGTGAGATGGTGAGGGACAGGGAGGCATGACGTGCTGCAGTCCATGGGGTCATAAAGAGTTGGACATAAATGGGTGACTGAACAATAACAAGTCTTTGAGGGAATTATTCTGTCTACCACATTCTGTGATCTGTGCATACTGTTAAACTTTCTGCCTTCCCCTTCTGTTGTTATTGTTGTTATTGCCTCTTTTGCCCCAGGCACACATACCTCTTTGCCTTTCCTTGAATATTCATGGGGAATCTCTTGATTTAGAATGTTTGTAGTAACTATTTCATCTTGATGCAAAAAAAAAAAAAAAGAAAGAAAGAAAACTGTATTCCATTAATAGCTATTAGTTACCCCTTTCACTTCCTCCAAATCCTTTGCTTAAATATCACCTTTTTAGTGATGAAGTATTGACCAACATCACCTGCTCTGTTCCACCCCTCAATATTTATTACCTTGCTTTCTCTCTTTTCTTTTTTTTTAAAAATATTTTCTTTACTTGGCTACACTGGGTCTTTGCTGCAGCATGTGGGATCTCATAGTTGCAGCATGTGAACTCTGCAGTTCAGTTCAGTTCAGTCGCTCAGTCGTGTCCGACTCTTAGCGACCCCATAAACGCAGCACGCCAGGCCTCCCTGTCCATCACCAACTCCCAGAGTTCACTCAGACTCATGCCTATCGAGTCAGTGATGCCATCCAGCCATCTCATCCTCGGTCGTCCCCTTCTCCTCCTTTCCCCAATCCCTCCCAGCATCAAAGTCTTCCAGTGAGTCAACTGTTCACATGAGGTGGCCAAAGTACTGGAGCTTCAGCTTTAGCATCATTCCTTCCAAAGAAATCCCAGGGTTGATCTCCTTCAGAATGGACTGTTTGGATCTCTTTGCAGTCCAAGGGACTCTCAAGAGTCTTCTCCAACACCACAGTTCAAAAGCATCAGTTCTTCGGCGCTCAGCCTTCTTCAGAGTCCAACTCTCACAACCATACCTGACTACTGGAAAAACCATAGCCTTGACAAGACAGACCTTAGTCGGCAAAGTAATGTCTCTGCTTTTAAATATGCTATCTAGGTTGCTCATAACTTTTCTTCCAAGGAGTAAGCGTCTTTTAATTTCATGGCTGCAGTCACCATCTGCAGTGATTTTGGATCCCAAAAATTAAAGTCTGACACTGTTTCCGCTGTTTCCCTATCTATGCTGTGGAATATAGAATCTAGTTCCCTGACCAGGGATTGAACCCAGGTCCCCTGCATTGAGAGCATGGAGTCTTAGTCACTGGACCACCAGAGAAGTACCTCTCTCTTCTTTTCTGATAGCAACTTTTATCATGTAGCATATCATAAGACTACTATATTTATTATATTTATTTTTAATTTCCTGTATTTCCCACCAGAAAAAAAAAAAAAGTGAGCTTCATGACGCAGGATGTGTTGTCTTTTATTCAGAGATGTAACCTGGTAACCTAGAGTGTATCTAAAAATAATAAGTGCTCCACACCTATTATGGATTTCAGAATGAAACAACCAATAAGCAAGGAATAGATGACCTGAAGAAATGGTTGATAGAACACTTGAAAAACTTGTTGACACACACACAAAGTTCATTGTTATTTAGGAAAATGCCAAGTAAAACATCAGATTTTAAAAAAAGAAAAGTCTAAAAATAACAAAATTGAATCTTTAATTAGAATAAAAGAAACCATTGTATACTGACAGTGGGAGTATGCACTGGTTAAAATCGAGGAAACTAAAATGGCAATACTTGGAAAAATTGAAGCTAGGCACACAGTAAAGATCAGCAAATTTACTCCTAATTATATACTCTTTCAATGTACATAAGCAAGAGAGTGCGTGAACAGAAACATTCACAGAAGTACTGTGAGCAAGAACCAAACTCAGGTGAAGGGACAACACTGTATCTCCATTATTATAATAATGTAAAATTAATCCAAACACAGAGATCCTCTGCACAAAATATGATTTAATTTCATAACCCCATTTGGGCAAAAGACACAAAAGAATATGTGAGCAATGATTACCTTAAATTTCAGAAACATTTAAAACTCAGCATGTTCTTTATGACTGGCTCACACTATAAAGAAACACAAGGCATTATTAACCCCAAATGAATGTAATTGCCACTTTTATAAAGGAGAAATGATGTTGTTGCTAATAGACTGACACACAGAGGTTCTTAGGGACCACTAATTCTCCATTTCTTGACTGGGGTTGAGGTCATACAATTATTTGTTAAAGTTTATATGTATGTTTTATTCAAATTTCAGCATGTATTACATTGAAAATAAAAAAAGAATTAAGGGTCAATTAATAAAGAGAACTTACAGGTCAAAAAAAAACTAGTTTAACAGTAGAAAATTTGGTGAAGGACATAAACACTAATTTAAATAGAAAATGTTTTAAACACGTCAAGAAATGTTCACTCTCACTTAAAATGAGAAGTGTTTTAATTTACAAGATTGAAAAACTATTACAAATGTTGATAGTACAGAGATTTAAACAATTAAATAGTTACATAGATATGAATTTGAGCAAACTCAGGAGATAGTGAAGGACAGGGAAGCCTGGTGTGTTGCAGCCCATGGGGTCACAAAGAGCCGGACATGACTTAGCAACTGAACAATAAAAGTTGCTTACATACCTTGCTGTTGGCATGATAAATTCAAACAACATTAATGGAGAGCAATTTAGCAATACCTCTGAAAGTTTAAAGTTTCCAAACTTTGCTTTAACATTTCAAGTCTAGTCATATTCTTAAAGCTATACCAGCACTGTGTGAAATAACATATTGTTATATTACTTAATTATTTTTTAAAGAATAAAAGTCCTTCGGAAGGAAATGGTAACATAAATTACAATATATTCACTGGAAATAATACTATAAAGCTACTAAACGCTTTAAAAAATGAAGTGTATCTTTTGGCCCTGAAATGGAATATGTCAAGTTACATTTTTAAGTAAAAAACAAATCATGTTTTATAACATTGTATAAAGTACACCACCATTTATATAAAAACAGAACAGTAAATACTTTTAAAGTAGTTCTATAATATCTTTTGGAGTATATATGTAAACAAAACAAAACAAAACAAAACCCAGAACTGATCAATGCAGTTTCTGAGGAAGAGAACTATGGATCCTGGTGGGAGTCGTAGTGGTAGTTTTACGTGTGATATACACCCTATTTTGCCTTTTAAATTTTATGCAAAATGCATGCATTATCAATTCCACATATAAATTAAATAACAAACATATAACAACTACAGAAATAAATTGACTTTTCTATGAAGCAGTAGAAATATTCCTGTTACCAATGCAATTTTAGTTTTGTGCTGATATTATTCAGAAAAGAAAGTCAGGTAACCTATTCATCACTGCACTCCTGGAGCTCAGCTCTCAGGAATGCATACACTCAGTGCATGATTCACAACAGTATCCCTCTGCTCCTCTGATCTCAGGATAACCCAACATTTACAAACTAGATTTGGTGCTAAGCTGATGATGTTTTTGTACATAGTGGCAGAACTAGTATCAGGGAAAATTGAAGAATTCAATTTTCTTAGAGTTTTTGGGGGGTATTTGGGAGATACAACACTGAACTGAGGAGTTCACTGAGGGAATTTAAGCTAAACAGCAGTCAGAATAGGAGATGTTCCTTGAGATAAATGCTATAGTAGTACACATTCTTATAGCTTAATTTCCTATTGATAAAATAACTATAATCCTGGATTGAGATTTAATATCTTAACTTAAAATTCTAAATTTAATAACTTTACGTAATCTATAAATGCATAAAGTATAGCTTTAAAAGTGAGGTTAGTGAAAGAATTTTACCAGAGACAATCTGAAATTTGCATAAAGTGTTTTTGCTTCCTGTAGATTAGAGTTCTAGGGAGAAAACCAAAGATTTGTATATTATATCCCAGCAAAATCATTGTTCCCTTTTCTAAACTTAGTTCATCTACCTGCAAACGAATATGCTTTTCTTTAACTTCTATTTATAATTACCAGGAGCCCATGAAATGCAGTTACTCAATTAGCAACACAGTAATACAACCACCAACAATATTAATAATGATAATAAAATTCAGATTAAATCATATTCTTTGATAAAAATGAAAGTAGAATTTTCACTATATTGGATGCCCCTTGTGGCTCAGCTGGTAAAGAATTCGCCTGCAATGCGGGAGACTTGGGTCTGATCCCCGGGTTGGGAAAATCCCCTGGAAAGGGAAAGGCTACCCACTCCAGTATTCTGGCTTGGAGAATTCCATGGAACGTATAGTCCATGGGGTTGCAAAGAGTCAGACATAACTATATTCTGTAAATATATAAGAATTCATTTCAGAAAATTTATTGAAGTGTACTGTCCTTTTCTATTCAGGTTTTCATAAGAAGCAACTGAGAATTTGAATATTTGAACATATTCCAAGTATGAGACATTGATGAGCAAGCATAATAACATGCATCCCCTTTTTTCATTTTCTTTACTGAAAAGAACATTATTGTTTAGTACAAAGGGGACAAAAATTTAATTGACTATATAATTGTACATTGTCTCCAAGAAAGAAAATGAGAGGGCTTTGGTAGAAATTCATAATGCCATAATAATAATTTTCTAGCTTCATGGCCATTATACACTCACCTCTTACTGCTTAATTGTACTAAGAGGCTTTCTACAGAACAAATTTAAGTGAGATTTCAATACATTTTTCATTTACAGAGATTTCTCTCAAACTTTAGCCAAATGTCTGAGTCAATTTTCACACAGTCTTCATTAGAAGATTATTATATTTCTTAAAGTTCTGTATTTGAAAAATGATGGGTTAAATTGTAGATCTAAATTTTCTTAACTTTAATTTTTTTAAATAATAGCTAATGTTTTTAAAAGTTTATTTGGCACAGAGAAATTGAGTCATTTAAAAAAAAATTATTACACATCTATTATTATTATCAAAGTACTTCTATCTACTTCCAACTGTTACTAATATTTGTGAATTAATTGGTCTAAAAGCATAGAAATAATATTTTTATAAAAAAACTATAATTATCTATTATGTAAGACATACTCCAATAAAAATAAATTCAGGGGACACAGCATAGAGATGTAGATTTTAAAAGATGCTGGGTGACAAACTGAAGAAGCAGAAAAAAGAGACAAGAGAGCTTCTGTGTGGAGGGGATTATAAAATGGTAAGTCCAAGAGAGGGGTATATAAAAATAAGGCTGGTGGGAAACAAAAGATGGAAATATAGCTTCTCTGGGTTACTAAATCAAGGGTATAAAGATGAGTGGAAAGATAGACTTCCCACAAATCACTAGAGTACAGTAAGGGCAGTGAGCGTGGTAAATTATTGAGGTGATGTGGATGTACTGTTGTTTTGGGAGGGTTATACAGATATAGCATGTTATGTAAGTAAGTTCATGGAAGAGTTTAGTAATTGTATACTGTCACTACTACCAGTAAGAACTTTTAAGTAAAAGAATGATTGAAGTTGTTTTTTATATATGAGTATCCCATACTTAATTCCATTTATCTTTTTTTAAATTCAATATTTGGCATTGGATATTTTATTGGAAAGTGCTAATAAGAAGTCTATTCCCCCTTAGTTCAAATGGGAAAAAATAGAATGTTTACACATTAAACCCAAATTCAAAACCAATTTCTTAAAAATGTAAATAAAACATAGTAAAATCTCTATGTAAGAATAACATGCTATAACATTAATACATAAAATGCTTAAATCAGTGTTACCTGATCACTTATGAGTTAACATGAATTAGTATGGCTTCCCAAAAAAGCTTACAAAATTTTAGGTGCACATTCTATTTTACAGCCTCTCATCTTTAAACCACTTATGGGTGGTTTTGAACTTCTACCACGCATATCTGGAACATAGCTTAAGATCTTCCTGAATTTAACTACTTTGTTAAAATGTTATAGTGAGCTTTAAGGATGTGATCATAATTTTCCAATGTAACTTCTAGCTGAAATATTGAGAGATAATGACATTGGATGAATTCTGAAAATGAAAAACCAAAGGTGGTCTGCCTGGAAAACAGTATCAGGGTTTTGCAGGACATATCTTTATTTAAAAATACTTGAGGATTAGTAGAGTCTTTATAAATTCTAATTCAGGTTCATCTTTTTTTTATTGTGGTCTTTACCTATATTAAACTCCCTGGTGGCTCAGATGATAAAGTGTCTGCCTACAACGCAGGAGACCTGGGTTTGATCCCTGGGTTGGGAAAATCCCTTGGAGAAGAAAATGGCAACCCACTCCAGTACTCTTGCCTGGAAAATTCCATGGACAGAGGAGCCTGGTAGGTTACAGCCCATGGGGGTCACAGAGAGCCAGGCATGATTGAGCAAATTCCCCTTACCTATGTTAAGGAAATAATGTCTACGTGAAAGTGAAAGTGAAGTAGCTCAGTCATGTCCTACTCTTTGAGACCCCGTGGAGTGTAGCCTACCAGGCTCTTCCCTCCATGGGATTCCCAGGCAAGAATACTGGAGTGGGTTGCCATTTCCTTCTCCAGGGGATCTTCCCAACCCAGGGACATCTATATTCACCTCAAAAATCCAAATCTCATCAGGAAGGTTTTCATTAATCATTTAATCTAAAGGATTTTCTGTTGATGTCTATCAAGTCATTCTGATTTATTTTCTTCCAGGATATTTTCCAACTAAAATCACTCACTGTATTAATTTGTTTTGTGCTCAATCCTTTTATGGTGTTCATTACTAGGGTTCAGATAGAAAATAACTCTATCACAAGACCGTTCCTTCTCCCATCTCAGCACTAAAGCAAGCCTATATGTATGGAACAGCTAAATGTGTGTGTGTGTTATGTAGGTTCTCTTCATCATGCTTGTATTTAAAAAAAAGAAAAAAAAAAAGAAAAAGAAAAATCACCTGGGAACTTTTGGCCTCAACATCACAGTTTTTAAAATGTCAAAGTGAGTGCTTCTAACTCTCTAAACTCCGATATAAAGTTCTTCCACAAGTTCACCTGAGAACTTCTTCCTCCATAGGAAGATTGCAGTGGGGAGGTCAGCACAGTCTCTTCTACCTTAGTTCCAACTAGTCCTTCTCTGGTTGCAACTAGGTTTGATTTGATTGTACCCATATTATTAAGGACAAAACACATTCAATCTAATTTGGTGAATGCAGTTGGTACTTTCTGACTTTGTGAATGTTTAAAGTTGGGTGATTCTCTTATGAATAACACTTTTTTTTTTCCAGATTTTGGAAGACTTTTCTTCTAGAAATTTCCAGTAATAACTTAATTATAAACTGCTGCACATTAAAAGCCCCTTCCAAAGAAATAAACAGACAAATAAAAATAACTTGCCTCTCCAGGCTCGTCATTTAGTAGCATAGATTAGTGTAATGCAAATCTCAAATTAAGTCAGGATAACAAAAAGTTATGAGACTCTTTTCATCTCAGACAGAGCACAAATCCCAAAAGCCTCAGACAAAACAGCAAGTGCCAAATATTGCTGCGTTTCAGGCTTTTGGGGTCTGTGCGGTTTCTATGTAGGAGATGTAGGACACACACCAATATTTTATAATAACCTATAAGGGAAAAGAATCTGAAAAAGAATATATATGTGCACGTATATATATATTCACTTTGCTAAACACCTGAATCTAACACAACATTGTAAATCAACTATAGTTCAATAATAATAATAATAATAACAATAATAATAATCTATCACTGGGGAAAAAAAAAGAATCTATGTGTTAAATGTATTTTATATTTAGAGAATGATGACATCAATGAGACTATCAGATCTGAATCACTTGGAGGCCCCAAGAATCTCTTTCATGTGTCCAGATGGTGTGTTTTTACATTAAGTCAATAAGTTAAGACAGTTGCCCTAATTATTTATTAAAATTATTATGTTTTTACTTCCTAGAATGAATTATTTTATTGATACTATGCTGACTCAGAATCAGATTTATTGTTGCTCAATTATGTTATTAAGTTTTTAGTGTTTGAGAATCTTTCTCATTCTCTGCTTTTGATTAAAAATCTATTTTTAACATGTTTTTCTCAACTTCAGAATCATTATTATATACTGTGCAAAATTTGGACAGTATAGAATTAGTAGTTCACTTAGAACTGGGTGTTTATTACAGCTCAAAGTAAATTCAAGCATATCTAGCTTAATGTCATTATTTATTTGAATTTTTGGAAGCCTAGAAATTTGAAATTATTAAGAGCAACTGAAACAGGCAACGGAAATCTGTGATAAGCTATGTATAAAAAAAATTAAACTAATAAAAATAGTTGATAAACACAATGTTTCTCAAATCTTAAATTGGGGAATTTAAAAATGTTCATAGGAAGTTGAGATATGAAAGCAGCATAGAGCAAACTAGATATTTGAAGTTCAAGTTCTAAAACCCTTGTTTTGGAAGGTAAAGAAAGGTTAGCAGACACTATCTCATCTTAAAGGTCAATATTGTGATTATTTCACTGAAAAAGGAAAAAAAAAACTTATGAGAAATGTATTTTGGTTTAGAATACATTTGATTAAATTATTTAGAGGAAAATATTTTTTTGCTTATTGAGAGGTGAACAAAGAAATGCTTTGAGTTCATCATGGGTTTAGCTAGTTTCTTAATAAAAGCCATGGCAGTGGCAATTCCGCCACTGGCTTTCTTCTTCTTTTTCTGTCTTCCTTTATTTCTTCTTATTCTTTTTATTTTTTCTTAATAAATGGGCTTTTAAATGCTTATATACTTCATATTTATAATGTAATCATATAAAATTAAAAATATAATGTACATGTGTTGTTGTTTAGTTGCTAAGTTCTATCCAACTCTTGTGATTCCATGGACTGTAGCCCACCAGGGTCATCTGTACATAGTATTTCCCAGGCAAGAACACTAGAGTTGCCATTTCCTTCTGCAGGGGATCTTCCAGACCCAGGGATTGAA
Source organism: Oryx dammah (assembly GCF_014754425.2). Classification (NCBI taxonomy): domain Eukaryota; kingdom Metazoa; phylum Chordata; class Mammalia; order Artiodactyla; family Bovidae; genus Oryx; species Oryx dammah. Next base: position 22,677,696 of record NW_024070204.1, read on the forward strand.
CCTGCATCTCCTGCATTAGCAGGCAGATTCTCACTGAGGCACCAGGGTAGCCTATAATGTTGTACATTAATATAATATGTACATTATATATACATAGGAGAGTGAAAAATTTGGCTTAAAGCTCAACATTCAGAAAACGAAGATCATGGCATCTGGTCCCATCACTTCATGGGAAATAGATAGGGAAACAGTGGAAACAGTGTCAGACTTTATTTTTTGGGGCTCCAAGATCACTGCAGATGGTGACTGCAGCCATGAAATTAAAAGACGCTTACTCCTGGGAACAAAAGTTATGACCAACCTAGATAGCACACTCAAAAACAGAGACATTACTTTGACAATTAAGGTCTGTCTAGTCAAGGCTATGGTTTTCCCAGTGATCTTGTATGGATGTGAGATTTGGATTGTGAAGAAAGCTGAATGCGGAAGAATTGATGCTTTTGAACTGTGGTGTTGGAGAAGACTCTTGAGAGTCCCTTGGACTGCAAGGAGATCCAACCAGTCCATTCTAAAGGAGATTAGCCCTGGGTGTTCTTTGGAAGGAATGATGCTAAAGCTGAAACTCAATACTTTGGCCACCTCATGCGAAGAGTTGACTCATTGGAAAAGACTCTGATGCTGGGAGGGATTGGGGGCAGGAGAAGGGGACGACCGAGGATGAGATGGCTGGATGGCATCACCGACTCGATGGACGTGAGTGTGAGTGAACTCTGGGAGTTGTTGATGGACAGGGAGGCCTGGCATGCTGCAATTCATGGGGTTGCAAAGAGTCGGACAGGACTGAGCGACTGAACTGAACTGAACTGAACTGATGTATATATAATGTACATTATAGGCTACCCTGGTGGCTCAGTGGTAAATATATAAATATAAATATACATTTATACATAAGGCAAAACCACTGATATGATCATACAATAGATGAGAAAATGAAGGCCAGAAGAAGTTAACTGATTTAAGCACTGAGAGAGAAAAATAGTGGCAGTAGCAAGGATATATATGAGTGTTTAGACTGGCAGTTACATGTTTTTCCTAAGCTTTCTTCTGCTTTAACCCAATAAGGACAAGGGGTTCTTTCTCTTGCTTTAATTCTGTAAGCAGTAATGAGTTTTTTATCTAAGAAATTACTTGCCATCCATTTTTTTACAGGATCTATTGGCTGTTTTACAGGCTTCCCTTGTGACTCAGCTGGTAAAGAATTTCCCTGCAATTCAGGAGACCTGGGTTTGATCCCTGGAGAAGGGAAAGGCTTCCCACTCCAGTATTTTGACTGGAGAATTCCAGGGACTGCATAGTCCATGGGGTCTCAAAGAGTCAGACACTATTGAGCGACTTTCACTTTCTCATTTTCTCACATTTGCTGCTCAGTATTTAAAGGTTCCCCCTGTTTATGCATGTGCTTTTCAGTTTTGTCCTCAATTCCCCATTGTAAGTCTCTTCATTGGCTCTACTCAGAGCTCCCACTATGTTTGCAACAACAATGGAGTGTCTGTCATTGTCTTCCCATGTGTCTAGTATTTGGGACAATTATAACTTCTACTTCTAAACTAAACTATTCGTTGAATCACTTAGCATCAATATCACATATTTACTTTAAACAAAGTAAAAACTAGAACCAGAATTTCTGAAAGAATGAATATGTAATACATTTATTATAAGTAATGTTGGAAAGACTATCCAGGAAATTTCAAAAAAAACTTATATCTCATGAAAAGAATATATCTTAGCCCCTATTATATTCATTAAAATGCACATAATGTTCTATATTGCATGTTTTCTTTTTTGCATACACACATTGATATGTTTATCTCTAAAATAAGATCTTTATATAAGTAAGTAATGCAATATAAACATTCAATGATAATACACACATATACTATATATATTATATTATATAAGGTGATATAATATATATATATTATATATATATAAAGTATATATAATACACATATATACTATAGACAAGGGAAATTTAAAGATAGATATCTCACAGGTTGGGCTTCCCTCGTAGCTCAGTCATTAGAGAATCCACCTAAAATGCAGGAGACCTGGGTTCAATTTCTGGGTCGGGAAGATCCTCTGGAGAGGGAAATGGCCACCCACTCCAGTATTCTTCCCTGGAAAAGCCCATGGATGGGGGAGTCTGGCAGGCTACACTCTATGGGCTTGCAGGAATCAGACAGGACTGAGACCAAGCATACATACTTGTAGGTCACTACATGAATAAATGATAGAAATACAAAATGGACTTGAAATATAAGCTAAATAACAGATGCTCTGAATATCAGAAGTAAAGTCAGAGTTACAGCATCGAATATATTTATTTCTGTTGATCTGGTAGCTCAGAACACATAGAAGAAACTAGTGAGCACATTCTTTAACTTCCTTATGACTCTACTTATTAAAGAGTTTTCTGACTTGCTTTTATAGAGCAGACTATGGAAGCAGCACTTGAGTTGTTTATCAAAATGCATATGTATTTTAAGTATTTACCGGCTTTAATACCCCATAGGAATGTAAATTCTACATTAGTGTTTCCCACGAAAGAGCTAAGTGGTACCAGACCACCACTCTGAGAATTCAGTCCAATACAACTCAGGTTAATCCAATCAGCTAAATATTAAAATCTAAGAGTTAGAAAAGGAGATATGAAGTTCTTGATTTCAAGTTATTGATATTTTTTGGAGAGAGTACAAATGAAAGCACATAAAGTAGCTTGACTATCACAAGAGCACATAATGCAATAATAATCAATTTAGCAACATTTATTACTCATTAAGGACTAGATGAAGGAAAATCTATGCAAATAGCTGCTATGTCTAGGAAGAACCAAATGAAACCATTTATAATTTATACAGATCAAATTTCAGTTATTATATTTTCATGTGTTTGGTTTCATAAACTGAAAGTTGCCTATTGCAGCAACCATAAAATTTGCCTTCACCTTCTGATCTCAGGCATCTGATCCAATGACACCCGTGATAAGTCCACTACTGCTTGCTTTCTGGTAAAATTGCTTGGGTTGCCATTTCTGTTTTTCTCCTTGCAGTCAATATGACACTTAACCTTTAATGCCATCATTCTTATATTGCCAGAAATTTTAAAAGGATTGAAATAACTGGAACATGAAAAAACATACCAAAATGTTTAAAAATCAATGAATGTATATTTTCTCAAATTCTTTTTCTTAGAAGACAAAAACTTCAAGCATGATTTTAATTAGGTTGATGCAATAACTGCTGACACAATCATGGAGCTATCATAATTTTATAGTCTTCGCTTGAGCGATAAGAACATGTGATTATATCTATTTGCCTTTTGTGTGTTTAACTTTTTTTTCCTTATAACATAGCTTCATAAACTGTCCATAAAAATAATAACATTATTAAAAGAATTCTTTCTTTAAGAAATTACCTAATTTTGATTAGATTCAGATAGTGCCAAGAAAGAAAACTGAAATTAATACAACCCAGTGTATAAAAACACTCATCATTACTTTTGTCACATGTATCCTTCCATTCCTAACCACAGATCATTTTCTTCCCAAACTTTTATAACTGAACAGCATGAAATCTCCTCATATGATCATATCCTGATTAGAAAACTACTTTTTCCATTTGTTTCTCCCTTACATAAATGTACCTGTGGTAGGACTTTAGAAAAATAAGTAACATTAATATTTGGAATACATTTTCTTATAAGTAAGCATTTTTTTGGCCTTAGGTCATGTTTCTAATGACATTTGCTTTCTCATTCTGCAAAATATCAAAGAACTTCTAAATACATCTTTTCTTCCTCACTAAAGTCAACAGCAATGAGACTATATGTGTAATATTCATGCCTTGTCAATTTAAGTGACGAGACTGACATATAGTTTTCTTCCAATCATTGATTTTTAAATACAAATTTTGAAATTGCAATTTTGTTACCTCTAATTCACGAGGTAGTAGGCAGAATTAATTCTAGTAAGCGAACTCCTATATTTATCATTCCATATTCATTACATAGTTTTAAAATTATAATTTGTATTCCATAATCAAATATTGCTTTAGGAATGTTTAAAGAATAAAATTTGTAAGAATGGTAATTTTTATAAAGTTCAAGTATTCCTTATGATATATATATATAATATATATAAGAATGTAAATATTTGCAATTTCAATACAGACTTACCTTGCCGACATATTGGTAATCAGATCCTGTATATTCCTCCAGTAAGAAAAATTGATTCCACATCCAACCACGCTTTTGACGATGAAGTATTTTGCCATCACTCCTTGGTACACGTGCACCTAAAATTCTTTTCTGAGGCACAGGAGTCCTTCTGAACATTATCTCTGGAGAACAGAAATGTGGCAGGCATACCCAGAGTAGAAATAGTAGCAAAAATTGATATATTGTCATAGTTCACTTCTTGACAATTTCCAACGTGGATGAAGAAAAAGCAGTCTTATTTTATTCGGTCGAATTTTACTATATTTCAACTGGTTTCCAACATTTCATCAATGTTTTGGACATGTTTCCAAAAGCTTCAAACAAACAAACAAATAAAAAAAAGTCAGTTAACAACATTATGAATGTTACCTGTCACTTTAAATTTGTGACAAAGATTAATTAATGATAGCAACCAAAATATTTACCTTCCCTCTCTTACATAGAGTAATTGCTAGTTTTGGAGACATGACTTGTCTAGTAAGATGTCTATAAGAATAGATGATTGCAAATAATTTCAAACAAATTCCAAAGAAAGGACATATTAAGCCTTATTATTAATTTTTCCTTTTGGAACTTTACTAGTTTTTAGGAATTATAACCCTTGTATAGAGTGGAGATGTCGTTAATTTTACATGTCAACTTTCCCAGAGTAATTTAACATAAATTAAAATTTTGAAAACAAAATAGTGATTTTAATAACTACAGGAAATAGGCACTTATCATACAATGCAATGATATTTAAATAATTTTTTTTAAACAGGAGCACAATTTCTTCAATTTTCATCCACCTCAAAGACAAAAGTAAAGCCAAAATAAAAAAAATCTGAGTGTCTTCAGCTGAAGACTTTTCTTCTCTCCTCTCTTAGGTAGATCTGTGAAACAAATAGAGCTTCCTAGAGCAGACAATAAAAATCACAATTACAGTAAATCAACATGTGACATAATTTACACTACTGTGTATAAGGATTTAATCATGCTGAAAGTTCCAGCTTTGATACATTTGCACAATGTATCACCACAGACTTGCCCCTATGCTAATCTGAAATTCCATGATGCCCCAGCCTTCTCACTGCTCTCCACTGCAATTATTTTTTCTCAGCAGTGTATCTCCGGTAAATCCTGTGTGTGTGTGTGTGTGTGTGTGTGTGTTACTTATTCAGTCATGTCTGACTGTGTGTGAACGAATGGACTGTAGCCCACCAGGCTCCTCTGTCCATGTTATTCTCCAGGCAAGAATACTGGAGTGGACTGCCATTCCTTTAACCAAGGGATCTTCTCAACCCAGGGATCGAACCCAAGTCTCCTGCATTTCAGGCAGATTCTTTACCGTTTGTTTTACCATTTGAGCTACCCAAGAAGTCCTTCAGGTAATCCCACTACAATGTAAATCAGATCGTGTAACTTTGCACAAAACACTCTGATGGCTTTGCACCTTGTTTTGATTAAAACCCAGCATCTCACAAAGACCTACAATTGAGTACTCCTTTTCATAACTGCTGGTCTCCTCTCTGACCTCATGCTATACTTCAGTCCCTCAGGTCACTACTCAAAATTGACTCTTTTCCAGCCAAAGTGTCCCTCTTGCTTCAGCCTGCAATATATCTCATATACCCCTCTCTTCAACCAGGACCTCTTTACTTTTTCTCTCCAACTGGAATGTTTTTCCATGTAGTTATCCACATAGGTAGAGTCCCTGCTTCCTTTGGATCTTTCTTGAAACCTCCCCTAATATTTTCTAGATCTCAATATACATGTGTTTTATTTATTATTTATTGTGCACATATTCTGCCTGACATCATCCCATGTAAAAAAGGAACTTTCCTCTTCTCTTTGCTATTGTTTTCACAGTACCTAGAACAGAATCTTGTATATGGTAGATGTTCATTAAACAATCTGATTGAATGAATGCATGAATTATAAATTGTTTCAAACATCTCAGCATCATTAACTCCTCTATAAAGTTAAGCCCAAATATTTATGTATGAAAATAATATTTTCAAATCATAATTACTTTTATTCTTTGTTTATATTATTCTTAGGCTATTTTTATTTAAAATTTCCTATTTTCTTTTTATTTTCAGTTAGGTATGCATTTTATTTCAGGATATGATAAAATACAACAAAAAGTGGTTGGGAGACCAAAAATGTTATAAAAAGTGGTTGGAGGACCAAGAGGATTGAGTTTCATTTCTTTAATATGACAATGTATTCTAAAGTGCTCCAGCATTTACATGTATGGTTTCATTCACAAAGATTTTTAAGCAATATATTTACTTATTTGTGTGTTTGTTTTACTATTCAGATGATTTAAAGGTTAATGTAAATATGCTTCAGAAGTAAGATTAATGATGAAGCAGTATTTCTCCAGAGTGTATTAAATGACTGTGGAACTCTCTACAGCACATGAAGCATTCAACATGACAGATATAACCTGTATTAAAATCTGTCACGTAATGCTATATTTGGGAGAAAAGAAATTATCTGATGCATAAAATGGTTTTATATCACAAAGTACTGACTTTACAGAAACTCAGATTGATTGGATTCTAAGTAATAGGAACATTTACCAAAATGATATTTGACCTTTTAAATGCATCAGAACACTCTAGACAGTATTCTCCAGAAATTTGTACTGTTCCTAAGAGTTAGAGGAGAGTTTGTATAATTGAGGCTTTCTTTTATCTTCTATGAAAGCTTTAAAACTTATTGAAGCAAGATTCTCATTTCAACTCTTTTTTTTAAATTTAAAACTATTTGCTAGCACTTGCTATATTGATTATTTTCAATACAATATAACTTTACTTATTGGTTTAGAAGCTTAATTATCAATATTTTTAGGAAGGAGGATGAGGACATTGCATTTTTAAAAGTTGTTAGTAAACAATTGGAGATATATATATATATATACATATATATACCATTTTTGTTTTGGGGGCTTCCCTTGTGGCTCAGAGGTTAAAGTGTCTGCCTGCAATGTGGGAGACCTGGGTTCGATTCCTGGGTCGGGAAGATCCCCTGGAGAAGGAAATGGCAACCCATTCTGGTATTCTTGCCTGGAGAATCTCATGGACGGAGGAGCCTGGTGGACTGCAGTCCACGGGGTCGCAAAGAGTCGGACACGACTGAGCGACTTCACTTATTATTTTAGTTTCTATTATTTCATAAAATATTTTCTGAAAAATATATAGTTAAATGAATTTTAATACTGATTTAAGATGTGTGAGAGTTGGACTGTGAAGAAAGCTGAGCACTGAAGAGTTCATGCTTTTGAACTGTGGTGTTGGAGAAGACTCTTGAGAGTCCCTTGGACTGCAAGGAGATTCATCCAGTCCATTCTGAAGGAGATCAGGCCTGGGTGTTCTTTGGAAGGAATGATGCTAAAGCTGAAACTCCAGTACTTTGGCCACCTCATGAGAAGAGTTGACTCATTGGAAAAGACTCTGATGCTGGGAGGGATTGAGGGCAGGAGGAGAAGGGGACAACAGAGGATGAGATAGCTGAATGGCATCACTGACTTGATGGACATTGAGTTTGAGTGAACTCCGGGAGTTAATGATGGACAGGGAGGCCTGGCATGCTGCAATTCATGGGGTAGCAAAGAGTCGGACACAACTGAGTGACTGAAGTGAACTGAAAATAAATAAAATATATTTAAATATATTTTCCATAAATGTATTTGATAAAACCATCTCAAGCAATGACAAGCTTAAATAAAAATACATTTAACCATGACTAATTAGATATATGAATTTATTTCATTAATAGATTGTGCTTTTGGTCTCATCTAAAAATTTTTGCATAACTTTAAGGTCAAAACATTTTCTCTTGTATTTTCTTTTAGAAGTTTTATAGTTTAAGTTCTTAGCATGTATGGTCCAGTTTGAATCAAACTTTGTATATGGCTCAAGATATGGACTGCAGTTTGATGTTTTGCTTATGAATATCCAATTTTTCTAGCACCATTTGCTGAAAAGTGCATCCTTTCTCCACTGAATTGCTTTTGTCACTTTGTCAAAAATCAGTTGTATATCTATGTGTGTTTATATATTTTTGGACTCATATATATTTGCTTGTTTGTTCGTCTTTATACCCATAGAGCACTGTCTTAATCACTATAATTAGTAAGTCTGGAAATCAAATAATCTTAGTCCTCCAACTTTAGTTTTTTAATTTTCTTTTTTTTGGATATTATAGAACTTCTTGCATTTTCCATTAAATTTTATAGTTACCTTGCATTTTATATATAAAAATCTGTGGGGATATTAATGGAGATTGCATTGAATCTATAGATAAATTTGAGAAAAATGAACATCATAACGACATTGACTCTCCTGAACTATGAACACTATATGTATCTCTCAGCCATGTTTTGCAGATTTCAGTACATAAGCTTTGTCCACCTTTGTCAAATATAACCCGAGTATTTTCATTTTTTTCATGCTATCACTTTATCACATTTTTGTTTTTAACCACTTTTTTTAGGTGAGATTGAAATACAAAGAGCTGAAATATTCATTGTATACAACTTGATGAGTTTGGACATTGTTAAGCAGAAATACAGACACATCCTAGTCTGGCATGAGTATATGATAACAGATTGTAAATCATCTGATTATAGACTTGTATCCAGATATATAAAGAGTTCTCAAAATCAACCATCAAAAAACACAAAACCCAATAAAAATTGGAAGAAGATTTGAATTGACACTTCATCTAAGAAGACAGAGGGCAAAAAATATATGAAAAGATATTCAACATCATTCATCATTTGAGAAATGTAAACTAAAATGACTGATGACAAGCATATGTCAGTGAGGATGTGGAGGAATGAGAACTCTTTTACACCTTTGATGGGATTGTCAAATAAGATAAACTCTTTGAAACAGTGTAGTAAGTTGAAAAATGGCCCCTCAAAGATGTTTATATCCTGAATTCTAAAATATGGATCTATATATATGCTACTTTACAGGGTAAGGAAATTTTAGAGATATGATTCACTGAAAATATTGGGGATCTAGGAAATTATCCTGGATCATTTAGACAAAATCAGTGGTGGCTCAGACAGTAAAGAAACTGCCTGTAATGCAGGAGACTTGGGTTCAGTCCCTGGGTTGGGAAGATCCCCTGGAGAAGGGAATGGCAGCCCACTCCAGTATTCTCGCCTGGGAAATCCCATGGGCAGAGGAGCTTGTTGGGGCTACAGTTCACGGGGTCACAAAGAGTCACTTTGTGACACGACTGAGTGACTAGCACTTTCATTTTCTTTCAATATGATCACAGGTGTTTCCTAGGTGGTGCAGTGCTAAAGAATCTGCCTGCCAATTCAGGAGATTTAAGGGACACAGTTTCAATCCCTAGGTCAGGAAGATACACTGCAGTAGGAAATGACAACCTGCTCCATTATTCTTGCCTGGAAACATTCCATAGACAGAGGAGCCTGACGGGCTACAGTTCATGCGGTTGCGAGAGTTGAACACGACTGTGGACATGACTAAGCAACTGAACACACACATACAAGGTAATCAAGGCAGGAGGATCAGTCAGTAAAAGAGATGATCACAGATGCTGGAGGTTAGAGTGTCCCAAGTAAGAGTGCAGTAGCTAAGGATTACAGGCCACCCTGGAAGGTTAAGAAGCCAAACAATGGATACTCCCCTGGAGCATCATCTTCCCCTTCACCCAGTCAGAAATCTTGATTTTAGACTTTTGACCTCTTGCTGTTCAGCTGCTAAGTTTTGTCCAGCTCCTTTGTGACCCTGTGAACTGTAGCCCGCCAATCCCCTCTATCCATGGAATTCTCCAGGCAAGAATAATGGAGTGGGTTGCCATTTCCTTCTCCAGGGGATCTCTCCTATCCAGGGATCAAGTGCATGTCTTCTGCATTGGCAGGCAGATTCTTTACTACTGAGCCACTGGGAAGCCCTTTTGACCTCTAGAGATCTAATAGATAAATCTGTAATATTTTAAGTCATTCAGTTTGTGAGTTGTTACAGTACCAGTAAGACAAGCAGATTTAGACATTTATGCAAGTGGAATAAAGGATATTCATCTAAAATGTGCATAGGGAAAGGCTAGAGAAAAGTCAATGTCACAGGTGAATAGATGAACAAATTGTATTATATGCACACAATGGAATGTTACTAAGCGATTAAAAAAGAATGACATTTTAAGTTCATAAGCAAGGAAGGAGCTTAAAAAATACCACTCCATCCTAAAAACAAAGATAGCCTGAACAGACTTAAAAAATTAACAACTCTTCTTGGATTCATAACAATGGAGGGGGACTCAGGGACTACTGCCTCCAAGATTGAAGATAGATAAATGAACAGAAGGAAGTGGCTTAACTGACCAGAGACTCATGAGCAGAAATCAGTCAGAACCAGTAATGGAGTGGCAAACCTGAACTATAATTGATAAACTGATGAAGGTTCAGTGAGTATAACTCGGAGATTTAAAAACTCCGAGAGGAAAGTCCTCAACACGGTGCAATTTACCGTCAAGAACACCTCCAAGTTTCCACAGTAAATATCTGAGAAAAATCCCCTTGTGTTTTTCCAGGGAGAGGGTAAAGGAAACATTTTTACATCCATCAAATCATTCTGCTCTTAATAAGGCCAGCCCTCAGGGGAAACTAGTCAACCAGAGCCTAACCTGCTGGAGTACTGCCCGTGTACAAAGTCGCTTCAGTAGTGACTTTTCGACCCTATGGACTGTAACCCACCAGGCTCCTCCGTCCATGGGATTCTCCAGGCAAGAATACTGGAGTGGGTTGGAAGGCCCTCTTCCAGGGGATCTTCACAACCTAGGGATCGAACCCATGTCTCTTATGTCTCCTGAACTAGCAGGCAAGTTCTCTACCACTAGTACCACCTTACATAGGGAAAGAGGAAATACATTCTGGCCCACCTAAGGAGTGAGGCACAGAATCACTGAAAGACTAAGAACTAGTCACAGACTATAGAATGCTTCTCCTGCCCCACCCCTAGGCTTCCCTGACAGTTCAACTGGTAAAGATTCTGCCTGCAAAGCAGGAGATCCCGGTTCAAACCCTGGGTTGGGAAGATCTATCACGTTGTCGCTCAGTTGTCTCTGACTATTCATGACCCCATGGACTGCAGCATGCCAGGCTTCCCTGTTCTCTACTATCCCCCAGAGTTTGCTCAACTCATGCCCATTCAGTCAGGGATGCCATCCAACCCTCTCATCTGTTGACCCCTGCTCCTCCTGCCCTCCATCTTTCCCAGCATCAGAGTCTTTTCCAAAGAATTGGTTCTTTGCATCAGGTGGCCAAAGTATTGGAGTTTCAGCTTCAACATCAGTCCTTCCCAAGAATAGTCAGAGTTGATTTCCTAAAAGACTGATTGGTTTGATCTGCTTCCAGTCCAAGGGAGTCTCAAGAGTCTTCTTCAAACCACAGTTCAAAAGCATATCAGTTCTTTGGCTCTCTGACTTCTTTATGGTCCAACTCTCATATCCATAGATGACTAGTAGAAAAACCACAGCTTAGACTATATCAACCATTGTCTTCAAACTGATATCTTTTCCTTTTACTATGCTGTCTAGGATTGTCATATCTTTTAATTTCATGGCTACAGTCACTATCTGCAGTGATTTTAGAGCCCAAGAAACAAAAGTCTGTTACTGTTTCCATTCTTTCCCCATCTATTTGCAATGAAGTGATGGGACCAGATGCCATAGTCATTTTTTTTTTTTGAATGTTGAGTTTTAAGCCAGCTGTTTTACTCCTCTTTTACCTTCATCAAGAATCTTTTTAGTTCCTCTTCACTTTCTGCCATAAGGGTGGCGTCATCTGCATATCTGAGGTTTTGCTGTTTCTCTGCCCAATCTTGACTCCAGCTAGTGATTCTTCCAGCCCAACATTTTACATGATATACTCTGCATATAAGTTAAATAAGCAGGGTGACAATACACAGCTTTGACCTACTCCTTTCCCAACTGTGAACCAGTCGTTTGTTTCATGCCCAGTTCTAACTGTTGCTTCTTGACCTGCATACAGGTTTCACAGGATGTGGTAAGGTCGTCTGGTATTTCCATCTCTTTTAATAATTTTTCACAGTTTGTTGTGATCCACACAGTCAAAGGTTTTAGCATAGTCAATGAAGCAGAAGTAGATGCTTTTCTGGAATCCCCTTGCCTTTTTAATGGTCCAACAGATGCTGGCAATTTGATCTCTAGTTTCTCTGCCTTTTCTCCATCCAACTTGAACATCTTAATTTCTTGGTTCATGTACTGTCGATGCCCAGCTTGAAAGACTTTGAGCATTATTTTGCTAGTGTGTGAAACGAGTGCAAATGTACAGTGGTTGGAAATTTCCTTACCATCACCTTTATTTGGGATTGGAATGAAAACTGACCTTTTCCAGTCCTGTGGCCATTGCTATGGTTTTCAAATTTGCTGACATATTGAGAGCAACATTTTAATAGGATCATATTTTAGGATTTTAAATAGCTCATCTGGAATTCCATCACCTCCACTAGCATTACTAAAGGATTATTTACAGCAGCTCCATCTCTGAGTGCATCATATCCTGTTATCCAAAAAATTACAAAGCATGCCAAAAGGCAAAAAAGTGCAAATTGGAGAGATAAGAGCAAGCATCCGAATGAGACATAGCAGGAGTGTTGGGATTATCAAACTAGAAATCTAAAGCAACTTTGATTAATATTCTAAGGACTCTAAAGAACAAAATAAACAGCATGTAAGAACAGATGATCAATATAAGCAGAGTCATGGAAATCCTAAAAATAAACATGAGAGACAAAAAACACTATAAGTAAAGAGAACATCTGATGGGCTTATTGGTAGACTCAGTTTGGCTGAGGAAAGAATCTCTGAACAAAAGGATGTATCCACAGGATCTTCAAAAAGCTTATACATTTGTCCTTAAACATTTGTTCAGATCCACAGAATGCACAGGACCCAAGAGTGAACTCTAAGGACCTTGAGGATAGTTTAGAGTAGGTCCCTCCTCAGTAAAAAAAAATGTTGCATTTTGGAGAGAGATATTGATAATGAGAGAGGACATGCAGTTGTGGAGGCAGTGGGTATATGGGAAGACTCTGCATCTTCTCAATTTTCTTGGAAACACAAAACTACTCCAAAAAATATCAGCAGTTCATAAACACACACAAAATGAAATAGAAATAGGAAATTAAGCAAAACAAACCAGGTTAATTTGCTTAATGTTAATTTTTCCCAGTTATGTTCTATGTTGCTAGAAACCTACTTATTAAATTTTTCAAAACCTTATTCCTTCATTATAAATGTTACAAATAATAATTATTCCAGTTCGTTGTTGTTCAGTTGCTAAGTGACATCCAACTGTTTGCAACCCCATGCCAGACTCCTCTGTCCTCCACTATCTCTTGGAGTTTGCTCAAATTCATGTCCATTGAGTCAGTGATGCTATCTATCAAACTCATCCTCTTCTGTCCCCTTCTCTTTTTGCCTTCAATCTTTCCCATCATCCAAGTCTTTCCTAATAAGTGGGCTCTTCACATCTGTTGGCCAAAAGAACAGTCCTTGCAATGAATATTTAGAGTTGATTTCCCAATGCAGGAGATGCAGGTTCAATCCCTGGGTTGGGAAGATCCTCTGGAGAAGGAAATGACTACCCACTCCAGTATCCTTGCCTGGAGAATCCAATGGACACAGGAGCCTGGAGGGCTATACTCCATGGGGTCTCAAAGAGTCAGACACGACTGATGGAATAACACACACACACACACTGATGCTTCCATTTCACCAAGTACACCTATTACATGGTCAGTCAATATAGTTCCTTGCTTTTTTTTTTCCCTCCATGGCTCTAAGTTCTTCCCACCCCAATCTCCCACTTAATGTGCCACCACACCTACATGACCTTTAAAACTAACACATACCAAAGAAAGGATGTCATTTTAATCATAGGGGACTAGAATGCAAAAGTAAAAAGTCAAGAGATACCTGGAGTAACAGGTAAGTTTGGCTTTGGAGTATAAAATGAAGCAGGGCAAAGTCTAACAGAGTTTAGCCAAGAGAAGGCACTGATCATAGTAAAAACCCTCTTCCAATAACACAAGAGAAAACTCTACATATAGACATCACCAGATGGTCAATACTGAAATCAGATTGATTATAGTCTTTGCAACCGAAGATGGAGAAGCTCTGTACAGTCAGCAAAAAAGTAAAAAAGACCCGGAAGTGACTGTGGTTCAGATTATGAACTCCTTATTGCCAAATTCAGTCTTAAATTGAAGAAAGTAGGGAAAACCACTAGGCCATTCAGGTATGACCTAAATAAAATTCCTTACAATTATAAGTGGGAATGACAAATAGATTCAAGAGATTAGATCTGATAGAGTGCCTAAAGAACTATGGGCAGAAGGTCATTACATTGTACCAGAGGCAGTGATCAAAACCATCCCCAAGAAAAAGAAATACAAAAAGGCAAAATGGTTCTCTGATGAGACCCTATAAATAGCTGAGAAAAGAAGAGAAGTGAAAAGTAAAGGAGAAAAGGAAGGATATATCCATATGAATGTGGAATAGCAAGGAGATATAAGAAAGGCTTCCCATGTGATCAATGCAAAGAAATAGAGGAAAACAATAGGATGGGAAAGATTAGAGATCTCTTCAAGAAAATTAGAGATACCAAGGGAACATTTCATGCAAAGATGGACACAATAAGGATAGAAATGATATGGACCTAAAAGAAGCAGAAGATATTAAGAAGAGGTGGCAAGAATACACAGAGGAACTATACAAAAGAGATATTCATGACCCAGATAACCACAATGATGTGAAGCTCACTTAAAGCCAGACATTTTGGAGTGTGAAGTCAAGTGGGCCTTAGGAAGCATCACTACAAACAAAGCTAGTGGAGATGATGGAATTCCAGCTGAGCTATCTCAAATCCTAAAAGATGATGCTGTGAAAGTGCTGTACTCAATATGTCAGGAAATTTGGAAAACTCAGCAGTGGCCACAGGACTTGAAAAAGATAGTTTTCACTGCAATCCCAAAGAAAGGCAATGACAAAGAATGTTCATACTACTGCACAATTACACTCATCTCACACACTATCAAAGTAATGCTCAAAATTCTCCAAGCTAGGCTTAACAGTATGTGAACTGAGAACTTCCAGATGTTCAAGCTGGATTTAGAAAAGGCACAGGAACAAGAAGTCAAATTGCCAAGATCTGTGGATCATTGAAAAAGCAAGAGAATTTCAGAGAAAAACTTTTCCTTCTCCTTCATTGACTATGCAAAAGCCTTTGACTGTGTGGATCACAACAAACTGTGGAAAATGCTTAAAAGAGATGGGAATACCAGACCACATTACTTGCCTCCTGAGAAATCTGTATGCAGATCAAGAAGCAACAGTGAGAACTGGACATGGAACAACAGACTGGTTTCAAATTGGGAAAGGAGTAGGTCTAGGTCATATATTGTCACTTTGCTTATTTAACTTATAGGCAAATTACCTCATGTGAAATGCTGGACTGGATGAAGCACAAGCTGGAATCAAAATTGCCAGGAGAAATATCAGTAACCTCAGATAGGCAGATGACACCACCCTTATGGAAGAAATCAAAGAGGAACTAAAGAGCCTTGTGATGAAGGTAAAAGAGGAAAGTGAAAAAGTTGGCTTAAAACTCAACATTCAGAAAATGAAGATCGTAGCATCCAGTCCCATCACTTCATGGCAAATAGATGGGGAAACAATGGAAACAGGGACGGACTTTAATTTCTTGAGCTCCAAAATCACCGCAGATGGTGTCTGTAGAAATGAAATTAAAAGACGCTTGCTCCTTGGAAGAAAAGCTATGACAAACTTATACAGCATATGAAAAAGAAGAGTAAGTACTTTTCAACAAAGTCCTTTGCCAACAAATTTCCATATGATCAAAGCTATGGTTTTTCCAATAGTTATGTATGGATGTGAGAGGTGGACCATAAAGAAGGCTGAGCACCAAAGAACTGATACTTTTGAACTGTGGTGTTGGAGAAGACTCTTAAGAGTCCATTGGACAGCAAGGAGATCAAACCAGTCAACCCTAAAGGAAATCAATTCTGAATATTTATTGGGAGGACTGATGCTAAACCTGAAGCTACAATACTTTGACCACCTGATGTGAAGAACTGACTTATTGGAAAAGACCCTGATTCTGGGAAAGACTGAAGGTAGGAGGAGAAGGGGATGACAGAGAATGAGATAATTGCATGGTCATGAGTTTGAGCAAGTTCTGTGAGTTGGTGATGGACAGGGAAGCCTAATGTGTTGTAGTGCATGGAGTCTCAAAGAGTCGGACAGGACTGAGCTACTGAACAACAGCACTGCTTTAAATTATCATTTCATACAAATGAATGAACATCTAGTAACAGATTTCTTAACCTTAATCTTATCTTATTTAAAACATATCATACAAGATATTAGCTAAATTAATTTTCAAAAACCCACTTCATCAAGACCCAAATCAACATTTTTAAAATGAGTCTGCTACTGGGAAGATAATACCTGTACTTGATAATTCATTAATTAGTAGCAATATCTTGAACCAGATGAGTTTTAAATTTTATTTCACATTATTTTCAATTGTTTAATTTCAAGCCTGACATCTAAGTTTTATGTATATAAACTACTCTTCCACTAATACACAATTCTAAATTTTGCTGAGGTAATTATACTTTATTGAATTTCCCTCACTGGTGAATAGGATGTTGTTGTACATATATATATATGTATGTGTGTGTGTGTTTAAACATTTCTTGAATTAAGTAATTCATATGTTTATAAAATAGCCTTTCTGAATAAGTTGGGCTACTCACAGTAAAAAACTAAAGCTAAATTTAGAGTATAAAAATATTATATAAAGAAGCTGTACTTGTTTGAAATTTTAAACAGTTATAATCAGAAGGAATCAATTGGGTTGTGACTGCAGTTGAAATATTGCTTGGTGTTAAAAAATGCTAAAAATTAATGAAATTCTATAGATTCATATTTAGTTAACATATTTTATTTTGAAGAACTTCTTATAAAACTACATTTATTTACTCTCAAAACTAATTTAATACAAATACCACATGAAGTTTAAGATCAATACATTAGCATCCCTTAGCATTCTGCCTTCCCACAATTTCAAACTTTAATACATATTCATATCTCCTGGGGCTTTTATTAAATATCCATGATCTCATTCAGCATGTCTTGGGTGAGGCATAGATTTTGCATTTCTAACAATCCCCTTGTAATGTCAATACAGCTGAACCTGCTTGGAAGTTCATCATCAAAACATTTGACTTTTTCCTATTTAATGCTTTATAGGCCTGGTGTGCTGCTTATTACACTGATGGAAAAATAAAAATAACACATAAGATGTTGTTTTTCAATTGTAGGAAGATCAGAACACGTTTTCTAAATAATCAATCATTTTTTGGATATGTTTAACTAGAAAAATCTGTTTGATTCAAACCAGACACATTACACACATTACAGCAATTATTCTCATACTACAAACTATGCTTTCCTCTATATGTACATTTTAAAGCATTTGTCCTATTGAATAGTATTTCATCTCTGTAATCACAGCCTTTATTATTCTTCTGAAATATTTATCATTACCATTATTTTCTCTATAGAATGTTAATTTTATTACATAGGAAGCCAAGAACATCAGATCACAAAATAAAATAGGCATTTTGACTTATCTCAATTATTAATTAGGTCTCCACACATAACAGGTGATCAATTAAACTGCAATCCATCCTTAATAAAGGGAATTAGTCATTCTTCAAGTCAGTTGATTATGTTGATTAGAATCTTAATGTTCTGGTTTTTATTCCCTTTAATTTTACCATTTATAATCGTAATAGAAAGTGCTAAAGATTATTGAGACCGAACCCAAGCCTCCATGGATGAACAATTTTAATCCTTTTAGAGTTTCATAGCACCAATACAATCTAATGAAATTTCAGCACTGAGAAATAAAGGAACATTTTTCAGGTGTGTTTATACAATTAAAATGAGCCAGTGCATACTAAATACTTCCTTTTTATGCAGCTGATACCATTTTATGCATCTAGTATGAAGCATTTTGTGAGATAATTGAATCAAAGCATTACACTAAGGACTCAAATAATATGAGTCCATATGCTTGATCATATTTTCCAAGAGTTCATTACACATTACCTACTGTGCTCTAATGTCATAGAAAATACATAATTCTACATTGAATATTTATCACTCTATTTTAAGTATGTATTTGCATATGTGTCTCTGTTTAGATTGTAAGTTTAAAGCAGAATCTATGTCTTGCATTCATAGTTGCTAATATGGGGATTGCACAATTGCTATTTAGTTGTGTCCCTCTCTCTTGTGACCCCATGGACTGCAGCCCACCAGGCTCCTCTGTCCATGAGATTTCCCAGGCAAGAATACTGGTGTGGGTTGACAAATCCTTCTCCAGGGGATCTTCCTGACCTAGTGAAGGAACCTGTGTCTCTTGCATTAGCAGGTGGATTCTTTGCCACTGAGCCACCCAGAGAAGCCCAGAGATTGCACAAGGATTCAGTAAATTTTTTTGAACTGGGTTGAATATTATTGTTTTTCTAGAATATTTCAATGAGAGGGAAACGTGGTTCCTCCCTCTAAAAAAAAAAAAAAAATCACAACCACATGTCGAGGACCATACCATTTTATGCTTATATTCTCTTTATATATAACACCACAGCCCTCACACAAGACATTAGTCAAATAGACAATCGACATATCATTGTTGAATGAAAAATAAACTCTGAGATTTGCTAGTCTCAGATAAATTACCAAACATTGTGAGGATTATCGTCAACACAGAATTCCAAGAAGCTTGATCCTTGCTATACTTCTCCGATTCAAAATCTTCACAGATTCCCCACTCAAGCAAGATCTTTCCAAATTAATTTTATTCTCCAGGCATATGGCTTGCACATAAACCACCAATACACTTCTCTAGCTATACATGCTAACATCTTAACAAGATAATTTGCAACAGTAGATATAACCCATATAAATCCTAGGCAATGGCTGGATAAAGCTCATGCTGGGGTAAAGAGAAGCACTGCCGAGTGAAACACGTAACTTGGTGAGGCCACTTTTCTCTAACATTCTTGCTAATAAGGTAAAGAATAGCACCCAAGAGTTTTTGCTATCTTCTCAGCAGTCTTTTTAACTTCAACAGCCAGCATGACAGTCCCAGACGTAACCTGATCCACGAACAAGTTAGCACTGCTAATACAGCTGTGACATTACACCTGCTGCTTCCTGGAAGTCTTATTCTGCTGTAGTAGGATTTATTTCATTATGTGGCAATTGGTAGCAAGAATGCTTTCAGGGTAACTTGAAGATGTTAGGATAAAAGCCATCTGGTACCCAATTTTCTCTGATCCAGGACTTGAACTGTTTCTAAAAATCAGTGAGTGAAGAGTTAGGGAGAGAGAGTTTGGGAGTTTGATTAGGAATTCCTACCCACGATGGGTGTCATTTCTCATTTTCATATTATTAATAGAATGTAAGAAAAAATATCCATAGCTGGAAAATAGAACCCATTAAGCATCATTCCCATTCAAATTTGTTTCTATAAAGACCTTCTGTGCATGCACCAATACTGTATAAACAGGCCCTGCTTACTTCAGCTTACTTTACTATGTGAATGTGTGACACAGGTACTTCACTGAGTAATGCAAAATGAGTTCTTATTGTTATACTTGAAAGTGAAAAAACTATACCTGATACTCATTTGTGAAAAATAGTCCAAATTAGTGCACACATGGAGATATACTAAGAATTAATAAAATATACTTAACATAAAAGTATAGTTATTACATGAGTATAAGCACATTGATAAAAGATAGATCTTGGTGGCACTGATGAGATAGATGGTCAGGCTTAAATAAAAGAAGCAGTAAATTTTATCAACAGTACTTTTTAACCATGAACATGCTTCAGTATTTGCACATTACCAGAAAGGCCATTGGAGAAGGCAACGACAGCCCACTCCAGTACTCTTGCCTGGAAAATCCCATGGACGGAGGAGCCTGGTGGGCTGCAGTCCATGGGGTCGCTGAGTCAGACACGACTGAGCGACTTCACTTTGACTTTTCACTTTCATGCATTGGAGAAGGAAATGGCACTCCACTCCAGTGTTCTTGCCTGGAGAATCCCAGGGACGGTGGATCCTGGTGGACTGCCGTCTATGGGGTCGCGCAGAGTCAGACATGACTGAAGCGACTTAGCAGCAGCAGCAGCAGCAGCAGCAGCAGCAGCAGCAGCAGAAAGGCCATTGTAGATAGCCTACATTACCTCTACATGGAGGCCCATTACATAAAAAGGATTAACTCCAAAATTATATATCTGTAGCTGAAATATACAACTGGCATAGCATTGTATCAGTTATATTTCAACTTCTGAGGACATAAAGAGACTAGTCGTCATTTATGTCCATTTTTCATAATGTTTGGCTCAATCCTAAGTAGTAATTTCATCATAGTTTTCAACTGAACCAAAAAGAGAATATAAGATTTATCTTCTCATACTTATTGAACTTTTTAAAAAGCTATCAGTGCCTAAGTATAGTCTCTAGACTAAAGCATACTATTGGTTTTTTTAAATCCTTGGAATAGTAGGTGATATTATGATGAACTCGTCAATGAACTAGTCACAGAAATTGGTATGTATGTGATTTTACCCATCTGAGTGGAGTAGGTTTAGAATTTTCATTCTATAAATGAGGCTACTGAGGTTCAGAATTATTCTCTTGGCAGTGTTTATGGAATATTGTCTCTGTGTCTTATATTTTGCAATATGAAAATTGTTACATTTCAGTGAGAAGCTAGATGGTTCTCAGTATCCAAGAAAGAACAGTGTGGATGGGTGAAAGGAACATCTAATCTAAAAACAGGTGGTCTGAGACATCTTTTTGGAGGAAAACATGGTTTAGCTGACATCGGGAAAAGGAAGCAGGGTGTCATTGTGTGTGTATGGGTTTGCATGTTGTGTGAGCACACATACACACAAGTTTGCAGATAAGTGCAGGAATTAAACTGAGTTGTGGGAACACAACGGGATGGAATTGTGTTCCAGGAATTAGAAAAATGGGTCATAAGTACATGACGGGTCATGAATAAGGGGAAAATGTGCAAAGCTCAGAGGAAAAAAGAAGACTGTGCACTGATGAAAGGAAACGATTTCACTTTCTTTGACACAATTCTAAGACGACTAAATTCAAATCTAAATTTAAGCCCAGGTCTAGTACAATGTGAATTCCAAATCTTCTAACCTTTCAGCCACAATTTTCTCCACCATAGCTAGGACTGTGTTATGACTTCTCTGGACAGTTTGCCTTCAAGGGCTTCTTTGTTGATAAAATAATATTAGAAAATTTATTTTTCAACAGCATTCAAATAAAGACACACATATTAATATTATTTATTGAAGTATTATCTTTGACTTAAAATTTAATTTTTCGTTTGACTTAAAAAATACAAGCATTTTTCAAGGTCCCCTTCCCCCAAAATAATGAGGATCCTAAGCTCTGTGCCTACTCTGTGCTTATTATTATTATTTTTTTTACTTTACAATATTGTATCAGTTTTGCCATACATCAACATGAATCCGCCACGAGTGTACACGTGTTCCCAATCCTGAATCCCCCTCCCCATCCATCCCTCTGGGTCATTCCAGTGCACCAGCGTAGTGTGCTTAGTCACTCAGTCATGTCCAACTTCTTACCACCCTATGGACTGTAGCCCTCCTATTCTACCTAATGGAGAAATCAACCCTGACCTTAGCAGCAAATATATGATCAAGTACTTTTAAACTGAACTTCAGAGATAATTTTCTTCTCTTAGAACTTAAGCTGATGGATAGGGAAACAATTTCAAGAGTAATGCTATGTGATGTGCTCAGTCTCCAAGAGTTACTGTCATAACCAGAGATATAACTCAGGTCACCAGATTTCCCTTGCACTGTTCTGAAATGTCCTGCATCATTTAATAATGAATAGATGTTATTATGATTAAAACTTACACTTTTAATGCTCTTATCTAGAAGACACCCTGGCTAGTTTCCAGTGTGCTGAGCACAAGTAAGACAGATCCACTGGGAATGGGAGATTTCTGTCACCGCAGGAGGTGTGGGAACTACAGACCGTGGATGTATCGGGACACATACAGTAAGATTCTGGGTGAGTGCATGCATACTCAGTGGTTTCAGTTATGTTCAACTGTTTGTGACCCTATGGACTGTAGCCTGCCAGGCTCCTCTGTCTATGGGATTTGCCAGGAAAGAATAATGGATTGGGTTGCCATGCCTAAAGAATATTTAGTTAAAATGTTACTATAATATTGTGTTAAGACTTATAAATTCTACAGATTGCTTTTAACTTGAAATACATCACTGACATGTTGAATTTTATGTATAAATTTATTATTCAAGTCCCCTTGAGAACAAAGATTCAACAGATAATTTTTCTTTTCTAAGGAATATGTCTCTGGAAAGCAAGTTGGAATTGGTTAAGACTGTAAAGTAGTTATAAAAAGGGGATTTTTTACATATAACTGTTTCACTTTACTGCACGATAGAAACTAACACAACACTGTAAAGCAACTATATCCCAATAAAAATTAACAAAAAAGGGCAGAATTTTGAAATTTTCCCTTAAGAGCACCATTACACTCAGAGGTTGGTATCCCCTGTCCTCACTAACTCATATTCAGGTCCTGGCCTTACCACCAATCCCCTCCTAGGTCTCTTGGAATTCCAAATGAAATACAACTTGCAATATTTCACATAATAAGTTTTATGATTACCCAGTTTTGAAAATTTTGGTGTCTGCATATGTATATATCACTTTTTTGGTAGTGGAAACATCAATGGGGAAATTATTACCTGCAATTATTTTTAACCTTTACAGTAGCTTCACTGAATCATTTGATATCCAAATCCAATGCAAAAAAATCAGTATAACAAAAATCCCTATATTTATTGAAGGTACTAAAGCCATAAGCTCTTAGACATTAAAAAAGGTTATGCACTGGCCCCTGAAACAATTATATACTTGACATACATTCAGTCACAATCATTGTGGGAACCAGAAGGATTCATCATTTCAATAAGAACTCAGCGGGTTAAGACTAGTGTCAGAAAAGAGGCAGTACATCAGAACTGGACCATTAGGACTCAATCTATAAAATGCCGTCTATTCAGTTAATTGCAAAATATTATTTTAAGGCAGAGTGCTACTCAACCTTTCCTAGGTCCCTGGGATAGTTGGTATAACTTCTATGTATACTACATCCACGTGGACATGAAAAATTTGAATTTTTGCATGAAGTTACTTATTATATGGCATTATAGCCTGATTTAAAAAAATTATTAATTAGATAATAATTGCTTTACAATATTGTGCTATTCTCTGCCATACATCAACATGAATCAGTCATAGGTATACATATGTCTCCTCCCATCTGAACCTACTTCCCTCCCCATCCCACCCCTCTAGATTGTCATAGAGTGCCAGGTTTGAGCTCCTTGTGTCATATAGCAAATTCCCACTGGCTTTCTATTTCACATATCCTGACATTCAAATCATTCCTCTAAATAGGTATTCTGCATCTTGAGGAAACGCATTTTCCTACTGTTTTCTGTGTGTGTGTGTCTGTGTGTGTGTGTGTCTGTGTGCCGTAAATGGCCCCTGATAGACTAAGTTAATCAAAAGAAGTATCAATACTATATACCATGCATTTCCATTTGGAGCCATTTTATTTTCCTAACTTCTATCACCACATGGCTTCCTAGATAGTGAAAGTGGTAAAGAATCTGCTTGCCAGTACAGGAGATGCAAGAAACACAGGTTCAGTTCCTGGGACAGGAAGATTCCCTGGAAGAGGCAATGGCAACTCACTCTAGTATTTTTCCCTGGAAAATTCCATGGACAGAGGAGGCTGGTGGGCTACAGTCCATGGGTCTGACAAACAGCTGGACACGACTGAGTGATTTTCACTCACAATGATTATATAACAACAATGTATCTCACTGGAGGACATGTTTCTTGTTCTTAACAAGATACTTCAGAATAATCCTGTTATCTTAAGATGTATATGTGAGAGTGGGTCTGGTAAGACCTTTCTATTGCTAGTAACCCATTGAAAAAGTATAGAAAGCCCCACCCAAACTAGTAAGTGAGTCAGTCTCCACCCCCTTCTGATGTCTTTGTCAGAAGTTTTCTGTATCATACACTGTAATATAACTTTTGCCACACAAAGCTCTGAGTGACTGAAGCTGAGTCCCTGGTCTTCAAGCAAAATTCTTTCCTTTGGAAATCACAAATCTGACAACATTCACCATAAGCTATCACCATTATATCCACTACTGTGGGCAAGAACCCCTTGCAGAAATGGAGTAGCCCTCATAGTCAACAAATTAATCTGAAATTCAGTTCTTGAGTGGAATCTCAAAAATGACAGAATGATTTCTGTTTGTTTCCAAAGCAAACCATTCAATATCACAGTAATCCAAGTCTATGCCCCAATCACTAATGCTGAAGAAGCAGAAGCTGAATGGTTCTATGAAGACCTACTTCAACTAACACCAAAAAAAGATGTCCTTTTCATCATAGGTGACTGGAATACAAAAGTAGGAAGTCAAGAGATACTTGGAGTAACAGGCAAGTTTGGCTTTGGGGGTACAAAATGAAGCATGGCAAAGGCTACAAGAGTTTAGACAAGAGAACCCACTGCTCAGAGAAACACCCTCTTCCAACAACACAAGAGATAACTCTACACATGGACATCACCAGATGGTCAATACCATCATCAGATTGATTATATTCTTTGCAGCCAAAAATGGAGAAGCTCTATACAGTCAGCAAAAATAAGACTGGGAGCTGACTGTGACTCAGATCATGAACTCCTTATTGCAAAATTCAGATTTAAATTGAAGAAAGTAGTGAAAACCCCTAGAACATTGAGGTATTCTGCTGCTGCTGCTGTTTCTGCTAAGTCGCTTCAGTCAAGTCCAACTCTATGCGACCCCATAGATGGTGGCCCACCAGGCTCCCTCGTCACTGGGATTCTCCAGGCAAGAATACTGGAGTGGGTTGTCATTTCCTTCTCCAATGCATGAAAGTGAAAAGTGAAAGTGAAGTCGTTCAGTCATGTCCGACTCTTAGCAACCCCATGGACCACAGCCTATGGGGCTCCTCCATCTATGGGATTTTCCAAGCAAGAGTACTGGAGTGGGGTGCCATTGCCTTCTCCACATTGAAGTATGACCTAAATCAAATCACTTATGATTATACAGTTGAAGTGAAAAAGAGATTCAAGGAATTAGATCTGATAGACAGAGTACCTGAAGAACTATGGACAGGGCTTCCTAATATTGCGTAGCCAGTGGTGAGCAAAGCTTTTCTAAGTGGTCTATGCATATAAATAGAGAAAAACAATAGAATGGGAAAGACCAGAGATCTCTTCAAGAAAATTAGAGATACAAAGGGGAAGATTGGCACAATAAAGGACAGAAATGGTATGGATCTAACAGAAGCAGAGAGATTAAGAAGAGGTGGCAAGAATACACAGAAGAACTATACAAAAAGATCTTAATAACCCAGACAATCATGATGGTGTGATCACACACCTAGAGCCTGACATCTTGGAGTGGAAAGTCAAGGGGGCCTTAGGAAGCATCACTAATAACAAAGGTAGTGGAGGTGAGCTATTCTTGCTAAGCTATTTCAAATCTTAAACAATGATGCTATTAAAGTGCTGCAGTCAATATGGCAGCACATTTGGAAAACTCAGCAGTGGCCACAGGACTGGAAAAGGGTGGGGCCCTAAATGGGAAACCTTAAAAAAGAAGGGCTAGCTTTGCGGTTTAGAGCTAAGATGGCGCCTGGCGGAAGAGATGAGGGCGCGGCCTAAGTTGTCTGTCAAAACTTTTGATTGGCTCTCTTGACTTCTGTGCACGTAGACAGCATGTGATCACCATAGACTTCTGTTATAATGATGGCACATGACGATTTGACCTTTAATGTGATTGGTGCAACTATGGAAAGTCCCTCGCAAACCCCTCCCTGCTTGCCTTTATAAACCAAGAGCTTGCAGCAATAAAGCGGAACTGCTTAGACGGAACCCCTGTTGCGTCTGATTGTCTCTCGCTCACCGAGGGGCTGGGTTGGCGGACAGCAGGCTCACCTCTCCTCGGGACCTCTCGGCTTTGCTGAGAGAAGTTCCACTGCCTCTCTCTTTCTGCGGAGTGCCCCCCGCAGAAAAGGTCAGGTTTCATTCCAATCATGAAAAAAGGCAATGCCAAAGAATGCTCAAACTACCACACAATTGCACTTATCTCACACACTAGCAAAGAAATGCTCAAAATTCTCCAAGCCAGGCTTCAACAGTACATGAACTGAAAACTTCCAGATGCTCCAGCTGGATTTAAAATAAGGAAGAGGAACCAGAAATCAAACTGCCAACATCTGCTGGAACATAGAAAAAGCAAGGGAATTTTGAAAAACATCTACTCGTGCTTCATTGACTACGCTAAAGCCTTTGGCCATGTGGATAACAGCAAACTGCGGAACAATTTTCAAAGAGATGGGAATACCAGACCACCCTGGTATCTGTATGTAGTTCAAATAACAAGTAGAACTGGATATGGAGCAATGGACTGGTTCCAAAATGGGAAAGGAGTATATCAAGGACATATGTCACCTTGCCTATTTAACTTATATACATCATTTGAAATGCCAAGCTGGATGAAGCACAAGCTGGAATTAAGATTGTGAGGAGAAATATCAATAATCTCAGATCTGTAGATGACACTGCCATTATGGTAGAAAGCAAAGAGGAATTAGAGTCTCTTAATAAAAGTGAAAGAGGAGAGTGAAAAAGCTGGCTTAAAACTCAACGTTCAAAAAATGAAGATCATGGCATCCAGTCCCATCACTTCATGGCAAATAGTAGGAGAAACAATGGAAATAGTGACAGACTTTATTTTCTTGGGCTCCAAAATCACTGCAGATGGTGACTACAGTGATGAAATTAAAAGATGCTTGCTCCTTGGAAGAAAAGCTATGACAAACACACACAACATATTAAAAATCAGAGACATTACTTTGCCAACAAAGTCTGTCTAGTCAAAGCAATGTTTTTTTCAGTAGTCATGTATGGATGTGAGAGTTGGACCATAAAGAAAGCTGAGCAGTGAAGAATCTGCTTTTGAGCTGTGGTGATTCTTGAAAGTCCCTTGGACTGCCAGGAGATTAAATAAGTCAATCCTAAAGGAAATCAATCCTGAAAATTAATTGGAAGGACTGATGCTAAAGCTGAAGCTCCAATACTTTTGACCACCTGATGTGAAAAGCTGACTCATTAGAAAAGACCCTGATGATGGGAAAGATGGAAGGCAAGAGGAGGGTGGGACAACAGAGGATGAGATGATTGGATGGCATCACCAACTTGATGGACCTGGTTTTGAGCAAGCTCCTGAAGTTGGTGACGGACAGTGAAGCCTGGCGTGCTGCAGTCCATGGGATCACAAAGAATCCAACATGACTGTGTGACTGAACTGACTTATGTAGAGTAAATCAGCCTCAAAATACATATATAGTACATGAAATCATTTACATAACATTCTTGAAGAAGTGAAAGTCTAGAGATACATAACACCACAGATTAATAATGGTTTCTAGAGTATAGTCACCACAAGTTGACATCAGGAAACTTTTGATGATGATGGCAACATTCTCTATTCTGTTATGTTTGTTGTAAGTCTCTACATACTTGTCAAATTTTATAGAATTTTATATTACAAAGGATGGTTTTTACTGTTTGCAAATTATATCTTTGTACAAATGACCAACAAATGAAAATGTGCTCAACATCACTAAATATCAGGGAAATGCAAATCAAGACCACTATTGAAATCTCACCTCACACCTGTCAAGAGGCCTATTATCTAAAAGGATAAATACCTTTATAAATGCCAGTTTTTAAAAAGGATATTCACCTTTATTGCACTTTCCTTTATGGGCTATTAAATATTTTAATAATTAAGCATTTAAGAATGTACACTTGTATAAATTATTCAGGAGACAAAAAAGTGCTGCATAATATTTATACATCTAAATATTCAATTTTTAGGAAAGGTATATAATTTCTGAAATTTTATTCTTATCAATGGATCCTTTATTTTACTTTGAGAGGCTGGCATTATGAAAAAAAAAAAAGTCCTAAATTCTATGCCCCATTTCTCTTCCTGTTACTATTTTACTCTAGCTAGTTATCAGTTGTCAAAACAACAGTTTAAACCTAGCACCTAACTGTGCCAAATCTCTTTTGGAAAGAAACCTCCATAATCTCTTCAGGACTTTATTTCCTCAGCTTGACCTGGACACTCACAGTTTCCAAAATGAGGGAGTCAGTGCAATAGTGCATAAAATATGAGGGCTCTGAAAGCCCATGCCTGCTTAGGGGAGTGTGTAATTTAATAAAGTGTTCATTGATGTCAGCACACTGACTCATCACACTTGTGTTGATGTTGCAGCCTGCAGCACAGAGACTCCTACTGCTAATTAGATGACTGAAGCAAGATTATATTTCCCTTGGAGATAGACATAAAGGCGAGAGAGTTATTCTCAAAGGTATTTTCAATTTACAAGTATTTGATGGGACAGAACCAAAATAGGAACAGGCACACTGTAGGGGCGGCCAACTAGGGAAATGAACTCGACACAGTTGCATTATTTACAAGAACGAAAGTTATAAAAGACACCACCAGGCTTCTATTGTTCCTACTTTATTCCCACATAAATTTCTAACATAAATTATGAAGAAGGAATAATATTTTTATGGCTTATGTGCTAAGCTTTTTAACAACTCCTTGTAAATCCTAGAAAAATTCAAGACCTCTGAGTTGAAATCCATATGTTGGACTTTACACTTTGTTATCTCAGGACATCTGTTAGTTTTATCTTTTATAATTATGTTCAAAAAAGTCAAATGAATGATATCTCAAAAGATGTTGAATTATATATCAGTCACAGAGTTAGGAGAGGCTTTTCACCTAAGATCATACAAATGAAAGCTTTGCTTATACTGAAGCAAAAGAAAATCTCTGTGATAATTTTCATTAAAGGGTTGTAATACTTTAAATATTTTATCTCATAACCTGACCTAAATATTAAAGATTATCTGGTGATAAAAATTATTTACTCAGTATTATTGTAAAGATGATTTTATATTTTTAAAGCAAGCCCTCAATTTTTATTCATTTGTTTTGTATTTGATAACATCAAATGGAAACTTTAGTTGCTTGATAATGTTTGAACCCTCAGTTTGCTATGAAATACTCTGACAAAAGTGAAGTAAGCCAGAAAGAAAAATACCAATACAGTAGTGGCACCCCACTCCAGCACTCTTGCTTGGAAAATCCCATGGATGGAGGAGCTTGGTAGGCTGCAGTCCATGGGGTCGCTGAGAGTTGGACACGACTCAGTGACTTCACTTTCACTTTTCACTTTCATGCATTGGAGAAGGAAATGGCAACCCACTCCAGTGTTCTTGCCTGGAGAATCCCAGGGACGGCAGACCCTGGTGGGCTGCCCTTTATGGGGTCGCACAGAGTCGGACACGACTGAAGTGACAGCAGCAGCAGCAACATACTAACGCATATATATGGAATTTAGAAACATGGTAATGATAACCCTGTATGCAAGACAGCAAAAGAGACATAGATGTATAGAACAGTCTTTTGGACTCTGTGGGAGAGGGAGAAGGTGGGATGATTTGGGAGAATGGCATTGAAACATGTATAATATCATAAAAGAAAGAAATCGCCAGTTTAGGTTCTATGCAGGGTGCAAGATGCTTGGGGCTGGTGCACTGGGATGACCCAGAGAGATGGTATGGGGAGGGAGGTGGGAGGGGGGTTCGGGACTGGGAACACATGTACACCGGTGGCGGATTCATGTTGATGTGTGGCAAAACCAATACAATATTGTAAAGTTAAAAAAATAATAATAATAAATAAATAAAATTTAAAAATAAAATCAATAAAAAATAAAGAAATGCTACTATTAGAAGACAGGAAACTACTAAACAGTGTGTATGAGGTAATGTTTTGTATTTTTGTAATACTAACCTGGACATATTCTTACAAAAGAAAGTAAATTGTAGACAGAATTATCCTGTTTTTAAAAAGGCATTCCTTTTATTTTTTAAAATTTTTGGCTGTACCACATGGTAAATATTGTTCCCTGATCAGAGACTGAACCTGTGTCCCCTGCATTGGAAATGTGGAGTCTTAACCACTGGACTGCCATGGAAATCCCCAGCATGATCCCATTCTAAACCAAGGCTAATGAGAAAAGAGTGCTAATGAGAAAAGGTATGGAATGATAATTGATTTGTTAGGAAACTGAGCCATCTCTCTTGACTTTCTTTATCATCAATACATGTTGCTCTCTAATGTTTTAATTTACTTATTTTATTTTGTGTGTGTGTTTTTTTTTTTTTTTTTTAGCAAACAAGTTCAAAATAGTGCAAATTTTACTATTCTGATTTTTCAGTGAAAAGAAACCATTAACAGTTTCATCATTCTGTTACTTAAACATTTTAATGAATAATTCTTTAATAGCATATCTTGTAAAAACCAGATACTGTGATAAGTAATCAGGATTTAAAAGGTATAATGATACTTTTTTATCTATGTTTAAAATTCATTAGGGAAAATAGAGGAAAATGAGTAAGCAGCATTTTTAAAGTTATTAAACTTTGAGCATTTAAAAAATTCCCATTACATGTCCTTGTTACCACACCCCAAATGATTTAACATTATTCTTTGGGCTAGAGATTTCAGGTATCAGGCTCTGAGAGTGTGGAAAGAATAAGATTGTGAATACTTAGCATGGAATTTTAAATTGTCTTTTCCTCAGCAAAAACATCAGTATTTGCAAAATAAGTGCCTTGAAAGTCAGTAATTATTGTATTTGCAAAGCTTTCTTAATTACCTCAGTGTAGAGAGAACTAATGATAAAATGTAGGATAATTCCCACATCACTGGAAAGGGAGAGATCACTATAGATTCTGAAAAATGGCTCCCATGATAAGAAATAGAATGTATAATGGCCAGTGGTCAAATAGTGTCAGTCTTCTGGCCCCTGGCACCTTCATCCTTTTCCATGACTAAGTCAACATCCTTGAGGCTTGATGGAGGAAAAGTTAAAAGCACAGACTGGGTGGTAGAAAAAACAAAAAAAAAAAAATGAAGAATGTATCTAGCCTCAGAGAGCTGTAAATAACAGCATATTGTGAGGAAGAAACTCCAGAACTAGTTTTGTCTTGAGACAGTTCTAGAAAACCAATTTTTATATGACAAATTATTGCCGGGAGAAATATCAATAACCTCAGATATGCAGATGACACCACCCTTATGGCAGAAAATGAAGAAGAACTAAAAAGCCTCTTGATGAAGGTGAAAGTGGAGAGTGAAAAAGTTGGCTTAAAGCTCAACATTCAGAAAACGAAGATCATGGCATCTGGTCCCATCACTTCATGGGAAATAGACAGGGAAACAGTGGAAACAGTGTCAGACTTTATTTTTCTGGGCTCCAAAATCACTGCAGATGGTGACTGCAGCCATGAAATTAAAAGACGCTTGCTCCTTGGAAGAAAAGTTACGACCAACCTAGATAGTATATTCAAAAGCAGAGACATTACTTTGCCAACTAAGGTCCATCTAGTCAAGGCTATGGTTTTTCCTGTGGTCATGTATGGATGTGAGAGTTGGACTGTGAAGAAGGCTGAGCGCCGAAGAACTGATGCTTTTGAACTGTGGTGTTGGAGAAGACTCTTGAGAGTCCCTTGGACTGCAAGGAGATCCAACCAGTCCATTCTGAAGGAGATCAACCCTGGGATTTCTTTGGAAGGGATGATGCTAAAGCTGAAACTCCAGTACTTTGGCCACCTCATGTGAAGAGTTGACTCATTGGAAAAGACTCTGATGCTGGTAGGGATTGGGAGCAGGAGGAGAAGGGGACAACAGAGGATGAGATGGCTGGATGGCATCACGGACTCGATGGACGTGAGTCTGAGTGAACTCTGGGAGATGGTGATGGACAGGGAGGCCTGGCGTGCTGCGATTCCTGGGGTCGCAAAGAGTCGGATACGACTGAGTGAATGAACTGAACTGAACTATCATACGCTAACTATCGAGCAAGGTACTTTCACAAGTGCTAGAAAGTGAAAGTGAAATCGCTATCAATTGTATCTGACTCTTTGCGACTCCATGGACTGTAGCCTACCAGGCTCCATCCATGGGATTTTCCAGGCAAGAGTACTGGACTGGGTTGCCATTTCCTTCTCTAGGGGATCTTCCCAACCCAGGGATGGAACCCAGATCTCCTTCATTGTAGGCAGAATGCTTTTACCATCTGAGCCACCAGGGAAGTCTCAATTCATTCTTAAACTACTGTAAATTAATTTCTAATTATACAAATCAGAGAAATAAGGCAAAGAATCTTCAAGATACATGAGTTGGGCTACAGAAAATAGCATCATATTAAATAGCTTCTTAAATATAAATTGAATTATATAATCTTAATTTCAATAAACAGTAGTTTTATAGTCCATCTGAAAATATTAACCAGGGTCATCTGTATTTTTGCTTCCATTATGCTAATTGCATTTGATTAAATTTAGAGATAGATATTTAAATATTAATGTTTTTTCATATTATAAATATGAATGCTTGGCCTCTATTTCAAAAACACTTATGAATAAAACATTACATTTCCTCTGAATGGCAAAGTTAAATAGATCCACCAAATGGAATTAGGATCCCTGAATATAAAAATTATATTGATTTAATTTATTTCTGGTGAAGTCTTCACACTAACATCAATAATATTTCCTGGCAATATTCTCATTTTCAAGGTTTTTTTTTTTCCCAGTTCAAAACCCCAAGATTTTAAGTGCCTTGTACTTACTTGTACTTAGAGGGTAGGGAAGAAAGATGGGAAATGATAAAGAGGTAAAGAAATGTAAATTAAGAGGTGAGATTGAGGGCGGGTGCTGGGCCTTTAACTGATCTCAAGGTATGCTAACTGTTTCTCTGCTGTCACTGAAGGATCAACAATTAGTGTTTAGTAAAAGAAAGCAGAAAAAGTACAAAAAAGCTTCTTCAGAGCCAACATTGACTGAGTGCTATCATATGCCAAACACAATTCTACATAGTTTAAATGCTGTTTTTATCTTAGATTATTTACTGTTCTAATGTTTATCCCTAAGATCTAGCATGGATCTTTGAATACATAGTCACTCAACAAATTCGTACAAAATACTTTATGTATTTCCCTAATAGAATACTTACAACTAAGTTATATTAAATATTAATCACATTGACTTGATAAAGAAGTCTGAGGGATGATAAAGAAGTCTGACCAATTAACTAATGTATCTAATGCAATACAGCTAGTAAATAACAAAACTCAGATTTTAAAAGTCATTCTCTCCTGTTAATTATACTCTCTTCTAACACTAGACTGTTTATTACTTATACAACAACAAAGACATAAAAGAGAGAATAAACAGGATCATTAGACAAATTGTTAAATTCCTGTCTATTTTTCAGAGTACATTTTTTTGTTAATAGTAGTGGTAGGTATGCATCTAAATGATTTCTGAAGATCTCTTCCTCTTGGTCTTCACACACATGTGTTGCTCCTTCCTCTTGAATGTGATTTGGCCTAG
Source organism: Oryx dammah (assembly GCF_014754425.2). Classification (NCBI taxonomy): domain Eukaryota; kingdom Metazoa; phylum Chordata; class Mammalia; order Artiodactyla; family Bovidae; genus Oryx; species Oryx dammah. The sequence goes on from NW_024070204.1 coordinate 22,711,691, forward strand.
TGACTTGCTTCTCATCAATACAATACAGGAAAAATGACGGGATATTAATTTCAAAAATTGTCTCTTACGTCTTACCAAGAGGCTCTCTCTACTCTCTCCTCTGCTTGCATGTTTGCATCATTAAGTTGCCATGAAGGGAAGAATCATTTGCAAGGAGCTGACACCAGCCAATGGCCAGTAACCATCAAAAACCTGGGACCCTCAGTCCAATAACCAGTAAGGAACTGAATCTTGCCAACAACTATCTATTCAGTTGCTTATGATTATACAAAAATAGGAAAGAGACAAAGTGTCCTAGTGGCCCACTGGAAGTAACAATAGTTTCCTAAACCCCAATAAATGCTATAATTATTGTGGTTCCAATTGCAACGTGTGCCATTTTTTAAAAACAAAAATTCCTTGAGTATAAATTCCATTTCTTATGGATTCATCCAGTCAATTCAAAGATGCATTTTTTTTTCACATTTTACCATCTTTGAACACAGAAAATCTCTTTCAATTAACACAAAATAACAGTACTCACACATCTGATGAATTATAATAACTTACAAATGTGTTAATATACATTTTCAATATTCTTTGTAGTTGTATAATATTAGTGTAAAAAAAAAGGTTCATGGAAACAATGGCATTTAGAAATTAAGAAATCAATTCCTGAAACTATATAGCCCTCAACTTTATACACATATTTCTTATAGCAGTTTAAATAGTAATTTTTTGCCTTTGTTAAGGTATATTGGTGTGGTCCCATTTAATCAATATAATGAAACTGATGTGACACAAATTGAACTTTGGGAATAATAAGATAGTTTTGTAGTCCATCAAAAACACATGCAGTAATAACACCTTCTGATGGAATACTACTCTTATATGTTTGAGTCTTTTTAAAAGGATGATTGGATTTCTTTATCAGGACTGTGCAGTACCTATTTGCAAAGCCTGAAGACACACCCCTGAGAGATATAACTCAAATCTACTGCTCTGAGACAAACTGCAAGTAACTGATGGTGGAACTCACTGTCCTCATCTAGGATAATCCTGCAGCTTTTCCATAGAGACAAAATGCTAAAGAGTGCAATACAGTGATTTTCACTCTACTCTTACTGGAGATGTTTGTTTCTCAAAATTAAAATGGATAATTGAAGTGCAAATCAGCAGTAGAAAATGTGTGGAGAGTTGCTTAGGTATCATCACCAAATCTTTACTACTTGTTTTGTTTGACTATGCAGTTAGTGAAAGTACCTTGGAATAACACAGGAGAAATAATACATTTGTACTTGCTGCTGTTAATACATCTATGAGCAAGTATAAAAAAATGGGTGGTTAGATAAGATTCATTTTCATTGCAGTATGATTCACTTTTATAGCCTTTCTTGCAAAGAGAAAGACTAAATCATCTTTATTTTCTATGTGCTTTCTTTTCTTCAGTTTTCAAAATTTTTTTCATTGTATTCTTCTATTGTTTGGTTTGCAAGCATCCTCTTCACTGAAAAAAAGGATTGATAGCTTTAATCTACCACAAAAAAATGAAAGAATATCTTTGGAAATATCGGGGGTAGGTGGTGAAGACATTCTTGGTATTTAGGAATTAGGCAATGTTGTTACCTATGGTATCCTGGTGATTATCTCAAGCTTTAAATAAATTAATTTGGAGGCATATTATTTAATGGCATTCATGAGTCAGTCTTTTATGAAGATACAATACACAGCACAGATGAACTTTTTTTTCACCATTTTTTTTTTTGACAGTTACAGAAGCCTATGAAATGGGTCAGGATCAATCTCACCATATTTTCTCTGCTGTTGCCTTTCACAACCTTCTCATTGTTGGGGTCACCATCTGAGGAAGCAAGAATTCAGTTTTGTTTTTCAGACAACATAAATAGAGAACCAGGCACATGTGTGCTCAGTAGCTGAGTCATGTCCGACCCTTTGCAGTCGTATGGACTGTAGCCAAGCTCCTCTGTCCATGGGATTTCCAGGCAAGAATACTGGAGCAGATTGCCATGTCCTTCTCCGGCGATCTTCCCCATTCAGGGATCGAACCCACACCTCCTGTGTCGCCTGTATTGGCAGGCAGATTCTTTACCATTGAGCCACCTGAGAAGTCTAATGATGTCTACATTAATTCTCTCTGCCTAATAGACTAAAAGGTTGTATATGCAGATGGATCCTGGGAACTTGTTTAAACTGAGGTGTAGCACAAAGCTTATGTTTACCTTCATTCTCATTTTTTCATTTCACCACTGGCTGGTTCTGTGAAAATCGAAAATAATAGGGCTCATTTTCTGTAGCGTTCTCCCTCATTTTCCTACTGCCTAGAAATATAGCTGAGGAAGATGTGGTCTTTGGCGTCAACCGTCAGGTCACCTTCAACTGTAGGATCAAATCTGCAGGTATTTGCACCTTCTGATGTCATGTACATGTGACCACCTCCACAACTCATTAACATTCATTCTTAACTCTGCTTGCTTTCTTTTTAAACTAATTTTATTGAGGACACATTAGACAGAAAATGTCATATATCTAATGCATGCATTTTGATGAGTTTGGACATATGCATACATCTATGAAATCCTTACTGTAAATAAGATAATAAACCTATCCTTCACCTCCAAAAGATTTCTAGTCTCCTTGCTTTTCTTGTGTGTAAGTGGTTAGAGCATGCTCTCTGCCTCCTTAGCAAGTTTTTAAGTACACAACACAGCATTGTTAACTGTTGGCGCTATGCTGTATAGCACATTTTTAGAAGTTACTCATCTTGTATAAATGTAACTTTATACCCATTAAACAGCTCCTCATTTCTTCCCCTGCCCCATCTTCTCAGAATAGTCAAGTACTCACAATGCATTATAATACAGTTCCTGCCTATTTCTCTGTATTCATTTCTCATGTATTTGTACTGACTGATCTTCTTCTAGTACAGTGGACTCCATTCATTTCACCCAATACTTCAAGTCCATTTTCGTATCAGGATCTTTACGCTTGCTGTTCCCTCTGTACTGAGAGTTCTTCTACTCACATTTCACACACCTCACATTTCACATTTCTCATCTCAACTTAAATATCACCTTCTCAAAAATGTCTGATGATTCTACTTAAAACTAGCCCTCAGAAACATTTTCCTTCACTTCATATCATTCATTACTTTTATATTTTTCATCACAGGGTAATATTATTGTTAATTTGGTCTACTGTTTATGTATTATCTGTCCCTAAAATATATTCTACACAAATACAAGAAACTAATATTTATTATGTTTTGTTTCAGCCACAAGGCACAGAGCAGTCTTGGCACGTTTGCAGAACAATGTCTGTTAGCAACAAATCAAATAAGACCAAAGGAAGAATAAATTTAATTATTTTCTAAGGCCTGGGAGCTTCCCTGAAACTTTCTATATTTATTATGGATGGTGCTTTCTGAGGCCTCAGTCTTCATTTGATTTCCGATTAAGTGTGGATTCACTTTCAAGTCTACCCATTAGACTGATTCTTTTTATACTGTTTATGTGATAAATTGATTCATTATGTAATTAAGCTTAGTGGTCAAGTTTGAGTATGCCATATCTTTTGGAAATTATGGCTTGAAGCAATAAGTGGTTCTTACTGTGATCGGGCATAGCAGATATTCACTACCCAAATGTTTGGCAAATACAGATTATGATTTGACTATAGAGGTTTTTTTTTTTTTTCAGAGAAGGCAATGGCAACCCACTCCAGTACTCTTGCCTGGAAAATCCCATGGATGGAGGAGCCTGGTAGGCTGCAGTCCATGGGGTCGCTAAGAGTCAGACACAACTGAGCGACTTTCCTTTCACTTTTCACTTTCATGCATTGGAGAAGGAAATGGCAACCCACTCCAGTGTTCTTGCCTGGAGAGTCCCAGGGATGGTGGAGCCTGGTGAGCTGCCATCTATGGGATTGCACAGAGTCGGACACGACTGAAGTGACTTAGCAGCATAGAGTTTTTAATTTATCTTTTCACATTGCCAAGGTACAAGCACACTTTCTGTTTTAAATACTCCAGATTATATCCATGGCAACTATACTTTTTAATACAAATGTTGCTTATAATTATCTGTTATACTTTTTCAAAAAAAAAAGTATGTATTCCATTACAATGCATTGACTTAAGCTTTCTTTGGCAAGTTAAAAAAAGAGGGAGGGTCTAGTTTTAGTAATTTTTAATAGTTATCCAGGTTGAGTAAAAAGGTAGACTTTAGTCATCTCATTTTTCTGCTGCAAGCAATATTTAAATGTTCACTAAGTTACTGAAAATGGCAACCCACTCCAGTATTCTTGCCTGGAGAATCCTATGGACAGAGGAACCTTGCGGGCTACAGTCCATGGGGTCGCAACAGTCAGACATGACTGAGTGACTGACTACTTGACTAAGTTACTGAAAGGAGAATGATTTTATGTGTTTTCTGAGGATAATGAGCATCAGAAATTCGTTTCTTCAGCACTACATTTGTATTGTGGTTAGTATTATGGTTTTCAAGAGGTTTTTTTTTTTTTTTTTTTTTTTGCATTTTAGGGGAAGCACACTGAATACATGTTCTACACTTGAGAATTTCTTAAAGATGAAAGATGATAAAACAAAGGAGAAGAAAGTACACAATAAATCAATATAAAAACCAGTCTAGCACTGATAAATATCAATGAAGTCACTAGAGTGTAAGACTGATTACTAGGTTGGAATTGTTTTGGAAAATCTAAACTTAACTAATATTTTCCATGTTAATAAAAAAGCATTATATGATCAATTATTATTTTGTGAGAATTTGGTGTGAAACAAAATGAAATTTGTTCTTCAGAATGTTTTGGTAGGCATTCAGATGCTTTAATTGATTCCAGATAAACAAAAGTATCAAATTTATATATCAAATAGACCACTGGACTAAGGCCAAAACCTGTGTTTACCTATTTGTATGTCAGCTAAATTTACTCTATGCTATGACCACAGATTACACTGATGCTGAGTACATGCATCTTTCTTTCCTCTAGCATCTCTCTTATGAGAATGCTTTCTTTTTCAAGAATGTCTAAGCAAGACAGTGATTTTAGAAAAACACAAATCTCTTATATTATGATTCCATTTAATTTAACATCTCCTTTTATTTTTTTCTGAGTTTCTTTATTAAAAAAAAAAAAGTAGTTTAATTGCAATGTCTTTCTCTTTTTAAATGCCATGCAGTATACACACACACATACACACACATATATATATACACACACATATATATAGTTTTCAAATGTTTACAATGTTGTGTTGGTTTCGGCCATACCTTTCCATGCTTAGTTGCTCAGTTGTGTATGACTTTTTGCACCTCCATGGACTGTAGCCCATTAGGCTCCTCTGTCCATGGAATTCTCCAGACAAGAATACTGGAGTGGGTTGCCATTTCCTTCTCCAGGAGATCTTCCCAACCCAGGGATTGAACTGGGGTCTCCTGCATTGCAGGCAGTTTCTTTACTGTCTGAGCCATCAGGGAAGCCCAAACAATAATGCAAATCAGCTATAATTATATGTACATCTGCTCTCTCGATAGCCTCCTTCTGCTCCCCATCCCATCTCTCCAAGGGATCTCATCCTTTTAAAACCCATATCCCTTTTGTGCAAGGCCATTCTTGAAAAGAATGGCAAATCCAGCTCCTTGCAAATGCCAAGTTGTGTATGCCTAGAGAACTTATAGCAGTTTTTCAACAACAGCACTGGTGATATTTTGAACTGAGTAATTCTTGGTTGTTGGAGGCCATTCTATGGAATGCATCCCTGGCCTTCAAACCCTAAGGACAGTGGCAATGCCCCCTGCTTAGCTGTGACAGACAAAAATGTCTGCTGCTACTGTTGCTAAGTCGCTTCAGTCATGTCCCATTCTGTGCGACCGCATGGAGTGCAGCCTACCAGGCTCCTCTGTCCATGGGATTTTCCAGGCAAGAGTACTGGAGTGGGTTGCCATTGCCTTCTCTACATACTGCCAAGCATTCTCTGGGGGAGGAGGAGGAAAACTGCCCCCATTAAGAACCACAAGATTGCAAAGTTGCCTAGAATATTTATATTTAGATGGATAATTTAATTAAGCACTGAAAGCAAATTCTAAGCAAAATGTGCACATTTAAAGGAAAAAGAAGACTGAAATCAGCACCTGGCTAAAGTCCTAAAAAGAAATAGGCCTTAAGCATACGTTTGCTAATTAATTTGTATGCAATCTTACAAGAGAAGCCAATATTTTTATAGCATATTTTTCTATTTTTCCATTTCTAAGCTATTTTCATAAAAGCTTGTAATTCAAAATGACCTCAGGGTTAATCTAATCCATATCAGTAATTGTACAAATGCAAAATATGAGCCATCATTCCCCAAAGGCTCATACTAGCATGGCTAATCCAATCATCCAAAACTCAAGACACCAGTCTCACACTGAAATCCTTGAAACATTCTGTATACTCTCAAGCTTACACATAGGATCTCTCCAGGAATACAATGAACCAAAACTCAGAAAAATACTAAAAAGTTTCTTTACACTACAGTGTGTGGTTGTTAAGGCTCAGTAAGGCTCTATTCTAACTGGCAGAGACACAAGCTGCAAAAATTGACAGGAAGTTTTATGTGGGAGAAGGCAGAGTCAAGAATGCTTTAGGTTAGGAGGGGTCCAAAAAGTCTCTTTCAGTGACCTTCAGTAAGCAACAGCATACAGAATACGTTTATTAGAGGTTTTATCCTGACTCAGTCTCTATCCTTATTTTCATCTTGATTTTCACTGAAATGCATTTACTCAACAAGTAAAAAATTATTGAATTTTGGTGTTGGCGAATAATGACATTAAAATATCTTTTGTGGTATTTTTGATGACTAAGTGATCTTGGTTTATTTGATATTTTTCAATACTCACAAATGCCTTCCCAAATTCAAAAAGAAACAGTTGATACTAATTTAAAGCATGAAAAATGCATACACGCAAAGTTGGCTGATAAAATTAGTTGATAATTTGAAGTAAAATTAGATCTTCATCACCTAGGAATGTCAACAACATCCAAATGACTTAAAGAGTAAATGTACATGAAATATTTTGAGAGTATTGCAAAATAATTTTTTTTCTTTTATTTTGTATACATATGAGATAATGGACATTCTCTAACTTACTGTGATAATCATTTCATGATGTACATCTGAATCATTATGCTGTACATCTAAAATTTACACAGTGCTGTGTCAATTACATTTTAATAAAATGGTAGGATTAAATAAAATGGTAGAAAAAAAGAGTAAAAGGAAAATATTGTTTAATATTTTTCAAATAGCAGAATGAAAATGGAACAAAAGAATAGAGAAACATCTAGCTATAAATTAAAGGAAGATGGTACAAAGGAATAAAGAAATAAGCATTTCTAAGTCTTCATTTGCTTCTTCTATTAGGATTATATATCTCTACCTTTTGCCATTTACCTCCAAAGAGAAGTTGTTGGGTTAATAACACCCACATCCTCACGCCACTCACTTTCATCTTGGCCATGCAACTTGTTTGGGTCAGTTGCCTTTAAGAACAAGGAGCAAGAAAACTACTAGGATTTTGTCTTGTTTACACAAAAACAACAAAGAAATAACTTAAAATAAGCTTTGGCTATATTTCCAAATATATATTAATTTCATATCAGTAGAAAAAAGATGACTGGTACTTTTTAAGAGACATTTGGAGAAAAGAACATAACACAACTTAGGATCTTAATGGAATCTAAATCAAAATAAATCAAAAGATAATTATGAAAATAGCATACCACAAATACAGTTAAGGGAGTTTTAAAAGGTCTTAAAGAAAAATTTAATACATTAACTGAGGAGATAGTAAATATGAAAGTTTTAATAATAACAAGCCTACACATTTTAAAAACAATGTGCATACTGGGAAAAAATACATGCAAAATATATGATAAAGGAGATCATATCTCTAAGGGACTTTGTAATTCATTCAATGAACTTTGACAAATTAATAAGAAAAAAACAATAAGGATCACAATGAAAAAATAAGTAAAAAATAAATAGACAATGCCCAATGGAAAGCTAAGAATCAGAGTATTATATGTTTGTCATTATTTTTGCTGACAAGTTTATTTCAAATAGCCTTCCAATGTAGGCTGAATATCCTGCTTTATAGTTCCTGACTCCCAATGAAGAATTCCAAACAATAGATTCTTTAGCTTCTTTTACAGTTTGGAAACTCATACGTGAATTCGTCTCTACAAACTTGATGCATCAAAATTCTCAGTGATACACACACTGGTAGGAATGGTTGCCAGCAACAGAACTTCAGGGCAATAGAAGAAATGTCCACTTTATTACAAGGCAAGACACAGCTGATGGCTCAAAACAAAACAAAAAATTGGCTGAAATTAAAAATAAAATTGTAATCATCCTATGGTTTGCAGTAGCAAAATAGTTAATTAAATTATGACCTAGAGTAAAATGCCCATTGAGCCACAGAACTTTGAGGGATCAGGTGGCTGTTCTCAGAGAACAATATTAAAGGGCAGAAGGGATGCGTAAACTGTGAAGGTGAATTTGTTGTTTCAAGCTATACTGACAGCTTGAAGGAAACAATTCACAAGTATGAAGCCCTAAGTCTTAGCTGAAGACAGAGAAACCATGGGAATTTTACGACTGATAAAATAATCTTGTATCACCTATAACTGTAGACTTAACTCAGAACTCCAAACTCAAATGTTTAATCCTACCAATTATAAAATTTAAAAGTTTGCTGCATACACAGTCTCATTACTACCGCAGTATGCGTGCATGCTAAGTGCTAAGTCACTTCAGTTGTGTCCCACTCTGCAAGCCTATGGACTGTAGCCCCCCAGGCTCCTCTATCCATGAGATTTCCCAGGCAAGAATAGTGGAGTGGGCTGCCATGCCTTCCTCCAGGGATCTTCCTGACCCAGGGCTGGAATTCAAGATTCCTGCATTGGAAGGTGGGCTCTGTACCACTAGCACCCCCTGGGATGCCCCTACCACCACAGTATAGGAAAGCTAATGGACTGATATAGACTAAGAGAGATTCTGAATACTGGAGCAGAAAAATGTGGTAGGATCTAGATGACTCAGTGTCCCCCAAAATCCCAAACGTCTCTGAGTCTTCCCTATTAGCAGAAACAGCCTTTCTTTCCAAGTCCAAGAAGGCCTCTTTTGCTTAAAATCCAATAACAACCTAATCTGAAAGAGTTACCTAAACAGGGAAAACTATTCTTATTATTCCCATCCTCCACCACTTCTAATTATCTCCTGATCTAAATTAGAATCAGAACTCAACATGCCGCAGGGAACCAATTACAAACTCAAATTCTAGAAGAGATGATGAAGCATGAAAACATTGTAATAATTTTGGATTTGTATCAACAGAAATCTAGAAAATATATACAGGAATACATTTTGAATGTACTAAAGCAAAGACTGCCGTACATCATTTTAGAATGCAACATTTATTAATATGGTTGTCTTTCCCAGAAATTTAGAATTGGTGTGCTAACCTCAGCACATAAATAGGTTTGCTTTGTTGTTTAGTTAGCTAATTAAAATATGGATTTAATGAAGACTCTGAGATAACCCCAAACTCTGACATTTTGTATATTAAAAATGTCATTTAATTACAGAAGTAAGAATGGTAGAGTGGATTTCTTGTGTGTAATTCATTTAACCTATTCTTTAAATCTCTTAAGAGAAGATGTCAAATGCTTTCTATCCTGTGTATTTAGAAATACACGGATGATGGCACATCAATATCTTTTAAAAGTATTGTAGAGGTTGTTCTCCTAGCTACAACTGCTGCTAAGAGATTCTGCAGTAAATAGGCTCACTTATTCCATGGCAGAATGAGATTCTTGGGTGTTGAGACCAAATAATATCAATAAACCATCAGATGCAAAATGTAATCTCTGTAATTAATAGTGGTGCCACGAGAGTGCATTTTTCAATGGCTGGTTGACCATAGAGTCTCTAGAACTGAAATCTATGTGCAGAATTCTAAAATTCACATGATTTATATAACAAGAAAACCTTGTGGTTGGTCAGGCAGAAAAAATGATGCTCCAACTAAAACAAAGATGTATAGCTCTTCAGCCAAATTGTGGACCTGAGTCATTTCAAATATTGAGAGTCCAGGGAATGATTCACTATTTATGTACATCTGAGTGATAAACATGGTAACAGTACAAATATCTGCTCCCTAGATTTCTAAATGATACTGTGGACATTTTCCAGGCTAACTATGAACTAGGGAGACAGAAAAAACTGGACATTTTGAGAATGTTAATAAAAGTTTCAAGTTAGTGATAATATCTTGGTACCTAAAAGATTTTTGGATGCATTAGCTGAAAGTGTTAGTTGCTCAGTCATGTCTGAATCTTTGCAACCCCATGGACTGTAGCCCACAAGTCTAACTCCATGAGATATCCCAGGCAAAAATACTGGAACGGGTTGTCATTTCCTTTTCCAGGGGATCTTCCCAACACGGATCAATATGTTAAAGTGGTCTTTTTATCTAAATTTCACTTCATGGTCAACTTAGTGAGGCCTCAAACCCAATCCAAGAGCAATGGTGACAGTTTCTAGGAATGTTAATTGGAATAAACATGCTCAAAAACTAGAAGAAAGTTTCCAACAGCTAGATAGCATTCATTCTTTTACCACTTTCTTAATCTCATATTTAGGTTTTTGTCTATTACACCACATCAGCTCCTGTCTCACAGGCAGAGACTTCACCACATTGAAATCTATAGATTCCTATAATTTCATGTCCTTAGATCCTGACTGATTTAAGCATAGGATTCTGAAAGGATCTTAGCTGTTCTTAGTGATATCTCTGGTTAATAGATCCCAGGGTCTTATCACTGGAGGAATTCAGAATTGTGAGTGGAAGAGAGCAGAGCCAGAAGAACTCCTCTCCTTGACTAGCACAGAATCCTTACTCTCAGCAACTGTACAGTTAACCTATTTCTGGCCTTCTACTTTACAGATCCAATAGGGTTTCTTAAGAATCTAACTACATTCAATACCTGGAGAATGACTAAAACTTGAAAACAAATCATTTTAACTTCCCGTGACAAGCTACAGATGTATAACTGGAAAGAAAACAATCTTTGTTAGTTTAGCTCCATATAAAATAGTTATTATTTTTTTTTAATTTCTGAATGTTTTCCTTTGTTCTCAAAAAATTCCTAAAGTTCTGTTCACAAGAAAGCAATTTTCTCATTAAGTAAAAAGAATGCTGGCCATCTTAACATAATACTTTGAAAAAAAAAATCTTAATATCATTAATTACTTGGCAAGTGTAAGATTTTTCTAAATAAATTTCCAGCCACAATGACATTTAATGTTCACTTCAGTGGGATTAATACTTTCTAAGAATTTGCCATTTGAATCTCTGAGGATGTGTTTCAATACAGGTAATATCTACCTCATTAGAACCAGTAGTATTAAGATTTATTCCCAGGACATTCTGTGAAAGTTTTTAAATTTATTGGTGGACTTATTAACATTTTGTCCTAGTTTTAACCTGTTATTTGAAGATTTAAAAAATAATTTTAAAAAGGCATAAGTGAGGACTTGAAACTTTGGATATTTGAATACTAAGTTTAAACCACAACTTTTATCCAGCCAGCAGTTTAAATCCTACAAGTTCATTAATAAAATTCATATTTTTAATACACAGTGACAGCTATTTTAAGTTAAATAATTTATGCTTATGTTTTCTTCCTAAAACTTACATGCTCACATATAATTTATATTCAATTTCATAGAAGAGAGTGTAATGCACATCTTGCTAAAATGTGCAAATGGTGCTTAGATATTTTCCTGCGTTCCTGCCCTTTCAATTTAAAGATGTAAGTTAACAAATAAATATTTAAGGATTAGAACATTAGCATTATTATTTTATATAACTGATCTCATCAATTCAAAAATAAACTCATGCTTTGAGTTATTTTTAAGTTTGAACAATCCTATACTAAAACAAAGAATAACAATTACGAAAGTTATAATTAAAGAGTAAGACACAACTTAGTGACTGAACAACAACAACAACAACACACTTTTGACAGAGGCCTTTGAAGTTTGCAAATAACTGAAAATCAAGTAACTATTTTATCAAATACATATTGAGGATGATTAAGATGATAGGGAATTTATCACTGGCATGACAAAATGCCTCTAAATACTTATAAATATATCACTTAATTTCCATATAAAATAACCTCTACAAAGGAACAAGAAATCCAACTGAAGAAAAGGGTATGTTCCTGTAGACACTAAGTTCCAAGACCATGGACAAACATTTGATTTAACTGCTGAAATACTCAAATATTATTTAGATAATTAAACAATATAATTGTTCTCCTTTGTGATTCTATGTAGTGGCCAGACTAGTTAACTGACCACTTGTTTAATAAGTTAGATGATTATCAGTTAGGTGGACCAGTATCCCCTTGAAATTACTATGTCAGAACAAAATAAGGCCAGGGTTTAAAAGATAAAGTTAATAAAATTTTAGAATTTTAATGAAAATATAAAGTTAAAAAAAAAACGCTAATGATTTCTTGCTTATCCACTTAATACATGCACATAAAAACAGTATAGTCATAAGAGTTTTAATAGTGATATTTAAATTATTAATTAAATATCATGTTAATTGAAAGGATTTTAAAACAAGTGGTAAAAATTTATGAATAAAAAATCTGGAAAAATAATAATAGTACAAAGTGAAATAAAGGTACAAAGGATATAATCTTTTACTGTCAATGACTTTAACCCCTACACTCACACACACACACACAAATCACTAAAAGTTTTAATATCTTTAAGCATCTGGAATTCTTCTCAGATAAAAATTGAAGGCAACTTTATTTATTATTTTTTTTATAAACCAATTATATTTAATAGACATCTTTTTTTTTTTTTACACCCGTGGTGGATTCATGTCAATGTATGGCAAAACCAATACAGAATTGTAAAGTAAAATAAAAAGTAAATAAATTAATTAATTAAAAAGAAGGCAACTTTAAAAGCTATAAATATTTCTCCTTTTATGCCTTTAAAAAGAAAAAATATATATCAATATTAGAATTTATACCAGAGTATAAGTGGTTATAATATTGGTAATATTTTATGTTAAAATATGGGATGTGCATTGGTATCTAGAAAGCAAATTATGTTTTAAGTAGAAATACAATTTTATAATATACTTGTATATGTGAGCATAAATACTTTGGAAAAAGGAAAATCTGAAATTTCTTCTCAATAATATACATGGAGAGGAAATTATACATATCTGGAATGCTTAATAGTAAAAATTTTGAAACAACTTCTAAAAATATAATATGATATTGTTCATTCATTCAAGTATGGTTATGCTAATGACTATATTTTAAATATAGCAAATGCTGCAACAAAACTTCAAATAACCAAAAACAATGTTTTACTAGACATGCTAGGAAAGCAGCATATTTGCTTTAGAAGTCTCTTTCTAATAAATCAAAATAAACCTTATTCCAAGCCTTATTTTTCTTCTCCTACAAATAACCAGCATCATTAAGTTGCATGTGTTTATACGCATCTTTTTCTATTTTTACCAAACTCTGTATATCCAAAATTATGTAATTTAATATTGTATTCATTCCAATTAAATAATACCATACTGGGATTACTATTATTATTTTCTAAGTCTTTGTTGAGATTAAATCTTTGTTGAGGAATGGACATTGATGTTTGTTCATTAGCACTACACTTGCAGCAGTAAAATAAATAAAGTATACTAACGTATCGATACAGACATTTCTCCATAAATACACTGTAATTTCTTTTCTTTTCAATCTTACCTTACTGTCACAAACATAAAGCCCTTATTTCTCACAGATGCTAGCACTAAATTTTCCCCACTGTATACATAGCAATAGGTTTTCTAATTTTCCTGAATTTAGATTTTTTTCCTATTGTCTTTCTGTCAGACAGTTCAAAATGTGGTATTTAGTTATTTACATCTATTACCTTTTAACAGATTTATGTACATTACAAGAAGATTCCACACTCCTATAAGCTATGAATAATCTTTTTTTTTAATAATCAAGCCTCCAAATACACAGAGAAATAATAGTATTAAAAAGCAAATTTCTTCATTTTGTCTAAAATGAGGAAGCTTTATTTATAAACCAGTTATGATAGGAAAACACCTTGCATAATATATAAAAGGTATTCTTCTTAAAATCTGACCTTTGAATGAGGGACAGTCTCTAAAATGCAGAAGCACATTAACACTGCATTTCATTTAAAATCATATAAATCCAACTATTTTTTAAGGTGAGTAGAAAGGACAGTACAAAAAGTTGTCAAAGTTGGACTTTTCTGACCTTTATATATTATTTAGAATTACTCTCAGTAATCAACTATGAGTATGCCAGTTTTATATTATCAGAGCTAAGAAACAAAGAAAAAGTTTTTTTTTCTCTCTCATTGCCATGGTTTTGTAAATGGTCCCTGTAGCAGTCTGTATTCATATTAGACATAAAGAATGTTGACAGAAGAGGCACAGAAAAAATATACAAACCCCATAAAGCAGCAATCAATTCCACTGTCTGACTAGCTCTGGACAGTTTGCTTTAACTTTTGAAGGCTTATGGAAAACTCTTTTTTAGTTTCATCCTATCATCAAGGTCTAGCTGCCAGCATAATATACAAGACATTTGGACCTATCAGCATTTGACTTAATAGTCTGAGGTTGAAACTAGGATATATCTGCCAGCATGTAGCAAATATTGGTAGCTCTGATGAATGCAGTTCAGGAATGAGCCTCCAATATCAGCTGTCTACTCTAGGAAACTAAGAAGTTCCAGGTCAGGGGAGCCACTCCTTAGGGGGTCCATAAGTGCCCTGGCCACTCACCCCTCACCCAGAAAACTGAAAAGTGTTAGAGCAGTAGTGAGGAGAAAGAAACCCACTGAAGTGATCTGATCCCCTTGAAATCTCCAAGATTGGTCACCATCTAGAAGTCCAACAGAAACTATCTGGTGGTTGGTTAGATCAATTTGAGGTTATTCAGTAACAATGATAGCAAGGAGAGATAAGAAAACCTTCCTCAGTGCAAAGAAATGGAGGGAAACAATAGAATGGGGAAGACTAGAGATCTCATCAAAATTAAAGATATCAAGGGAACATTTTATTCAAAGATGGACTCAATAAATGACAGAAATGATATGGACCTAACAGTAGCAGAAGATATTAAGAAGAGATGCAAGAATATGCAAAAAAACTATACAAAAAAGATCTTCACAACCCAGATAATTACGATGGTATGATCACTCACCTAGAGCCAGACATGCTGGAATGTGAAGTCAAGTGGGCCTTAGGAAGCAACACTATGAACAAAGCTAGTGGAGGTGATAGAATTCCAGTTGAGCTATTTCAAATCCTGAGAGATGATGCTGTGAAAGTGCTGCACTCAATATGCCAGCAAATTTGGAAAACTCAGCAGTGGCCACAGGACAGGAAAAGGTCAGTTTTCATTCCAATCCTAAAGAAAGGCAATGCTAGAGAATTCTCAACCTACCGTACAATTACACTCATCTCACACGCTAGTCAAGAAATGCTCAAAATTCATGCCAGGCTTCAACAGTACATGAACCATGAACTTCCAGATGTTCAAGCTGGTTTTAGAAAAGGCAGAGGAACCAGAGATCAAATTGCCAACATCCGCAGGATCCTCAAAAAAGCAAGAGAGTTCCAGAAAAACATCAATTTCTGCTTTATTGACCATGTCAAAGCCTTTGACTATGTGGATCACAACAAACTGTGGAAAATTTTTAAAGAGATGGGAATACCAGACCACCTGCATGCCTCTTGAGAAATCTGCATGCAGCTCAGGAAGCAACAGTTAGAACTGGACATGGACACCACCCTTATGGCAGAAAGTGAAGAAGAACTAAAGAGCCTCTTGATGAAAGTGAAAGACGAGAGTGAAAAAGTTGGCTTAAAGCTCAACAGTCAGAAAACTAAGATCATGGCATCTGGTCCCATCACTTCATAGCAAATCGATTGGGAAATAGTGGAGACAGTGGCAGACTTTATATTCTGGGGCTCCAACTCACTGCAGATGGTGACTGCAGCCATGAAATTAAAAGATGCTTACTCCTTGGAAAAAAGTTATGACCAACCTAGAAAGCATATAAAAAGGCAGAGATATTACTTTTCCAACAAAGTTCTGTGTGGTCAAGGATATGGTTTTTCCACTAGTCATGTATGGATGTGAGAGTTGGACTATAAAGAAAGCTGAGTGCCGAGGAATTGATGCTTTTGAACTGTGGTGTTAGAGAAGACTCTTAAGAGTCCCTTGGACTGCAAGGAGATTGAACCAGTCCATCCTAAAGGAAATCAGTTCCTGAATATTCATTGGAAGGACTGATGTTGAAGCTGAAACTCCAATACTTTGTCTACCTGACACGAAGATTTGACTCATTTGAAATGATCCTGATTCTGGGAAAGATTAAAGGTGGGAGGAGAATGGGACAACAGAGGATGAGATGGTTGGATGGCATCACTGACTCAATGGACATGAGTTTGAATCAACTCTGGGACTTGGTGGTGGACAGGGAGGCCTGGCGTGCTGCAGTCCATGGGTTCACAAAGAGTCGGACACAACTGAGCAACTGAATTGACTGACTGAGTCAGGACAAAGACTCCAGAAATTGTCAGCACAAACTCAAAATCAGGAGTCAACAGCTGACCTTTGACAAAACATTTCTCTTGATTTGGTGAATGCATGTATGCATGCTCAGTCACTTCAGTCATGCTCAGCTCTTCACAATGCTATGGACTGAAGCCCAGCACTCCTCTGTTCATTCTTTTCCAGGCAAGAATACTGGAGTGCCATTTCCTTCTCCAGGGGATCTTCCAGACTCAGGGATTGAACCCCAATCTCCTGCATTGCAGGCAGATATTTTACAGTCTGAGTCACCAGGGAACTCCCAACTATAGCATAGAGGGATCCAATACATTAGTCACAAAGACTCCTACTTCTGTTTCAAAGGTAAAGATTAGCCTTACATACATTCTTGAGCCTGAGGGTTGCCATACCCTCCTCCAGGGATTTGGTGAATGACTGATGACCAAATTTATCCTGCTTCTGAAAGTTGTTGGCAAGAGTACACATAGTGGGTTAAAAAGATCCTAATCATAAGAAGGCTGTGAGAATTTTCCAGGAGGGAGTGGATAGGAGTATGAAGAAAGAAGGAACATTCTCCTAGATAAGCTACATCAGATTCATTAGCTCTGTTGATACCAAAGGACGTGTTCTAGTCAGGTGCAAAATTTGGGATACATTAGGATGGATGAGAATGTGCAGAATCAGAAATGTGCTTTAGCCAAATAACTCTAGTTTCTGATTAGAGAATGGATTCATTTCAGTTCAGTTCAGTCGCTAAGTTGTGTCTGACTCTTTGCAACCCCATGAATCGCAGCACGCCAGGCCTCCCTGTCCATCACCATCTCCCGGAGCTCACCCAGACTCAAGTCCATCGAGTCTGTGATGCCATCCAGCCATCTCATCCTCTGTCATCCCCTTCTCTTCCTGCCCCTAATCCCTCCCAGCATCAGAGTCTTTTCCAATGAGTCAACTGTTTGCATGAGGGGCCCAAAGTACTGGAGCTTCAGCTTTAGCATCATTCCTTCCAAAGAAATCCCAGGGTTGATCTCCTTCAGAATGGACTGGTTGGATCTCCTTGCAGTCCAAGGGACCCTCAAGAATCTTCTCCAACACCACAGTTCAAACACATCAATTCTTCGGCACTCAGCCTTCTTCACAGTCCAACTCTCACATCCATAATAACCACAGGAAAAACCATAGCCTTGACTAGATGGACCTTAGTTGGCAAAGTAATGTCTCTGCTTTTGAATATACTATGGATTATCATCCCAAATCTTTGCCAGTTTGACAGTGATAATCATGATGAACTTTAAATTTGGCAACATCAACTTTTGGACACAGACTGTATATAACTCTTCTTCAGGTTCCCAGGTCTTTAAATTTTAGGACAGAAGAGGCATTTATTGGAAGTGAGAGTATGGCATCTCTCAATATTCACGAGATACCAAACACAGCTTCCTGTATTTTAATGACAAAACAAACAAACAAACAGGTAGTTGGGGAAAAACAAATCCCTCTAACGTCAGGTTTGTATTTTACCTTCATATTTTTCAAATAAAATATCTGCTTCCAATCATTTCATTTTGTAAAACTCAGAAAAGAAAAGAAAAAAAAAAACACACAGAAATCATCCAGTTTAATTATTTGAGTTCAAAGAGAGGATTCTGAGCCAAATAAATTTAAGTGACTTGCCTATTTGACCTTAGCTCTGGCATGTTTGAGGACATAAAAAAATGAGAGATAGCTTCAAAGTGTGCAGTGCTTATAATGTCAAGTGTATGGAAAAGAAGAAAGAAAGAAAGAAAATGATATGCCTCTGCCAGAAGTGAGTATTATTTCACCTTTCCTTTGCGTCACACAGGAAGCAGGTTCAGGACTGAGAAAGAGAGCTACTGGCTCCGGGCAGCATGTGTTCACTCCCAGCCAGTTCCCAGCCAGTGGTTCCTAAAGACGCAGCGAAGGCAGTCACGTACACTCCTGACAGGAGGACTAGTTTTATTTAACAGTTTTGAACAGCTGGAGAGCACACAGCTAACGACCACTTGAGCATGAAAGTGTCTGATGATTGCATATAAAATATGTCATGCAATGAGGAGCAAAGGTAATAACAATATACAACAGAACAAATGTGCAGTGACAGTTCAAAACGTGTAAATTGCATAACAAATTTTGAAAGAGAACCATCGTTGAGCATGCTTCTAGTAAGATATTTCTTTCAAATCAGAAATAATTTAAACAATCAGACAAACGCTCTCTTTTCAATCTCCTCGGAGCTACATGAATGGAAAATGATGCAAAGTTAGCAACAGAGAATCAGAAAATCCCAAACAGAGAGATTTACAGGTCTGACAGGAGCTTTTCAACAATGTTTAAGCATCATATGAACAAAAATATTTATGAGAGCAAACAACCCTCTGGTCAGAGTATCTCTTACCTTGCGGAAAAGGAAAGCTATCAACAACAAAGCAAGCAGAAGGCAACGCTGAATTCCAAATGCAATTGCAGGGTGAGCTGTACTTTTAAATAACCACATATGTGTTTTTAGAGATTTGTCTCACGGCTCATGTCTTTTTTTTTTTCCCTTCACCCAACTGTCAACTATATCAGTGATGAAAATGAAAAATGTATCACTCAAAACTATTTTTTGTTTGCATTTTCTGAATTGTACCTTATCTAGTGAGAATGAAAGTCCTCTTTCTTTCTTTTTTTTCTCAGAAATACATTTCTGTAAGATTTCTTCACTATCAAAGTACAGGAGCAACTAGAAGGAAAAAAACAGGATGTAGAGAGACAATGATACAGCAACCTTTTTTTTTTTTTTTTAAAGAACTCACTAGGTCCTCCAAGGTATAGTAAGAGACAAAAACCCAGTCATAAAGAAGCAGCATCCTATCATAAGAAATAAATCAGTTCTGATCAAATAATACCAGCTTCTCTGCATTGTTTCTGCCACAGCATTTATTATAATCAGCCATAATAAATATTTTGTTATTCAGGTTTTGATAGTCTAAACCCCATTTTGGAATGTAAAGTCTGTAGAATTATAGATTTTAGTTTATTTTATATATGGATTTTTTTCCATTGCTTCAATCAATATTTAAATGGATCAATGAAAATATCAAATATTGCTAAGATTATTTAATCAAATAGTGAGAAAACAACATAAGCAATGGGGAAGGAAAACATAAATTATTGGAGGCATTTAAAGACAGCTATGATGAGGTGACACATTAAGTACAAGTTACAATAGTAACTGGGCTTCCCTGGTGGCTCAGTGGTAAAGGATCTGCCTGCCAATGCAGGAGATATGGGTTCGATCCCAGGGTCAGGAAGATCCCCTGGAGAAGGAGATAGCAACCCACTCCAGTATTCTTGTCTAGGAAATCCCATAGACAGAAGAGCCTGGTGGGCTACAGTCTATGGGGTCACAAACGAGTAGGACACAGTTCAGTTCAGTTCAGTCACTCAGTCGTGTCCAACTCTTTGCAACCCCATGCACTGCAGCATGACAGACCTTCCTGTTCATCACCAACTCCCAGAGTCTACCCTAACTCATGTCCATTGAGTTGGTGATGCCATCCAACCATCTCATCCTTTGTTGTCCCCTTCTCCTTCCTCCTGCAATCTTTCCCAGCATCAGGTCTTTTCCAATGAGTCAGCTCTTCACATCAGGTGGCCAAAACATTGGAGTTTCAGCTTCAACATCAGTCCTTCCAATGAACACCCAGGACTGATCTCCTTTAGGATGGACTGGTTGGATTTCCTTGCAGTCCAAGGGAACTTTTAAGAGTCTTCTCCAATACCACAGTTCAAAAGCATCAATTCTTCAGGGCTCAGCTTTCTTTATAGTACAACTCTCACATCCATACATGACCACTGGAAAAACCATATCCTTGACTAGCCAGACCTTTGTTGGCAAAGTAATGTCTCTGCTTTTTAATATGCTGTCTAGGTTGGTCATAACTTTTCCCCCAAGGAGTAAATGTCTTTTAATTTTGGTGGCTGCAGTCACTGTCTGCAGTGATTTTGGAACCCAAAAAAATAAAGTCTGCCACTGTCTCCATTGTTTCCCCATCTGTTTTTCATGAAGTGATGGAACTGGATGCCATGATAATTGTTTTCCGAATGTTAAGCCTTAAGCCAACATTTTCACTCTCCTCTTTCACTTAAGAGTCAGTCACAACTTGGTGACTAAATAACACCACCACCATGGTGATAGTTTGAGGTATGAAGTTCTTATGTCAGTACACGAACTTGTGTTAGTATTTCCATATTATCCACTAAAGGAAGGCAAAGTCTAAATCAGTTCATTGTATTCTTTGTTGTATTATCTACATCCAAAAATTATTTATTCTTTTTAATAAATAATAATTTTGTAATTTCATTTCTGAGATTTCAGATTTGGAAAGGAACTTAGAAGTTATCTCTTCTAAATGCCCAATTTTTGTTGAAAGCAAAATAAACTCAAGAGTTATTAAGATAAATGTTAAAGAGTCCTTGATTGATGACAAGGGCAGAATTAGGACACATACTTTGAAAAGTTTACTCCTTCTATTATGAGCTGCTATGAACACTTGCTTAAATGTTCTCACACAATGCTGACTGCATTACTTTAAGGAAATACAAATAAACTAGAAAATGCTCATAGAAAGACAACTGAACTATCATTAAAGAAGTGGAACCACTCTGTATAGGAAGAGTGCAACGATTAGAATCTTCAATGTGGAAACTCTGACATCTATTAAATCATGAAGAAGGTGGATAGTGCGAACACAAAGCTCTCTACACACTTCAGTTATACTAGGTCTGAGGGCACTCTTTGAAGTTTAAAAGAGATAAATTTAGGACAAATAATGGAAAGTGCCATACTACTTTATTTATTAGGTGGAGTGCTCATGGAAGTAACACAGGCTGAGAATATAATAAGCTCATAAAAGCTTTAGATAAAAAACATACAATAAATCAATTCTAGACTATTCAAGGGAAGTGGCCCAATATGCCATTAATATGGCTTTTATCTTTGCCACAGTACAGGGTTATCCTTGTTCCATAGTTATATTTTAAGTGATTGAGCTTGAACATTTTCACCCTAAAATTAAAGAACCAAGTGTCTTAGTAACATGGGCTAAATAGTAAGAGTTGATGGGCACCATGTTCTACATATAACAAGGACCCATTGGCTGTTGAAGAAATTAATTTTCTGCAGCCAAGGTAAAATTTCCAAATAAGCATTATGAACATGTGATGTGTGTATGTGTATACACACACACACACACACACACACACACACACACACATATATATATACATATATTCACAAATTTCACAGACATGAAAATGTACTAAAGGCTATCTCAACCAAAGAGACATTCTAGATTTTGGTACACAGAGAGGTTTGTTTTGAAGCATCTTAGTCTCTTGCTGTTAGGAATCTATCAAGTTCTCTTATACCATGCATTCCAACACATTTTTAAATGTTAAATTTCATGTGCAGAATAAAATACCATCCTTATGTATTACTTTATCTCAGTGATCTTTTAATGGAAACATTTTCCAAGTTTGAAAGATCACCTCAAATTTATCAAGGGCATTTATGTTGAATCTTGTTCTTGTATCATGATACTTGCTGCTTCACTGATGTGATGATTTGAGGAATACTGATACTGGAACATGTGCAAACTAACCATAAGAGCTTATACACATTTTTCATAAAATGATAAATATTTGTGTCTACAATACAACATAAAAAATAAATAACTGTCAAAACTCTCAAAACTAATAGCATTCAAATTAATATTATTTTTGGGTAACAAATACTTTTGGTTCACCAAAACTAAGTGCTTGATAAGTGGATATGGCACCAGAATTAAAACAAAAATTATTTAGAGAATAATACACATACAGTGAAGTAACCTCTTGGTTCAGTTTTCTTTAGGTGGCAAAATTTTCAAATAAATTTCATATAATTCACTGCAATATTGTTTGAAGTCCATTTGGCAAAAGTCTATAAGATATAAAATATTTTTACCTGCTTTTTTTAGAAAATAATGATATGAAAGCAACAATGATCACAACAGAAAACTGGACACTGAAATAACATGAGTATTTCTTATAAGATAGCTATTCACCTTAAATATATTATTATATGAACTATATTCAATTATCATACAAATCTCACAGCTTTCAAATTCATATAGCCTGAATCAGGTTTGAGAAAAACTGGTTCATGTCACAACTTTAACATGATTTTATCAGAGTGATTTAAAATAACTACATAAAATCTTATGATTAAGCCATGTGAATAACAAATATTACCGAATGCTTTTATCATAATAACTATTCTATTCAGTTACTAAAACTCAGTGACTAGTATCTGCATATACAAGCACTTGCTAGTTTTTTATTATTTTATTTTGCTTTATATAGAGACAATGAATAGATTAACATGCTATAAAAACAATTTTTAGAGTTTGGAATCTTTCATTTTTCATATACTCAATACAATTCATGATAAGTGACAAGGTTTTTTAAAATTATTTTTTTCCAAAATTATTCCACTTTTATGATAATATTTTCTAATGAAATTATGTGTATACAATAAAAATGGTTCTCTATCAACATATGAATCCCTTACCTCTCTTCACAGAAGCAATTGCTGTGACTATTTCCTATGTATACTTGAAAAAATACCTTATGTAATTAAAAACCATCACTATATGCCTTATTTCTCCAAGTGGGAGCATTTAAAAAAAACTACTAAATAATGCTAAGAGAATGTTGTAAAAATCCAGTAAGAAATTTATGGCTACATTGTAAGCTATGGTTATTTTAAGTAATTAAGTTGTTTCAGTGAACTTTTTCCGACCTAGAAGGCAAGTTTTTATTATCCACAAATTTTGACAACTGAATTACACATGTTATTAGAATAGTGCTTAAAATACAGCACATCTGTTGTATCAATATTTTACATCCTAAACCCTACTTATTTTTAGGCCGTGTGCATGCTAAATCACTTCAGTCGTGTCCCACTCTTTGCTACCTTCCAGGCTCTAACTGTCCATGGGATTCTCCAGGCAAGAGTAGTAGAGTGGGATGCCATTCCCTTCTCCAGGGGATCTTCCCAACCCAGGGATCGCACTCACATCTCCTGTATCTCTTATGTCTCCTGTATTGGCAGGCAGCTTCTTTACCACTAGTGCCACCTTGAAGTGAAGTGAAGTGAAAGTCTCTTAATTGTGTCTGACTCTTTGCAACCCCGTGGACTATATAGTCGGTGGAATTCTCCAGGCCAAAATACCAGAGTGGGTAGCCTTTCCCTTCTACAGAGAATCTTCCCAACTCAGGGATCGAACCCAGCTCTCCTGCATTGTGGGTAGATTCTTTACCTGCTGAGCCACCAGGGAAGCCCAAGAATACTGGAGTGGGTAGCTTATCCCTTCTCCAGCAGATCTTTCTGACCCAGGAATTGAACTGGGGTAAATAACTGGACACTACTGAGTGCCACCTTATCTTATTGAAAACATATTTTTGAAGTAATAGAATTAAGTTATTAATAAATAGAAATTTTATAAAAAGTAAAATAGAAGTAGAAATAAGATGATACATCTCCTTGAAGGAATGCACACATGACTTACATAAATATGGGGTAGAGGTGAAGAATAGAAGAGCAGGGACCATATTTTCAGAGTCTGCACTCGGTCTCTCACTAGCTTTGCAATTTGTGAAAGTTATATAAACTTTCTGTGCCTCAGTTCTCTCATTTATAAAATGGAGGTTATAAGATTACCTGTTTCCTTTATCATGTCATTTAAAGAAATAATAGATGTAAACCATTCTGTACAGTGTATAGCATTTATTAAGTTCTCAATAAATGACAGTTATCTATATTACAGGTATTATCAATATTTAATCATTTGCTTTAAAACTTTGTAATAACATATCATCTTTTACAAATAATCATTATAGTGAAGTTACAATGATAGCTTTAATTATTATATTGAGTATGTACTGTATACCATATAACACTGTATTGCATGTATTACCTTAGTTAATTATAAAAAAAAGGTAAGATTATGACATTAATATTGTCTGAGCTTTCATTCTGAAGTAAGGAAATATTTGATTATTCCCATAACCTTTTAATGATAACAAAGTTCTATTTTATATTTTGCCAATAACTAGTTATGAGACTAAGAACAAGTTTTCTCAGGAAATAAAACAAAACAAAATGGAGTTTGATATAAATAATCCCATCACACAAATAAGCTTATATTTAAACAAAACTATCTGATACATCAGAGATGCTAATTCATTAGCGTGACCATCAGCTTTAGACATCGGAATATTATAAGCAAGCATAGACCAGAGAAAATTACATTTTTATCAGTAGGAGAAAATGCTAGAGAGCAATCAAACTTGAGGAACTATATACAAAGTGGAGGACAATAGCAGACATCAAATGATAACTCACAGCATATATGTATTTGAGAGCACATCTAAGAAAATTCGGAGAAGGCAATGGCACCTCATTCCAGTACTCTTGCCTGGAAGACCCCATGGACAGAGGAGCCTGCTGAGCGATTTCACTTTCACTTTTCACTTTCATGCGTTGGAGAAGGAAATGGCAACCCACTCCAGTGTTCTTGCCTGGAGAATGCCAGGGACAGGGGAGCCTGGTGGGCAGCCGTCTATGGGGTCGCACAGAGTCAGACACGACTGAAGCGACTTAGCAGCAGCAGTAGCAGCATGAGAAAATTAGCTCAGTGGTAAAAGAATCTGCCTGCCAATTCAGAAGATGCAAGAGATGTGAGTATGATTCTTGGGTTGGGAAGATCCCCTGGAGGAGGAAATGGTAACCACTCCAGTATTCTTGCCTAGAAAATTCCATGAACAGAGGAGCCTGGCAGGCTACAGTCTATGGCATTGCAAAGAGTCAGACATGATTGAGCAACTGAGCACTATTGTTAGGAATGGAGAATGGGCAGAATCAGATATGGTATTATTAGCACAATTATCCTGGCACTCTCAGGTTGGCTTTCCTTGGGAAGACAACTTTTTTTGCTTAACTCTGAAACGTTTGGATATATATCAACCCCACCATTTGAGACATATAAAATGCTAAGAATAATGGTTGAGTTTTTTTTTTTCTTTTTTTGAATTTTATTCATCCCAATGAGCTAACGGTAAAAGAATATCTTTTGAAATGAACTTTTAAGAGGGTCTTTTAACGAACTTTTAAATCATATGTAAACTCCTTAACCCAATATATGTTTCTTCATAAATATAGTTCTTCAGCATAGACCCACTTTGGTTCTTCAGTGAATCATACCCCCATGTTTGTTCCTACCATTGCTCATAGAGGTATAAGTTCTATAATGCCTGCCCTTTACACACACTCTATACATCTTCCAAGACAAGGTCAAAATAACAATTTCCTCTCCCCCATTACTTCAGCTTTCTGACTTATACTAATGAATCCTAATACTGACTGGTTTAGAGTCATTTTAATGCTTAGATTTCACAGCCTGTGCTATTGTGTTTATCAATAACGATGCTTTTTACTTAGTCTATAAGAGGTGGTAAGAATACACAGAAGAACCGTACAAAAAAGATCTTCATGACCCGGATAATCACGATGGTGTTATCACTCACCTAGAGCCAGACATCCTGGAATGTGAAGTCAAGTGGGCCTTAGAAAGCATCACTACGAACAAAGTTAGTGGAGGTGATGGAATTCCAGTTGAGCTATTTCAAATCCTGAGAGATGATGCTGTGAAAGTGCTGCACTCAATATGCCAGCAAATTTGGAAAACTCAGCAGTGGCCACAGGACTGGAAAAAGTCAGTGTTCATTCCAATTCCAAAGAAAGGCAATGCCAAAGAATGCTCAAACTACTGCACAATTGCACTCATCTCACATGCTAATAAAGTAACGCTCAAAATTCTCCAAGCCAGGCTTCAGCAATACGTGAACCGTGAACCCCCTGATGTTCAAGCTGGTTTTAGAAAAGGCAGAGGAACCAGAGATCAAACTGCCGACATCCGCTGGATTATGGAAAAAGGAAGAGAGTTCCAGAAAAACATCTATTTCTGCTTTCTTGACTATGCCAAAGCCTTTGACTGTGTGGATCACAATAAACTGTGGAAAATTCTGAAAGAGATGGGAATACCAGACCACCTGATCTGCCTCTTGAGAAATCTGTATGCGGGTCAGGAAGCAACAGTTAGAACTGGACATGGAACAACAGACTGGTTCCAAATAGGAAAAGGAGTACATCAAGGCTGTATATTGTCACCCTGCTTATTTAACTTATATGCAGAGTACATCATGAGAAACGCTGGACTGGAAGAAGCACAAGCTGGACTCAAGATTGCCGGGAGAAATATCAATAACCTAAGATATGCAGATGACACCACCCTTATGGCAGAAAGTGAAGAGGAACTAAAAAGCCTCTTGATGAACGTGAAAGTGGAGAGTGAAAAAGTTGGCTTAAAGCTCAACATTCAGCAAATGAAGATCATGGCATTCAGTCCTATCACTTCATGGAAAATAAATGGGGAAACAGTGGAAACAGTGTCAGACTTTATTTTGGGGGCTCCAAAATCACTGCAGATGGTGACTGCAGCCATGAAATTAAAAGACGCTTACTCCTTGGAATAAAAGTTATGACCAACCGAGATAGCATATTCAAAAGCAGAGACATTACTTTGGTCAACTAAGGTCCGTCTAGTCAAGGCTATGATTTTTCCAGTAGTCATGTATGGATGTGAGATTTGGACTGTGAAGAAGGCTGAGCGCTGAAGAATTGATGCTTTTGAACTGTGGTGTTGGAGGAGACTCTTGAGAGTCCCTTGGACTGCAAGGAGATCCAACCAGTCCATTCTGAAGGAGATCAACCCTGGCATTTCTTTGGAAAGAATGATGCTAAAGCTGAAACTCCAGTACTTTGGCCACCTCATGTGAAGAGTTGACTCATTGGAAAAGACTCTGATGCTGGGAGGGATTGGGGGCAGGAGGAGAAGGGGATGACAGAGGATGAGATGGCTGGATGGCATCACTGACCTGATGGACGTTGAGTCTGAGTGAACTCCAGAAGTTGGTGATGGACAGGGAGGCCTGGCATGCTGCAATTCATGGGGTTGCAGAGTCGGACACGACTGAGCGACTGAACTGAGCTGATTATATTTATTTCAGTGTACAACATAAAACTCTGTACATATGTGCTTAAACCAGTATGTGACTATGCTGCTACTGCTGCTAAGTCGCTTCCCTCACGTCCAAGTCTGTGTGACCCCATAGACGACAGCCCACCAGGCTCTTCCGTCCCTGGAATTCTCCAGGCTAGAATACTGGAGTGGGTTACCATTTCTCCAATAAGTGACTATAAAACTAAAAATGAGTCAAAAGGAATGAAATAAGAATCTGCATATTTCAAAATGAGTAATGTCCCCTTTAATGCACCTGCCTTCAAGAATATATTTAAAATGTATTTATGAAAACTTTTTAAAAATTGATTTTAGAATTAGTGTATGGATTCAGACATAAAAAATAGTATAGCAATTTCTAGTTGAAATTACTTTTCTGGTGTGCACATTCAAATCATTCAGCAAAAATTTAAAAATATATATGGCTATTCCTCTAATAAGTAGTATGTTGAGCATCTTTTCATGTGCCTTTTGGCAATTTATATGTCTTCTTTGAAGAAACTTCTATTTAGATCTTCTCTCTTTTTTTTGATTTGGTTTTCTTGTTGTTGTTTTGATACTGAGTTGTATGAACTTTTGTATATTTTAGAGATTAACCCCTTGACAGTCACATCATTTGCAAACAGTTTCTCTCATTCCATAAGTGTTCTTTTCTTTTCTTTGTTAATCCTAGTAAGTGCTTTATGAGTATAGTTACATTTAATACTTTCAGCAGATTTAAGAAGTAGCCACTTGATCCCATCCTTTAGACAAGGAAACTGAGGCTTAGCTAGATTAAATATCTTGGCCAAGATTCTCAAGTAGGACAGAATACATACATCCGCCCAACTCTGGAGTGAGAACAATTTACCAGTAGGTAACAATATCTTTCAAAATGAACTTGTGCAGAAGAATTTTTGAGCTATTGATCACATACACAGAATGTTAAAGCTCTAAGGGCTTAGTTTTAATCTCATCCCTGAAAGAGCCCTTTCTTGTACTCAAACAATGGCATATGCCCACATCTTTAATGTCATAGTGCCCTGTGCTGACACTGTTCCTTGCCAGTACCAGGTTATATTGTAGCTTCTGTTTTGATTGTCGCTCTGTAGAGAAGAAGAAAGAAGTCAAAACGTCTGAACATGACTTATTTTCCATCACTTCTTGGTTGTAAACATGCTTCCTTCTCCACAATGGAAAACTGATAAGTATTATTGAATTAACAATTATATGAAAAATAAATTAATAAAAATATATTTTAGGAAGATCCCTGGAGCTGGGAATGGCTACCCACTCCAGTATTCTTGCCTGGAAAATTCCATGGACAGAGGAGCCTGGTGGGCTACAGTCCATGGGTTTGCAAAGAGTTGGACACAACTGAGCAACTGATACTTTGACTTTCAGAGAGGAAAAAGAGAAGAACGGTTAAGAGGTCTCTGGATATGCAGAAAGTTATGTTTCTTGTTTCATTAATTTCATCTCTTAATAAGCAATGAAATAATTTCACCTTTCAAGCCTCCCCTAGGATTAAATTTCCATGTTCCCCTGTCTACATTCCCCTAAAATTTCACCCATCCTACAAGCAAAACACTAATTTACAGTCCACCAGGCTCCTCTGTCCATGGAATTCTCCAGGCAAGAATCCTGGAGTGGGTTGACATTTTCTCTTCCAGGAGATCTTCCGGACCCAAGGATTGAATCTGTCTCTCCTGTGTCTCCTGCAATGCAGGTGAATTTTTACAGTTGAGCCACCAAGGAAGCAATTTACAACATATTAACCTTTAAATGTTGCTCTTTCCTACAATATTTTCATCTCATTGAGGAAGGGATCATGTGATTTACAACTGTTTCTCAAAGTTCCTAGCAAACCCTGGAATATGTATTAAGAAATCTAAAATATGGTTGAATTGTGAAGGAAAGATGTAATTTTAACCTCTCTTGTAGTATTGAGTTGAAATTTTAAAAACACCAACTTTATATTTGTTATATGGTTAGAATTAAATAGATTTATCAAGTAAGTATATTGGGGGTGGAGGAGACAAGATCATTGACAATGAATTTTTAGCTCTAGGACAGTGAAGAAAATTTTAAGAGGTTTAAAAATCATCTCAGGATGATGGTTAATTACGGAAATCTCCCTTATCACTTGAGGCTAAATTATCTTGGGTAAATAGATATGCTATGTTTTAGACTAAAAATGAGAAGGAATTTAGAAATGTGGCTAAAGTGTCTTGGATTAATTCTTGGTTCTTACTCAACAGAGAGAGTTCTATATGTTTCTTTTGATATCTATGATTGTCCATTTACTATTCATTTTGCAAAAAAGACTTTGCCATAAGCAATAACTGTGGTCAGTCGCTAAGTCACGTCTGACTCTTTGCGACCGCATGGACTGTAGCCGACTAGGCTCCTCTATCCATGGGATTTTACAGGCAAGAATACTGGAGTGAGTTGCCATTTCTTCCTCCAGGGAATCCTCCCAACCTAGAAATCAAATGTGAATGAATATGACATCATCACAAGAATTCTTCTAAATTTTAAACATTTCTAATCTCTCAAATATATCCGTTTCAATTTCTGTCTCCCTTTTGAATTGAAATGTATACTTTATATATTAATATTTTTAAATTACACAGTGTGAACCATTGCATAGAATGAAAACCTTATCAGTCTTTTGAGAATAAAGCAAATCAACAGCAATATCTCTTCTCTAAGAGTAGAAGCACATTTGTTGACAGAGGGAATGTGGTTACTGGGAAGCAAAGTAATCTTTGCTTTCAGTCAGACTGTTGGGCTGTGCATGAGAAATGATGTGCTCTGACCACTTGTTTTACATTAAGAGGCAGTCTAGCATGTTCAAAATAGAGAAAATGATTTCCTTTATAAAGATGGACAACTCATGGCTTTAATGCAGAACATACAGATAATATTCAGAAGAGTTTTGCTATTTTATCAGCTTGTCTTCAGTTTCCATTAATCTCCCTCCATTTAAAGTTAATCAGTTAATCATCTCCATGCCCCCAAAGAGAGGCAATTTAGGAGCTGTTCACACTGGAGCCTGTAAATGTGACTAGACTCTTTCTTGTCCAGTCTTGGAACTGAAGTCTTACTGAGGTTTTAATGATGATGATGATGATGAACAGTAATAGTTTACGATGGTAACTGTAAACTATGTCTAGAGAGATAGATGGAAAGAGAGAGAGGGAGGGAGTGAGGGAGGGAGAGAGGGAGAAACAGCTATAGACTTAGCAATAAATCAGAGAACTTCTTCTGCTCATCTACTGCTATGGGTGATCAATTTTTTTTTTTAATTTTTACCCTCAGATAATAAATTACATAGTGAAGAGTAAGACCATGTAAGAAATCAATGAAAGTTCTGGATTTAAAACTCTAAAAGTGACTATTCTGAATTTCAAGCAAATAATAGTATTGTTTTATTTCTAAATTCAGGCACTTCCTTGTAAAATTATAAGAGAAGCAGTAACCATGGCCCCTGCTCTCCTGTGTTAGGTTACAAAAAAAACCTATAAAAAGATACATTTGGTGAATATGTACATTGCACCATATAAATTATAAATTATCCTAATATTTATGTAAAATGAGAGCAAACAATTTGCCCCTCTGAATTTCCAGTGAGCCTCCTGAAAAACACGTTCAATGCCCAGGGGTTACTGGCAGCAGTCCCATGCTTCTCATGCAGGCTGAATATTTACATTTAAGTTATACAAAATGCAAAATTCACAATAACATAGCCCCTGGTTTCTTTGTGTTGGGCACCAAGGGATGCTGGATGGAATTTTCCTTTGAGAATGTGAAATGTGTAAGGAGTCATTAGAGTCGACTTGCAGCTGCACAGTAAATATGTTTTAGTTTAAAAATTATATATTGCCTCAAAAGGGTTGGTTAAAATATTTTCATTAGACTTTTGAAAAACAATATTTTTGTAATTCATGTAGACATGTAAATATGAAGTTGCATCAGCCTAAACAAGAACCATTTGTAATGCTATTGTAAAGACCGTAATATAAGTTCACAATGTTGATTTCAATGCTCCCAAGTGCAACCTTCAGTTGGAGAGAATCTGGAAAGGGAACTTTCCCTAATATACTATGAGACAGCCACAAGGTGGCTCCAAACACCTAAGTATGTTTTACCTCTTGTAAGGCGAACAGAATTTTACCAGAAATAATAAGCAGCAATTTACCCTAAAAATGGGTCAATACTTCAGAAAAATAAACTCATTTCAACATTTTGATTAAATTTTTAGGTAGAATTTATATTATTTTCAAATGAAGTCTTTCAAAACACATTAAATGGCTGAAAACCTTGAAGAATTTGATGGATTTTGAAAGGAAACGATTTAGTCTATAGACATGTATGACATTTCATTTCTTAGGTTTTAAAATTAATTTATGCTATAGTTTTGCACGCTTCTATTCTCACTTGATTCCCAATTAAGTAAAAAGAAATACATATGCAAGTTAATAAACTTTTTCTCTTGCATAAAGAATTTTACAACTAAAGGAAAATAATGCCTAATATTTAGCCCTTGGGTCTAATATTCCCCCCTTTAGTAAAATAAAATATATCTTATTAATAGAATATTTTAAATTAGCCATTCTAATTAATCAGCCATAAGTTAAATCATTTAGTCAAATATTATAGTGAAGCCATGACAAAACAATTAAGTGACCATAGCATTAAAGATGATATGAAAACTGTGACTTTGATTAAATAGTAAAGAAATATGTAATAAATTTATATATATGGCTAAGATAAAAAATGAGAATTATCTTTACTTTGTTCACAAAATTGTATTTGTTGGCTAGGTTTAGTAGTCTCTATTATGACTCACCTAACCTCTACATGTGGATGGATTAAAGTGCTAAGTTTATTCTTTAAATATGTTAATTTCTAAATTAAACATAATTGATCTTGAAATATAAATAAAACTGAAAAAAAATGTGATGTAATTCTTGATTTTTAAAATGAATTTTTAAAGAAAGATGAATTTATGGCCTTACAGAGGTGTGTAATTTGTAATCTTAATATCCTGATTTCTTTATGTAATTCCAGAGACTTTTTAATAGCCATATTAAATAGAATCACAAAAAGGCCTAAAAAAGTTACTTTTGATTCTTATATATCCTTAAATGTGAAGAATTAAAAAAAATGAATTATATAAGTAAAATAAAATTTTCACATTTTACAGCAGATGCTGTCTCTATCACAAGGTTTCTTGAACCTAGTCTTTCAGCTTGTAATATAGTCTTTCTGACCCACTGACCTTTCAGCTTGTAATACAGACTGCAGAACTATTCTTGAGATTTATAGGTATCAAATCTTTAATGGGATTATTTCTGCAATGCACTGACTTTGTTCATCATTCTCGTTCTAATTTTCATTACTCTGACCTCAAGAAGGAGAATTTGTGAAAGGAACCATTACTGCAGTATATTCAGAAACGGTTCATGTTTCACCTGAGTGAGTTTATGTGGCTTATGGAACTCACAACACTTAGTGTCCATCTTTCTGTTTTCTCCCTCCTCTGTCCCCTTTTTAGGTCCTTCACATCATTTTCAAAATGTGTATCCATTAATTCCCTAGTTCACAAAGTTAACTGAATGTGACTCTAAGAATGTATGAGCTTAAGTTTTCAGGTTATGTTCTCTCGACACTTTCACAATCATTAGGGCATGTCAGCATTTTAACAGTAATATATTGAGTCCTTTCCAGTTTCAACAATAGATTGTATTAGCCCTTTCCAGTTGGAACAACAGATAAACTGTGTCCTTGGAAATTATATGGTTCAAACTCCCATTTCATAAACAAACAAAAAACTGAAATGAGAAATTTATGATATTGGCGGCAGAATTAGTGATGAAATCAGACTTAAAATGCTATGTAGCTTTCACCTCAACATAAACACAAAATTATCATTACATGATACATGTTAAATACAAGTTGCATCATATGCTATGGTTAAAATAAAACATACTCAATGAAAAACAAAATTTTCACATAAATTTACAGATAAGTCATAACAATGCCAATAGAACAATAGGTAATAATAATACATAGCACTAGAACACCTATATGTGACACGAATTGTTAGTACATTAGAGTTATTGTTTCTTACCATCATGGCAACTGTACTATCACAGAAGTTCAATTATTAACCCCACTTTACAGCTGAAAAACTACCAGGAATACAGGGTAAGTGACAGAGGATTTGAATCCAGTTGGGTGCCACCTTTCATGTTTTTATCCATCAAAAGTTTTTGTGAGTATATTTAGGTAAGAGTTACTATATTTATTAAGAAACGCAATCTCAGTGCTTCTGGCATATAGCCTTATGATTGTGTTATCTCTCTATTAAACAATATTATATGGAACAAACTTTTTGACAGTGACCAACTTTGAAACTCAATGGCTTCTATGTAGTGAATATTTTAATTGCTTGTGGGGGTGTGGAAACTTTTGTTCCTAAGAATTTTTAGCAATATAATCTGAGGATTTACCCAGTTTTCAGATATACTGGCTTTTCATTTAGGCTTCTTGCTTGGGATTGGAATGTTAGTCTCAAATTTGAGGCCTTGCTGCAAGACAACAATTGGCTATTGTACACATAAAGCTCAAACATGGATCACCAACTACCATGGCTGCCCCTAACTGAAGCTCCAACTCAGAACCCACCCTCAGGCCTCCAGTGACTGAACCTGAGGCTACACAAAAATGCATCTTTTTTTAAAATTAATTTACTTTTTATTGAAGGATAATTGCTTTACAGAATTTTTCTGTTTTCTGTCAAACCACAAAAATGTATCTTGGACTAATCTACTTACTCATTTTGATAGTTTCCTGAATGATGTCATGTGGCCTTGAATACAATAATATGGCTTAAAAAAGTAAATGAGATTAGAGCCTCATATTATCATCTGAAAAGTAATTGATACTTATCATTCTTATATTAATCAAATCTAGAATATAATACCAAATAATGTAATTAGTCAATGAAAGTGAAAGTGTCACTCACTCCGTCATGTCTGACTCTTTGCCACCCCATGGACTATAGCCTGTGAGGTTCCTCTGTCTCTGGGATTCTCCAGGTAAGAATACTGGAGTGGATTGAGATGCCCTCCTCCAGGGGATCTTCCCTACCCAGGGATCAAACTTAGGTCTCCTAGCATTACAGATGGAGTCTTTACCATCTGAACCACCAGCACAACCCACCTCACTGCAAAAAAGGTTTTGTTTTGTCTTTCTCTCTCTTCAATCTTGTATCTCTGGCTGCTGGCACAGTCTGGCTCATGGTAGGCACTTAAAGAATAGTGAACATAAAAATTAAATAATTAAATAAGATACTGAGAAGTTTATTAGGTAGTTTGTATTAAAGAAAATAAAAACTAGAGAATCTGTTAGGTGGAGGAATAGGTAACCTGCCCAATGACATTCTGCTAATTTACCACTTTTCCACAATAATTGACACATTGAGAACATAAATACTAATATTTCTATTATAAATCCTAAGATATTTATTGTGAACATCTCACATTAAAACCTCTTTTCCTCAGGCACAAAATTTATATTAGATTTAGCCTCTGGGTGTGGCACTAAGGGAATGGCTGATAGAACTTCCCCCCAAATGAATATAGTTACTTAGAAGCTAAGAAAAAGATTGAGCAAGTGATTGTTTACATACCCAGGAGATCATTTAGATTTATTGAGTAAAAGGCAAAATAAAAATGTTATACATGTACAAGAAAGTCATATTTTAAGTATATATGATAGCTTAAAATCAAAACAGTTAAATTAATGATTGTGAATTTTTCATTATAATAATAATGATTGTGAATTTTTCATTATAATAATTTAGTTTGTTAACACTATTAACAATTTAACATTTCTCTTAAGAATTTTTTTGGGGGTAGTGGTTTATATGTGTGCTTCAGTTTGCTTCTAGAGGAGATAAGGCTTTTATAATTCACACTTTTTTCATCTTGAAACCTAGAATCTGGTTGGATCCAAACTTTACCTATAAAATGGTAAATTAATGTCTTTGCTCTGAGGTCAAGGTTCTGGTTGCCATTTCTCTGACTTCACATCTCCACTAGACTGGATGTCCAGGAGAGGTCATATACTTAACACTGACATGCTGCTGCTGCTGCTAAGTCACTTCAGTCATGTCCGACTCTGTGTGGCCCCATAGATGGCAGCCAATCAGGCTCCCCCATCTTTGGGATTCTCCAGGCAAGAACACTGGAGAGGGTTACCATTTCCTTCTCCACTGCAGAAAGTGAAAAGTGAAAGTGAAGTCACTCAGTTGTGTCCAACTCTTAGCAACCCCATGAACTGCAGCCTACCAGGCTCCACCATCCATGGGATTTTCCAGGCAAGAGTACTGGAGTGGGGTGCCATTGCCTTCTCCGGCATAGCTTTGTCTTAAAAAAGAAAACATGTTTTTTTACCTACTTTGTTCAGATACTCAATTATGAAGGACAATCCAACTTTAAGTCTAGCCAAGAAATCATGTTTCTTAACTTAGATATTAGGGACATTTCATTTCCCCAGTAAGTAATTTTTTTTAAATATTAAAATGAATACTTGTATTTTATGTAGAATGATCTAGTTAGTAATAACTGAAAAATTAGAGCATATTTTAAAAGACAGAAGAGAATTTTAGAAAAACATAGTTCTCTTTAAAATGAATGTATCCAAAAACTTGGTACGTAGGTTAAAATATAGAAATTCTATAGAAAATCTCCATTCTTCACTCAATCAGGAAAAAATAAATAAAAGAAAAAAAAAAAAAGGAAATAGAAAAGGGTACTTCTAAGTATTCTTTGCCTGGAGCTGGCATTCAATTTTCAACAAATCTCCAAAAGACTAACTGAAGCCTTGTTGAAGGGAGTGGATAAAGCAATAAAGACTTTCCATAGGTACTTATTCACTGGGAAAGGATTTTATTCAAATTTAAGAAGCTAGATGCAGACAGAATAAATGTGAACCTTTCTGGTTTTCACTCTCTGAGACTACACATTAAAAAGTCACTCTGGCACCAAGGCTACAGAACAGGAACAACCTCCAATTTAGAATGCTTCAGAAAGAAGTAAAACAAAATATTATATTTGACTAGGCTAATAATCATTGTGTACTCAATTTGATGAAATAAGTTGATATACACCTGATTTTATCCCAATGGTACCTTTTCTTTGTGTCACTGCTAAAGCAAATAAATATCACTGTTAGTATGAAAAGAATATGCAATTCATAGTCTTTATTTTATTAGTATTAGATTGAAACCAGTAAATTTGAGGTCATAAATCTTAACCTCTGGTCTATTTTAAAAAATATTTTCATATTTAAATATTTATATTAAATTATATGTAAATAATTTTATATTTAAATATTTAAAATTAAAGCAAATATTTTAAATAAAATAATTAATTAATATACTATACACTCAGATTTGAAGAAGGAAATGGCAACCTACTCCAGTATTTTTGCCTGGAAAATCCCATGGACAAACGATCCTGGCGGGCTACAGTCCATGGGGCCGTAAAGAGTCAAATGCCACTGAGCAGCACACTTAGATTTACATGGTATACACAAAACCATTAAAGGCCCTTAGATAATTCAAATGCTTTCAAGTCAATCTATATATGAGGCTATTAATTTCAACCTAGTGCTAAGAAGTCAAATTATCAAGAAACACTATGGTACTTCACCTAAATTTGAAGTCTGATCCAAGAGTTATGGAAACATTCTTTACATTTCCTTTTAAAAATCCCAGAAGTTACAATGGGTATCAAATGGAGTTGACTTAACCTGATTTTATTAGGAGATGAGTCGCAAAAAAGAGGAGAATCAATCACATTTTTTAAACTTATGATACTAACATTATGCAAAAATGCACTCAGTAGCCTAGGCAAATACACTGATAGCCTTTGATCTACTTAAATAACTATGTCAAAATTCAACTTCAATTCTTGTGTTTATAAATACCATGTGAACATAGCAGAGAATTACTAGAATAACCCAAGTCAAAACACTTATTTTATTCAGTTTACTATTTAAATCCCCTACATGATAGGCTTAATTTGATCAGTCACTCAGTTGTGTCCAACTGTGCAATCCCATGGACTGGCCCATGGAATTCTCCAGGCTAGAATACTGAAGTGGGTAGCCATTCTCTTCTCCAGGGTATCTACCCAACCCAGGGATCAAATCCAGGTCTCTCGCATTACAGGCAGATTCTTTACCAGCTGAGCCCAAGGAAGCCCAAGGATACTGGAGTCGGTAGTTTATCCCTTCTCCAGCAGATCTTCCCGACCCAGAAACCAAACCAGGGTCTCCTGAATTGCAGGCTGATTCTTTACCAGCTGAGCTAACAGGGAAGACCTTGATTATTGTTATGGTTTTTGTTTCCGAGACTTTCAACTGGAAAGAAGTAGGAACAATGATAATTCTTTACAATGTCTAGATTAGACATTTGCTCATTTTTAAATCAGCTTACACTTTTTCACATTCCACCTTGGTAATATCTTTATTTTGCAACAAAGAAGAACCAACATCTAATGAATGCAATTGATGTTTAATTTACATTTAAAATCAAGTCTGTTTCAAACTGTTTCAATATCTTCCGTTCCAGTAAATCAACAAAGATTACCAATCAATAAGTGATGCACTGAGTATAATAACTCAGGCCTATGCATTCCACATTCTGATACATTGGAGAAGTCATTTCATTAATAAACGTTGAATTCCCATAGTTTGCTTGCTACTGCAGTAAACTACATTGGTGCCAATTTCAATTCCTTAAGTGTCTAGGTGTTATAATGTTTATAAAAATTGCTTTCATTTGAAAGGACACGCTCTAGTCAACTGAACTGTCATATACTTTATGGTATAATGCAAAGGATAATATAATAAATCCAATGTATAATGTGGCAGATGATAGAATACTGACCATAAAAATCACAAGATTTACAGAAATTGTATTTCCAATAGGATATTAAAAAAAAAAAGCTCAAGAGAAAACTCATTCAAAGATGTTTGTAATTGTCATAAATTGAGGAAGAGGAGAAGGCAGGAAGGGAGAAGAAATGGGAGAGGGAGAAGGAGGTGATGGGGGCGGGAATGGAGAAGAGAAACCAGCAGGGCTCTGAAATGCTTTGACACATCCTTTAATACTAAATTTCCTGTTGTGAAGCAATGTTGTTATATTATCCCAGATAGCCTATTGCTTAATCCTGTCCTGAAACTGAAAGTGTTGTTAAACTATATTTCTGCATCATGTAGAGTATGTAGTATCAAGGCTGCTTCCTAAAACAACAAAAGCAGGGGGTGCTTAACACTGAGATCACATGGTTTGATGAAGTGCTTATACTGCTACTGACAAACTCTCTAAGGATATATTCCCTCTATTATAAGGGACTGCTATATGAAGGTACTTCAGCCTCCCACAGTCATTATTCTCAAGGAATGTTACACTTGATATCATAAAATGTAATGCTATGTTACTCATTCTTATTCAATTTTCAGCTTTCCCTCTCTTTAAATCCATCACCAGTATGGTGATATTTAACAAATGTCTCTTAGTGATATAGAGAAAATCACATGTATGGCAAGAGAGACGTAGGATAAAAGTAAAAAGACTTTGGTGAAAACAAAGCACCTTTATTCTTTAAAAAAAAGAAATCAAGTTACTTTTTTGTGAGAAGTTGCACTGATAATAAAGAGTTAAGCCAAAGTTATGCTGAAACATAATTTTAACCAATCAGTGCTAATATGACGTTAAAATAATGCATTCCCAGAAATATATATCTTTTAATGTGATAGATGTGATTGTCTTACAATGCCTGCCTCTTGAGTTCCTTGGACAAAGAAGGTGTGGCAAAGGCAAAAATGGCCTCATTGGTTTTAGATACCCTTACGAAAGACAGCACAACTGGATTATAACAAGGCTCGAGGTCTCATACTGAAACATCAAGTAAGGTGAAAAGCTGCTGTAGGATAAGACTAGAAGAGGAAGGAGGTGACCCCGAGCTGATACCGTTATCTTAGAAAACAGACACTCCTTGTTGATTGAAATTTTTTTCATTCAGATGTGTGATAAAAAAAATCTGTAATTTTGAGTGTTGAATATTATCAGATGTAAAAGCATGGGCTGTTATACCACTACTCTGTAGACATAATTCAAATGCTTTAATGGGGGGGGGGTCAGACTTTAAAATGCTTAAATTCAGGGCTTTTCTATGTGCCTGTTATAGGTTATTGTAATTATGAAAAAATAAAATTTTCTTCATGAACTCACTTTGTGGAGAAAAGGAAAATCATTTTTATGCTAACTTGCATTTCTCAATTATAAATTCATAAGCTATTCTTTGGACTCAGATTTTTTTCCAAAATATTCATAATAAGGACCACACACTTAATACAAGGCCTAATTGAGTCTACCATTGCTCAGTATAAGCCTAACTAGAATAAGGGCACCTTTCTTGCTACTTGGGTTTTAACTTCAGCCTGTTTCAGACACGGCTTTTAAACATAATATGGTGAGTGAAGTCACTTTTCTGAAGCCCTATTCCAGATACGATTTTGGGTTAATCAAAAGTAGAGTTTTCAAAAATAGACTTGGAACCTGGAGACCAAATAGCTGCATATAATAACTTATGATTGGCATAAATCAGTTGTATATTTCTCTACTTAATACTTTGTTGTTTCAGTATTTTATGAATACTTCTTAATGTGGCAACAGTATTAGAACGTAATTTGCATGGCAGAAAAAAGACTAAATTATGGACAATGCTTTCGAAACCCAAGGGCTAGACTAGAGGTAGTTGGTTTTACAGCCCTGCTTTGTATTAATTGCTTACGATGCAACGCTATTACTGATAATAACACTTAAAAATATGGTTCACTTTGCTGCTGATTCAGCATCATTAGGGCGAAGGCTGTTCCTGTGCTGCAGCCTAGCGGAATGATTTGGTATAAAAATGACATATTCTAGGAGCACTGGCTTATCACTTGCTGCAAAGTAGGTTAAGAAACATGAAATAAGTCATATATCCAGTATCCCCCAGATAATACATACTTTGCCTCAGTCATT
Organism: Oryx dammah; assembly: GCF_014754425.2. NCBI lineage: Eukaryota > Metazoa > Chordata > Mammalia > Artiodactyla > Bovidae > Oryx > Oryx dammah. Next base: position 22,752,667 of record NW_024070204.1, read on the forward strand.
TGTTTACATGTGTTATTAAATGAAGATCAAAAGATGTATTCTAGACTCTGAACAGAGTTCACACAGCTGGAATTAACCTTTTCAGTCTCAAACAGTCTTTTTTTCAAGAAAAAAAAAAAGCCTCTTTCCAATACACTAACTTTCTTAATATTGTGCCAGTAATGTATATCTCTCTAGATAGAAAGTCAATTTTCTATCCTTTTTCTTCCTTTAGAAAATCTTAGTGTAAGTGGAAATATAACAGTATAATACTAAATTCGATACCTGTATAGTACCATTCTTATCAATAAACAGCTAGGTTTTATAAACATCTAGGTCTATCACCTGAAGTATTAATCAGGAATCAAGCAATTTGACCACTGACTTCACACATATACATGCCTATGTGGATGCCATACAGATTATGTGTTCCTTTCTTAAGTCCCTGGGATTTCTCTCTCTCTCTTTTCTCCCCCTTTTCAGGCATCTAAGTGTATGGAATTCTATTCTTTGATTGGAGTCAGAAAAGATATATGCATTCACTAGGGAAGTCAATTTGTTAGCAGCAAGTATTTGAAACCAAAGAAGTATCTGATTTAATGAAAGCAGACATTGACTAATACTTTAAAAACACATAATTTTTTTTAAAGTGAAAGCAAGTTAAAGAAGCATTTCTTTATGTTTTCATGATCAGAATGGATCTGTATTTGTTACGTTCCTAAGACACAAACACACTCTGCTTAGATCGGAGCACACTCCAATGCCTTCACTCCACAGCCCACCCCACTCCCAATAAATCACTATTTCCTTATGCATTACACATTGAATACAAACGTGCCACCTTTACTATGCTGTAGGGAGAGAGGCAAGAAGATTAGCTATACAACTTGAAATTTACCTCTTTCTCTGTGATATAGCCCTCTTCCTATTTTCATCACTTTAACTAAAAATGAATCTAGAGCTCTTGTCAGTGACATAATGTTTTCATGAAAGTTCTACTAATTAAAAATCCTCACCATACCAGACCTAAAAAATGAGCACACTCTTGCCAAGTGTTATTCACCACAGAGAAGCTCTTGTAGTTACATTTTAAAGGAGGACCCAGAGGAAGATGCTGTGGAGGGAGAAAGTCTACTAACATATACATGGAGGTTTACCAGCATCAGAGGGACAGACTGTTTTTAATAGAGATCCTTCAAGAAAACAACAACAACAAGAAAAAAAAAAAAAAAAAGAAAGAAAGAAAACATGCATCTCCGAACAGCTGAGCGTAAGACATGTGCAGTTTCGGATAATAGAAGCTTTTACTGGAATAAAGAACCACAATTACAGGAAATAGATCTGTTTTTTGGAAGCAAAAGATGAGAGGTCAATTTTAAATTGATGTTTGTCTTTGCACCTGTAGACTCCTCTTTTTAATGATAAGGAGATGGTGGTTTTTATTGCATTGGCAGGAAAACACTTTCGGACTACTGCTTTTGCCCATACTTACAGTGCTATCAATAGTTACTTGTTGGGGACATGCATTTAGTCTTGCAATGTGCTGCATTAATTTAACACCACATAAAATATGGATTTTATTGCAGCAGAGACAATAAATGCTGCAACTGCTGACTATATGCATTTCATCTCCCCTCTTCATCTTTCCTCTTTCATACTTCTGACTCAGACACAAAATGCGAATCTAGGAATTATGCCTATTCTATTTCTGATAAATGCCAATCTTTCTTATTTATGTAGATGCTTAGTGACCATTGACAGGTTCAAGGAATCTGTCTTCTGCCTGTCATTTCTCCTTATATTGAACCTACAATGAACTATGACTATAAATAAGTGCAGAGGGGATCCATTCATATGGAATGCAAAGTAATGTTCAATGATAAGAGTTCAAAGCAACAATCTTCTCTTCAAGGGATTTTTAACATTAAGATGAACAAGCATGAACATAACAAATTACCCTCCATAATATATTTTTAGCATTTGATCAGAGTGAATGAATTCACAAACTCTAACAACATAACCCACTGTTGAGCATAAATATGTAATTTATCCAGTTTCACATTACCTCTTCAGCTATTCAAAGCAGTGGTTTCTAGAATACAATATATAGTTTTATGCTTAGTAATTTCTTAACATATTAAAGATAATTATTTGAAAATAACTGCCGAATACAACTTAAAAACAAACATTTTCCCCCAGGGAGAGAAAATAACAGACCTTAAGGGAGTTAGAAAAAAAGAGAGAGAGAGAGAGATGAAGTCTTCCTACCTTTTTTTTTATCAGCTTCTGGATAACGGAAGTTGGTTCCAGCCAAAATAACCCTGGAGAAATTGTCACTATATCCCCTTTTTGTTTGTTTTCGGCTGTTATTTCCTATTACTGATTCTACTTCAATCTAACTCAAGCTTTCTCTCAGCATCACTTTTAACTCTGGACGGCAGGGAACCGAAGAAACCGGGGGGCGAGTTCTCTCTGATTGGCTTTCATTCAGTGCTTCTGATTAAGGGGGGGAAAAAAAGAAAAGAAAAGGAAGGAGGGGGGAAAAACCCTTCCTCACTCGGAGAGAAAGGTTCTGCTGATAGAGCTGCAGCACTCGCCATGGGAAGGTTAGAGACTGGGGAAGTGCTGGCTTTTGCTCGCACACAGCGATTTGCAAGTGAATGCGAGGGGAGGGCGCATCCGAGAGGAGGGCTTCGGATGAAAGGCGTCCCCTCCCCCGCAGGGCAGAAAGACTCTCTGTTTCAAGGCTAAGGTAATCAGCCCGATCTAATCCGGCTGTGTCCGCAATGCAATCTCAAGAACAGGACTGCTTCTCGCAATTCTTTTTTAATAGATACTTCTTCTTCATCTGACACATATATCCCTGCACCATCCTTAACTCCAGATCGCCGAAATCCATGAAGCGAGTGCCAAGTCAGATTGCAACCAGATCTGAATCGTTACCGGAGTGATTTTGGTTGCGGTTTGAATTATTATTTATTTTTGCTTTCAGTGAACTTTCTTTTCCTTGGTTCTCCAAATATCTTATTTTTTTTAATCGCTTATGGTCATAGGAGAACATACATTGCTCGTCGTTTGGGGATGTTCGTGAGCTAGTCTTGTCTGCTTAATCTTACCTGCTTTGCCTTTTGATTTTATAGATAGAATATTTTATTCATGATGTAAATATGCAATTAACGCTATTAAAATATTTAGATTTGGGGCTGGACATCGTCTCCTTTCTTGTTCTTCTTCTTTTTAAAAAAAAAAAAAAACTTTTTTTTTTTTTTTTTTCTCAGAAACGAGTGTCATGCCCAAACGTTGGGGGAGGAAGGCAGATATACATTTGGGTGGTTCTGTTTACTTAACCATCTAACTGTTTATCGCTCTATTTATTTATCTCGACATTAAATTGGGATCAACCAAAACCTTACCAAAGGATGTCAGTATAACTCCACAAAATAATGAGCGTTTTTATATTTTTCTGGCTTCATGTAGGTTCCTTTTTAAATAAGCAAATTACATTAACATACTATAAAATAATAATATAATATAAAAATAACTGTAAAGCTGAGGGAAGATTATGAAGATAACTTTTTAGAATACATACTACTGCTCAGAAATAGTAAATGATATACTTAAGGACACAGAGCTAACTCGTGACAGAGTAAAAACTAGAATGACAGTACATATTTTATATCTATATAGACATATTAAACATAAACATAGATACTTATGTGTATTTAGAATTTCAGTTTAGTGCTGTTTCTGAAATGTCATACTACCGCCTGGGTACATATTTTATTATTCCAACATCTGTAGGTGTGCGTGTGGATGCTCAGCCACATCGGACTCTTTACAACTCCTTGGACTGTGCAGTTCGCCAGGCTCCTCTGTCCATGGAATTCTCCAGGCAAGAATTCTGAAGCGGGTTGCCATTTTAGAATCCAGGGGATCTTCCTGACCCAGGGATTGAACCTGTGTCTCTTGTATCTCCTACTTTGATAGGATTCTTTACCATTGAGTCATCTGGGAAGCTGCAGGCCCCTTAGAAAATTAGCATAATGGGAAAGGAAAGCAACCCAATCTGAGGGAGAAAGAGGGTATGGGGATACTATTAATAAATAAGATTTCAAAGAAGGTTTAGTATACTACAAGGTTATGATAGGACCAGTGTTGCCTGCTACGACTTCCCTGGTGGCTCAGAAGGTAAATGGTCTGTCTACAATACGGGAGACCTGGGTTCTATCCCTGGGTCGGGAAGATCCACTGGAGAAGGAAATGGCAATCCACTTCAGTACTATTGCCTGGAAAATCCCATGAACAGAGGAGCCTGGTAGGCTACAGTCCATGGGGTCACAAAGAGTCGGACATGACTGAGCAACTTCACTTAATGTAGCCAGCTAGTTTTTTGAGGTTACCCTGGTGGTTCAGGGGTAAAGAATCTGCCTGTGATGAGAGACTCATGTTTGATCCCTCGGTTGGGAAGATCCTTTGGAGACGGAAATGGCAAGTCAAGTATTCTTTCCTGGGAAATCCCATGGACAGAGGAGCCTGGGTCGGGGGGTGGGGGTGGGGGGCGGTGCTACAGTCCATGGAATGGATTTAGACATAGATTTGTGACTGAACCACCACCACCAGCTAAACTTAGAGTCAGATAAAGATTTCATTTTTTTTCTGTAATATATTTGTGTTAATATGATGTATGTGTTTGTTCAATCTAATACTGCCTTTGACATATTAAAATTGGTTGTCAAGAGAAACTATAGAATCTCTTAGTCCATATATAAATTTTTATAGTGTTTAATTAAATGCAACAGGTCAGGTGCATCCATGATGGTCTCTTACTAGATTAACTATTTTTTGTATATTTGTTTTTAGTTTCATAATAAATGACTGCATAGTATGAGGAGCTGCTTACATTACATTTTAATTGGTCCAGTTGAGAAAAATAACCATTTCATTTATTAATGAAAATACATATTGAAATGATGTATTCCCCCAATAAGAGTCTTTTTGTTTTGTTTTATTTAAACAAGATAGAAGTTTATTCTTCTCTTACATAAATTTCTGGGTCCTTATGATTTCTGTGCTCTGTGAAGTCATCAGAAATTTGTGTTACTTTTCTCTTAATGCTCAACTACTCTTTTGAACTCATATATTTGATACAATAGCAATCACACCCACATCTGCTTTCTAGAAAGAGGACTAAAATAAAGAAGGAAAAGATGCCCTCTTCATTGGAATTTTCTACGGTTTCATTTGCTGGAAATGAGAAATTGTTTCAAGGGAGGCTTGGAAATACAGTATTTACTCTGGAAAGCTATTTGATCAGCTAAAAGTCACTCATACTATTAGAGAAGATGACAGAATTGGATAAAATAGCAGCAGTGCCACCATATCTATGTATCATATGGCAGCATATTTTTAAAGTATTTAGAGAAGTAAAACAAAATTTGGTTTAAAATGAAAATCTGGTCATGATGTTACAGAATGGTATCCACTGCAATATGCATTTTACTAACATTTAAGAACTTTGAAGTATGAAACAATGGTGTGTGTGTGAAGTCACTTCAATCATGTCTGACTCTTGGCAACTCTGTGGACAGTAATACTGGAGTGGGTTGTCATTTGAAACAATGATATTGCCAGTTATTGCATTTCCACTTTATGGTCAGTTACTGTATTAAATGGAGAAGGAAATGGCAACTCACTCCAGTATTATTGCCTAGAGAATCCCATGGACAGAGGAGCCTACAGTCCATAGGATCCCAAAGAGTCAGACATGACTGAATAACTTCACTTTCACATTTCACTGTAATAAATAAATAATAAACACAACATCCACATATCCTAAAATTCAGGATGTACAGAAGCAGATATGAGAGAGAAAGAGAGAGAATTTGAACAATGAGTATTTTAAAACTTATCCTTTTTTTTTTTAATGCCTTCCTTGTGCAGGAGAGACTCTTAAGCTATCCTATTGAATAAAACTTTAGTAATAAAAATTAAAATAAAGCATAAACAAAACTGGCTAAAAATTAAAACTTCTGATAGTTTTTGTTTTATTAAGCAATATCATTTTCAGTTCCCTTTCTTTGTGTCTTTTTATAAGTGGTTTCACTTGGGATTTTGCAAATTTCTTTCTTTTGTTATCTCTGGAAATGTTATGTAACATAGTCCTGTGAATTGGGTAAAGCTTCCCTATGGTCACCAACCTTAGAAATGTTACCCCATAGAAAGTCAGAAAAAGGAATAGTAAACTCTGTATAAATGGGACAAATCAGTCAATACCTCACAAAAGTATCCCTCAATGTGAGGAAAGGCCACATGACCATTATAAGCAAATGAGCTGACGAAAACTTAAAAATATATATTTTTCCATACTTTTAAAGCTAAATGTTAAATTACACAGAAAATTCCTTACTTCCTTACATACCTGTAAAATCTCAAGAAAGTGAAGAGCATGCTACCCCCGTTACAATAAGGGACCCTCTGAAGGCTGATCCCTTTCAGTGCAAATGTAAAAGACACATTTTGGTTAAAACCAATTAAATAAAACAACCTTCCATTCCATGTGGAATTATATGCCTAAAAATTGTCTCAGTGTTACTAAACAATAAGCATCAATCCTTAAAGTGCCACTTGCTAAACAGCTACATACTTGTTTTTACAACAATAGCTTCTCAGTCACCTTTTCCAGGTTTATTTTAATGAGTTAGAGATTATATCAATTTCCACTATAACACACGACTGAGCGACTTCACTTTCACTTTTCACTTTCATGCATTGGAGAAGGAAATGGCAGCCCACTCCAGTGTTCTTGCCTGGAGAATCCCAGGGACGGGAGAGCCTGGTGGGCTGCCGTCTATGGGGTCGCACAGAGTCGTACACGACTGAAGCGACTTAGCAGCGGCATCAGCAGCCACTATAACAGGAGGTTAATCAAACCTGGTTCTCTCTCTACAGCTATGAAATGAGAATAGAGATTGTCTACACTGCTTCACTCTCCACAAATACATTGGCAGAAAAATAATTTGGCACAGTATGTTTGACACATTTTTTCTTATCTCTTACCAGTCTGGCTTATTGGACTTTAGAGGCTGGAAAATTTTAAAGCACAGTGTCCTGCAATGAGTGGTCTAGGGTGATTCATATTCTGTTTACTCAAATGTCCTTAATTATCTTTGAGTTAGAAATTGAAGTGAATAAAGAGAAAAGTAAGGTGAGAGGCACTGATTCAGCCACCGCAGATAATAACTGAAGAAGCATGGTTTTGCAGTCACCCTTCCTGAGGCAGTGTAGGCAACGATTTGAACCATAGCAATGGATGTGTGATTTGGGAGCTAGAAGTGCTCTTCATATTCACCTAGTCCTCTCTGTTCATGTTGTAAACTACCATCTATCACTCAAAATGAAATAATAATAAAATTGTTATTACTATTTTATTTAGTTAGTTTGCCTGAAGTAGGCATTTCACTTGAATGGATTCTGTTATTTGCAACTGAACTGTTACTAACAGCCATTGGTAATGACAACTTCTGTTACTACTCTTTAACCATGTGTCAACATTTCTTAAATTGTTTAATTTGGGAGTGGGACAAATAAGGTATTACATAGCCAATTATGTTTCCAAAAATGTAATTATTTTGAAAAACAATTAAGAGTTAAGGAAAGAACATCTACTTTAAAATTTATTTTGACCCTCCTAACCTCTTCTGTTTATAAGCCTCTGTGTTCTGTGCTTTAGGTATAAAGGTCAGGGCTGATTTTCTTTCTTAGATCAAATCTGAACTGCATTACTTGATTTTCTTTCAAGTATTTTTAGTGAAAAAAATTTTGGTTACATATGAAGAGGTTTACAAATAAATTGAATCTTATCATCTTTGCAAAGCAGAAAAAAAATAGATTGAATAATTTTCATGTTGATTGAAAAGTAAATTCTTACTTAATCTGACTGCTTCCATCTCTACCTGAATAAGGATAGTGGCTTATTTACATTTTGAATTATTGGTAAAATGGAAGTACCACGACTGAATTATCCATTGTTTAGTTGTGATTTCAGTTCATGCCTGAGAAAGTAAATAAAGGAAAAATCTTTCAAATAAAAAAGTGGAAAACAATAATCAATTCTTATATGTTTGCAATTGTTTTTAATGAACAAAAATATCTCATATGTTTAGATTTTATGTTGTGTAGTTAATACAGACACTAGGTCTGAGTGGTTAAAACTACATTTTAATAATTAATATTTTCACTCTGCAAAGCCATTCTAAGAATTCTTAGAATCTTTTGAAGAAAAGGTATTATTTTAAAATAAATATCTGTTATAAAAGCCTAGAAAAATCACAACTACTTTTTTATTTCTTCTTTCAAAATATTTCATTCTTCCTCTTCCTTTCCTTATTATTTGTCAATAAATGTTAATTTTGTGATATTTCACCCTATATGTAAGTTATCAAATTAGCTTGTGAGCTTGATGGATATTGACAGAAGAACAAGACTCCTAAGTTAGAGACAAAAGGCACAAGGAACAGCATAGCCAACTTATCTGTGTCAATTGTTTTTATCCCACATCTCATTTGGGCAATGCCTAAGATGGGCAGGTGGATGTTGCACAGGCAGTGGGTTGACATTATAGCTGAGGGACACCAAGTATAGGGAACCCTGCTTTTTATATAAAGCACTGTGAGCAAAACTGCCTGAACTCCAAAGGGAGATACTGCCTTTATGTTGCTATACAGCATGCAAATCCCTCTACGCTGGTGGGAACATTAACTCATGATTCAAGGATATTTCTGTACAAATGTCTTTTGAAGATAAAGAAAAGGGAGTTTATTCTAAAATGTGAGAGAGACATATGGAAAATTGTCTCCAAAATTAGTATTTGTTGATTCAATGAGAAATATCAGCTGGAAGCTCACCTGTATGAGAATGTGGTCACCCTAGTCTTTAGGAAATTTATGCACATGACCGGGTATTCTTCCTATAGAATCAACAATGTGGCCTGTGACAAAGACCATCACTCATCAGACTTTACTCAGCTCCCCTGAACTCTTACAACCAGCCCTGCCTTTTGGACTTCTGATTTCATCTCTGCATTATTCCATTTTAGCAAGAATCCTGCTGAGTCAGCTTAATCAAAATCTCCACCCTCATTTCCTGATCGCCCTCAATTTTTTATTCCATTCTTCATGCTCCATCATCCCTCAGGTGATGTCTGATTAGTCTTTTCTACGTTCAGTAAGAATCCCACTAGGTCAGTTTAGCCCAAATTCCAACTTATCCCTGATGTTTCTTTCCTAAAATCTTCCATCTCCCAGCCTCATCCTGCTCATTGGCTATAATTCCCACTGCTGCTTCTGCTAAGTCACTTCAGTCATGTCTGACTCTGTGTGACCCCATAGACGACAGCCCACCAGGCTCCCCCATCCCTGGGATTCTGAAGGCAAGAACACACTGAGACATGTTATATTCAGAGTTAAGCCCAACTTTTCTTCTCCACAGCAGACTCCATTGCAGTGGTCCCTACATCCATCTTGATGGCCTCCTTGAATAAAGACTTCTTTACTGTACTTTATCAAGTATCATTGGATACCTTTTTCTGTTAAAACTTTGTAAGATAAATAAGTTGTAGGGTTGTCATGTACAGCATGATAAATATAATGAAGACTGCTGTAGATTACATCTGAAAGTTAAGATAGTAAATTCTAAGAGTTCTCATCACAGGAGAAAATACTTTTTTTCTCTTTCTTTAATTTTGCATCTGTATGAGATGATGAAGTTTCATTAACCTTAATATGGTAATCATTTCATGATATATGCAAATCACATCATTATGCCATAATACACCTTAGTCAGTGCTGTATGCCAATTACACATCAATAGAACTGGAGGAAAAGTAGCAATTTTCTTTTCTTTAAATGTCTAGAACAACAGTTCATAAAATATAGTCTATGGACCAACAATATCAGTATCACCTAGAACCTTGTTATAAAGGCAGATTCTAATTGTCTCAGACCTACTGACTCAGAAACTATGGGGGTGGTCAATACTCCATGTTTTCAAATGTCTTAAAGTGATTCTGAAAGCTGAAATTTGAGAATCACTGACTTAGTGTTGCTATAAAGCAGTCTAGGAAAGAAAGAAACCCCAGTTTAAAACTCATGATTTACAAATGAGAGAATTGTTTATGCAATCACTTATTATTTTTAACACATATATATTATATGCAGAAGCACTGCAAAACATTGTGCTATTTATGAGAGTGTGGGGAAGAGCTATAATCATGATCCTGGCTAAATAAGGATTTAACCATCTAATGAGAGAGACAGAAATGAAGACAAGTGATACAGGAAAGTAAATGAAGGGGAAGAAAGGGGGAACTTTGCCGAGTGTGTGATGAATGTGGAAGTAGTTCCTCTCGAGGTTTCAAAATATAGTATTACAACTCTGATAAATGTCAGTTTTGGTTTTAATTTCAGCAATCAACATGCTAGGGTGAGGATGGTGGTGAAAATGCATGGTGATGATGTTCCATCCTGGCAGCGTGTTGATTAAACAGAGTCCCACCAGAATTGCCAGGGGAACAAACAGAGGAAGAGGGGTTCTGGGCTCTCTTCTTACACTCTCCAGTGATGATGGTAGCTTGCTCCACATACAAATGTCTGTTCTTACTTCAGTCCCTTTTGTGATTACACTCAGCCCTGAGTAATCCTTCTTGTGAAAATATGGAAGAAGAAGAGGGAAGGAAACAAGGAGAGGAAACAGGGGAAGGAAGAGGAGTTTCATAAAGTCAGATTCCAAAACTAAAGAAAACTGAAAATATCTTCTTCCTTATACAGAGGGCTGGTTTTGTGGGTATGTATCCTGTGTAGTTATGCTTAGAAGAAGTACACACTTGGTTTAATGCCCTGCCAGTACAGTCTTGAGTTCCTTGATAATTGCTGAACAAAAGGTTCCACATTTTCATTTTGCTCTGTGGTCCATGATTTTGCAGCTGAACTACTTATAATTCTAATGCATTATGATGTCATTCATGACTGAGAAGTTCCCATCATAGGTGAGTGTTTGAACAGTAATCAGTGTTGACATTTAACAGACAAACACATCAATAAATCTATTTGCCACTAGTAAACAAGGACAATAAAGTGTACTTGACTCCTGTTAAGCTGGGCTTGACATTTGCTCTCTAGTGTCAAGTCACCGGCATCAAGCCTCAAAGATATCAGTAGGGAAATTTCATTCCTCCCTGTATGCAGCTCTTCATTCTCCAGCTACTTATGGAGCTACTACAAGGTGTCATATATTTTTCCTATCACTGGTGAAACAGTCAATTGCTCATTCAGTTCTCAACTACACAGAGCTCACTCTCTAGTATAAAAAAGAATCATTGTTTAATCTCACAAATGATTATATTACTATTCACTGTGATAAGTGTTATGAAAGAAGACAGAGTTCTATTGCATCTTATAAGGATCTTAAATGGCAAGGGCTAGAAAGACGGTCAGAGACATTTCTTAGATGAGGTTGAGGCTTGAGGTGAAATTAGAAACATGAGGGGATGTCCTTTACTATACTGACTGTTAGAAGAAAGCATTGTATGGGCCGCCTGGTGACACTTAAAAATCACCCCCTTCTAGTGCCTAACTGGCCAAGTATCAGTAATTTCCTTACTGCAGATATATGTAACCACTACAGCGACAAAGGATTCCCAATTTACCAGACATTTTAAGCATATATGTGTCCCTTTTGTTGACCTAAGAACATCATGTTAGGAGTCATTAGGTCAAAATAGTCAGGAGGCCAGAAGGGGACACTCTCATGCCCTTGCCGTGGTGGATTCATGTCAATGTATGGCAAAACCAATACAGAATTGTAAAGTAAAAAAAAAAAAAAAAAAGTTCATTGGCTAAGTTGTGTCTGACTCTGTGACTCAATGCACTGCAGCAAACCAGGCTCCTCTGTTCATGGAATTCTCCAGGCAAGAATACTGGAGTGGGTAGTTATTCCCTTCTCCAAGGGATCTTCCTACCAAGGGATTGAACCAGGATCTTCTGCACTGCAGGCAGATTCTTTACCATCTGAGCCACCAAGGAAGCCAGGAATATAGGTCATTGAAATAGAACAAAACATATTCAGCTCCTGCAACGTGCCAAAGGAGTACTTTAATCTTTGCCAGCTTTTCAACCACTTTTGAGCACAAGCAAAACAACACACAAAAACAAAAGCAAAACATCTATTGAACCATTTGTTAATTCTTGGGTGTCAGATCATATATTATGAAAATCATGGAGGAAAAAAAAATCTGTGTTGGGGCAATTCATTCATCTAGTGACTATACCATTGTTTAATTTTATGTGAAGATTTTTTTTACTTTTGATACCATGATCTGTGTATCAAAATATCCTTTGGCTGAAAAAATCACCAAGATTTATCAAGTATTTAGATTTTTAAAAACACAATCTCATTCAGCCTACGGTTAGACCAAGAAGCAAAATAAATGCACCCTGATTAGAAGAGTTTTATTTTTAGATAGAGACTTATATTTCATAAATCTCTTCATTTAATTGATACAGCAACTATTCAACTAGATACAAGATTTCAAGCTAAGTACATTTGCTTAACATTTTGCATTTCTTATCCTAGCTCAATTAATGCAAATGGTTCAATGTCATTGCAAAAGAATACAAAATCAAAAGCAATTTCTACGTGATTTGTTAAAATTAATAGCAATTCAATTACTGCCTACTTTAAGTATTAAATTCAAATTTAAGAAACAAAATAAATCAAAGCATAAGAATGACTACTTGTGAAATTCCTAATTGTTTCTGTAAATACTGCTACAGGAGTGGATATTTTTTATGTGTATTCTACATCCACTTTATTTTTGTTATTTGTCATCATTTTCATAAAGTAAAATGGTCTCTTTCATAAAGTAAAATGAAGTACAAACAAAATAATCAATATTTGAGAAAAATGAGAGAATGACACCATTTAATAAAATAAGTAGTGCTACACATAGAATTCCGAAACAATAGGAATGATTTAAAATGCCGATTTATTTGTGACTTTTAGCATGAACTCATATTAAATGGGATCATAATAGCCCTAATGCTTTTAAAGTGTTTGTACACGAGTGAGAATTACAGCATCATAACTACCACACAATTGCACTCATCTCAGAGAATCCCAGGGACAGGGGAGCCTGGTGGGCTACCGTCTATGGGGTCACACAAAGTCGGACACGACTGAAGCGACTTAGCAGCAGCGGCAGCACACGCTAGTAAAGTAATGCTCAAAATTCTCCAAGCCAGGCCTCAGCAATATGTGAACCGTGAACTTCTGGATGTTCAAGCTGGTTTTAGAAAAGGCAGAGGAACCAGAGATCAAATTGCCAACATCTGCTGGATCATGGAAAAAAGCAAGAGAGTTCCAGAAAAACATCTATTTCTGCTTTATTGACTATGCCAAAGCCTTTAACTGTATGGATCACAATAAACTGTGGAAAATTCTGAAAGAGACGGGAACACCAGACCACCTGACCTGCCTCTTGAGAAACCTATATGCAGGTCAGGAAGCAACAGTTAGAACTGGACATGGAACAACAAACTGGTTCCAAATAGGAAAAGGAGTATGTCAAGGCTGTATATTGTCACCTTGCTTACTTAACTTATATGCAGAGTACATCATGAGAAACACTGTGCTGGAAGAAGCACAAGCTGGAATGAAGATCGCCGGGAGAAATATCAATCACCTCAGATATGCAGATGACACCACCCTTATGGCAGAAAGTGAAGAGGAACTAAAGAGGCTCTTGATGAAAGTGAAAGAGGAGAGTGAAAAAAGTTGGCTTAAAGCTCAAAATTCAGAAAACGACGATCACGGCATCTGGTCCCATCGCTTCACGGGAAATAGATGGGGAAACAGTGGAAACAGTGTCAGACTTTATATTTTGAGCCTCCAAAAATCACTGCAGATGGTGACTGCAGCCATGAAATTAAAAGACACTTACTCCTTGGAAGGAAAGTTATGACCAACCTAGATAGCATATTGAAAAGCAAAGATTACTTTGCCGACTAAGGTCCATCTAGTCAAGGCTATGGTTTTTCCAGTAGTCATGTATGGGTGTGAGAGTTGGACTGTGAAGAAAGCTGGGTACCAAAGAATTGATACTTTTTTTTTTTAATATAGGCAAAACCAATACAATATTGTAAAGTAATTAAACTCCAATTCAAATAAATAAATTTATATTTAGAATTGATGCTTTTGAACTGTGATGTTGGAGAAGACTCTTGAGAGTCCCTTGGACTGCAAGGAGATACAACCAGTCCATTCTAAAGGAGATTGGTCCTGGGTTTCTTTGAAAGGAATGATGCTAAAGCTGACACTTCAGTACTTTGGCCACCTCATGTGAAGAGTTGACTCATTGGAAAAGCCTCTGATGCTGGAAGAGTTTGGGGGCAGGAGGAGAAGGGGATGACAGAGGATGAGATGGCTGGATGGCATCACCGACTTGATGGACATGAGTTTGAGTGAACTCCAGGAGTTGGTGATGGACAGGGAAGCCTGGCGTGCTGCGATTCATGGGGTTGCAATGAGTCGGACATGACTGAGTGACTGAACTGAACTGAATCATCAAAGTATGTTTAAACTTTATTATCTTTAATTTTTATTTATCAAAAAGAATTCCTTCCTCTCTTTTAATCCTGCCTTTCTCTCTCTCCCAAAGACCTCCCTTCATGTCTTCCAGATCTGTTTGATATATTTTTGAATAAGTTCCCGATTGCTGCCATATTAATTAATCTAGATGTTTTCAGCTCCTATATCTTGCACTGGGGTTAAGAGAGGACTGTAGTGATGTGAGAAGGCGTGAATTGAGGAGCATAAGCAGGGGCCTAGAAATGGGAGAGAACTGCTTGAATCAAAGTCCTAGGATAAGGAGGCGTCCAAACTTGGCATCATCAATGGAGGCTTCTGGTCCTGGCTTGGGACTGGTGGTTGTCACCACAACAGTGGGCTGTTTCCCCTCATTAAACCAAGATATAGGATAAAAGTGGACTAAGTTAAAATAAGGATTTAATCCTAGCATTTAATCTTAACATTCTACATACATTCTTAAATATCTCTGTCTCTCTGATCAATATACTCTGTCATTTAGTTAATTTTCTTTTTCTGTGAAGGGAGAAAATTATACACAAATAGAAGCCACTAAAACAGTTATGCAATTGGTAACCACATACAGATTAGAAAATTTAAATCTTTATTATTTTAGTAGTATTGACACAGCTAGGTGAACTGTATATAATATATGAATGTTTTTAAATTTAGCACAATGTACAGTCACATATAAATGGCCATTTGCTGTCATAAAGGGAAATACATTCCAAATATTAATACTAGAGCTTTGAAAATTTTTCCCATAATATTATTACCTTTTAGTCTATGTTCTTAGCTTACAATGTACAGCACAAGTAAGATAAATGCCCATTTTTTAAACCAATAGAAATAAATATGTATATTTTTGTTTATTTACATTCAATCTCTCAAGAATATAATGTTGCTTATATGCAATTTCTCAAAAAATAAAATATAATCAAGAGTTAAATGATAAAATCTGAAATAGATTTATAATTACAGCCAAAGTGGAAAAGTTCAGATGATAATTATTTTACTAAGTGTTAACACTTTTCAATGAGAAGACAGTGAGGTTCTATGCTCGTAGTATGAAATGTTTAGACTTCATTTTTTGTTCTCCAGTGACCCTACTACCTATCCATTTATAATTGAGTATCTTTGTTGTACCATCTAGCTTAGTGGTTAATATGCTATTGTGTGTTTTGTTCTTCTTACATAATGAAAGTGTCATTTGATTGCTGACTTTCAATATGAGATTTGTTCATTTTTCTGTATTTAGCCTACCATTCCTTGAATAGATATGGGAGGAGTGGTGGTTTGCAGGCAGATTGTTATAGTGAAATATATATAATATATATTATTTAACTTTACCTTGGAATTCTGTTCTTAGATTCAAATAAATCACAGATTTCTTGAGTAATATTTCTTAATTTCAAAATCAAATATTCTATTCCTGCTTATAAATATCTATGTTAGTTATTCATTAAACAAGTATTTCTTTAATGCCTCCAGTATCCCAGGGACTCTTCTAGGACTTGGAGATAGAGCAGTAAAGAAAATATAGAAAGGTTTATTCTCAAAAAAAAGAAAAAATTGCATTCAGGTAAGGGGAAAAAGAAAGTAAACAAATAAACTAGAATATAAAAATGCCAAAGATAGTGATAAGTACCATAGGTAAAAATAAGACACCCAGAAGAATGACACTCAAAGATGTCTACATTTCATTTGAAATCTGTGAATATGTTACCTTATATTAAAAGATCTTGAAATGCAGAGTTTATCCTGAATGTTTCTGGCAGACAATATAGTTACATGAGCCTTTAAAAGCAGAGACTATTTTACAGCTCAAAAAGCAATGTGAAAATAGAATAAGCGAACCAGTGTGATGGTGGTATGAGAAGATGCATAAGCCAAGGAAGGTGGTCAGCCTCTGGAAACCAGAAGACACAGGAGAAGAGATTCTCTCCTAGAGAGTAAGAAACACAACCCTTGCTGATGCCTTGATTTCAGTCTAGTGAGACTCATGTGGAAATTCCTACCTATGGAAAATATGAGATAATAAGCTTCTGTTGTTTAAGTCATCAGATCTGAGGTACTTTGCTCTAGGAGTGATAGCAAACTAATACAGGCAATCAAGAGAGACTTTTTGCATAACTGTTAGAGAAGGAGTCTTTGATGATGTGATGCTTGAGCAGTGCTGAATGAAGTGAAGCCAGCCATCTGACCACATGTGGGAAGAACTCTCCAGGTGGGAACAGCCAGTGCAAATGCCCAGAAGCAGAAACTTGCTCAGCTGTTTGAGGAATAGCAAGGAGACCATCAGGCCTGAAAAGCAGTAAGTTGAAAGTAAAGAACTCTGTGATGAGACAACTGCTGACATCAAGGAGTCAGGTTTTCTGGGGCTGGTTACATCCAGGCATTTTATTTTAACTGAGATAGGGAGATTTTGAAGATTTGGGGCAGAGAAAAAACACCATTTGGATTAGATTTTAAAATGAGTCATTCTGATCATTCCATGGAGAACAGACTGTAGGAAAGAAAACAGTAGAACTGGTCAAACTGAGAGACAAATAAAGACTTTGATGATATTCAAGTAGAAGATGACAATATCGTGAAGGAACAGCTATATTTTACATAGACTATCAATATAAATATAATATGACTTGCTGATGAATTATATGCTAGTGTTAGGAAAAATAAAAGAGAGATGACTCTGGCTGAAGAATAGAATTGCCATACTGAGATGAGAACTGAGGGAAAAATTGATTTGGGGCCTTTCAAAATATTTGAAAATGCCTGTTTTGTTATTTTTACATGATTCTTTTCCATACCTCACATATATTGCATTTATCTGTCTTTTCCTCTGCGAATGAGCATGCATGCATGCACCCTTTCTGCACTGCTCACCTGGAAATTCATAAGTTCGTTCATTTTCGGCTGACCTTGTCTTCCTAACCACCCTGCAAATTATACATTTTTCATTTGATTAGTTTGCAGTCAAAGCTTTTTTAGACAAAAACTAATTTGAAAGTCTAAATAAAGATGATACTTGAAGGTATATGAACATTCATTGGGAAAAATTACAGATTTACAAAATTCTTCTCTTTGATTTTGTTAGCCATGGCAATTGGTTACCAGGTGAGAATGAGCATTTTTGTCCTATTAGGTGATAGATAGGTTTCAAACATTGAAAATAATTATTATTGTTTTCATGGGTTAAAATGTCAGCATTATATTAATATGTTACAAAAATATTGTACTAGGAGTGGTTGGCATAGATTTGCATGCATGCATGTGGGCATATGTGTTTAGTCTTGTCTAACTCTTTGTGACCCCAAGCACTGTAGTCCATCAGGTTCTTGTGTCCATGGAATTTTCTAGACAAGAATACTGGAGTGGGTTGCAGTTTCCTTCTCCAGGGGATCATCCTGATCCAGGGATCAAACCTGCATCTCTTGCATCTCCTGAATTGGCAGGTGGGTTCTTTACCAGCTGAGCCATCTGCAAAGCCCTCAGATTTGCAAAGTTACTATTAAATAGTAAATTAACCAGAATAAAGTCACAAGTAATTTGTAGTTAAGTAAAACAGCTACAAGAATTGTCAATTGTTGAAAAACAGATCTCAATAGTAAACTCTCTCCAGACCCATATCACGTAGACATAGTAGTACCTAATCACATAGACATAAATTTAAAAATTATGCATGAAATAAGATTTATTTTAATGTAACTGAAATGTGAATATTTCTTACTATATTTTAGTAAACTAGTATTTTTAAACATTTACTGATCAACATAAATACTCATTGCCTCATCAATTGAGAAAATATTTTTAATGACATAAGAAATTATTTTGATTGTATATTTTGTAGATTATCATCAAATATCCTAAGTAGTATCTAGAGTGCAGAAGTTCTTATAGGAAAGAAAAACAATAATATTCTCCTTACTTGGGCATGTGAGCCTTCTGTAGGCTCATGTGTATTTGTATAAGATTCACTGACCTTTGATGATGTCATGTAAGCATATACATCTGGGTGAATTCTTATAAGTATATAATAAGAAGAGCAACATATAGATGGAAAAAAAAGAATATTCTATTAAACAATAAACAGTTTATAATAAATATTACTATCAGTGGAAAATTCTGAAAGAGATGGGAATACCAGACCACCTAACCTGCCTCTTGAGAAATCTGTATGCAGGTCAGGAAGCAACAGTTAGAACTGGACAGGGAACAACAGACTGGTTCCAAATAGGAAAAGGAGTGTGTCAAGGTGGTATATTGTCATCCTGCTTATGTAACTTATATGCAGAGTACATCATGAGAAACGTTGGACTGGAAGAAACACAAGCTGGAATCAAGATTGACGGGAGAAATAACAATAACCTCAGATATGCAGATGACACCACCCTTATGGAAGAAAGTGAAGAGGAACTAAAAAGCCTCTTGATGAAAGTGAAAGAGGAGAACGAAAATGTTGGCTTAAAGCTCAACATTCAGAAAATGAAGATCATGGCATCGGGTCCCATCACTGCATGGGAAATAGATGGGGAAACAGTAGAAACAGTGTCAGACTTTACATTATGGGGCTCCAAAATCACTGCAGATGGTGACTGCAGCCATGAAATTAAAAGACGATTACTCCTTGGAAGAAAAGTTATGGCCAACCTAGATAGTATATTCAAAAGCAGAGACATTACTTTGCTGACTAAGGTCCGTCTAGTCAAGGCTATGATTTTTCCTGTGGTCATGTATGGATGTGAGAGTTGGACTGTGAAGAAGGCTGAGCACTGAAGAATTGATGCTTTTGAACTATGGTGTTGGAGAAGACTCTTGAGAGTCCCTTGGACTGCAAGGAGATCCAACCAGTCCATTCTGAAGGAGATCAGCCCTAGGATTTCTTTGGAAGGAATAATGCTAAAGCTGAAACTCTGGTACTTTGGCCACCTCATACGAAGAGTTGACTCATTGGAAAAGACTCTGATGCTGGGAGGGATTGGGGACAGGAGGAGAAAGGGACGACCAAGGATGAGATGGCTGGATGGCATCACGGACTCGATGGACGTGAGTCTGAGTGAACTCTGGGAGATGGTGATGGTGCTGCAATTCATGGTGTCGCAAAGAGTCAGACACGACTGAGCGACTGAACTGAACTGAGCGGTTGAATCATTATCTAAGTACTGAATTAATAACATAATAGTAAAATATGCTCACTAATTTATGTCTAAGTATAAAACTATAATTTATACCAAAAAATAATTCATTCTGTTTCACCACAAAACATCGATATTCTACAAAATTCAGAACTTTTAAAACAATAATTCAATAATAGAATTAAATTATCATTCTGCTAATTTGTTGAACTCATCTAAAAATATAATAACCCAGAATAGCTTCTCTTTACCTTATTTTGTTTTAAAAATTAATGTGAAAAGTGATCAATAACCATGAGAGGGAGACCAAAATTTTACCCACGTTAAGATTATCATTAGTCAACAAGGTTTTTTCTTTTCTTTCCCTGTAAATAAAATTTAGTGATATCAAAATTAAAATGGTCAATTTTGCTCTCTAAATATTTAATTAATAATTGTTCTGTATAGGTCTTTTTCCACCAAACTAAATCATGAAGTTACTAATTTTAATTTATTCCATATATTTGTGACAGGCCTTTTAGTTATAGATTAAATCATTAGTTTTTATATTAGCATCTGTCTATCACTTTAACTCAAAATTTTCCTGATGTCTTTTGAGAAAGGACTAATTGTGCTACTTAAATATTCTCTGGTTCCTACATGATTACTTTTTTTTCTAATTTTATTCTTTGACTACATTATATGACCTCCTTTGTATCATATTAACTGTTAACTAACTCACTAAACCATAAAATCTTAGGTTGAGTGGGAACCTTGAGAGATAGCCTCTCCAAAATTATTGTTTGAAAGTTGAATAAGCAGAGTCAGCAAAGTATTACTCCTTGCCTGATATTAAAACGCTGATTTTTAATAAAATCAAGACCTACCAAACAACCAGATACTTTAGGATTTATTTATTCTTGTGCATGCTACCACAGAATTATTTAAAAGCACACTAAATCACACGTCCTCTGGGTCTAAAGCACAAGCCAACTTGGAGTCATCTGTTTGAAGTATAGGATTAAGTCTTCAAGACCATGTGTGTGTGCAAATAATGCACACTTTTGTAGAGTCCTTGAAGTGATACTCATCAACCCCCTTTGTAGACTTTGCAGTTTTAGCTCTCTCTTTTTTTTCAATGAAAGACTGATGATCTATTTGTACATTTTCATTTATACTCTCTTACCTCATTCCCCAAATTTAAGAAGAAAAAGTATTTCACACTTTCAAGCTCAGTTTCCAATGTTAGGGTACTGCTCCATAGCTGATGGGTGAAATTAATGGGAGAGTAGAAATCAAACCAATGACCTCGGCTGTTTAGCTTTGATTTAATGTGACCTCGCCAACTGAAAAACCAGTGTTTATGTACTATGCAGAATTATTGTGGCTCTGTAAGCTGTAACTTATTTGGCAAAGGTTAAGGTACATGGGTCAACGTACTAGAAAGTAGTGTTCATCACGATAATTTTCCCCTGAAATAGCATTTTGAAGTATTATTTTTTGTGCAGGATATTTTCAATTCCCTAAAGAAGTTTTTATCATTAAACATAGAATAATAAGTCCATAAAGAAACAAAAATAATACGGAGTTTTATCTTAAGGTAATGCATCTTCCCCCCCGCCCCGCCCAAAAAAAGCAAACACACAAGAAACAACAGTAACAAATGAAGAATTTAAGAGGACACTGGCCTTTATTTTTCATATATAAACTGGAATGCAGCCAATGGTGGTTGATCCGAGTTTCTTTACTTTCATGGCTTGTCTAAGAAAACTCACCCAAATCTAGGTTCTGAAAGTTTCTAATGTGTTGGACTGAATGAAGAAGCTAGAAGCTATAATGAAGACCTGTGGGAGATTATTAGTTCAAATTTGGGGATTTGTTTGTTTGTTGTTTTCCCTATGTTTCAGTTTTTTTTTTTTTTAATCCACACAGAGTTAAGAATTAGAGAGACTTACATGAAACTATTTTTCAGTACAATATTCTTATAGCAGACCTGTATTTAAGCATAGAGTTATTTTCAGATGTTTGTATACTCAATATTATTATCATAATAAAAGTACTACTCATTTTCTGAAGGGTTAATACTAATAAACTTTTAAAATAATTTTCTTTCAATAAAATTTTAACTAAAGCAGTTTGGAAAATGCTCCATATGCATGTCCTCAGGAAAAATTTCTTCTAAGATAATTCTTTCCAAATATTGTTTCATTTATAGAACACTACATGGAAAAGTTCCACTATAAATTGATCACCATCTGACAACATTTTATATTTTTTTCTCTCATTTACATTTTCATTACTGGTCAATTATAAATGTAAAACTGCCAAACAACCACTTACTCACTCAATGACACTTTTAGGGGATTGAAGAGATTATATAAAATAACACAGTATGTAGAAAATGTTGTTATATAAAGTGATGCTTCGCTGTTTTAAAATATAACAACTTATATACTGGGGGCTGGATCAACAAAAGAACACAATAACTACTAGAAATTCTAGAAAAATCACAGTCAACTTTTTTTCCCAAAATGTCAAATAACATTTTTAGCAGCTTTTGAAAAAATTCCACTGGATTTTAGTCCTATGTTATGCAAATTTTGATTTAATGTAGACACTGACCGGGTCTATATAGTAGAATAAGCATGTTTCATTTAAGAAGGTCTATTCTGACTAAAGCATTTATATTTGTCTTTGGTGCTTAATTGATAATGTCTGAACTGAGATATATTTGTTTGGGAAATAAGGTATCAATCTCAGTATAATCGGAAAGATAAGTATATTATGCAGAGCTCTGTATTATTTTTCCATGTCTCTTTTTTTCTCTCTCATCTTGGAAACAGTGATAGTGATATAATGGTGGTGATTAGAGTTTATCAGGTCAGATGGGAAACAAGTGAAAAGTTTCACTGGATTACCTTACTTTAGAGAATAGGTACAACAGGTCTCTTCTCAGCTTTAGTGCTTTGTCATGCAGTGGCTTCAAGACATTGAATAAGTGACTTAAACTCCCTCTACTTCTGTTTCCTTATCTATGAAATGGAAGGAAAAAAAATGTCCCTATCTCATTCTGTATTATTGCAGTAATATTACTGCTTTAAAACTATAACAGCTGCTATGGAAAATAGCATGGAGGGTCCTCAAGAAATTAAAAGTAGAATTAGCATATGAGTCAACAATCCCACTTCAGGGCTGTTGAAAAGAATTGAAATCAGGGTATCAATCAATGTATGGCAAAACCAATACAGAATTGTAAAGTAAAATAAAAAATAAACAAATAATACAGAAAAAATATATCAGCAAGCCTACATTCAGTAATCACTATGCACAACAGCTAGGAAGTGGAAATAATCTAAATGTCCATCAAGAGATGAGTGGATAAGGAAAGAAGTACAGTGGAATATTATTCTGACTTAAAAAAGAAGAAAATTCTGCAAAATGTGCCACCATAGATGAACCTGGAGGACACTATGCTAAGTGAAATAAACCAATCACAGAAAGATAAGTACTTATGAGGTATCTAGAATAGCCAAATTCATAGAAGATATAGAATGGTAGTTGCCAGAGGCTAGAGGAGGGAGATGGAGAAGGCAATGGCACCCCACTCTGGTACTCTTGCCTGGGAAATCCCATGGATGGAGCAGCCTCCTAGGCTGCAGTCCATGGGGTCGCTAAGAGTCGGGCACGACTGAGCGATTTCACTTCGCTTTTCACTTTCATGCATTGGAGAAGGAAATGGCAACCCACTCCAGTGTTCTTGCCTGGAGAATCCCAGGGACGAGGGAGCCTGGTGGGATGTCGTCTATGGGGTCGCACAGAGTCGGACAAGACTGAAGCGACTTAGCAGCAGCAGCAGCAGAGGACGGAGAAAAGGGGAGTTTCTATTCAACAGGAATAAAGTTGCAGTTATGCAAAATGAGCAAACTCTGGTGATCTGCTATACCAATTTGCACCTATGTCAACAATAATGTATTACACACTTAAACATTTGAATGTAGATCTCATGTTACGTGTTCTTACCACAAGAAAATAAAACTTAAAACATTGCAAAAGCCTGACAAGATCATTAGAAGTTTTATGGGAATGAGCCAGGTCATTGCATTGGTGAAAAATAGTGTTGCTTTCATAATATGCTTGTTAATCTCAGTCTTCCTGAAAATCAACTGTTTCATTGGTATATAGCAAAACTTTCTAATATTTTGGCTTACTTTATCTTTAAGTTCATTTCAATAGTCTTTGAAAATAAAACCTAGTATACTATTTTTTGAAAACATAATTATTTGCATTAATAGCTTCTGAAAACCAAGGTAATTTTATTTCTGATTTCAAAAGTGACTTTATGAATATTAGTTATCAGTAAGTCAAATATATTTTTAATCACTAAAAATGAGCCATCATTAGTATTTTAAAAGGATTTTAGATTTGCTTCATTTGACAGAAGATATAACTATCTAAAATCAGTATTTTGTTTAAATAAAATAAAATATTTAATTACAGGATATATAACCATAACAGTTTGTTTCTTAGAATTCTTTGAGAAAAAGCCCTTAAATATCCATGATTAAATTACTTAGATTTAAGAAGACTATATCATATATATTTTCTTCAAAAATGGTTTTTATATTTTACTATATATTCAATTTATGTTTATACATCAATATGGCCAAATATAACCTTTTTAATGATTAGTAACATACGTCCTTCCAGGAAGGGAGATAATTTTGTTGGATGACTATCATTGTAAACTAGTTTGGACAGGCTTCTAATCTGGTGGTTCAACTGGGAACTAGATCTGAAGAAGCTGAGCATGAGTTAACCTGTATAGAAAGAAACAAGGCAAAAATTCACATTTAAATCTCTTTGGAGGAAGACTCCCTAGACAGAGCTGGTATGAGATGTATGTCTAATGAGATTTAGATGGTAAATACTGTCTTGTGTAGTAAAACTCCTTTCCCAGATTTGCAATGACACATTGACTCAAATGGAAAGTTTTTCAGTAATGACATGTAGACGGGATTTCACATAGGAAAATGTTAAAGATGTATGCTCCAGTGTTGGCTTAAAGAAGAAATAGGAGTTTTCTGGGAGTGGAGAGCCATATCTGGCTGTCAATGTGTGTGTGCGTGTGTATCTATATGTGCTTTCCTCCTGCAGTTCAACATCAGAGTGTGTTAATAAGATACAAAATAACTTATGAACAACTCTCTGCTTTTACATATATGTATTAAAACTAAAATAAACTGATAATTGAGATACATATTTCTTAAATTACTGTTTTACTTTATTTTATATGAATTACCCTCAAACTCTGTAGCTACTTATATATACCCTCAATTACTCTCTTAATCAACCCTTATTCACAAAAGTCTTTCTTATTTTTGCTGTTGTTATTCTTGTTAAGTCTTGTCTGAGTCTGCAACTCCATGGAGCTGAGCACGCTAAGCTTCCCTGTCCTTCACTTTCTCCCAGAGTTTGCTCAAACACATATCCATTGAGTCAGTAATGCCATTCAATCATCTCATCCTCTGTCTTCCCCTTCTCCTCCAATCTTCAAGCTTTCCCAGCATCAGGGGCTTTTTGAATGACACATTTCTTCTCCTCAGGGGGGCAAAGTTTTGGAGTTTAAGCTTCAGTATCAGTCCTTCCAATGAATATTTAGGACTGACTTCCTTTAGGATTAACTGGTTTGAAGTCCTTGCTGTCCAAGGGACTCTCAAAAGTCTTCCCCAGCACTACAATTTAAAAGCATCAATTCTTTGGCACTCAGCCTTCTTAATGGGCCAACACTGATCCATACATAACTACTGGAAAAACCATAGCATTGACTACATGGACTTTTGTTGGCAAAATGATATCTTTAGCTTTTTAAAATGCTGTCTATTTTGGTCATAGCTTTCCTTGCAAGGAGAAAGCATATTTTAACTTCATGACTGCAGTCACCGCTGCTGTGATTTTGGACCCCAAGAAAATAAAATCTGTTACTGTCTCCACTTTTTTACCACCTATTTGCCATGAAGTGATGGGACTGGATGTCATGATCTTAGTCTTTAGAATGTTGGATTTTAAACCCACTTTTTCACTCTCCTGTTTCACCCTTATCAAGAGGCTCTTTAGTTCTCTTTGCTTTCTGCCATTAGAGTGGAATCATCTGAGGTTGTTGATATTTCTCCCGGCAATCTTGATTCCAGTTTGTGAGTTATCCAGCCAAGAATTTCTCATAATGTACTCTGCATATAAGTTAAATAAGTAGAGTGATAATGTACAGCCCTGATGTACTCCTTTCTCAATTTTGAGTCAATCCATTGTTCTATGTTTGGTTCTAACTGTTGCTTCTTGACCTGCATGCAGGTTTCTCAGGAGGCAGGTAAGGTGGTCTGGTATTCCCATCTCTTTAAGAATTTTCCACAGTTTGTTGTGATCCACACATTTAAAGCCTTTAGCATAGTCAACAAAACAGAAGTAGATGATTTTCTGGAATGCTTTTATTATGATTCAGTGGTTGTTGGCAACTTGATCTCTGGTTCCTCTGCCTTTCTAAATCCAATTTGTACACCTGGAAGTTCTGGGCTCATGTATTGCTGAAGCTCAGCTTGAAGGATTTTAAGCATGACCTTGCTAGCATGTAAAATGAGCGTAATTCTATGATAGTGTGAACATTTTTTCATTGGTTTTCTTTGATATTGGAATGAAAACTGACCTTTTCTGGTGCTGTGGCCATTGCTGAGTTTTCCAATTTTGTTGGCATATTGAGAGCAGCACTTTAATAACAGCATCATCTTTTAGGATTTGAAATAGCTCAGTTGGAATTCCATTACCTCCATTAGCTTTCTTCTTAGTAATGTTTCTAAGGCCCACTTGACTTTACAATCCAGGATGTCTGGCTCTAGGTGGGTGAGATTATGTAACCACACCAGCTTATTTTTCTGGGTCGTAGAGACCTCTTCTGTATAATACTTCTGTGCATTATTCCTGCTACCTCTTCCTAATCATTTCTGCTTCTGTTAGGTTCTTGCCATTTCTGTTCTTTCTTGTGCCTATCTTTAGCTGAATGTATTGACAATGCATTTTCCCTTTTTTTTTCTTCTTCATTATGACATTTGCATATATCTTTTCCCTTTAACTAGGGACATGTCAGGTTAAAAAATAAAATTACCAAAGTATCTATCCTAGTGGTTAGCAGTTCTATGAACAGTTTTATGCATAGAAGAGCTTCCCTGGTGGCTCAGATGGTAAAAATCTGCCTGCCATGAGGGAGACCTGAGTTTGATCCCTTGGTTGGGAAGATCCCCTGGTGGAGGGCATGGCAACCAACTCCAATATTCTTGCCTGGAGAATCCTCAGGGACAGAGGAGCCTGGAAGACTATAGTCCATGGGGTATCAAAGAGTTGGACATGACTGAGTGACTAAGTGCGTGCGCGTGCATGTGCACGCCACACACACACACACAGAAACAATCAAATAACATTATTTTTCAATCACTTTAGCAGCCTAGAAGTCTCCCAGAACAGGAAAGCAAGAGTTTCTTCAAACCTACACATCACGGCCTTTCAGCATTTAGCTTCTGTCTGTTCATGCTTAGCAAACTGCTCTTTCAGAGCTCATGTCCATGAAAAGCCCACCTACTCTTAGGAAGCATAATCAAATGGTTAATGCCAGCATGGATCTGGCAGCCAAAATACAAGAATCCAAATATTTGCTTTGTGTTAGCTATGAGATGCTAGGGAAGTCATTTATCTCTTCAGCAACTTACTTTTCTCAGCTATAACATGGGAGAACATAATATTCCCTACTTCATAGCTTTGTTTTAAAAATGAAAAGAGTTAAATTATACTCAGAATAAAGTAATTAATGGAAATAAAAAGGAAGTATGTAAGCCTGTTTTTACCACACACAACATCTGAAAATTGTCTGTATATATAACCAAGAATTAATCTCAGCTTCAGTGTAATGAAATTTATCTTTCTGTTTTCTTCTGTTAATAATATCATTGTAATTTTTCTTCTTGTCAAATACAGTTTTAGTGATCTATTGTACAAAGAATAGTGACAAAAGAAAAAAATGTTTATTTACATTGTTTTCCAATTATACAATAGTATAATGTGTGTGCATGCTCACTCAGTTGTGTCCAGCTCTTTGTGACCCCATGGGCTATATAGTCCACCAGACTCCTCTGTACATGGATTATCTTCCCAACCCAGGGATTGAGTCTGTGTCTTCTGCTTCTGTAGGCAGATTCTTCACCACTGTGCCAACTGGGAAGCTCCATAGTATAATATAGCACTCCTCAAGTAAACTAATAAAAATAATATTTATCACCATCATCATTATCTCCCTTTGAAAAATCCACTTAGCTATTTCTGAGCTTAGAGGAAAGAAAAAATGGGAACAACAAAAAGACTAAAAATTGGTCAGCTTTTTCTGTTCAATAACAAAATATAACATTTTTGTTTAAACAGAAGGAAGATTTCCTGTAATCAATGGCTTCAAATTAAAATGTGTTCTAGCTTTATCAATTATCCCTACATGTTTTTTAGTAGTTATAAATGCATTGATCAAAATCTAGTATATCTCCCTGAAGTTTTAATTTAGTTGTATTCTGAAAGCTTGCAAATTTCTGTCTGATTAGAATTTCATAGAATTATAAAGATGTGTTAATCCAAAAAATATAATTTCATCATCCCATTTCAGTAAGCATGAACATGACTATGAAAAATCTGTTTTATCTTTCCATAATTGACAAGATATGGTCTACACATTTTTCCAGATTTGCTTTCACCTAAACATGATCAATAAGAAGTCTGCAATTAACAGAGAGCTATGGTAAAATATAGGAGAATGTTATGACAGCACAACTAAATCAATTGAATGTTTTAAACTTCTTATCTAAATCATAAGCTAGATGTAATATAGCATTTGTGCAAATAATTTCACACTTTTCAGATGCTGGGTAAGTTAGTGTCTTGGGATAAAGTATAGCACATATAAACTTATTTAGCATGGTAATCTAAATAAAACATCCTTCTATTTTCTCTGATTTTAATTATTATAGTTGGAGATTTTACAATTTAAATGGGTTGCATAATAATTAAGTGTTTTGGAGGAAGATAAATAGAAGACTGGTTTTCTCTCCCCCACTTCCAATAAAATATTTCCTAAGGGAAAATTTCTGAATTTTCTAATGGTCAATCTGTTTACTAGAAGTTAGATGTTTCATCCATATATTTGAGGCAAAGTGAAAAACTGATAAAGCCTAGTATAATTTCAAAGCAAATTTAAAGTTTTAAAAATTCTGTTTCTCACCATCCTACTCATTTCACATTGAAATTTTTCAGCCACAGTTGTGTAACCAATTTCATTTCCTGTGAAGATCTTAAAATAGCTATGTAATCTTTATTGTTGATATCAGAGATTTATCATTTAGCAATATTATTCAAAAAGTGTGAAATTTTGGTTGTTTGAAAGTGTTTCAATCAAAAGAAGCACACAAATCTAATTAGCTTTGGGTATTCACAATACAGTGAAAGAAATAAGAAAATAGAATTATTACTCACTCAGCAAAGATTATTGAAAGCAAATTATGTTTGCAACATTAAAATATGTTCCTAGAAAAATAATAACACAGCTAGGCCAGACTGCAGAACACTCTTAAATACATTGTTCAGAAGAGGAAACTGAGCCCAGAAAATTTAGGAACTATGAGTCACAAAGCCAAGCATTAAGTCAGAGTTGTGATTTATATCTGTTTAAGTATAAATTTTAATCTCTTTCACTTCCTCTATGAGCCATTTAAAAAATAGCCTTTAATTTTGTCATTATTATAAAGAGGTATGTTCTCAAGTTGAGGTAGCATGAGTAATGTATATGACTCAAAGAGTGAGAAAGCTAACCCAATATGAAAAATAGTGCTAAATCATGTTTTAAATATCAGTGAGTGTTAACAGTTGTTGAATTATTCTTTATTTGGCAGATAGAAATTGAATTATATCTTAAAGGAACCAACAATTTGAATAGCTTAGAATGTATGATTAGGCAAGGACCAGCTGTACTTATTTTGAATAGTGCAAATTGAATGGCATATAATAATTTCAGTACTTCCTCAAAGTGAAGCTGTATGACATTCCATTTTTACTAAAGTGGCATGTGTGTATGTATGTATATGTATATATGTATATATGAATGCATATGAAAGTTTGTGTGTATAAACTTAAATGACAAACTAAACTTAGGGACAAACCAAAATTTAGAATTTATGAATATTTCTATTATTATCATAATTATCTAAATACATGTTAGTATGTTAAATTAAATGCCAATAGGATGTTGCTATCAGTAATAGCAACACAGCTCAGTATCAACTAATATCAGACAAATCTTCTCACAGACAGCAATTATAACCTCTGAACAAAATACAAAATTAATTAAATGAGTAAATGAATAAAATGTTCTATTTGAAGGAAGGAAATAGAAAAATCAGTAAAAGGAAAGCACTGAAAGAGGGAAACATACTAAGTGAAATTCTTAAAGTGCTTTAAATTTGAGTGAAATTCTCAGTCCATGGTGCACAAATTGTTTAGAACTCAAGCAGAAAGATGCAGTCTAAGTAATTTGAGGGTAAGTATATAGAGTTTTTGGCTCCCAGATTGGTTGGAAATTGAGGAAGGAAATTCTGTAAAGAAAGAAG
Source organism: Oryx dammah (assembly GCF_014754425.2). Lineage (NCBI taxonomy): Eukaryota > Metazoa > Chordata > Mammalia > Artiodactyla > Bovidae > Oryx > Oryx dammah. Next base: position 22,783,079 of record NW_024070204.1, read on the forward strand.
CCACCCAAAAGGAGCAGTTTTATTATTTACATTGAAGTCTCTTTAAATCCTTAAATGGATCCTGACTTACACATGTAAAAAAGAGACTTCAAGAAACCTGTGCAAAGATAACCACTGGAAGGCTAAAACTTCTAAGGTGTGGAGAGACAAAGTATGGAGTGTGAGCCACAAAACTTTGGAAGGGATATGGTAAAAATTTTGGATTTATTATTTAAAACTCAGAATTCCCACACCTTAAAATCAAGACCACATTTTCTGACTAAAAGAATTGTCCTAAAATAAATACATAAAACAAAAGCTTAATACCAAACTTCCTAAGTTGAAGGTGACAATCAGTAAGTTAATTCCGTACTAGAACCAAACATAAACATATGTTCAAAGAAAACAGTAGGATTCAGAATCTGTATACCCTATCATACATACTATCCATGAAAATGTGATCAATTTAAATAGAAAAAGCAATCAATATAAATAGGATTGAGATAACATGGGTTAGTTAAAATGAACAGACAAGAATTTTTAAATATGTAATAGGCAGAACTCACAAAATGGCCCACAAAAATTTTTCATCTGAATTTCTGGGACAATATTTATGGTATAAAACAATAATAAGATATAACAACAATTATCATATGCAACACAGCAAAAGAGATAAAGCAGATAAAATTAAGGTTAAAGATTATGGTGATTCAGTTTATATATCAGTTTAGAGGGAATGTCTGAATGAGAGAAACATTTCAATCAGGGCATGCTAAATGGCTTCAGCTGTATCCAATTCTTTGCAACTCTATGGATTGTGGTCCACCAAGCTCCTCTGTCCATGGGATTCTCCAGGCAAGGATATTGGGGTGGGTTGTCATGCTCTTCTCCAGGGGATCTTCCTGATTCAGGGATCCTGTGGCTCCTGGATTGTAGGCAGATTCTTCACCAGTGAGCCACCAGGGATTTGTGGCGTTTTGAGTAAAGCAGATTACCCTCCCTAATATGGTGGGCTTTGTCCAATTAGTTGAAAGCCTGACCTGAAGAAAAATGCAGGCCTCCAGAACAAGGGAGCATTATCCAGGAGACAGCTTTGGACTTTATCCATACTATTGACACCCCCCCCCCCCCGGCCCAGTCTGTGGAATTCTGGCTGTCAGACTGAAACAACATCATTAGCTCTATTGTAGGGCCACAAAGCAGGACTGGACTTACTAGCCTATTACCATGTGAGCTAGTTTCTTACAATGAAGTTCTTCTTGTTTGTGTATTTTCATCTACATATCCTATTGCTTGGAACTATTATAAGCAAAGTCACCCTTGAAAAGCAAATAGTTTTCTACTTGCTTGATTTGGAACAAAAGAAAGATTTGACCCATCACTACTGCCCTTTTAGATGGCAGGGCCACATGAAGGATTGGACCACTCCAATCAAGAATGTGAGAAAGCTTTCTAAAAGCTAGAAAATAGCCCTAGGCCAGGAGCTAGAAAAAAATGGGTACTTCTGTCCTACAACTATAAATAAATTATGTCAAAAACAAGAATGAACTTGGAAGTGGGTATTTTCCTAAAGACTCTGGATAAGAGGCCAGTCCAGCAGGCACCTTGATTTCAACTTTGTATCTAGTACAGAAATACATCGACCCTATATGTATAGTAGATGCTAACAAAGCAAACCAAAGTTGATGACCTACAAAACTGTAAGATGATGAATGGGGGTTAAAGTGGCTAATTTGTAGTAATGTGTCTTGGAGCAATAGGAAGATAATACAAAGTTCAGTTCAGTCAGTCACTCAGTCGTGTCCGACTCTTTGTGACCCCATGAATCGCAGCACACCAGGCCTCCCTGTCCATCACCAACTCCCGGAGTTCACTCAGACTCATGTCCATCGAGTCAGTGATGCCATCCAGCCATCTCATCCTCTGTCATCCCCTTCTCCTCCTGCCCCCAATCCCTCCCAGCATCAGAGTCTTTTCCAATGAGTCAACTCTTCGCATGAGGTGGCCAAAGTACTGGAGTTTCAGCTTTAGCATCATTCCTTCCAAAGAAATCCCAGGGCTGATCTTCAGAATGGACTGGTTGGATCTCCTTGCAATCCAAGGGACTCTCAAGAGTCTTCTCCAACACCACAGTTCAAAAGCATCAATTCTTCAGTGCTCAGCCCTCTTCACAGTCAAACTCTCACATCCATACATGACTACTGGACCTTGACTAGATGGACCTTAGTCGGCAAAGTAATGTCTCTGCTTTTCAGTATGCTATCTAGTTTGGTCATAACTTTTCTTCCAAGGAGTAAGCGTCTTTTAATTTCATGGCTGCAGTTACCATCTGCAGTGATTTTGGAGTCCAAAAAAATAAAGTCTGACACTGTTTCTACTGTTTCCCCACCTATTTCCCGTGAAGTGATGTGACTGGATGCCTTGATCTTCGTTTTCTGAATGTTGAGCTTTAAGCCAACTTTTTCACTCTCCACTTTCACATTCATCAAGGGGCTTTTTGGTTCCTCTTCACTTTCTGCCATAAGGGTGGTGTCATCTGCATATCTGAGGTTCTTGATATTTCTCCCAGCAATCTTGATTCCAGCTTGTGTTTCTTTCAGTCCAGCGTTTCTCATGATGTACTCTGCATATAAGTTAAATAAGCAGGGTGACAATATACAGCCTTGACGTACTCCTTTTCCTATCTGGAACCAGTCTTTTGTTCCATGTCCAGTTATAACTGTTGCTTCCTGGCCTGCATACAGATTTCTCAAGAGGCAGATCAGGTGGTCTGGTATTCCCATGTCTCTCAGAATTTTCCACAGTTTATTGTGATCCACACAGTCAAAGGCTTTGGCATAGTCAAGAAAGCAGAAATAGATGTTTTTCTGGAACTCTCTTGCTTTTTCCATAATCCAGCAGATGTTGGCAATTCGATCTCTGGTTCCTCTGCCTTTTCTAAAACCAACTTGAACATCAGGAATTTCATGGTTCACGTATTGTGAAGTCTGGCTTGGAGAATTTTGAGCATTAGTTTACTAACATGTGAGATCAGTGCAATTGTGCAGTAGTTTGAGCATTCTTTGGTATTGCCTTTCTTTGGGATTGGAATGAAAACTGACCTTTTCCAGTCCTGTGGCCACTCTGAGTTTTCCAAATTTGCTGGCATATTGAGTGCAGCACCTTCACAGCATCATCTTTCAGAATTTGACATAGCTCAACTGGAATGCCATCACCTCCACTAGTTTTGTTCATAGTGATGCTTCCTAAGGCCCACTTGTCACATTCCAGACTGTCTGGCTCTAGATGAGTGATCACACCATCGTGATTATCCAGGTTGTGAAGATCCTTTTTGTACAGTTCTGTGTATTCTGGCCACCTCTTCTTAATATCTTCTGCTTCTCTTAGGTCCATACCATTTCTGTCCTTTATCGAGCCCATCTTTGCCTGAAATGTTCCCTTGGTATCTCTAATTTTCTTGAAGACATTTCTAGTCTTTCCCATTCTGTTGTTTTCCTCTATTTCTTTGCATTGATCGCTGAAGAAGGTTTTTTTATCTCTTCTTGCTATTCTTTGGAACTCTGCACTCAGATGCTTATATCTTTCCTTTTCTCCTTTGCTTTTCACTTCTCTTCTTTTCACAGCTATTTGTAAGGCCTCCTCAGACAGCCATTTTGCTTTTTTTGTTTGTTTTCCATGGGGTTGGTCTTGATCCCTGTCTCCTGTTCAATGTCACGAACCACATTCCATAGTTCATCAGGCACTCTATCTGTCAGATCTAGGCTCTTAAATCTATTTCTCACTTCCAGTGTATAATCATAAGGGATTTGATTTAGGTAATACCTGAATGGCCTAGCAGTTTTCCCTACTTTCTTCAATTTAAGTCTGAATTTGGTAATAAGGAGTTCATGATCTGAGCCACAGTTGGCTCCTGGCCTTGTTTTTGTTGACTGTATAGATCTTCTCCATCTTTGGCTGCCAAGAATATAAAATTATCAATTCTTAACATGAAATTAAATGAAATTATAGTAATAATAAACAGACTACTTCAAAAAAAAGTATAAATTATACCAATCACATGAAAATTGTAGATATGAAAACTATAATGTCTGTTTTTTTTAATGCATGGACTCAACAATTTATTGGAGATGACAAAAGTAAGGAATATAAATTTGGCTGTAGATCCAATATAAAATTAAAAGAGAGACTCAAAACAAAAATTAAAAATAGAATGGAACAGAACCTCATTGAGCTGTGACTATCAACTGGGCTAACATACATCTAATTGGATTAACAGCATAAGTAGAGAAAAGGGGGAATGGGAAAGAAAAAAAAAAACTTATTTGAAAAAATAATTACTAAAAGCCTTGTCAATATTATGAAAATATTTTATTAAAAATTTAAGAAGCTTAGTAAAACTCATATAGGTTGAAGAAAGGACAATATAAGCAAACTTCCAAAAACCAAAGCTAGAAATATTTTTTAAACTGACTTAAAAAAAGCACATAATATACAAGAAACAATGATAGGAAATAGAGCAGATTTTAAATCAGAAATAAAACAGTCCACAATAGAACAAAACAAAAGGTAGCTGCCATCCCAGAACACAAGACACAATAATGACATTCTTCCAAAATGAATACAAAAGACAATTTAGGAAAACCAAACGTTGAAGAAATCCATGCAGTATAAAACATACTAAATACAATTCTTCAGAATAAAAGAGGAATTGTACAAAATAGACATTTGTACTTAGAGGACTAAAATGACGAACACTGAAAAAAAGTAAATATATGGATAAATATAAAAGACAATACTTTTGTTTCTTTCAAATTATTTTTTTAAATAAATGACTGTTGATAAATATTGAAATATTTTAAAGATTCTGTTGTGACACTGCAGTATGGACCTAAGATTTGTAAGCTTGATCAATGAAGCAGAAGACAGAGACTAGAAATAGCTCACATTTGTATAGACAATTGATTTGCAACAAAAGTGCAAGAAGTTCAGGATGAAAGAATGTCTTTTCAACAAATGATGCTGCATCAACTAGACAAATGTTGGGGGAAAAAAAAAGACTCTAAATCCTCATCTAATTTCACACATAGCAATTTTTTGACATAGATGGCAAACCTCAATGTATACATTAAAGCTATAAAACTTCTGAAAGAAGATATAGGGAACAATTTTCATGACCTTAAGGTAGACAACTATTTATTAAACCAAAAAGAAAAGTGTATAAATTTTAGTTCTGCTTATGTTCTCCTATAGGAGTTTTATAGTTTCTGGTCTTATGTTTAGATCTTTAATCCATTTTGAGTTTATTTTTGTGTATGGTGTGAGAAAATGTTCTAGTTTCATTCTTTTACAAGTCAGTTCAGTTCAGTCGCTCAGTTGTGTCCGACTCTTTGCGACCCCATGAATCGCAGCATGCCAGGCCTCCCTGTCCATCACCATCTCCCAGAGTTCACTCAGACTCATGTCCATCAAGTCCGTGATGCCATCCAGCCATCTCATCCTGGGTCGTCCCCTTTGCCTCCTGCCCCCAACCCCTCCCAGCATCAGAGTCTTTTCCAATGAGTCAACTCTTCACATGAGGTGGCCAAAGTACTGGAGCTTCAGCTTTAGCATCATTCCTTCCAAAGAAATCCCAGGGCTGATCTCTTTCAGAATGGACTGGTTGGATCTCCTTGCAGTCCAAGGGACTCTCAAGAGTCTTCTCCAACACCACAGTTCAAAAGCATCAATTCTTCAGTGCTCAACCTTCTTCAGAGTCCAACTCTCATACCCATACATGACCACAGGAAAAACCATAACCTTGACTAGATGGACCTTAGTCAGCAGAGTAATGTCTCTGCTTTTCAATATGCTATCTAGGTTGGTCATAACTTTCCTTCACAGGAGTGTGCGTCTTTTAATTTCATGGCTGCAGTCACCATCTGCAGTGATTTTGGAGCCCCAAAAAATAAAGTCTGACACTGTCTCCACTGTTTCACCGTCTATTTCCCATGAAGTGATGGGACAAGATGCCATGATCTTCGTTTTCTGAATGTTGAGCTTTAAGCCAACTTTTTCACTCTCCTCTTTCACTTTCATCAAGAGGCTTTTTAGCTCCTTTTCACTTTCTGCCATAAGGGTGGTATCATCTGCATATCTGAGGTCATTGATATTTCTCCCAGCAATCTTGATTCCAGCTGTGTTTCTTCCAGTCCAGCGTTTCTCATGATGTACTCTGCATATAAGTTAAATGAGCAGGGTGACAATATACCACCTTAACGTACTCCTTTTCCTATCTGGAACCAGTCTGTTGTTCCATGTCCACTGGAGAAGGGAATGGCAAGCCACTTCAGTATTCTTGCCTTGAGAACCCCATGAACAGTAGGAAAAGGAAAAATGATAGGATACTGAAAGGGGAACTCCCCAGGTCATTAGGTGCCCAATATGCTACTGGAGATCAGTGGAGAAATAACTCCAGAAAGAATGAAGGGATGGAGCCAAAGCAAAAACAATACCCAGTTGTGGATGTGACTGGTGATAGAAGCAAGATCTGATGCTGTAAAGAGCAATATTGCATACGAACCTGGAATGTCAAGTCCATGAATCAAGGTAAATTGGAAGTGGTCAAAGAAGAGATGGCAAGGGCGAACGTCGACATTCTAGGAATCAGCGAACTAAAATGGACTGGAATGGGTGAATTTAACTCAGATGACCATTATATCTACTACTGAGGGCAGGAATCCCGCAGAAGAAATGGAGTAGCCATCATGGTCAACAAAAGAGTCCAAAATGCAGTATTTGGATACAATCTCAAAAACGACAGAATGATCTCTGTTCGTCTCCAAGGCCAACCATTCAATATCACAGTAATCCAAGTCTATGCCCCAACCAGTAACGCTGAAGAAACTGAAGTTGAACCGTTTTATGAAGACCTACAAGACCTTTTAGAACTGACACCCAAAAAAGATGTCCTTTTCATTATAGGGGACTGGAATGCAAAAGTAGGAAGTCAAGAAACACCTGGAGTAACAAGCAAATTTGGCCTTGGAATGAGAAATGAAGTAGGGCAAAGACTAATAGAGTTTTGCCAAGAAAATGCACTGGTCATAGTAAACACTCTCTACCAACAACACAAGAAAAGACTCTACACATGGACATCACCAGATGGTCAACACTGAAATCAGATTGATTATATTCTTTGCAGCCAAAGATGGAGAAGCTCTATACAGTCAACAAAAACAAGACCAGGAGCTGACTGTGGCTCAGATCATGAACTCCTTTTACAAGTGGTTGACCAGTTTTCCCAGCACCACTTGTTAAAGAGATTGTCTTTAATCCATTGTATATTCTTGCCTTCTTTGTCAAAGATAAGGTATCCACAGGTGTGTGGATTTATCTCTGGGCTTTCTATTTTGTTCCTTTGATCTATATTTCTGTCTTTGTGCCAGTACCATCGGAGAAGGCAATGGCAATCCACTGCAGGACTCTTGTCTGGAAAACCCCGTGGACAGAGGAGCCTGGTAGGCTTCAGTCCATGGGGTCGCTAAGAATCAGACACTACTGAGCGACTTCACTTTCACTTTTCACTTTCATGCACTGGAGAAGGAAATGACAACCCACTACAGTGTTCTTGCCTGGCGAATCCCAGGGACGTGGGAGCCTGGTACGTTACTGGCTATGGGGTCGCACAGAGTCAGACACAACTGAAGTGACTTAGCAGTAGCAGTAGCCAGTACCATACCATACCGTCTTGATGACTGTGGCTTTTTAGTAGAGCTTGAAGTCAGGCAGGTTGATTTCTCCAGTTCCATTCTTCTTTCTCAAGATTGCTTTGGCTATTCAAGATTTTTTTGTATTTCCATACAAATTGTGAAATTATTTGTCCTAGCTCTGAAAAATACCGTTGGTAGCTTGATAGGGATTGCATTGAATCTATATATTGCTTTGGATACAATACTCATTTTCACTATATTGATTCTTCTAATCCATGAACATGGTATATTTCTCCATCTATTAGTATCCTCTTTGATTTCTTTCACCAGTGTTTTAAAGTTTTCTATATATAGGTCTTTAGTTTCTTTAGGTAGATATATTCCTAAGTATTTTATTCTTTTCCTTGCAATGGAATTGTTTGCTTAACTTTTCTTTGTATTTTCTCATTAGTGTATAGGAGTGCAAAGGATTTCTGTGTCTTGATTTTATATCCTGCAACTTTACTATATTCATTGATTAGCTCTAATAATTTTCTGGTGGAGTTTAGGGTTTTCTACGTAGAAGATTATGTCATCTGCAAACAGTGAGAGCTTTACTTCTTTTCCAGTTTGCATTGATTTTATTTCTTTTTCTGCTCTGATTCCTGTGGCCAAAACTTCCAAAACTATGTTGAATAGTAGTGATGAAAATGGGTACCCTCGTCTTGTTCCTGACTTTAGGGGAAATGCTTTCAATTTTTCACCCTTGAGGATAATGTTTGCTGTGGGAAACCAGAATTGAAAGAGACAAGTGTACCCCAATGTTCATCGCAGCTATAATAGCCAGGACATGGAAGCAACCTAGATGTCCATCAGCAGATGAATGGATAAGAAAGCTGTGGTACATATACACAATGGAGTATTACTCAGCCATTAAAAAGAATACATTTGAATCAGTTCTAATGAGGTGGATGAAACTGGAGCCTATTATACAGAGTGAAGTAAGCCAGAAAGAAAAACACCAATACAGTATACTAACACATATATATGGAATTTAGAAAGATGGTAATGACAACCCTGTATGCGAGGCAGCAAAAGAGACATAGATGTATAGAACAATCTTTTGGACTCTGTAGGAGAGGGAGAGGGTGGGATGATTTGGGAGAATGGCATTGAAACATGTATAATATCATATATGAAATGAATCACCAGTCCAGGTTCGATGCATGATACTGGATGCTTAGGGCTGGTGCACTGGGACAACCCAGAGGGATGGTACAGGGAGGGAGGAGGGTGGGGGATTCAGGATGGGGAACATGTGTATACCTGTGGCAGGTTCATGTTGATGTATGGCAAAACCAATACAATATTGTAAAATAATTAACCTCCAATTAAAATAAATAAATTTAGAGTAAAAAAAAATTGGTTCTATAAAAATAATTCTGATTTTGGATTTCAGTCCCAATATATAAGGAACTTGAAAGTCATCACATCTGTATTTATATCAAGAATTAAATTAACAAACCAAAAATAATTTTTCTTGAACCTATCAGAAGATTGAGATTGCAGCATAAACCACCTACTCTGAAATTTAGAAAAAGACAAATCTAAAGATTCAGAGCTGAGATCTGCTTACTTGGAGAACAGTCACTGTAGCCATAATTTGAAAGGATGTTTAAAGGTAAATTTGGTGAATTTTTGGAGTTTAAATGTGGATTAGCTTGTGAATGAGAAATACCTGGGTGCCGGGGTCCAGCTCCGGTGGATCCAGGGTAATTTGAAGTGGAGACGGTGTCGGAGAGGAGAGATTTATTTATTTAGAGATATAAAGAGAGATTAGGGAAGAATAGTGTAGTGAGAGAGAGGAGAGAAAATAGAGGAGAAAAGAGGCTGTATTCCTTGGTTTACACAGGAGACCAACAAAGCTCCGAGACAAGGGGCTTGCACCATCTATGTAGGCCACCGGTGCCTGCTTGAATAGTGGAGGGTTCCCCACTTTGGGCTCCTTCTCACGTGGTTCTTAGAAGCCAGGGCAAATAAGTAGACATGGAAAGCCTCTGTGCTCCAGATGGCAATTCAGCCTGAAAAGGGAGAAAAGAATGACATGGGGGAGCCCAACATCTGTGCAAGACCCCACAACTTTATTTTCAAAGGCAGCTTATATACCCCTAGCTGTACATAAAGAAATAATGGAATATGCAGAGTTATGCAGGGGCAGCAGTCCTGACCCTTATTGAGACCAGGCTTTCTTTTTGCATACCCTTCCATATACAAAAGGTCTCAGGTGATTTACATTATCTTCTGGCTAAGAGGCCTGTTCACATTTTTCTGGCTCTTTTCCTAGATAAATGTCTATCAACCAGAAAACTCATTTCCCCTTGAAGTGTTTTTTCTTTAATCTGCATCACCCTCAAAGTACTAAATAAAGTTACATTCTTGTAGAACAAAGGTGCAGTGGGTTATAACAAAGAAAGTACTTAACTCAAAGATCTAATGTTGCTAATGCCAGGGCTACTACTTTTTTTTTTTTTTTTTTTCTACATACCAACTATATCAACAAATAAAAGATATGAAAACTTGGCAGCAAGTATTGGCTCAAAATGAAACCCTTAATCAGTTCTATTCTAATGATTTTGACTCCTTGGAAGCCCCTACATTCCTAGGATGTTTTAAGCTTCCTGTTCCTCTCACGGTTGGGAGGCTGCAAACGATCACATGCACAGCTGTAAGAGTCCGGACAAACCTGTCAGGCAGTCTAGAAAGCCATCAGAGGGATTTTTGGATTGAAACATTCTTATTATGCCCAGGAGACTTATTATCTAAAAGCTCTAAATTAACTTTTTCCAGAAAAAGATGGTGGGGGGACAGCCCCCTGTTAATGTCAGAGGAGTTGGTGGAAAGCATAACACAGTAAAGCAGGCAGGCTCTGGTTTTGGGGGTTCATACTCAAGAAAGTCCAGGGGGACCCCTGAGGCCTGATCCCGCCTTTGCGTTTGTCAGGCCCCTTTCCTCATGACCTTTGCCACAGGCGGGATTCCCCAGGCTGGCTCCCAGAACCTGGGGCTATGGTCTTGATTAGTCACCACAAATTTGTAAACTTTCTCTTCATAAAAAACAATAAGTTCTCAAAGATATCCTTATAATGCTGACAGTGGGAAAAGATTAGTCATTGTGAAATATGACTAGAGCATTCTCCATTACAAAAAAAAATTTCCAGGGTAAAATATTTTTTTTCAGAGCCTTATTTCAGTGAGAGAAGAACTTTTCTTTCCTCCAATTTCATCTCCCATAGACTTCCCATCTTAGTTAAGGAAAGAAAAAAAAAAAAAAAAACTATACTACCTAACAACAACAACAACAAAATACTGTTAAAGTCACAACCCAGACACAGAAGCCCACTAAAACTCTGAGATTTAATCATAAGACTTTAGAATTCTTCCTTTCCCTTACATTTGACAACCATACCAACAGGCTTTAGCATAATGATAGTATACAGCAGCTGAAAGGGGAGCAAGAAGCAGACTGCCTCTAAGGAGGAGTACTAAGGGAAGCTCCGTGTTAAGATGGCAACTTCAACAACAAAAGTGCTAAAGGTGCTTACAGCTTCTGGCATTTACAACTACAGCAAATACTATGCACTATCTAATTCCAGCCTGAAAACATAAATCCTCATAGTAAAGGCCCATTAATCTCAATTTTGAGGATCTATTAAACATGTCTGGTTTTCAACTAATATTAGATAGCAGGCCAAAAGACAAGGAAAAAAAAAATTGAAGACACAGAACAAGTATCAGAACCTGACTTGGATATGACACAGATGTTGAAATTATCAGACAGGGAATTTAAACTAACTATAACCAATATGATGAAGGCTCTAATGGAAATATAAAATCAGTAGTGAATGGGTAATATAAGCAGAGAGATAGAAACTGAGAAAGAATCAGAAGGACTTTCTAGAAACGACAAGGACTGTATCAAGCTGAATAATGTTTTGGAGGTATTCATTAGTGGACAGTGGACTGCAAGGAAATCCAACCAATCCATTCTAAAGGAGATCAGCCCTGGGTGTTCTTTGGAAGGAACGATGCTAAAGCTGAAGCTCCAGTACTTTGGCCACCTCGTGCGAAGAGTTGACCCATTGGAAAAGACTCTGATGCTGGGAGGGATTGGGGACAGGAGGAAAAGGGAACAATAGCGGAAGAGATGGCTGGACGGCATCACTGACTCCATGGACATGAGTCTGAGTGAACTTCAAGAGTTGGTGATGGACAGGGAGGCCTGGCGTGCTGCAATTCATGGGGTCGCAAAGAGTCAGACACGACTGAGTGACTGAACTGCACTGAACTGATTAGTGGACAGACTTAGTTAAAGAAATAATTAGTGAGTTGAAAGAAAGTTCAATAGAAACTTTCTAAACTGAAATGAAATATCAAATATGACAAACAAGAAAAAGAACAAAAGAAAATGCACAAGATATGCGGGGTAGTTTAAAATAGTGGAACATGTAATTGAAACAGTGAAAGAAAAACAAGATTGGAGCAGGAAAAAAAAAAACTGAATTCATAATGGCCAAGAACTTTCTAAAATTAAGGAGAGACCAAATTACAGTTTTTTTTTTTAACATCAAGCAAAATAAATTCAAAACAAAAAATAATGCACCTAGGTTTGTATATTCACAGGGATTTCCTGGTTGCTTAGGAGTAAAGAATCCACCTGTAATGCAGGAGATGGAGTTTGATTCCTGGGTTGGGAAGATCCCATTGAGAAGGAAATCACAGCTACTCCAGTGTTCCTGCCTGGGAAATCCCACAGACAGAGGAGCCTGGCAAACTACTGTCCATGGGATAGAAAGAGTCGGACATGACAGTAACTGAACAATAACAAACATGTCTATTCACACTGCAGAAAACTAATGTCATAGAGAAGACCTTAAAATCAGGGAAAAACAAACCTTACCTAAAAAAAAAACACTGCAACAGACCTTCTATCAATAACCAAGCAACTATGCAAGCCAGAATAGAATGGATTAATACATTTAAACTGTTGGAAAACATGAAAAAAAATCCTCTGTCAACCAAGATATCTGTGAAAAAATAATTTGTGTTCAAAAGCGAAAGAGAAGTAGACTTTCTCCGACAAGCAAAAACTCAGAGAATTCATGGAGAGCAGATTTGTCATGCTAGAAATGTTTTAAAAAGTTTGTTAAGAGGGAAAAAAACAATGTAAGTCAGAATGTTCATAAAGAAAGGCAGAATGTCAGGAAATGGATAAATGAAGAAAAATAAAATCTTTTATTCTTATTCATAAGTAATCTAAAAGATATTTAAGAGAATAATAGTAACAGTATATTTATTAACTATAGCATATATAAGTGAAATGAATGGCAGTAATGTCATAAAGGATGGGAGGAAGGAATTAAGAATTCCAATTTTACTCTGTTATAAGGTGCTTGTACTTTATATGAAGTGGAATATTGCCAGTTGAAGGTACAGTTATATTAGTTAAAAATGCATAGTTGACATTTTAGGGCAACCACTAAACATTTTTAAAGTTATATAATTGTAATGCAAAGAGAATAGATAAATGTAATAATATAAAATGCTCAAATACAACCAGACAAGGCAGAAAATAAAGGGGAAAATGAGAAAAATAATGAATAGAAAATAGTTACAACATGGTAGATACTAGTCCAACGAAGTCAATAACTATTTTAATTGTGAATTTTCTAAATACACCAAATAAAAGACATTATCAAAATGCACAAGAAATAATAAGACCCAACTGTTTGTCTGTATGTGACTAATAAGCCAGCTAAAGTAATGTGATATAAAGATATTCCATGTACACTGTAATAAAAAGAAACTGTATTAGCTATATTGATTTCAGACAAAGCACACTTCAGAAAAAAAGAAAAAGAAAAAGAAAAAACAAACACACAAGACATTATATTATGACAAAGGGATCATTCTCCAAGATGGCATAACAGTCTTTAATATCTATGCATCTAACAACAGAACACCAAATTCATGAGGCAAAAACTGATTGAACTGAGGGAGGTATAAAGAAATCCTCTATTATAATTAAAGACTTCAACAGTCTTCTGCCAGTCATTGACATATAAAGTAGGCAGGACATCAATAACAATACAGTTGACTTAGCACCATCAATCAGCTAGATGTGATTGACACTCATAGTATATATTCCATCCAGCAATAGCAGAATGCACATTCTTCTAACCAACTTTAGTATATTCATACAAGGGGTTGTTAATAGCCCAGGTGGTGCTAGTGGTGAAGAATCTGCCTGGTAATGAAGGAGATGTAAGAGACCCCAGTTCAATACCTGGATCAGGAAGATCTCCTGGAGGAGGGCATGACAGCCCACTCCAGTATTCTTGTCTGAAGAATTCCATGGACAGAGGAACCTAGCAGGCTACAGTCCATAGGGTTGCACAGAATTGGACAACACTGAGCGACTGAGCACACACAAAGTTATCAAACCACACACACACACACACACACACACACTTGTCTAATGGTAAGTGAAAGAAGTCAATCTGAAAAGAGTGCATTGTAGCCTGTATGATTCCAATTCTATGACATTCTGGAAAAGGCAATAGTATAGAGATAATAAAAAGAACAACATTTTTAAGGAGTTTGGAGTGGTAATGAGGTTGAATAGGTGAAGCACAGGGGACATTTTAGAGAAATGAAACTATTTTGTGTGATACTGTAAAGGTGGGTACATAACAGAGTACAATATTCAAAATCACAAAACTCTACACCATGAAGAGTCAATGTTTATACGTGCAAATTTTTAAATATAATTGAGAAGTTCTGAGTATCTGAGAACGGAAATCAGAATGTGACCAAACAATCTACTTGTATTACTAATATATGAAACAACCTCACTGAAGGGAGTCAGGAAAAAAGATAAAACTACTGAAAAGTAATTTTGGAAATAAGTGAATTCTGTAAGACTACAGGCAAAACCAACTGTGCATAAGCATTTCACTCTAGCTGACAAAATTGCTTCACATGGGAGTAATGGCTAATGAATTTGATACCCCCTATACAGTGTACTGTAATTGAACAGGTAAGTATACTCTTGCAGATTGTGGGAGCCAGTTTCCAAAGGGGAAGCTAGAGCTAAAACAAGGGTGCCTGTGTGTTCAGTGCTAGGTTATGTCTGATTCTTTGCAACCCCATGGACTGTGCCTGCCAAGCTTCTCTCTCCATGGGCTGTCCTAGGCAAGAATACTGGAGTGGGTCACCATTTCCTACTCCAGGGAATCTTCCCAACCCAGAGATCGAACTCACATCTGCTGCCGTGGCAGGTGGATTCTTTACCACTGAGTCACCAGGGAAGCCCCTAAACAAGGGTTGTTGTTGTTGTTGCTCAGTCGCTCAGTTGTGTTCAACTCTATGTGACCCCATGGATGCCAGGCTTTCCTGTCCATCACCATCTCCTGGAGCCTGCTCAATGAGTCAGTGATGCCACCCAACCATCTCATCCTGTGTTGTCACCTTCTCCTTCTGCCTTCAATCTTTTCCAGCATCATGATCTTTTCTAAGGAGTCAGTTGTTTGTATCAGGTGGCCAAAGTATTGGAGCTTCAGCTTCAACATCAGTCCTTCCAGTGAGTATTCAGGACTGATTTCCTTTAGGACTGACTAATTTGATTGGAACTCATGTTAGCTTAACATATATATTGAAGACTGCATAGAGCCACCAATATAGTTCCATATCTATACAGGTTAGTATAGACATATAAATGTCCTTCTATCAGCTGTGATGGTTTAGAAGTAGTGACACTCAGTAGTAACAGCATGTTTCACACCCAGATCTTGGTTTCTAATACCATTATCCATTAATAAAGAACCAGGGTTCCCTAGAAGAATGGCTGATTCTAGGACTTAGGCAGAAAATGCATAAGTCTGAGAGATGGTGATGGACAGGGAGGCCTGGAGTGCTGCGATTCATGGAGTCACAAAGAGTCGGACACAACTGAGTGACTGAACTGAACTGAACTGAACTGAGACACCCAGTAGTGCCAGAAAGTAAGGCAGTGCTCAAATATACATATATAAACATATGAAAGATGTTCAATATCCATATATCTTTTGGGAATTACAAGCAAAACAACCATGCAATGCTACTACACACTTACTAGAATAACTAACATCCAAAACACATATAAAATCAAATGCTGGAAAGGATATGGAGCAGCAGGAATTCTCACTTGCTGCTGGTTCGAATGCAAAATATTATAGCCACTTTAGAAGAAGTTTGCAGTTTCTTACAAAGCTAAATGAAATTTGTAGTTTCTCACCAAAGGCTTTGCTGGTGTAGGTCACAACAAACTGTGGAAAATTCTTCAAGAGATGAGAATACCAGACCACCTAACCATCCTCCTGAGCAATCTGTATGAAGGTCAAGAAGCAATAGTTAGAGCCAGAGATGGAACAACAGACTGATTCCAAATTGGGAAAGGAGTATGTGAAGGCTGTATATTGTCAGCCTGCTTATTTAACTTATATGCAGAGTACATCATGTGAAGTGCTGGGCTGGATGAAGCACAAACTGGAATCAAGATTGCCTGGAGAAATAGAAATAACCTCAGATATGCAGATAATACCACCCTTATGGCAGAAAGCAAAGAGGAACTAAAGTGATGAAAGTGAAAGACAAGACTGAAAAAGCTGACTTAAAACTCAACATTCAAAAATGAAGATCATGGCATCCGGTCCCATCACTTCATGGCAAATAGATGGGGAAATGATGGAAACTGAAAGACTTTAGTTTCTTGGGCTCCAAAATCACTGCAGATGGTGACTGCAGCCATGAAATTAAAAGGAGCAAGGATCCTTGTAAGAAAAGCTATGACCAACTTAGACAGCATATTAAAGAGCACAGATATTACTTTGCCAACCAAGGTCCATCTAGTCAAAGCTATGGTTTTTCCAGTAGTCATGTATGGATGTGAGAGTTGGTCTATAAAGAAAGCTGAGCACTGAAGAATTGATGCTGTTGAACTGTGGTGATAGAGAAGACTCTTGGACTGCAAGGAAATCCAACCAGTCCATCTTAAAAGAAATCAGCCCTGAATATTCACTGGATGGACTGATGCTGAAGCTGAAGGTCCAATACTTTGGCCACCTGATGCGAAGAACTGATTCACTGGAAAAGAACTTGATGCTGGGAAAGATTGAAGGCAGGAGGGGAAGAGGACAACAGAGGATGAGATGGTTGGATGGCATCACCGACTTGCTGGTCATAAGCTTGAGCAAGCTCTGGAAGTTGGTGATGGATAGAGAAGCCTGGTGTGCTGCAGTCTATGGGGTCACAGAGAGTCAGACTTGACTTAGTGACTGAACTGAACTGAACAAGGCTAAATAGATAGGCTTAAAATATGATACAGGAATCATTCTTTCAGGTATTTATCCAAGTGAACTGAAAATGTATTTCTATTCAAAAGCTACATAAAAAAACACAACTTATAACAGGTTTATTCATAATTGCCAAAAGTTAAAAGCAATCAAGATGTTCTTCAGCAAGTGAATGAAGAAACAAACCATTGTACACCCAGCCAATAGAATGCTATTCAGTGATAAAGAGAAAAGACTATTAAGTACCCCCCCACCAAAAATACCATGGAGGAATCTTAAATGAATATTAGTAAGTGAAAGAAGAGCATCTGAAAAGCCTGAATACTGTATGATCCCAACTGTATGATGCTCTAGAAAGGGAAAAACTGTAGAGACAGGGGAAAAATTTGTGAATGTTCAGGTCAGAGAGTGGGGACAAATAAATGGAGCTCAGGGGATATTTAAGAGAGTAAAACTATTCTTTATGAAATTGTAATCATGAATATACGACATTATGCATTTGTCAAAACACCCAGAATGTGCAATGCCAAAAATGAACTCTATTGTAAACTATGAGGCTTAGTTAATGATGTATCAAGATTGATTTATGAATTATAACAACATACCTCACCAATGCAAAATTTTAAAAATGGGAGCACTAGGTAATTGTGGAAAGGAAGAATATGAGAATTCTCTATGCTTTCTGCAATATTTTTCTGTAACCCTATGACTGATCTAAAAATATATGATATTAATTTAAAATACATAATAGACCACACACACACACACACACAGAGGAACATGTCAAAGGGGAATAGAGGTCAATGGAAAAAGTTTGCAATAACCAATGACAGAACATTTTTAGCAATAAAATAAAATATTGCTCTATTATAATCAAAAGTATTAAACATATGTCCATGAATCCATAGCAATAAAAATAAATAATCAAATCAATACATAGGAGAAAGAGGAGCAGACACAAATCTTCAGTGTCAAAGAATGCCAAATATAAGTTTACACTGTGTATAATGAGTGTCTTCCAAAAATATAGTAAGGAATGAGTAGGGGAAAGTGTGTGAGTAACTTAACAGTAAGTTAACAGTAACTTAATATTCATGGATGAATATTACCTCAGCCATGTCATCAAAGTTACCATCAATAATAACATGTCTGGTTGATAGCATGTATCTTATGATGTGATGCAAATAGTACTTTATCTTCCTTTCCTTCCTCTGACACACATAATTCTAGTATAATTATGAGAAAAATATTGGACAAATTCCACGTGAGGAACCATCTCCAAAATCCTTGACCAGTGCTTCTCAAAACAGTCATGGCTATCAAAAACACCTGAGAAACTGTTACAACCACCAGGAGCCTAAGAAGACACAGCCACAAGATGTACTGCCTGGAATTTTGGAACTGAAAAAAAAAAAAAAATTAGGAAAAAACTAAAGAAACAATACTGTACTGATATTGCTTCATTGATTTTAATGAATATGCTATGCTATCCTACATCACCTCAGTAATATCTGATGCTTTGTAACCCCATGGTTGTAGCCCACCAGGCTCCATGGGATTCTGCAGGCAAGAATACTGGAGTGGGTTGCAATGCCCTCTTCCAGGGTATCTTCCAGACCCAGGGATTAAACTCATTTCTGCTATGTCTCCTACACTGGCAAGTGGGTTCTTTACCACTACCACCCCTGAAAGTGAAAGTGAAGTCACTCAGTCGTGTCCGACATTTTGTGACCCAATGGACTGTAGCCTACCAGGCTCATCCCCCCATGGGATTTTCCAGGTAAGAGTACTAGAGTGGATTACTATTTCCTTCTCCAGGGGATCTTCCTGACCCAGGGATCAAACCCGGGCCTCCCACATTGTAGGCAGAGGCTTTGCTGCCTGCGCCACCAGTGAAGTCTTGGTATTAATGGGAGAAACTGGATGTAGAGTTCATGGAAATTCTTATACTATCTTTTCAATTTTTATGCATATCTTAAGTTATTCTAAAATAAAAATCTTACTTTAACAAATTTTCACATTTTCAAAACTCTATTAAGTAAATGAATAAGCACACAAAGAATATACGTTAGATATGTATATTTAGGATATATAAAGAGTTCCTATAAACTAATAATAAAAAATAATAAAGTTGTCCAAAACAGCATAGAGGAAATTATATGAAAGCCCAAAAGGATATCATATTAATAAGAAAGACCAGTAGCAACTGAAAATTTACTCAACATTATTAGTCATCAGAGAAATGCATATCAAATGATCTCAAATCCATTAAAAAGGATACAATTTAAAATGCTGTATGTGCCAAATTTTTATGAGACTTCCTTTCAGTCTCTCAGTTGTGTCCGACTGTTTGTGACCTCATGGATTGCAGCTCGCCAGGCCTCCCTGTCCATCACCAACTACCGAAGTTTACCAAACTCATGTCCATCGAGTCAGTGATGCCATCCAGCCATCTCATTCTCTGTCGTCCCCTTCTCCTCCAGCCCCTAATCCTTCCCAGCATCAGGGTCTTTTCCAGTGAGTCAACTCTTCGCATGAGGTGGCCAAAGTACTGGAGTTTCAGCTTCAACATCAGTCCTTCCAATGAACACCCGGGACTGATCTCCTTCAGAATGGACTGGTTGGACCTCCTTGCAGTCCAAGGGACTCTCAAGAGTCTTCTTAAACACCACAGTTCAAAAGCATCAATTCTTTGGCACTCAGCTTTCTTCACAGTCCAACTCTCACATCCATACATGACTACTGGAAAAATCATAGCCTTGAATAGATGGACCTTTGTTGGCAAAGTAATGTCTCTGCTTTTCAATATGCTATCTAGGTTGGTCATAACTTTCCTTCCAAGGAGTAAGCGTCTTTTAATTTCATGGCTGCAATCACCATCTGCAGTGATTTTGGAGCCCAGAAAAATAAAGTCTGACACTGTTTCCCCATCTATTTCCCATGAAGTGATGGGACCGGATGCCATGATCTTAGTTTTCTGAATGTTGAGTTTAAGCCAACTTTTTCGCTCTCCTCTTTCACTTTCATCAAGAGGCTTTTTAGTTCCTCTTCACTTTCTGCGATAAGGGTGGTGTCATCTGCATATCTGAGGTAACTGATATTTCTTATGAGACTTCAGTTCAGTTCAGTCACTCAGTTGTATCCAACTCTTTGCAACCCCGTGAATTGCAGCATGCCAGGCCTCCCTGTCCATCACCAACTCCCAGAGTTAGAGCAACTAAATTTCACAAAATTTGCTGATGAGAATGTAACAGAGTGCAACAATTTTGGAAAAGTGTTTAGCAATATCTTATAAATTTAGAAAGCATTTCTACCCTATAACACAGCAAAAACACTTCTGGCTATTTAACCTAGTAAAATAGACTCCTAAGTCTACTACCAAAATACTTGTTCATGAGTGTTTACAGCAGATTTGTTAATAATGGACAAAACTTGGCAGCTCAAAATCCCTTCAACATGGTAATGAATGAATAATTGGACATTATTCATGACACAATAGAACAGTCTTCTGCAGTGAAAAGCGTGAACTTTTGGATGAATCTCAAAACATCATGGTTAACCAAAACGTTAGAAACAAAATAATACATACTCTAGTATAAATTTATATGAAGTTCAGGAACAAGCAAAACAAATTCTGTGGACATAGAAATAAAAATGGGTAACATGGGTAGAGGGGGGATTGATGACAGGCGAGCATAGAAGAACTTTCTAGAGAAATGAAGACATTTTTTATTTTACTTGTTTTGGTCTTTACGTGGGTGTCTGCATTTATAGAAACTAATCAAATTTAATTCTCTAAAGTTTATTGTATATAAAATTTATCTTTAGGTACCATTTGTCATGGGCTTCCCTGAAAGCTCAGTTGGTAAAGAATCCATATGCAGTACAGGAGACCCGGGTTCCATTCCTGGGTCAGGAAGATCCGGTGGAAAAGGGATAAGCTACCCACTCTAGTATTCTTGGACTTCCCTTGTGTCTTCGCTGATAAAGAATCCACCTGCAATTCAGGAGACCATTTATAGAAACTCATCAAATTAAGTTCTCTCCAGTTTATCATATGTAAATTTATCTTTATGTACCATTTGTCATAGTAGATGAAGAGTTATTTAACTATGTGTTATTTATAGATACCTATGGTAAACACCGAAAGCAATTTATTTTTGCCACGGTTTACTTGATTCTTCTTTGAGTCAGTTGATGACAGACTCCTTTTTTCTTTTTGGTTTGAAGTTACTGAGTTAGTGAAGTTAGTGGACTTCCCTGGTAGCTCAGGTGGTAAAGAGTCTGCCTACAATGAAGAAGACCGGGGTTCAATCCCTGGGTTGGGAAGATCTCCTGGAGAAGGCAATGGCAACTGATTCCAGTACTCTTGCCTGGAAAATCCCATAGTCGGAGGAACCTGGTAGGTTACAGTCCATGGGGTCGCAAAGAGTCGGACACAACTGAACGACTTCACTTTCACTTTCAGTGAGATATGGCATGTTCACTTATTTTTATAAATCGGGAATTCACAAGGGATAGTGTTTAGAATGCTTATACATCAATATGTACACATTTCTGGTTTTGTTAACCTCTATACAATAATGATAACTGAAATGTGCCTTTTTTTTTTCTTTAAAAAATCTTGCAATCCACACTGAGTAACTGAAGGCATAAGAAAATAATAGGTGAGGTGTTCTAAGGTCCCCATTCACAAGACTAGTGCTCGTTGCTTTCGGAGGGAAGAAATGTCAAAGTATATACAATAGGAAAAAAAAAAAAGATTAAAAATATACTATAGAACTAAGGGCAGCAAAAGGACAGCAGGTCTAGAATGACAACCACAATTTGTAGGTTGAAGTACAATCTACACATTAGTAGGAGCTTACCTGGGTGATATGGTTATGTCCCTGAGGCAAAGAGCTCCAATGGAGGGCAGATGGTGTGCTATTTCCCTGGTGTCAGAATCTAGGAATGTCTGTTTCACTGAGTTTATTTTAAATAAACACTTCTCCTTCTACTGAAATATTACACTATATACTGCAGAAAGCAGAAGGGATGATGATGCAGCATAAAAATTTGAAACGGCAATAAGAAGCCAGGGCAGCAGGTGCACTTGGATGAAAAATGGGAAAGACACAGTGTGGCACAGACAGCAGGAGATTAGAAGAAATGCACAGGCATTTTGCAGGGAGGAAAAGTTGGTAACAAATAGGTTTGAAAAGAGAACATAGCAATATGACTGGGATTGAGGGCTGAGAACAGTAGTATTTCTGTATTTAGGTAGGATAAATGATTAAGGGCACATTTCAGAAACAAAAGTAAAGCAAAAGAATTGGAGATATAATCTCATTATAATTATGCATTTAAAGAGATAATTATAACTGCCAGTATACTAATGCAGAGATGGACCACCTATGACCCAAAGGCCAAATCTAGCTAGTGACCTATTTAGTGTGTTTCAGGAGATAGCAATGTTCGCTACATTTTTAAACAACTGTAAAATAGTAAACAGGGAAAGAAGCCAAATCCAAAGAATACACAGCATAATATATAAGTGAAGGCCTGAAAATATTTACTTCTTACCAATCCTTTACTGAAAAAGTTGTTCCTCTGGACTAGTTAATTCAATAGTTAATTATTATCCAACATTTAATTATTTGATATTTAATTATTATTATTAACTATTGCTGGTTTGATTAATAATTAATTATTCAATAGTTAATTAATGGTTGCTTTGACTCATTAGTCAATACTTTTAGTACTTACTATGTGCCAGAGAGATAGTATGTCACGTGCTGGGGGAAACTTCAGGAAGTTTCTAGACTGTCACCTTAGTCTAGAATGCTATCCTCCTTCAGGTAAAAGGACCAAAAGTTAACAAATACTTAGAATTTAATTAAATATATACAATAATAACAAATTATGGATAAAAGCATATACATTTTTTGCAGGGAGCATGAGTTAAAGGATTTTGCCAAAGCTAGAAAACCATCCATGGCTTCCATAAGGAAGTTATCACTAAATGGCTGGCTAATGGATAAACATCCTTCCTTCTAATAAAGATGAAGAGGTTAAAAGAAGGAAGAATACTCCAGATAGATAGATAGACCTACATGTGTAAAATTGTTTAGGAGTGAATATGCTTTGATGTATTTAGGAAAAAATATAAGGTCAATATATTTGAAACAGAGATCACACGGAAATAGTAAGAGTTGTGCTGAGACATGATCTGAGAAGAAAGTGGAAATGATATTTTTCAGTGTCTTGTGGGACTATGAGTGGTTGAGAGTGTTTTTTGTCTATCCAGTTTGTTGGTGAAGCTAATCTTACCCTGACTTTTTGCCTCCAGCCCAGAGATCAGCAGGAGATCCAGGCTTAGCAGTCCAGTGGTTGGTTCTGATATGTGCACATAAACTTTTGTTATTTTGAGATCATCTCATTTCTCTTTGGGCTTCTCTTGTGGCTCAGCTGGTAAAGAATCTTCCTGCAATGCGGGTTCAATCTCTGGGCTGGGAAGATCCCCTGGAGAATGGAAAGGCTACCCCTCCTGTGTTCTGCCTTGATTTCTCTTTGGATATTTATCACAGTGATGTATCAAGAAATAACATTTTTCTTTCTCTGAAAACTCAGGCTATAATACCTTATAAGTCTGGAGACAACACCAGCATCTTGAATCCATATCCTGAAGTCTGCCTGAGAATAAAGTCAATGAAATGAAAAATATTAATGAGAAGGAAAAAAAATGACTCAGATCCCTGAGGATATAATAGGAGCATCTATTCAGCCATGTCTGAGAAATATATCACTGGGTTTTGTCAGCTTTGTTAAACAATAATTTAGTTACTTATTAAATCTTTTGAATTGGATTTTTGTTACTGACAGCTGGAAAAATCCTTAAACATTCTGGATTTTATAAACCCATAGTGGTGGTAATTTTACCTCATGTTTCCTAATGTGTTCTTTTTAATTTTCTCATTTTGAGGCAATGAGGAAGAAATGAAACAAAGTGGAAATCTGGGCAATAGAATTTTTCAGAATGCTGTTCAAACAACAATTTTTCCCTCTTCCATTAGAAAGAGGGAGAAAATACTTAGGTGTACTTATTCACTCAACATGCATTTACTAAGCAAACATGACATACCTGATATTTTTCTAGGTTCTAAGGATATAGAAGCAAGTAAATTTAAAATAAAAATCCTCTCCCCCAGAGTTCTTGTTTTAGAGAACTTAGTTTATTAAAGGGTTCAGTTGAGTTCAGTCGCTCAGTTGTGACCAACTCTTTTCGACCTCATGAATTGCAGCACGCCAGGCCTCCCTGTCCATCACCAACTCCTGGAGTTCATTCAGACTCACGTCCATCGAGTCCGTGATGCCATCCAGCCATCTCATCCTCTGTTGTCCCCTTCTCCTCCTGCCTCCAATCCCTCCCAGCATCAGAGTCTTTTCCAGTGAGTCAACTCTTCTCATGAGGTGGCCAAAATACTGGAGTTTCAGCTTCAGCATCATTATATGTTAATTTAAAATACAAACTAAATAAGGAATAACCCAGTATAGCTCTGCAAATATTGAATATTAAAAACTATAATTTATTAACTTGCCCCACTATCATTCAATTCCAATTTCTATGATTGGGATTTAGCAGAAAATGAACTGATTCATGTGGGCTCTGGCTTCTGATATAGTATAATAATCTTTTCAAGACACAGACACTGAGGTGATTATTCTGTGCTGACTTTTCCAAACTTGTACTCCTATAAGTTACATAATATTGCAAGAGCTGAATGAATTGCTCTGGTTCTCTTTGGACAAAAAGTAAATGGGGGCTTACATATGTGAATTAGTGGCTACAGGGGAACCAGTACCAATATACCATTAGTGACCTACTTCTTTAGGAACAATTTCTCTCCTGATTGAATGATGGAGTTTTGTATAGTTGGTGTCACTTCTTTCCTTCTTCATAGAATTGCTCATAGTGATTCTCTGTTAGTACACTAGTTCTTTGATTCTTAAGTGTCTCAGGGCACTTAAATCACAGTGAAGGTTCTGGAGATGAAAGATATTTTGACATTGATGAAAGTGATTGAAGATAACACCAATAAATGAGATATTCCATGTTCATGGAATGAAGAATTAATATTGTTATAAATTTTACCTCCAACCCCCATCAAAATACCAATGACATTTTTGATAGAACTGGAACAAATAATCTTAAAATGTATAAGGAATCAAAAAGACCCCAAATAGTCAAAGCAGTTTTAAGAAAATAGAACAAAGTTGGAGGTACCATGTTCCTAGATTTCAAACTACCATACAAAACTATAGTAATCAAAAACATACTAACTCAAAAAACAGAAGCATAGGTCGACAGAACAAAATAGAAAATCTAGAAATAAATCTATGTTTATATATATGGTCAATTAAATTGTAACAAAGGAGTCATCAAAAAACAGTGGGAAAAACAACATAAACAAGTGTTGGTCAGCATATGAAAAAAAAGGGGACCCTCATTCATTGTTGTTGGTGTGAATGTAAATTGGTGGAGCCAAAATGTAAAACAGCATGGAGTTTCCTAAAACATTAGAAATAGAACTATCACAAAATCCAGTAACTCCAGAATTCCACTTATACTAAAAAAAAATAAAGATATTAATTTAAAAAGAAATATGTACCCCTTATGTTGTTCATTATAGCATTATTTGTGGTTGTTCAGTCACTCAGTCATGTCCAACTCTGTGATTCCGTGGACATAAACACACCAGGTTTCCCTGTTCTTCACCATCTCCTAGTGTTTGCTCAAACTCATGTCCATTGAGTTGGTGATGCCATCCAACCACCTCATCCTCTGTCATCCCCTTCTCCTTCTCCCCTCAATCTTCCCTAGCATCAGAATATTTTCTAATGGGCTCTCTGCATCAGCTGGCCAAAGTATTGAAGCATTAGCTTCAGCATCAGTCCTTCCAATGAATAGTCAGGGTTGATTTCCTTTAGGATTGACTGGTTTGAGCTCCTCGCAGTCCAAGGGACTCTCAAAAGTCTTCTCCAACACTACAGTTAGGAAGCATCAATTCTTCATTATTTACAGTAGCTAAAATATGGAAGCAATCTAAGTGTCCATTGATAGATGAATTGAAGAAAGAAGATGTGGTGTACATATATACACCGTATGGTTGGAACAACATGCTTAAATGTAGAGGATATTATGCTAAGTGAAATAAACTAGACAGAGAAAGACAAATATCATATAATTTCCTAACATGTGGAAACTAAACAAGCAAATAAAAAAAGAGACACCTATTCAGAGATACAAAGAAAAAATTAGTACTGGCCAGAGGAGTTAGGGTTAGGAAGTTGGGCAAAATAGGTAAAATGAATTAATAAGTACAAACTTCCATGTAAAAAATAAGTCAAGGGGATATAATAAACAGATAGGAAATATAATCAATAATATGTTACCAATTGAGTATGATGAAAGAGGTTACTCAACTTATTGTGATCAATTTATAATGCATATAAAGGTTGAATCATTATAAGGTACACCTAACCTAAAATTAATATTGATATAATATTGTATGTCAACTATGTGTTTATGTATGTGTGTGAGTTGCTAAGTCCTGTTGACTCTTTGTGACCCCATGGACTGTAGCCTGCGTGTATACTTCAATTTTTTTTTTTTGTAAAGATGATTTTTGAACTAGGTGACTATGAATATGCAATATGAACTGAGTTAGAGACACTGAAATGGCCACACTATGACGATTACCTTTGAATTTGTTTGATACCTTTTTTCTCTACCCTCAAAACCACTCTCAATAAATTATAAGCCCCTAGAAGAAAGACTGAGATTTGTCCACTAGATGATACCTCGTGTTTAGAAACAAACTTAACACCTTACATATAACAGATTTTTTATTTTTTAAATATAAATTTATTTATTTTAATTGGAGGTTAATTACTTTACAATATTGTATTGGTTTTGCCATATATCAACATGAATCTTCCATGGGCACACATGTGTTCCCCATCCTGAACCCTCCTCCCACCTCTTTCCCTGTACCATCCCTCTGGGTCATCCCAGTGCACCAGCCCCAAGCATCCTGTATCATGCATTGAACATGGACTAGTGATTCGTTTCATATATGATATTATACATATTTCAATGCCATTCTCCCAAATCATCCCACCCTCTCCCTCTCCCACAGAGTCCAAAAGACTGTTCTATACATCTGTGTCTCTTTTGCTGCCTCACATACAGGGTTATCGTTACCATCTTTCTAAATTCCATATATATGCATTAATATACTGTATTGGTGTTTTTCTTTCTGGCTTACTTCACTCTGTATAATAGGTTCCAGTTTCATCCACTTCATTAGAATGGATTCAAATGTATTCTTTTTAATGGCTGAGTAATACTCCATTGTGTATATGTACCACAGCTTTCTTATCCATTCATCTGCTGATGGACATCTAGGTTGTTTCCATGTCCTGGTTATTATAAACAGTGCTGCGATGAACATTGGAGTACACGTGTCTCTTTCAGTTCTGGTTTCCTTGGTGTGTATGCCCAGCAGTGGGATTGCTGGGTCATAACGCAGTTCTATTTGCAGTTTTTTAAGGAATCTCCACACTGTTTTCCATAGTGGCTGTACTAGTTTGCATTCCCACCAATGATGTAAGAGGGTTCCCCTTTCTCCACACCCTCTCCAGCAGTTATTGCTTGTAGACTTTTGGATAGCAGCCATTCTGACTAGCATGAAAAGGTACCTCATTGTGGTCTTGATTTGCATTTCTCTGATAATGAGTGATGTTGAGCATCTTTCCATATGTTTGTTACCCCTCTGTACGTCTTCTTTGGAGAAATGTCTGTTTAGTTCTTTGGCCCATTTTTTGATTGGGTCATTTATTTTTCTGGAATTGAGCTGCAGGAGTTGCTTGTATATTTTTGAGTTTAGTCCTTTGCCAATTGCTTCATTTCCTATTATTTTCTTCCATTCTGAAGGCTGTCTTTTCACCTTTCTTACAGTTTCCTTTGTTGTGTAGAAGCTTTTAATCTTAATTAAGTCCCATTTGTTTATTTTTGCTTTTATTTCCAATATTCTGGGAGATGGGTCCTAGAGGATTCTGCTGTGATTTACATTGGAGATTGTTTTGCCTATGTTCTCTTCTAGGAATTTTATAGCTTCTGCTCTTACTTTTAGATCTTTAATCCATTTTGAGTTTATTTTTGTGTATGGTGTTAGAAAGTGTTCTAGTTTCATTCTTTTACAAGTGGTTGACCAGTTTTCCCAGCACCACTTGTTAAAGAGATTGTTATTTCTCCATTGTATATTCTTGCCTCCTTTGTCAAAGACAAGGTGTCCATAGGTGCATGGATTTATCTCTGGGCTTTCTATTTTGTTCCATTTGTCTATATTTCTGTCTTTGTGCCAGTACTATACTGTCTTGATGACTGTGGCTTTGTAGTAGAGCCTGAAGTCAGGCAGGTTGATTCCCCCAGTTCCATTCTTCTTTCTCAAGATTGTTTTGGCTATTTGAGATTTTTTGTATTTCCATACAAATTGTGAAATTATTTTTTGTAGCTCTGTGAAAAAATACCATTGGTAGCTTGATAGGGATTGCACTGAATCTATATATTGCCTTCGGTAGTATACTCATTTCCACTATATTGATTCTTATGATCAATGAACATGGTATATTTCTCCATCTATTAGTGTCTTCTTTGATTTCTTTCACCAGTGTTTTGTAGTTTTCTATATATAGGTCTTCAGTTTCTTTAGGTAGATATATTCCTATGTATTTTATTCTTTTCATTGCAATGGTGAATGGAATTGTTTCCTTAATTTCTCTTTCTATTTTCTCATTATTAGTGTATAGGAATGCAAGGGATTTTTGTGTGTTGATTTTATATTCTGCAACTTTACTATATTCATTGATTAGTTCTAGTAATTTTCAAGTGGAGTCTTTAGGGTTTTCTATGTAGAGGATCATGCCATCTGCAAAGAGTGAGAGTTTTACTTCTTTTCCAATCTGGATTCCTTTTATTTCTTTTTCTGCTCTGATTCCTGTGGCCAAAACTTCCAAAACTATGTTGAATAGTAGTGAGAGTGGGCACCCTCGTCTTGTTCTTGACTTTAGGGGAAATGCTTTCAATTTTTCACCCTTGAGAATAATGTTTGCTGTGGGTTTGTCATATATAGCTTTTATTATGTTGAGGTATGCTCCTTCTATTCCTGCTTTCTGGAGGGTTTTTATCATAAATGGATGTTGAATTTTGTCAAAGACCTTCTCTGCATCTATTGAGATAATCATATGGTTTTTATTTTTCAATTTGTTAATGTGGTGTATTACATTGATTGATTTGCGGATATTGAAGAATCCTTGCATCCTTGGGATAAAGCCCACTTGGTCATGGTATATGATCTTTTTAATGTGTTGTTGGATTCTGATCGCTAGAATTTTGTTAAGGATTTTTGTGTCTATGTTCATCAGTGATATTGGCTTGTTCAGTTCAGTTCAGTTCAGTTCAGTTCAGTCACTCAGTTGTGTCTGACTCTTTGTGGCCGCATAAATTGCAGCATGCCAGGCCTCCCTGTCCTGTAGTTTTCTTAAATAAAACACCAATGAATAAAATTTGAAGACTATATCCAGACATACAGTTGAATATTTAATAACATTCTAATGTCTAATAAACATTCAATTATATATCTGGATAATTTGTTCTAGAAATAATGTGTGTATAACAGTACTGTCTTAGTTAACAAATAATTGAAATCAATAATCTTTTGTGGGAGTAGAATATGAGTTCATGAATACACTATCATCTGGCCTGGGATGTGAGAAGGAGATATTAGTAGCACAGGGCTTTACATCTAGAAACAATTCCTACTAGACATACTTGAATTAATATCTCTGCCTTAAAACAGTATCAGTGTGTTAAACAGGAAAGGCAGAGATCTGATAATGCTCCCCTTAAAATGCACATCTATTATCTGCCAGAAAGGAGAATAACAAAAACTAGCATTTTCCACTAACACATCAGTGGTCCTTGACATTCAACCACAAATTCATCTACTATGAAATCTGATTGCTAGCTCAAAATGAGTAGAGTTTGGGCAGAGAAATATTAAGGGAAATGGAACAATGACAACAACAAAAGTGAGTAAACATGGTACAAGTACAAGTGTGAAAGTGAAAGTGTTAGTGGTTTAGATGTGTCCAACTCTTAAGACCCCATAGGCTGTAGCCCACCAGGCTCCTCTATCCAGACAAGAATACTGGAGTGGGTAGACATTCCCTTCTCCAGGGGATCTTTCCAACCCAGGGATTGAACCTGGATTTCTGGCATCACACACAGATTCTTTAACATCTGAGCCACTAGGGAAGCCCTCAAGAAGTGTGAGAATACAAGGGTTAGCAAGAACCCTAATACAGGACCTAAGTAGCTCAAAAGTACTCACTAAGCATTTGCTACTCAAATGATATTCAAAAGTGCTGAAGTTAATAACACATTTAATGCCCCCAACCCTCACCAAGGAAATCAAACCAGTCTATCCTAAAGGAAGTTAATACTGAATGTTCATTGGAAGGATTGATGCTGAAGCTGAAGCTCCATTACTTTGGCCACCTGATGCAGAGAGCTGACTCATTGGAAAAGACCTGATACTGGAAAAGATTGAGGGCAGGAGAAGAACAGGGCAGCTGAGGATAAGACGGCTAGATAGCATTACTAACTCAATGGATATTCATTTGAGCAACTTCAGGACATAGTGGAGGACAGAGGAACCTGGAATCCTGCAGTCCATGGGGGCCACAAAGAGTCAGACACGACTTAGCAACTGAACAACAACAACAACAAGTGTACTTGGAGTAGATCTGCTGGCATCCTAGATTTCCAGTGGAGCTCATATGTTTCCAGGTAGAGAATCCCCGAGCTACAATCCACAGGGTCACACAGAGTCAGACACAACTGGAATGATTTAGCAGCCAAAGCAACAGTCTCAGTAGAGACTCATCCCAGACCTTTCTCTGCTGAGCCAGGAAATGATCCAAGGCAGCAATAGGGAGCACAGGCACGGGAGGAATGGGCTGACTGGGAAAGTCAGCTCTGTCATAGAGGCATGTGTGTCATGCTAAAAGGGGGCCAGGCATCGACCAGGAGCTACTGCCAATGATTTAATGACTTTTCCATTTCTTTCACAGGAGCTGGAGTAAGGGTTTGCTCAATGATGGAGTATAAATGGACATGTAGATCCCCAGAGATGATGATCGCCCTGCTTTAGAGTAAGCTGAAGCATGCATGTACAGGAGTTTAAAATCATTCTATTTTGTTGCATGGCTTTGCAAAGCATTATAAATAAATACTCAGCAGATGCTGTATATTATATACAAAATAGAAAAGGAGATTTGGGTATCTGAGGCTGTTTATGTAAAGACCTGGGTGTGTTTGTCAAAACACCACTTATTGGCACAACATTGATTGTTGAATGCCTTTTCTTCAGAAATTATACTCTGTGCCCAGCCAGGAATCATCACTGTAACCTTTTTACTCTTTTCAACTCTCACTCTGCATTCTTCTGCTCCTTATTCTGTTTCTTTTCATTTGTAAATTTGATCAGTTTACAAGGATGAACATTAATCTTCTTAGGTTAACTAAAAAGATTAAAACCTTATGGATTTAAAATACTACAATTATTATATAAATACTTACATGTCTGACAAATATCCCTCTATGACGGGGAATAAGTTAAAGTGTAGTGCTTAAGTGTGAGAAGATCTTGTATACTGCAAATAATATATCAGGGGAAATGCTACTTTTTTACATTATATTTCACTGCTTGCAAGGACAGATCAATTAAAGACTGGAACCAGTAAAAATTTTGTGTTGATAATCTAGGCTAAATGCTATGTTTGTGTATAGATTCTTTGTTGTATTAGCTCAACTGAACTTTATGTTTCCCCCTGACACCCTGTTGGTTTCTACCATATGTGTGTGTAATCACTAGTGTGTGACCTTTCACTGTTTACCCCTTAAATATCTGTTCCCTTGACTTTTACCAGCTGTACTAAGTGATGTTCCCAGGTATATTTTTGGTCCTGTCAGCAGTTTAACTATCAGAGGAACATAGCTGTGAATTTCTCAAAAAATTATCTTTTCCCATTGAGTTAACCATCTCACACTTGAATATAATCAATTCAAGTATAATGTGTGCTCTTACAATTGTTTATAATTTGAATTTTTTCTTGTATTTAATTTCAGTTTCCAAAGGGGATAAATCCTAGCAGAGAAGAGTGAGACATAAGATACACATTAAATATTTGAGACAAATTGCTTAAAAATAGCCACCTTGTAATTTCTTTGCTGTGTTTTCTGCTTATTTCTCCTTTTGCCCCCAATAAAATAATCTAAATTAGTAGCAATATAAAGGAAATGGTAACATTAATGGGATTTGGGCCCTCATCAGGATGGAAAGTGGAGGAGGCAATGACAACCCACTCCAGTACTCTTGCCTGGAGAATCCCATGGACAGAGGAGCCTGGTAGGCTATAGTCCATGGTGTTGCTAAGAGTCCGACATGACTTCACTTTCAGTTTTCACTTTCATGCACTGGAGAAGGAAATGGCAACCCACTCCAGTGTTCTTGCCTGGAGAATCCCAGGGACAGAGGAGCCTGTTGAGTGCTATCTATGGGGTCACACAGAGTTGGGAACGACTGACATGACTTAGCACGACGGAAAGTAAAGTCAGAAGTTCTTAAAGCTGTAAGTATGTCTCCTGTGAAGTTCATTTGCCTTGGAAGTTAACTCCTTTTGGCCACGTGAGTATTATTTACTCTTGAGTTTGTTATTGCTCTTTTTATGAATATCCCTTTAGTAGTCCTAGATAGTGATTGAAGCCTTGCAATAGGACTAAGTTGTTAAAGTATAAAAAAGAGTAATTTAGTTACATGAAGTATGTGGCCTTGACAAATTATAATAAACATTTCTCTTCTTTCATGTTGAGCTATTTTTTTTTTGACAATATTTTCCTCTTCCTTGAATAGGACAAATTTCAACTGGCAGGGCCACTAACAGTCTCCCTCTCACTATCTAATGATAACTGTATTCAGATGCAATAGTCTTCGACAAATCTTATTCTGTCAGTAAATGTATTCATAAATTCTTTGTTCTGAATGTGGGATGATGAAATTTTCTGCCTTAATGTTGCAACATGGTATTTTATTGTGATTTTAAAAACAGTTTGTAACATTGAATCTGCTTCTCTATCACAGAAGAGGATTTTAAATTTGGAACACTTGTCAAGAGTTCACTATTTTGATATTTCTGGATAATAATCTGAAACGTTTCCCATTGACTCAGTCTAGAGCTCACAGAATGTGTACTACAGTGATTTGGAGTGTTCACTCAATTTGAGGACTTATATTTTCTCAATTATAAAAATTTATAGTCATTTTGTAGTAATTTCTATTAGAACATTGCTATTTCTACTATGTTCATTCTTCTAAATTGTTGTTACATTTATTTTAGAACCTTTGATTATCTTTTAAATTCACATAAGCACATACCCACACTAATATTTCCATGACATCTATATTTATTTTATATACATGTAATATCATATTAATATCATACATGTAATGTCTCCTGGGAAATCTGTATGCAGGTCAAGAAGCAACAGTTAGGGCTGGACATGGAATAGCAGACTCGTTTCAAAATGGGAAAGGAGTACATCAAGGCTATATATTGTAACTCTGCTTATTTAACTTATATGCAAAGTACATCATGAGAAATGCTGGACTGCATGGAGTGCAAGCTGGAGTCAAGATTGCTGGGATAAATATAAATAACCTCAGATATGTAGATGACACCACTCTTATGGCAGAAAGTGAAGAAGAACTAAAGAGCTCCTTGATGAAAGTGAAAGAGGAGAGTGAAAAAGTTGGCTTAAAGCTCAACATTCAGAAAACATGATCATGGCATCTGGTCCCATCACTTCATGGCAAATAGATGGGGAAACAATGGAAACAGTGACAAACTTTATTTTTTGGGGCTCCAAAATCACTGCAGATGGTGACTGTAGCCATGAAATTAAAAGACACTTACTCCTTGGAAGGAAGTTATGACCAAGCTAGACAGCATCTTAAAAAGCAGAGACATTACTTTGCCAATAAAGGTCCTTCTAGTCAAAGCTATGGTTTTTCCATAGTCATGTATGGATGTGAAAGTTGACTATAAAAAAAGCTGCGTGCCAACGGATTGGTGTTTTTGAACTGTGGTGTTGGAGAAGACTCTTGAGAGTCCCTTGGACTGCAAGGAGATCCAACCAGTCCCTCCTAAAGGAAGTCAGTACTGAATATTCATTGGAAGGACTGATGCTGAAGCTGAAACTTCAGTACTTTGGCCAACTGATGCAAAGAACTGGCTAATTTGAAAAGACCCTGATTCTGGGGAAGACTGAAGGTGGAAGGAGAAGGGGATGACAGAGGATGAGATGGTTTGATGGCATCACCGACTCAATGGACATGAGATTGAGTAAACTCTAGGAGTTGGTGACAGTCAGGGAGGCCTGGCGTGCTCAAAGAGCCGGACATGACTGAGCGACTGAACTCAATATCATATAAATATATATTCAATTTCTTCCTTTTTGCGTTTTTTTTTTTGTTGTTGTTGTTGTTGTTGTTGTTGCTGTTGTTGTTGATATTATGCTTTCTTGGCTTTATTCACCTATCTCCCTTTGAAAATTAAAATTATACCTAAAATTTATAACAACTTAATTTGTCTTAAAGTGTATTCACTAGGTTTTCTTTCATGTGGTTGCGTGTCACTATATGGTTGTGATTCATTTTAGACTTAATATTTTGGGAACGTTTTGCATCTCTATTTCTCTGTGTTTTACATTCTCTGTTTAAAAGTTTTGGCAATGACTTCAACTCCAGTGCCTACCAATACATATGTGTTCAGTCGCTCAGTTGTAGCCAACTCTTTGAGGCCCTGTGGACTGTAGCCTGCCAGGCTTCTCTGTCCATGGAATTTTCCAGGCAAGAATACTGGAGTGGGTTCCCATTTCCTTCTCCAGGGGATCTTCCTGACCCAGGGATTTCTGGAACCCACATCTCCCATGTCTCCTGCATTACAAGATTCTTTACTGCTGAGTCACCAGGAAAAACTTTTAGTGTAGAGTCAATCACATACAATCCTGGTGATTTGTCTCAAATTGTGCCTCTTGTGATTTTGTCACTAAGTCATGTCCAACTCTTGTGACCCCATGGACTGTAGCCTGCCAGGTTCCTCTGTCCGTGTGATTCTCCAGGCAAGAACACTAGAGTGGTTTGCCATTTCCTTCTCCAGGGGAAGTTATTCTTACCCTCATGCCTGTTTTTGAGTAGAGAGCCTTGTTTTGCTACTGTGCTTTAAATGAAATGGTTTGCTTTGATCACAGAGGAGTTTTATTTTATTTTATTTTTTTTCTGTTCTCTCTTGTCTGTCAACTGTGGATCAGAAACTTGAAACTTCAGTCCATGGACTGATTTACATTCTGTTATGAATTACAGAGATGGTCAAGTTATAGGTGGACTCAGCAAGTTCTTTCTAAATATTGGGCTATTAATTAACTGTATGTGGGCATGTGTGTATGTGCGTGTGTGTGTGTGTGTGTATTATCTTCCATATGTGGTCTTACAGCATAATCTTGATTGAAAGTCATGTAGCTTGCCTTTATCCAATGAAATTATCATATAGATTCTATTTATGCCATTGTGTCTGTATATCAATCTAGTTTTGAAATAAATAAGAACTAAGTTTCATATCTAAGGATATTTTATGCTCTAGTATTTTTATAGAAAACTGTTTTTCTCTGTTATTTTTATTTTGGAAAACATAATTCTATCACCCATAGACTGAATCTAAAAGGAATCCTAGAATTTCAGTAAGCTATGATTTGAGCTATTGTAAAGTTCCCTAATATCAAGACTCACAGAGAATGATCACTTTATTTGGCAAATTATTACAAAGGCAATTAAAACTTATCTTGAAAAAATCAGATTTATAATCCAGGTAAGAAAAAGAAAATGAAAAGAATTTCTTGGAAATGTACAAGCATGTTCATCTCACATATTTAATTTTTCCAGCTGAGCTATCATTGATTTACTGAAATCAATCTTTATGTAGGGGGATAAATAGGATAAATAGCTATGAAAAGATGACATTATAACTTTAAAAAATTACTTATGTTTTTATTTTTTTTTAATATAAATTTATTTATTTTCATTGGTGGTTAATTACTTTACAATATTGTATTGGTTTTGCCATACATCAACATGAATCTGCCACAGGTATACACATGTTCCCCATCCTGAGAACAAATCATATATGTTATTTCTGGAAGGAAACTTACCTCATCTCTAGTTTAACCTATTTCATCTATGTTGTTGTTGTTTAGTTGATAAATCATGTCCAACTCTTTTGTGACTGTCATGGATTGTAACCTGCCAAGCTCTTCTGTCCATGGGATTTTCCAGGCAAGAATACAAGAGTGGGCCATTTCTATCTTCAGCAGATCTTTCCAACCCAGGTACTGAACCCAAGTCTCCTGCTTGGCAGGCAGATTCTTTACCACTGAAGCAGTCTGAAGGTTCTTTTTCATTGATAGATAAGGGTTTAATCACTCTTTTTAAACATGTTAGTACTAGTTACATATACTAATGTATATATTTCATGTATATATAATATATATTGAAATAATATAAATAAATATATTGAATATGTCTACATAGTATATTTGAAGATGCAGTCATTAACATTAAAAGGATTTAAGTGTTTTGTATTAAGTGAATTATATACTTCCAATTAAACACTACCATATAGTAAACTAGTGACATTATGCAGACAGTTGTTTTATACATTTTCTGAGCAAGAAATTAACACTAACTGAAGCAACAATCTTATCTCTTGATTATGTTTTTTAAAACATTGTTGATGAGATGATGCAGGGATAACCTTAAAGTCATTTATATCTGATGTAGTGCTCTAGTATATATGTCTTCCTAGCTAATGTGGATAAGTGATAATTATTTAGAGATTTTGAGATCAGTGAAATACTTGCCCCCAGTAATATCAGGAGAGCTCAGATAAAATATATTTTTGCCAAAACTTGTACACTCCCTTTTATTCAAGATTAACTAAATTTGAATTTCTCTGTAACATTTATCATTTATGCTTAGGGTAATTGAATGAGTTACTAATGTCCCTAGTTGAATAGAGGTACATCAAGCTAGAACCGATTTGTACTACAAATATAATCCAATAGGATTTTTCACAATACTTGAAAGGCACAATTTACTCTATTTTGTCTTCCGAGTGTTGAGTTTCTACAGTAAGTCATAAACATGCTATTCAAGTTGAGACTTCTGTAATAATCAAATAAAGAATAATCCAGTATTTTAGGCATCCATTATATTTTTTCAAAGATTTATGGAAATTTAATAAATGCTTCAATTTTACCAACAAAAGTTTGATATGTCCTTTTTACAAAATCACTAAAATTAATAAAATATCATTACATCAAAAGACAAAAAAAGCGGATTTTGACATTGCAATTAAAAGTTACTACAAAAAAATTACTAAGTTTTGTTAGCATGTTACATATATCTTGGGTCCAGAAGATCCCCTGAAGGAACACATGGCAACCCACTCTGGTATCTTGCCTGGAGAATCCCTTGGACAGAAGAACCTGGCAAGCTACAGTCCGTAGGGTTGCAAAGAGTCAGATATGACTGAAGCAACTTAGCATGCACACAAACACATATATCTATTTCTAGTGAAGTGAAGTCGCTCAGTCGTGTCCAACTCTTTGCGACCCCGTGGACTGTAGCTCTCCAGGCTCTTCCATCCATGGGATTCTCCAGGCAAGAATACTGGAGTGGGTTGCCATTTCCTTCTCCAGGGGATCTTCCCGACCCAGGGATCAAACTCAGGTCTCCCGCATTGCAGGCAGACGCTTTAACCTCTGAGCCACCAGGGAAGCCCACAATGGATATATCAGCTAAAATGTTTCAGAACAGAATACATTATGAAGCTTGTCTTCTCTAGTGTAAAACCATAGAAGATACAGAATCGTAATAGTGTAGCACTGTTGAGGAACAGTTATGAGGAATCTCTGGAATGAAATAGGCTGATATAACTTAGGAATCATCATACATAAATAAGAAAGAGATAACTGTTTAACAATGGCTCTTATTAAATCGACTCTTTGTAATGAGGAGTGGATTATTACCTGCCATACTAGTAAACAAAAGATGTCACAGTCATCAGTGATTGCTGTCCCAGCCACAGTGATTGCATACCACAGTGGTGAGCTGGTGAGCCCTGAGTGGATGAAAGAAAGGAATACCTGCTATCTAGCAACCATCAGACTACAGTCACTCCCTATGGTGAACCCTGAGGAAACTCAGCATGTGAAAACACAGGATGCTGGCCCCAGATAGCTGAGGTGCCTATCAAAGGAGTGATTTCAGTGAACCCAGTCTCTTGCATCTTCCCATACATACAAAAGTGTTAAACTCTTTGAGATATTGAGTTTTCTTTAATTAACAGTAATATCTTGAAGTTGAGTGCCTGCTCTTTGTTGCAAAACTCCTCTGTATTCTAGCTCCTCTCTCACCAACTCAGAACAGTTCTCTCAGGGTTACTTCAGAAGCTATCTCCTGGGACTGAAGTCCTAAAAATTCCCACCAAATACATTACTCAACTCTTAGGTTGTGAATAAGTTTTTAGTAGACAGTAATATCATTTCTATATTAAGCTTTCCCCAGTTTCTTAGCCCAGACTGCTATAACAAATATCATGAACTGGATGGCTTAAACAGCAAATATTTATTTCTCACAGTTCTGGAAGATGAAGTCCCAAGATCAAGGAGCCACCAATTTGGTTTCTAGTAAGAAACTTCTTCCCAGTTTGAAGACAGATACCTTTATGCTGTATTCTCATGTGCTCAGAGAGAGATCATTTTTCTCCTGTTTTCTTATAAGAACACTAGTCCCATCATGAAGGCTCCAACCTCACGAATGAATTACTTCCCAAAAATCTTACATCTAAATGGGGATTTGGGATTCAACATGTGAAATTTAGGAGGTCACAAATACTCAGTTCCAAACACCCAACATCAAGCCAATAACGTACATAAATGAACACCAGTTTAAGAGTTAAATGTAGCCAACAAAATTATAGAATATAATGTTCTGACCTCCATTAAAAGTAAGCAAACTCTTCTGAACAGAACTTCAGCAGCTTCCCCGGTGCCTCAGTGGTGAAGAATTTGCCTACGGTGGCTCAGACGGTA
The DNA here is from genome assembly GCF_014754425.2 of Oryx dammah. NCBI lineage: Eukaryota > Metazoa > Chordata > Mammalia > Artiodactyla > Bovidae > Oryx > Oryx dammah. The sequence goes on from NW_024070204.1 coordinate 22,822,425, forward strand.
AAGAATCTGCCTGCAATGGGGGAGACCTGGGTTCTATCCCTGGGTCGGGAAGATCCCCTGGAGAAGGGCATGGCAACCCACTCCAGTGTTCTCGCATGGGAAATCTCATGAACAGAGGAGCCTGGTGGGCTGCAATCCATGAGATCGCAGAGTCAGACACGACTGAGCGACTAACACTTTACTTTACTTTTACACCAAAGCAGGAGATGCCTGTTTGATCCCTCCATCAGGAAGATCCCCTGGAGAAGGAAATGGCAACTCACTCCAGTGTTCTTGCCTAGGGAATCTCATGGACAGAGGAGTCTGGTGGGAACAATCTATGGGGTCGCAAAAGAGTTGGACACAACTTAGTGACTAAAAAACAACACCCACTTGCCTGCAAAAATGAAAACCAAGGCCAAGGGATAATAATTGAATCTGGTAATCTACAAAGAAAATATAGCAACAAAATTAACATACAAAACTAGGAAAAATTTGCAAGAAAACATGAAAGAAAAATGGTTAAAATTCATAGTATATAAACATTTGAAATTACTGTCACATAGGGAAAACATACAGTTAATCAATTGCAAGAATAAGAATCAAAGACATTCAACAAAACTTAACTGAAGACACAAAAAACAAACAAACAAAAACTAAACTAACCTTTTTATAACTATGGTATTTGGAAAGAATTTATTTTATACTTAAAAATATAGTGTTATATATACACACACACACACACACACACACACACACACACACACACTTTAAAAAGATATAGTTTTAAGGGGGTAAAAGATGAACATGGCAGATTGAAAATAACATGTGCATGTGTGCTCCATCATGTCCAACTTTTCTGCGACCCCATGGACTGTAGCCCACCAGGCTCCTCTGTCCATGGGATTCTCTAGGCAAGAATACTGGAGTGGGTTGCCAATTCCTACTCCAGCGGATCTTCTAGACCCAGGGATTGGACCCATGTCTATTGCATCTCCTATATTGGCAATTGGGTTCTTTACCACTAACACCACTTGGGAAAATAACATAGTACCCATATTTATTAAGCATGCATTATATGCAGGTTATTTTTCTAGGACATTAGTTATATCACCAATTAATCCTCACAATATCCTTAGAAATAAGCATCGTCATTATCATAAACAGGGGCACAAAGAAGTTTAAAACTTGTTTAAATTTTCTTACTCTGTGGAGTGGAAGAACCAATAATCAATTTCAAGCTGTCTGGCTCCAGAGGACAAGTTCTCACCCACAAAACAGTGCTTGAAGGTTTCAACAATAATAGTTACAAGTTATGAGCACCTCAATTTGTAAGAAATCATGGTAATCACTTAAACATGGCATGTCAGGAATGTCTAGAGTTTATATTCTTCTTGGATTGACAAAGAAACTGAAGCTCAAATAGATTACATAAATTTCCAGAGTTGACAGGGCCGCCAAGCAACATAACTGGGTGTGAAATCTCAAACACTTGCAGTTGTGCCCTTTCCATTGTGGCATATTTCTTTCATTTTTTTCTCTAAAGCAAAATTAGAGTATAAATAACTTCTAAAAATCAGTAATTTAGACCACGTGACTTCATTTGTAGGAAACTCTATTCAGGAAATGATAAAAAATGGAAATAGCATTTTATTTTCACAAATGTATTTGGTAACTGTTATTGCATAAAGATAAAAACAATTCAGATATCTAATTACGTAGAATCTAGCTAATATGTAGCTATTGAAAATCAAATGTTCAAAGCATATTTAATGACATATACATGTATTTTCTGTCTATGTGTATACACTGAAAGACACTAGTGGAGGGAATTTCATAAAAAACTATTAGTGAAAATATAATATTCTATTATACAATTTAATTTTTTCTTAGCAATTTCTCTATTTTTTAAAGCTTTCCTGATTCCTGTTATTTATTTTGGTTATGTGACCTAGGAAAAGAGAAATGGCAAACATTATAGCAGTATGCCAAAAAATGAAAGGAAAAATAATTAAAGACATTAAAACTAAAAAGAAAAGGTCTGCTTCTTCTCATATAATGAATGTCTCAAGACAGTTGGACAGTCCATTGAGTCTCTAAATTAGAGCAGATTTGGATGATTCTGACAGTGTTCAGACTTTGTTTGTATCCTCTGAGATACTGAGATTCACTAGGGAAACCTAGCATTCCAAATGTGTTAGAAAATACATAATGTGTCAACACATTGTGACATGGGAATGATACTAGTAAAAGCTGTTTGGGTCTATTAATAACACAAAGCCAGTTCATTCTAATAGCAGGAAAAATATGAGCACATTCCAGGGTTTAGTCTTTCTTTTTGATGCTTATTTCCATCTGTAGCATTATTTTACAAATTAGAAAAGATTGTCTATATTTTTTAAGACATCTATGATTTTTATGGAAACTTCTCCTTCATTTGAGGGGGGTTATTTCCAAATTATAGCCAGAATTATTTCATCTATACATTGTTTTCCCATTTCTATCACCTCATTTTTGTTTCTCTATTGCATCAACTCTAATACTGCCATGCAAATGGTAAATGAGAGAAGAATAGTTTGCAAAATTCATGAATTGCCCTAATATTGGTTCATGAAATTTATTTGTTGACTGACTCACTACTTCCTGACTCTACCTTTTCCTAAGAAACAAAGAAAGAATAGAACAAAAGCAATAGATGAGCTATTCTAACCCTACCAAAATGTGTCCAAAGGAGAGACTATCTACAGATGCAAGTATTCAGTAGGTTTCCTTTTTGGTTCCCAGGTTAAATAATTGACCTGCCTCTTTAAACTTTACCTCCATTACCTATGGGGACAAATTGAATGGAAAATATTCTTAATGTTTATTAGCTATATTACACTAGTTATTATTAGTCACTTTAATTGCTATTTCTTGTTTTAATTGGCTTAGAAGCATCAAATGTATCTCCTCTTTTTCCCTACTGATTGAACTCTGAAAGTTCTAATCTTGGCCAATAATACATTGAATCACTTATACTTTGTCAATAAACATTTCAGAGAGATGACAGTGCAACCTGTCTGGATGTGCACTGATTATTGCAGTTTCTACAGAAATGTTTGTAACTAATGTGATGTATGACAAGGTGACCCAGTGATAGTGATGGTAGTGATAATGAGTGGACTAGAGACCCTCGCAAGGTTGTCACCTCAATTTAGTAAGGCAAAAGAAAGCTCTGCAGGATTTTTCCCCTTGGGTATCTTGTTTTTCATTTAGTTTGCTCTTCTATTTTTATTATAAATTGAGATTAATTTATTTCCTCAATCTCATCATTAATATGCTAAGACATGTCAAATACCTCCAATTACATTGAACACTTTGAATACATTCTATTTTAATCTTATTGATTACATTGATCTATTTTACTCCTCAAACAATACAGCCGAAAATGTGCCATCAGTTTCATCAAATGAAACCTCTCGGTGAAGGTTAATTACAAGGCTTCTAAATGAAACAACGGAAGAGAGACAATGATCAATTGAAAATAGACCCTAATAGAGTATGAGCATTTTCTCTTACAACATAAGGCTTGGAATTATAAGCCACAGATGCCGGTTCCTAGTTCCCCATGCCAGCTGGGGGTACATTTGATCCCAGTTTTTCCCATTGGATTTTGAAATGTGCTTAATTATCCTTGTATTCTAATGACCGTGTTTGCATCAGGGCACTGAGATCTAAATCCTTTCTCTGATGCAGAGAAGGCTTCAGTTGATCTGGCTAAAGAAAGGATTACTATTTCTTTTCTTATGCAGATACATATTAGATTTTGATATAGTAAGAAAAAAAGCTTATTTTCATTCTTCCAATTAAAAAATGCAGTAAATCTACTGTGTGTGTATGTGTGTGTGTCTTAGTGCAAGAGTGTAGGGGAGTTGGGGAGAGAGAAGCAAACTGGCACTTTTTCAGGGACAGTCTAGCTATTTGCTATTCCACAGTTGCTTCAGGAGTCTGCGGTGGCAGCTGGTAGTGCTTCTCTGATGGCCATGCTTCCAGGAAACAGCAGAGAGCTAAGACTTAACCTAAAACAATAAACTCAATCCTATTAACAAATTACTACTCCTCCCCCCTTTATACCAATCCCTTTCTAGAAAACATCTGTCTTCCTGGCCTCCCTTTTTGGATGCAGAAAGTCACTTTGAAAGTTCACAGCTTCCTGAATATTTTTCCGTTCTCTATTTAAAACTGTGTTTTTCCCACCATCAACTGACAACCTTTCAGCAGCAGAAGTTGTGCCTACTGTTTAGTTTTATTGTCTCTGATGAGAATACTCTGCTCACATGCTAAGCAATGAAGAACATGCATGACTAATGAGGAGTAGATGTTATTGTGGAAAATGCTATGAAACAAGTTAAAGTTTTCAGAGAAATGTAACTTTAATAATCTCACCCACCTCCTAGTGCCCTTCTAATTTCTTATTTTGTGCTAAGATAGCATTTTATTTTACTTTATTTCTCCTCCAGAATATTACTAGCTTTTCTCTTCTGTGTTCGTTTTCTCAAGAATCTTGCCTTGCACTTATACTGCACATTCATCCATTGACGGTTAACTAAACACATTTCAAGACTCATTAATTGACACCACTGCTGCCTCTCTCCTTTTATTTTCCTTGTTGAAATCTATGTTCTTAACTCAAATATATATTATCTTTTTTTAAAATTGGAGTATAATTACTTTACAGTATTGTGCTAGTTTCTGCTGTTCAATGAAGTAAATCAGCTATAAAAGTGAAAGTGAAATAAAAGTGTTAGTCACTCAGTTGTGTCTGACTCTTTGTGACCCTGTGGACTGTAGCCCTCCAGCCCTCTGTCCATGGAATTCTTCAGGCAAGAATACTAGAGTGGATAACCATTCCCTTCTCCAGAGGATATTCCTGACCTAGGGTTTGAACCTGGGTCTCCTGCACTGCAGGCAGATTCTTCAACCATCTGAGCCACCAGGGAAGCCCCAGCTATATGTATTCATATATTCCATCCCTTTGGGCCCTGCCTCCCACCACCCCCAACCCCATTCCACTCATCCAGGTCATCAGAGAACACTGGAAGGGGAGGGTGGGATGAATTGGGAGATTAGGATTAACATATATACACTCAGTTCAAATATATTTTCATTAAGAATATTTCTTTGAGGATTTTCTTCAGATAGATACCAAAAGGTGCATTCTTTTTATTTTTGTTATTTTTCTAAATGCCTCTGTTTGGTTTAACACAAGTTTTTTATTTTGGTGGGGAACACAATAGTTTGTTCACAGTCTGAACTTCTCAGTAGGTTGTATTATGTTCCTCCTTTGTCTTCTGCCTTCTGTTGCCCATGAGAATTCCATTTACTTCTTTAAATTTTCCTCATGTGTAATCAGTTGTTATTGCCTGGAAGAATTTTCTTTTGTTTGTTTTTTGTTTGTGACAGATAGCATTTTTACAAGCTATTGTTGCTCTTATTCTTTGTTCATTTTCCAGTAACAGCTTGATACATAGTAGGTACATGAGAAATACTCAGCATGCATGAACAAATACTTGTTGAATGCTTGCTAATGCTAGTTATGCTGTTAGTTAACAAAATAGGTAACCTCATCCCCAGCTCATGGAGTTTAGGCTATGATAAACAAAACAAACAGTTAAACATTTAATTATGACAGAAAATACCTAGTTGAAACTGTTTAGGGATTCAATAAAATTTTCTCTGTAGAAGCAAATAATTTGTTTTAATGGACTGTATAAAGTTATTTGAGCTTTAAAAAAAAAAAACTATTCTCTCTGTTTACTTAAATTGTCATAACCCACAAATATTTGATGGTCTTTGCTTAGTAAGAAAGAGGGGGCCATTCTCCAACTTTGCATCCTTGTTTATATTATCATTCAGGCATCTAGTTGGTTAGTTATTGCTAAAACACACAGAAAGTGATTTTGCTGAAGTTGAGTCTGCATTTGAGTCAATCTCTAATTTCAAAAATAATTTAGGGTTTCATCCAGCTCAGGTGAGGAGCTAGAGAGTTAGTTTTAGAGATGGAGAGGAGTCAGAGATGCTTGTAGACAGAAGAAAAAGAGCATATGTGTAAGACTAGAAACAAGAGAATGGAAAGCAGTTAAGATATCATGAAGTACATATAGTTATATTAAAAGTATGAACTTGAATGCAATGAGGATGGGCTGAAATGGATTCCTAATGGGAGCTGATCTAAAAAATCACTCTAGAAGGTTCTATGGACAAAAACTATGCTGGACTGATCTGCTGTTACCTGATAAACAAACAAGAAAAACATATAACCTTTATTTTTAGGGAATGCTTTATATTTAATCCAAAAAATAATAATAAGGAAAACTATCTAAAAATACTCTAATTGTTATATTAGAGTCACTCTTTTTTGGGGAATAAAAGGCTATGGTCTCAAATACTTTTGTACTTAAAAAGCAGAGACATTTCTTTGCCAACAAAGGTCCATCTAGTCAAGGCTATGCTTCTTCCAGTGGTCATGTATGGGTGTGAGAGTTGGACTGTGAAGAAAGCTGAGCACCAAAGAATTGATGCGTTTGAACTGTGATGTTGGAGAAGACCCTCTTGAGAGTCCCTTGGACTGCAAGGAGATCCAATCAGTCCATCCTACAGGAGATCAGGCCTGGGTGTTCATTGGAAGGACTGATGTTGAAGCTGAAACTCCAATACTTTGGCCACCTGATGCAACGAGCTGACTTGTTTGAAAAGAACTTGATGCTGGGAAAGATTGAAGGCAGGAGGAGAAGGGGACGACAGAGGATGAGATGGTTGGATGGCATCACCAACTCAATGGACATGGGTTTGGGTAGACTCTGAGAGTTGGTGATGGACAGGGAAGCCTGGCATGGTGCAGTCCATGGGGTCGCAAAGAGTCGGACATGACTGAGCAACTGAACTGAACTAAACTTGATTCATATCTTGTCTGTCATAAAACATACTAGCCTTTGTTTAAGGTTTAGCTGCTTTTTGTCATTGTTGCAAGAACCTCTGTGGAAAACAGTTGGGTGGGGGAAGTTTCTTGACACTTGAAGAATATCTGCTGTTGTTCTAACTGAGATTTCCTTAAAAAATAAATTAAACCATGAGAACCTAAGTCTAATGAAAATGGACAAACATTCCTAACAAAACAGAAAAGCAGTTCTTTTTATTGATATATTTTAGCCCAGTTGGCTAAGAAGAGAGACATCATCAAAATATATCTTGAATATTTGTAAAACATGAAAAGCTAGTATTTTCAGGGGACTTAGAAACTACCACTTAGAGTAGTAATTTAAATGTTTGTATTCAAGTATCTTAAGTGTCAGTTAATATTAAGATGTGTAATTTAACAATATACAGTTGTTCCACAGAAAGCTTTCAGTTCAGTTCAGTCACTCAGTCATGTCCGACTCTTTGCGACCCCATGAGTTGCAGGGGTCCCTGTCCATCACCAACTCTTGGAGTTCACTCAAACTCACGTCCATCGAGTCAGTGATGCCATCCAGCCATCTCATCCTGTCATTCCCTTTTCCTCCTGCCCCCAATCCCTCCCAGCATCAGAGTCTTTTCCAATTAGTCAACTTTTAGCATGAGGTGGCCCAAGTACTGGAGCTTCAGCTTTAGCATCATTCCTTCCAAAGAACACCCAAGACTGATCTTCAGAATGGACTGGTTGTATCTCCTTGCAGTCCAAGGGACTCTCAAGAGTCTTCTCCAACATCACAGTTCAAAAGCATCAATTCTTTGGCGCTCACCTTTCTTCCCAGTCCAACTCTCACATCCATACATGACCAAAGGATAAACCATAGCCTTGACTAGACAGACCTTAGTCGGCAAAGTAATGTCTCTGCTTTTGAATATGCTATCTAGATTGGTCATAACTTTCCTTCCAAGGAGTCAGCGTCTTTTAATTTTCATGGCTGCAGTCACCATCTGCAGTGATTTTGGAGCCCCCAAAAAATAAAGTCTGACACTGTTTCCACTGTTTCCCCATCTATATCCCATGCAGTGATGGGACCAGATGCCATGATCTTCGTTTTCTGAATGTTGAGCTTTAAGCCAACTTTTTCACTCTCCTCTTTCACTTTCATCAAGAGGCTTTTTAGTTCTTCTTCCCTTTCTGTCATAAGGGTGCTGCAATCTGCATATCTGAGATTATTGATATTTCTCCCGCAGTCTTGATTCCAGCTTGTGTTTCTTCCAGCCCAGTTTTTCTCATGATGTACTCTGCATAGAAGTTAAATAAGCAGGGTGACAGTATACAGACTTGACATACTCCTTTTCCTATATGGAACCAGTCTGTTGTTCCATGTCCAGTTCTAACTGTTGCTTCCTGACCTGCATATAGGTTTCTCAAGAGGCAGGTCAGGTGGTCTGGTATTCCCATCTCTTTTAGAATTTTCCACAGTTTATTGTGATCCACACAGTCAAAGGCCTTTCCCTAGTGGCTCAGAGGGTAAAGTGTCTGCCTGTTTTGCAAGAACCTGGGTTCGATCCCTGGGTCAGGAATGATCCCCTGGAGGAGGAAATGGCAACCCACTCCAGTACTCTTGCCTGGAAAATCCCATGGACACAGAAGCTTGGTAGACTACAGTCCATGGGATCACAAAGAGTCAGACACGACTTAGCGACTTCACTCCTTGACACAGTCAAAGCTTTAAGGGTTCTCTTTTCTTCATTGAGAAGATCGCAGTCATAAGCTACTGCGACATATCTGGTTCCCTTCAAGGAAATATCCTCTTAAAGGTCAGAAAGTATATTCAACTTGTATGTGGCTTGTGAGGATATGGGTGTATGCATTTGTATGTGTGCAAGCATATGTCCTACTAGGTTAGGCTGAAAGCTCCTTCAATATACAATTCTTCAACACATAATTTTGGTATACTGTTTTTCTTTTAACATAGACCCTTTGAAATAAAGGACAGCTGCTACTTAATGACTGATTGATTACCTGACTGGCATATCTCCTAGTTCTAGTATCATCTAGCATTTATTTATTTATTTCAGTTTTACTGGAATCCTGTTTCACAGTGTTCTTTAATTTAAAAATAATACAGGCACCTTCCCCCCACCACCCCGCCCCCCGCTGAACACAACTATCCCAGACTGGCTTAAAAGTAATTTCAAGTTCTTTTATTTCAAACACACAGCACTCTCCAGAAGCAAACACATTCAATGGCTTGTTAATTCTTATAGATGTTATTTCAATTACTCTTCAATTATTAATTTTAAGCATTGCTTGCAATTTGACACTTTTTTTACCCAATATATTATTAAATAAAATATTACTTCTAGTTGTTTTTCTCCAAAATATAAAGGTTCTTTTTGTAAAATATTTTGTCCTTATCAAGATAATTTCTTTTGACATGAGACTGTAAGATGAAGACAGTTTTTGCTCAGACTTCTATTCACCTCTCCTTTTCCCTTTTGATCTCTAAACTTGGGTCAGCGATATCTTTACATTTAGTGTTTACTTTAACCTGTTTGCACTTCTAGAGTTATGTGTTCTCTCTCCTAGAGAACACTATCCTCAAAATCTGTGGGGAGTGACTCTACTTTATGAACTTGTTTTTATTTATGATATTCTGTCTTCCCAATTCAACTCTTATTATGTCATAGTCACCAATATTTATATATATAATGCATGTTTTTAAAAAACTTATCTGAATTTTTCCCCTTTAACGTTCTTTATTTGGTTTGTGTATTAGAGTAATGCTGTCCTAAAGTTAATTTGGAAGTATTTCTTCCTCCTCCATTATCTCAAAATATTTGTATAGGACTTGTAGTATTTCTTCTTATAATTTTGAAAAAAAATCATGAACAAAGACATCTGTAGTAAACCTCACACTTTTTTTTTTCCAGTAGAAGGAAAGAATTTTATTATAAATTTATTTTATGAATAAATACAGGGCTGTTTAGATTCACTGTTTCTTTTGGAGTCAATGTTGATAATTTGTGTAGTCAAGGAATGCAACCAGTTTTTCTGTTTCTAATTTATTGGCATTAACATTTTCATAATATCCCCATGTTAGTTTTTGTATCACTGGTATTTGTGAAGATGTTTCCCCTTTCACTCCTGTTATTACTAATTCATGCTATTTTCTTTTGTCTTTAATGAATGTATCTACAGATTTATACATTTTATTAATAATTTCAAAAACTAAACTTACTGTTTCATTGATTTTCTTTTGCCTCTTTGTTTTTTTTTTTACCACTCATCTTTATTCTTTCCTTTCTCTTCCTTGTTCGGATTTAAATTTTTTTTTTTTGCATTTGTTCTGTATATCAGTAGGGAAAATATTCTCTGAGCTTTCTTTCACTCATTTGAAATACAATTAATTTAAAGTTGTGTGATTCAGAATTCTAAATTGACTCTCCTTACCTCCCTTTTCACTTTAAAGATTTATCCTATTGTTTTCTGTCTTGTTTCTGATGAAAATGAAGCTATCATTAAAACTGCTGTTCCCTTGTGTTTAGTATTGCTTATTCATTGCTTGGGTTTCCAAGGCAGTGATAGTGGTAAAGAACCCATCTGCCAATGCAGGAGACGTAAGAGACATGGGCTCAACCCCTGGGTCAGGAAGATTCTCTGGATGAGGGCATGGCAACCCACTCCAATATTCATACCTTGAGAATTCCATGAATAGAGAAGCCTGGAGTTCTATGGTCCATAGGATCGCAGAGAAGGACACAACTGAAGCGATTGAGCACACATACACACACTTCTGTAGTAATGCTTGATATTGTCCAAAGTGAGACATTGTTCATTGCTTTCAAAAACTTTTATTTCTTTATTATGCTTCAGATTTGATCATTTCTATTAATCTAAATTTATATTTTTCTTCTAGTCTCCAATTTGCTGTTAGTTTCATCCAGTAAATTTTTCATATTCTACACTGTCATCTTCAACTATGAAATTTTCAGTTGGTCCATTCATATTGATTCAATTGCTTTCCTGAGAGCACCCTTCTTATCAGTCATTATGTAAGTCATTTTGTTCATATATTTGAACATGTTCACAATAGCTTTTTAGTCTTTGTCTGCTAATTCTAGCACCACACAGTCTGTTTTTTTTTTTAATTGATTATGTTTTCATACACCTTCATGTGAAAAATTATTTTTTCAACTGTTATGTCAGACATTTTTGAAGACATGTTGGAAGTTATCTGAATAATGGGATATCCCTTTAGGGGGTGTTATGCTTTGCTCAGGCAAAGAGAAAGTAGCTGGTAAATTATTTTGTTTTTCCAGGCTTGATTTTATAATTGGTTTGAACAAAAAGCTATTTCTGTTTTGACTTTATTCTTAAGATCTGGCCTTTATGTAGTATATGGACTTTAAGGCATAGATTACTCTGGTGCAAATTAGTTAACCCTCAGCCAGGATTCCACCTTCTCCCAGTACTTTTTGTACCCTTACTATCTTTATCCAGCTTGCAGCTCCAGTAGCAGTCCCTCTCTGTTAGCCTCATGAGGGTTTGCCACATAAAACTACAGATCAGCCTTAGGCAAAGACTCATGGAAATCCCCATGTAGATAGCCAGTACTCTCCTCTGTGTAGTTTTCTCCATTCTTTCCTGTTCGGGGTTCTGCCCTGAAATTTTCTACCATTTCAACCTCTGCTTATTCATGTCAGCAAGAACACTGTGCTCTGCATCACCTCTTCTTCCCTGTGCCGTATTCTAGGAAGCACCCTCAAGCAGAAAAATGGAGGACAGATGGACTTTAACTTGAATATTTCTCTTCTCCCAAGGACAGAACTCCTTCTGTCCAGTATCTAAAAATACAGTCCTTTCATTTTGAGCAAGGCTAGTATTAGTTACTCTATCACCACTGGAATTTTAATTTGAGCTCTCTCATTAAATAATTTGGTTAGTACCAAAGTTTTAGTATTAGGTGTTGTTCTATTAATGGAAGCTGCAATGATACATGTAACTGAATCTTAGTTACAAACTGAAATATGGTATAGATACATCATATTTTATATAGTCATTGTTTAATAGTGAAGTCATTTCTGACTGTTTTGTGACCACTTAGTCTATAGCCTGCCAGGCTCCTCTGTCCCTGGGATTTCCCCAGGCAAGAATACCTGGAGTGGGCTGCCATTTCCTTCTTCAGGGGATCTTCCTGACCCAGTGATCAAACCTGAGTCTCCTGCATTGCAGACAGATTCTGTATCACTGAGCCATCAGGGAAGCTTTATTTTATATAAAGCAGAAATCAATTAAACATATTGTTAAATTAATTATTGAATTTTAATATTCCTTATATCTATCTACTTCTCTCCACCTGCACTCACACCACCATACTTCACCTTTAAGTCTGACTTTTTCTTGATTATAATTTCATTTTCACTACAGTTGACTTTTAATCCAGGCTGGTGTGTCTATAATGTATTCTTCAAATTATAGTCATAATAATTCTCATGTGTATATGATTGTGCCATGCCCCCTTTATAGAACATTCAGTAATTATTTACTATCTAAAATATAACATTCTATGACTTAGTATAACTTTATAAATGATTATGAAATAATACATCTAAAAAAATCTCTTTAAATCTCCAACTACCTCTCATCATTTCCTATCCAATCCACATTCTATGAAATAGACATACTTCAGTATTGGCAGTGCATTTTAAAATTCTGTTTTTTCTTGTTAAACTTATTTATTCTGTATTGCTTTAACATAATATTATTTCACTGTTTTTTTAATATAAATTTATTTATTTTAATTGGAGGTTAATTACTTTACAATATTGTATTGGTTTTGCCATACATCAACATGAATCCGCCACAGGTATACATGTGTTCCCCATCCTGAACCCCCCTCCCTCCTCCCTCCTAGTACCATCCCTCTGGGTCGTCTCAGTGCACCAGCCCCAAGCATCCAGTATCATGCATTGAACCTGGACTGGCGATTCATTTCATATATGATATTATACATGTTTCAATGCTATTCTCCCAAATCATCCCACCCTCTCCCTCTCCCACAGAGTCCAAAAGACTGTTCTATACATCTGTGTCTCTTTTGCTGTTTCACATACAGGGTTATCATTACCATCTTTATTTCACTGTTTTAAATGCTTGTCTACTCACATTTCTTTATCACTGTATTCTAATTCATTTGAGAACAAGTAAAAAAACAATACTTGGTATGATGTTGGTCAATAAAATTTGATCAGTGAATAAAATATATTGAATCATCAAATAATATTATTTAAAGTGTGTTGAATTCATTCAAAAGGTAAACAGAGAGAATTAAAGGTGCATATTCTAAAATATTTATAATTTTCAAATTATTAATATATAATACCCATGCATATTTTAAAAATGTTAAGTGATAGGATAAAAGGTCATTAACCTTTATGCACTGAATGAAACTATTTAATGCAATAATTAAAAATAAAATGTTAACATCTTGATGAATAGCAATGTAAGAAATAAATGCCTGCTTTCATAGTGTAATATCCTATATTTCTTTATATGGAATCTTATTTTTTAGCTATAGAAAACATGAGGACAGAACAAGGAGAGAATCCATGAATATTGCTGCCTAATTACACAAAACGAAAAGAAATATTGGTGACTTACTGATTCTTACTTGTAGATAAATACCACATTTTAATAGAGAAAGCGATAAATAAAATTTCAGCTATTTAGATATAGATCTCTACAGGTATTAAAGTATTTTGTAGAATGAATCAGATAATAAGCCAGTGCATAAAGGTACTTGTAAGAATTCTTCTCCAACATTAATTTTTTGACAAATGGACGTGAAATAAAGATAATTTGGAGTGGCAATTTACAAGTGCTATTTTCAGAAGGGATCTAGAGAAATATTGTTCAATTTGAGATCCAGGAAGTATAGATTCTGATGAAAGCAATAAAGTGACCTTCAATCAGCATTATCTTTGTTTTCCTTTCTGATATTGTCAAAAACGTTGTGAGCAATAAAGGCAGAATGATCACACGAATAGATAAGAAATAGTAAGTTCTTAAAATAAACAACCATATGCTCTAGTTTTTGAGAAAGGAAGTAGAGTTTCCAGACAAAATGGAGAAAATCTTTAGGGAAGTAGGCCAGGACAGAAAGAGATAAATAAAGAGGCATGAAAATATAAAAGTAAGTTTTTAAGAAGTTTGACTAAAATAGTGGCATGATGAAAAAAAAAATTATCCATTATTATACAACAGAATACAATTTTTTATCCTCTCCTCATCCTCTGTGAAGAACAGTACTGCCCTAGTCAGCTCTGGCTGCCATAACAAAATGCTGTAACTGAGTGACTTGTGAAAGTCGTGTCCAACTCTTCACGACCCACCAGGCTCCTCTTTTCATGGAATTCTCCAGGCCAGAATCCTGGAGCAGGTAGCCTATCCCTTCTCCAGTGGATCTTCCCCACCCAGGAAGTGAACCAGGGTCTCCTGCATTGCAGGTGGAGTCTTTACCAGCTGAGCTACCAGGGAGGCCTCAATTGGGTGGCTTAAGAAATGGAAATTTCAAGGTGTCAATATGATAAGGTTCAGGATATTTCTCTTCTTGGCTTTCAGGTTGTAGATTTTTTTATTGAGTGCTCACATGGCAGAAGAAAGATAGCAAGCAAGATCTCCAAGATCTCTTGATAAAAAGGCTCTACAACTCAGTGAATTATGTATCCTTCTGGAGTCCAAAGATTACTGAGGTCAGATTTTTTAGAGAAATATGAAGAACAGGTAGTTGTGATAACAAAGTTGGTAACAAAGGCCCAACTGTGACCATGGATAATGTGGATATGAAAGATAAATTTATGTTATAATTAATTGGAGTAGAGAATATCAATTCTAGGATATTAGAAAAAGCATCAGTGAGGATATTAAAATATCATGGTTCAGGAAAGAAATATTGGAAAGAATATCAGCAAACTAAGGGCTCAAATCTTCAAGAAACAAGGGCACAGGAAGATGATTGCAACATGATCAGGTAGTAAATGAAATAATTTGAACAGTAGCTTCAAATATGGCTTTCATATTATTCTTATCCTTAATTCTTTTTCTTACTATTCTTATATTTTATGCTGGGCATTATTAAATAGCAAGTGTAAACAGAAACATATTGAATAACATAAAGTACCCAGAGACACACTCTTTCACTTATTTCATAAATCCTCAGGAAGAAGAACTAGTTATAATGGATAGAAATAATCAGGTAAATGTCAGGTCTAAAAATTCAACATTTTAAACAATGGTTAAGTTTAGAAAGAATGAGCCACAAGTCACTGAATGTTCAAACAAAGTCTGTATAACCATCTGTCAAGGATTCTGTAAGATTACTTACTTTCATGGGAAGTCCTTTCTACCACTACAGCATTTTACCCTGATAATGGAAATAGTAAGAAAATACCACACATTGGTCAAGTAACTCCCTCTCTCCCTCCCTACCTCCTACTTTCCTTTCTTTCCTTCTTTTCATCAAGTGCCAGGTATTGTTCTAGCTGCAGTGTTGAAGACTTAACAATACATTGTCTTTCTAGGTCGTTTTTCAGTCACTAACCAGTCCATTCTAAAGGAGATCGGTCCTGGGTGTTCTTTGGAAGGACTGATGCTAAAGCTGAAAGTCTAGTACTTTGGCCACCTCATGCGAAGAGTTGACTCATTGGAAAAGACTCTGATGCTGGGGGGGATTGGGGGCAGGAGGAGAAGGGGATGACAGAGGATGAGATGGCTGGATGACATTGCCAACTCGATGGACGTGAGTTTGGGTGAACTCTGGGATTTGGTGATGCACAAGGAGGTCTGGCTTGCTTCAATTCATGGGGTCGCAAAGAATTGGACACGACTGAACGACTGAACTGAACTGAACTGAAGTCATGTCCAGCTCTTTGCCACCCCATGGACAGTGGTCTTCCAGGCTCCTCTGTCCATGGGATTTCTCAGCTGAAATACTGGAGTGAGTTGCCATTTCCTTCTCCAGGGGATTTTCCCAACCCAGGGACTGAACCTGAATCTCCTGCTCAGCAGGTAGATTCTTTACCATTGAGCCACCTGGGAAGGCCCTCATTCCAAGAAATAAAGAAGTAGGTATGAATGCCTTCAAATAGAGTTCTGTATTTAGTGCATGAAATTACAGTCAATGATGATTTTACAGAAGAGAAACTTCTACAGCTGTCTCTACATAATAAGGAATATTTTGATGATTTGAGTAATGGAAAAGCACATTTTAGGAACTAGAAAAAGAATTTGCATAGATGAAGAAGCACAAAAGAATAAATGCCAGGAAAAGGCCGTGTTAACTTTGATGGGGGATATTTGGAGTTGGAGGAGGAGAGACATGAGGATGAGTGGGAGGAGTTGAGGTAGGGGCTGTAGGCAGGAGCTCGATCATGAAGATTCTTGCAGTTATACTCTGTAACCAGAAGGTTTATGTTTTTTTGGTTGCTTGTTTGTTTGCTTATTTTTTAATGCAAATGTGGTCATGTTACCTCTTTAGAGTTACAGTGGGGTCCTGTAACCCCACTAATTCCATCCTGTCCCACTAATTCTCCTAAGTTCTATCTGTACTTTCTCTTATTCTTTTTAAGAAGGTAAAATCCCTGGGCTCCACTTCCCATCAGGTTCTTCTAAAGCTATGTTTTCTTTTGCCTCAAAGTCTGAATAATTCTCTTCCTTCTATTTGGGATAATCATTCCACTCAACACTCTCCTCACCGTCAATTGGACAACTCATATAATGTTTCAACAGAAACATTGCTGGGTCCTCTGTTTATAAGCCTACATAAGAACTTTGCTTCCATTTTTTATGATATACATTCATTCCACACATCACTGCTAACTAAACTTAAGACTTCCGTTTTTGACTATAAGCTCTGGGAACTCCTTATTCTCTTTACCCTTGGAACTCGGTCTAATGAATGGATGTATGAATGGGTGGGTGAAAATAAAAATCAAAGCTATACGAGTATGGATTCTTTTCTGCAGGTTATTCAAATCCAGTGGATCAAACAGGGAAGTGATTCTATCTAATGCACATTTTAGAAAAATGTCTTTGGTGAGCTTGGACAGAGATAGGATTAGAGGATGACTATCAGGATGTGAATTAAGAAGATATTTTAATAGTTTAGGAGAGGAGGTTATGGATAAATATCAGAGAGCATGAAGTGAAAAAACTAGATTATAAAGATTTTTAGATAGTGTACAATAACAAATTGGATGTATAGGATGAAAGAAGAGTGATGGTTGTAGTGATGATAAGGAATAAATAATCCTGGGTGATTAACTCGATGCCAGTGTCCTTTATTAGAACAAGTATTGAAATAAGAATAGTCATCAAGGCACTAGGTCCAGTTTTAAATAGACTTAAGCTACTCATGTAGACAGAAAATTTATTTTACAGTAGATCTACTACTTTCTACATAGGATTGGACAGGAAATCTAAATTATAGAATCAGTATAGAGGAGATAATTTTTAAATAATGAAAATGACTGTTTTTAGTAGGCAGAGAGTAGAATAAGAGGGAATTGGGTACAACATTACTTTGGGAGGGGGATTGGATTTTTAAAAAAGTTCAGATAGTAAAGTTACAGGACAACAAGGAGAAAATAAAATCTCCTGGAGTAAGTGATCAAAAATAACAGATGTGGCAGGGAGGTCAAATAAAATAGAGACAGAAAAGTGTTCATTAGATTTCATCACACAGAGGTTATCGCTGCTTATTTTCAGAGAGGTTTCAGTAGTCAAATGGTAGGGCCAACAACCAGACCACAAAGGCTGAGGGGTAATTGTGAGGAGAAAAATTAAGAGGATTGTTTCTCCATAAAGAAGTGTACTTATGTTAGGAAAGAGAATGAAAGCATCACAAAGCATGCAAACTGGTGAAAGGGTGTTTGTTAAAATGATATTAGCCTTAATTGCTGTGATATTTCAGAGTAAAAACTACTATTTTGTATAATGGAACGAAACCCACCAAATTCTATTACCTATACAAGGCAAAGTGCTCACTCTTAAAAATATTAATGCTTGCCCTGCTAAAATGTATATAACATCTATATTTTTGTTTCAGTATGAATGTACCGGTATTTGCTACCTAATATTTTAATCTAAAGTTTAAGGTGATAAAATCAGTTTGATAGCTACTTAAAAGTATCTATGATATTGAATAGGTGCTGAAATCACTATTAGGCTTTCAGCCACAACTAGGTTAGAATACTGAAGAGATAATGCATGTCTATGGAAGCTTACTTCTAAATGTCTACATACCATTAGGAGACAGAATTTCTGTCCTAGTACTTCAGTAGACAATTTATCATTGACAGTCACTTCCGTTAAGACAGCGGTCTGATTTTTAAACACTCCTTTCCTCACCTTCAACTAGTTACAATGTCACTTTGTGTATTGTCATAAATATTTCATGTTGCAAATTTGTCAGGAAGAGAAAAAACAGAAATATACACATGGTTATTCCCTCAGGCCTGTTCTCTAATAGCTAAAGTGGCTAATAATGAAGAACTTAAGGAAATTATAGTGCATTAGCTTGGTAGCACATTATTATATTTAACAAAAATGTGAAAAATTTTGTGACATATATAAGCATGATATAAAGTTCCATTGAAGGGCAGATTACAGCATAATTTGTTCATTAGTATTTCAGTCATAAAATATGCATGTTCTTATTGACAATATTTAAAATATAATATGCAAATGTAAAAACAGTTGAGATATGTTTTTGATTTACAGGACATTTTAGTTTCTTTAGAATTCACTTTGTTTTTCAAGAAAAGACTGTCTTAAGCTTTGTTGTTGTTATTCTCCCAATTTATCCAACTACATATAAGAAAGCTAGGCAAAAATATCCAGCAGTTAAACTTATAACACCAATAAGTCAGTTTTTACTAAATGATATTAAGCTAAGACTTTAATATTATTTTCTCCACAGTAGATTCATTACTGTCACTTTTCTCTTCATGTAAATAGACTATACAAATCTCTCTTTCTAGGTTTCCACAAGTGATCCCAATGATTCTTTAGCGACAACAGAAAATCCAAAGGCATTTTGGTTTCTTGAAGACTGCATTCTGCTCTTGGGTTAAAGAATTGCTGGGTACAAAGTGCCAACTTCACAGATGGTTATTAGACTTGAGTTGCCCTGAGACAGAATCCTTATGTTGGTCTGTGTTATTCTATATTTAGAACTGATTGCATTTTCATTCAACAAAGGGTTCAAACACATGCAATTAAAAACAAAGTACAATTGCTTCCTTTGATCTAAATAAACCTAAAAGTCATGCATTTTTTTTTGGTGGGGGGGATTTGTTTATGTGGCTTGCTTTTACAAATCTATTGTTTAGTGGGGCATCAAACTAACTTGTATTATATGGAAATGAATGGAGAGAACATGAGATCCACATACTCTGAGAACTCCTGGAGGTGAGGGTGTATCAATATCAGCTCAAGTGTGCCTTCAGGCTGGTCCAGGCTGGTGGCCTGCAGGTGCAGGTGTTACAGTGTGCATGATACAACAAGGTCAGCAGAATGCCACTCACGCTTCAGTTGGTGGCCCGGCAAGAATTTCCCCGCTTGTATATAAAACAGGACTTTTCTCACATGTCCACTTTTCTTATACTTTTTTTTTTTGTTTGTTTTTCAGTTGCTTAATCATGTTCGACTCTTTTCAACCCCATGGACTGCAGCAGGCCAGGCTTCCCTGTCCTTCACCATCTCCCAGAGCTGCCCAAACTCATGTGCATTGAGTCAGTGATGGCATCCAACCATCTCAGCCTCTGCCGCCCCCTTCTACTTGTGCCTTCAATGTTTCCCAGCATCAGAGTCTTTTCTAATAAGCTGGCTCTTCCCATCACATGGCCAAAGTACTGGAGCTTCAGTTTCAGCATCAGTCTTTCCAACTAATATTCATGATTCATTTTCATTAGGATTGATTGGTTTCATCTCTTTGCTGTCTAAAAGACTCTAAAGACTCTTCTCCAATACCACAGTTCAAAAACATCAATTCTTCAAAACTCAGCCTTCAACTCTCACATCCATACATGACTACTGGAAAAACCATAGCTTTGATTATACAGACCTTTGTTGACAAAGTGATATCTCTGCTTTTTAATACGCTGTCTAGTTTAGTCATAGCTTTTCTTCCAAGGATCAAGCGATTTTTAATTTCATGGCTGCAGTCACCATTTGCAGTGATTTTGGAGCCCAAGAAAATAAAGTCTGTCACTGTTTCCATTGTTTCCCCATCTATTTACCATTGAGTGGTGGCACCAGATAGCATGATCTTAGTTTTTTGAATGTTGAGTTTTAAGCCAAATTTTTCACTCTCTTCTTTCACTTTCATCAAGAGGCTCTTTAGTTCCTCTTCATTTTATCCCATAAGGGTGGTGTCATCTGCATATCTGAGGTTATTGATATTTCTCCTGTCAATCTTGATTCCAGCTTGTGCTTCATCTAGCCCAGCATTTTGCATGATGTACTCTGCATATAAGTTAAATAAGCAGGGTGACAATATACAGCTTTAACATATTCCTTTCACAATTTAGAACCAGTCCATTGTTCCATGTCTAGTTCTGACTGTTACTTCTTGACCTGCATAAAGGTTTCTCAGGACACAGGGAAGGTAGCCTGGTATTCCTGTCTCTTGAATTTTCCACACTTTGTTGTGATCCACACAGTCAAATGCTTTAGCATAGTGAGTGATGCAGAAGTAGATATTTTTTTGGAATTCCCTTGTTTTTTCTATAACCCAATGGATGTCAGCAGTTTGATCTCTGGTGCTTCTACCTTTCCTAAATTCAGCTTGAACATCTGAAAGTTCTTTTGATTGCCTTCTTGGTATCCTCCCAAGGCGTGCGTTCATGCATGCTAAGTCACTTCAGCCATGTAGGATTATGTGTGGTCCTATGGACTATAGCCCACAAGGCTCCTCTGTCTGTGGGACTCTCCAGTCAAGAATACTCGAATGGGTTGGTATGCCTGCTGCCGGGGATCTTCCCAGCCCAGGGATGGAACCCACATCTCTTACATCTCATATATTTGCAGGCAGGGTCTTTACCACTAGTACATCTAGGAAGCCCTCTTCCAAGGCAATTTTGGAATAAACACATTATGGAAGACTGGCCTTCTTTTTATTCCAGGATTCCCAAAATCAATTCAGAAGTGTATTAAAACAAGCTGTGATTTCAGATAAATCCTTTGAAAGGTAGATAACATTGCCTCAGCTTTGCAGGGAAGCTGTGAAGACAGTGAATGTGACAGCATAGGAAACGAGGGATCATTGATATTTACAGACATTGGTTAATAGCCACCACAAGGTCTGTAAATTCCAAGATACTTCTGGGATATGCATATTCTCTGTGCATGTAGACAAACCAGGTTTTGGCAGCCTGGGTACAGCAGTCTGACAGAGATGAAAGTGCTGGCTGCTGGAAGAGAAATGGAGCCATGATAGTATCTATTATGCCAACGTTTATATATCTGTAAACATATATGCTTTCTTTGGGTTATCTTTTCAATAAATATTTATCCTTATTTTTAAAAAAAATGGTCCATGGTGACTTTGCTTGGAAGAGCTCTATACCTCAGTGACACTGATATGGCCTTCTTCCACTACGACCTTTATAGTCGTTCTTGATCTCATATTCATAGCATTGAGAAACATAGCTCAAAAGGCTTGATGATGTTTTTCAATTTACTAGAAGATATATACTAATAACTCCAGTCACAAATACTGGATTAACATTTGGATGGATGAGTGAGTTAACTTTTCTCTTTTTTTTTCTTTCACTAAAAGATCCAAAAGAAAGGGCAGGATCAATGACATAGGCTGATCATATCTAAGAGAGACTCAGTGGTTTGTCAACTTCATTTTCTTTCTTGGCATATTTCACTAAGCCCTAATACAAATTGTTGTTTAGTTGCTAAGTCGTGTCTGACTCTTCTGTGACCTCATGGACTGTAGCCTGCCAGATTCCTCTGTCCGTGGGATTTCCCAGGCTAGAATACTAGAAGGGTTCCCATTTCCTTCTCCAGGGGATATTTTTGATCCAGGGATCGAACCCACATCTCCTGCATTGGCAGGCACATTCTTACCACTGAGCCACCAGGGAAGCCCCTAACACAAGTCACTTAAGAATTAACATAGTGTCAAATTTATGATTCTACTCTAGAATGTTAATTTATATGAATTCACTGAATCATATAGTTTTGAAGTTAGAAGAAACTATGATGTCATTTAATCCTTTCATTTGAAAACTGAAGAAGCCATAGCTGAAGAGAGAAAAATATCTTCCCAGGAAAGCATAAATTTAAAAATATGAAGGATGTTACTTTTGCCTCTGCTCAGTTATTTCCCTTACCTTCTTCCTTACATGTTATTCAACTTTAATAGCATTCTTTGTCTTTCTGCAATGTGAATAGGTTTTTATATAGTAGACACTTATGTGCATGTGTGCTAAGTTACTCCAGCCATGTCCAGCTCTTTGTGACCCCTAGGGACTATAGCCCACCAGTCTCCTTTGTCCATGTGATTCTCCAGGCAAAAATACTGGAGTGGGTTGCCATGCGCGCCTCCAGGGGATCTTCCTGACTCAGGGATCGTACCTGAATCACTTATGTCCCCTGCATCGGCAGATGGTTTCTTTACCACTAGTACACTTGGGAAACCTCATGAAGAATGTTACTTTTGACTCAGCTCAATTATTTCCCTGACCCTTTTTCTTTACACGCTATTCAATTTTAATAACATTCCCCTCTGTCTTTCTGCAATATGAATATTTTTATATAGTAGGCACTTATAGGTATATGTAATAGAAAACTCAAATCATGTTTCAAGTGGATGTGCATTATGTTGTAGTTTATACAGCTTTCAATAGTATATTTTTAAAATTCCTTCTTATTCCATAATTAGCTCAGGTGGTAGCATAAGATTGATCATTTGATTTTCTAAATCTTTAAACATATACAGTAGTTCAAAGGAAAAGTACCTTTTATTCCTCCTTCAAAATTGTTATTCACAGTGATATATGATCAGGAAGGCAAAAATCTCAATTTTCTAAACAGTGTACATGCACAAGAGGTCACAGTTAAGGTTACCTTGGGAGTTCTAATTCTGAATTTCCTGAATTTTGTGGGTTTAAATCATAACTTTAATGTTCCATTAATGCAGGGTGCTTTTTTTACACTGAATTGTTTTATGTTTTTTATTCTGCACTAATGGACATTGTGTTGATTTCTGTGAATATCAAGGAGAGTTCAATATTCTAGTATAACTCTTTTTAGTTCATGTTTTATTTTATTTTTTTTACATGCTTTTACTTGAGTTTGACTAAAACAATTTAAAAGCTTTTCTGTCAATAACTACTTTTTTTATTTTATAGAAAAAGACTGAGCAATATGGTTTTATGTATTTAAAATTAAAATGTGCCTTCTGAAAACTTTGAAAAATTTATGATTTGTTTTATTGCTTAAGATACCATTAAATCATTAGACCAGTAGCTTTGTGATTCAAATTTAAAGCCATCAGACTGTCCATCATAAAAAAAAACCAAATAACAAAATCTTCCATTTGACATGAATATGAATTGCACTTATACTCACAGTGCAGCTCTTTAATTCTGAATTATTCTTAAATTTCTTATAGGAGTGATCATGTTTTAGTATACTTTTGTATAATCTATCAGAATTCTGAGTTAGTTGCTCAAAAAATATTTATTGAGCTATAGTTCTCAAGTTCCTAAACTTACTATGTTTATTTCTATTCTCTATCCCTTTAAAATATGTATCATTTTTTTAAGTCACAAGTGGTTTAATCCAGTTCCAATTAGCTCAATGATAGTTCTAGAACTGAGCATTAATCTGCAGCAAATTAAAAGAGATGAAAGATGTAACTTGGTAATTAGTGATAAACTTACTACATGAGTAGTAGACTCTGAGCTTAGTGAAAGCAAGGACTGTGTTTTATTTACCACTCTAAGCCAGTAGCTATAATGTAATGCTATTTGAAATTGACTCTCTAGATCTCAAATGGTGTGTTTACTACATATGGCAAACATAAGATATTTCTTATACATATTTTACTTATTTTTTCTTAAAATGAAAATATTTTCTGGGTATAGAAAGTATGAGTTTTTGATGGATTAGAGTTAATAGCAAGACAGAATGATCAAAATAACTAATGTGGTATAAAAAACACGTAGAAAATCTAAATGGTAAGCTACTCTTATAAGGCTATTCTGCTTTCACTGGGCCAAATATGCATGAATCAGTGTGTCACAGTATTTAATTCTCATACTCAAAAGGTTATTCTCTTTTTTTGTTCAAATGTGAAGTGAAATGATATTTAGACAGGTTAAATATCTTGCCACAAGATAAAGTGGGAAATTTAGGACCTAGTAACATAAAAACTAAAACTCACATAGAAAAAAAATACATTTTTTTACATTATCAAAGTTGAACATATGTAAACTCCTTGATTGAAAATTTTATTCATATACATAAATATATATATACACACACACACACAGAGATCTTTCAGTTGTGTTAAGCTTTGGATATCATTTGTAAGGCTACAGACATTTTTACACATAAATTTTGATGAATATTAGTATACATTTCTGTTGAATGTACACCTAAGAATAAAATATATATGAATATATATATATATATATATATATACACAGAGAGATCTTTCATTAGTATTACTGTATAATATTCCATTGCATGAACCTATACTATATGTATGTGTGTGTATATATACATCTATATAAGTATATATATATATATAGGAGTCATGTAGACTTAGGTCCAAATACACCTCTAGTTTTATTTATAAATTGTTTTCAGGTTTCAAATGGGGAAATGAAGCTGGGCCACCTGCATTATAAAATTGCTTTGAAGATTAAGACCAATGATTACACTTTTCATGGCATAACATAAATATTTAGGTAATAACTATTAGATATTTATTTTTATGTGAAAGTTCAAATGCATAGTTAGCGCAGAGCTGGAAATCAGATTTACATCTGATTCTAAAGCCCAGAATTTGTCCTTAGGTTATATTATCTTTCCTACCATGACTTTTCTCTAAAGGAAGAATTACATGTTATAGAAGTTAAGGACAATCTATATATACTGATATAGTTAAAAGCAAGAAAAAAAAAACCTATTATCAATCACTTTCAGCCTCAACCTTTTTTTTTTTTAAATCTAGTATCAAAGAGAAGCATATTTCAAATTTAATTCATTTGAACTCTCAGTGGCCTCAAACTACTAATTGTGCCAGTACCAGATGTTAACAGCAATTTTGATTTACCAGTTAGTATCTTTTTTTTTTCCATGAGAGTTCAGGAACTGATGACTTGAAACTTAGCTAAATTGAAAATGGTCTACATAGATCCCTTTATAACCATGTCATTACATCAGTGCACTCCCAGGTAACTGAGTTCTCTTGCATAACAAATTGTATATTTCTGTCTTCTGACAAAACAGAAATATATTGACATTTTTTTAGGGTACAGTTACTCATCTGTGCAAAATGTCATGATTTCTTTCTTATTTGACTCATCAAGTCTCTTGTAAGTGGCTTTTTAATGACTCCAAATTCTCTTCTACTGACTTGTTTGTTGAAACTGAATATAAGTGGAGTTCACCAAAGATAGGATACAGATTATTGTCTATCCTCATTTTAAGAAAGTGTCAATAAACTTCCTTGGCATATCTTGGGTGTAACTTAAAACATACAACTTTAACTGCACAGCAGTGAGGGATGACAGGTCAGGAGACAAATCTGGAACCTTAATGAGAGATGCCACTAGTTCCCAGGAAGTTCTGAAGGAATTAATGCAAATGTAGACAGTGAACAATTAAAAAATAATATTGAAAGGATGAAGATTTTTCATACTTATAGTTCACTGAAATATCTACCAGAGAAATTAAGGTGTTGATGGTGATGTGTCAAGATTATAACTAGTGTGTGCTTTCACTACCCTGGGCCATAAATGGCCATCCAAGGATGAAGGTGAGAATTTGACATTTAGGATGTGTATCTATAAGAAAAAGAGATCTATTCTCTTGCATGGGAAAAGAAATGGCAACCCACTCCAGTTGCCTGGAGAATTCCATGGAGAGAGGAGCCTGGTGGCCTATAGTCCATGGGGTTGCAAAGAGTAGCACATGATGAATGACTAATGTGTACACACACACACACACACACACACACACACACACACACATATTCTCTTATGGCTGTTCATCCATGAAGATGAGCATGTGAAATCTAGGGAATACATTCACTTAAAAACAAGACAGACCTATTTCCTATTTCCTTAGGGTGATTCAACAAAGAATTTTTCATATAGTGAAACCTTGAGATTATAGATAAAATAGAATTGCGGGTGTCCTAAATCCCTCCTTGCCACCTCTTAATGTCTTCTGCTTCTGTTAGGTCCATACCATTTCTGTCCTTTATCGAGCCAATCTTTGCATGAAATCTTCCATTGGTATCTCTAATTTTCTTGAAGAGATCTCTAGTCTTTCCCATTCTGTTGTTTTCCTCTATTTCTTTGCACTGATGGCTGAGGAAGGCTTTCTTATCTCTTTTTGCTTTTCTTTGGAACTCTACATTCAGATGCTTATATCTTTTGTTTTCTCCTTTGCTTTTTGCTTCTCTTCTTTTCACAGCTATTTGTAAGGCCTCCCCAGACAGCCATTTTGATTTTTTGCATTTCTTTTCCATGGAGATGGTCTTGATCCCTGTCTCCTGTACAAAAAAGATCTTCACAAGCAAGATAATCACGATGGTGTGATCACTCACCTAAAGCCAGACATCCTGGCATGTGAGGTCAAGAGGGCCTTAGAAAACATCACTACGAACAAAGCTAGTAGAGGTGATGGAATTCCAATTGAGCTATTTCAAATCCTGAAAGATGATGCTGTGAAAGTGCTACACTCAATATGCCAGCAAATTTGGAAAACTCAGCAGTGGCCACAGGAATGGAAAAGGTCAGTTTTCTTTCAATCCCAAAGAAAGACAATGCCAAAGAATGCTCAAACTACCGCACAATTGCACTCATCTTTACATCTTTACATTACTTTACATGCTAGTAAAGTAATGCTCACTATTCTCCAAGCCAGGCTTCAGCAATACGTGAACTGTGTACTTCCCGATGTTCAAGCTGGTTATAGAAAAGGCACAGGAACCAGAGATCAAATTGCCAACATCTGCTGGTCATGGAAAAAGCAAGAGAGTTCCAGAAAAACATCTATTTGTGCTTTATTGACTAGGCCAAAGCCTTTGACTGTGTGGATCACAATAAACTGTGGAAAATTCTGAAAGAGATGAGAATACCAGACCACCTGCCCTGCCTTTTGAGAAACCTATATGGAGGTCAGGAAGCAACAGTTAGAATTGGACATGGAACAACAGACTGGTTCCAAATAGGAAAAGGAGTATGTCAAGGTTGTATACTGTCACCCTGCTTATTTACCTTATATGCAGAGTACAGCATGAGAAACACTGGGTTGGAAGAAGCACAAGCTGGAATCAAGATTGCTGGGAGAAATATCAATAACCTCAGATATGCAGATGACAGCACCCTTATGGCAGAAAGTGAAGAACTAAAAAGCCTCTTGATGAAAGTGAAAGAGGAGAGTGAAAAAGTTGGCTTAAAGCTCAATATTCAGAAAACGAAGATCATGACAATTTGTCCCATCACTTCATGGGAAATAGATGGGGAAACAGTGGAAACAGTGTCAGACTTTATCTTTTTGGGCTCCAAAATCACTGCAGATGGTGACTGAAGCCATGAAATTAAAAGACGTTTACTTCTTGGAAGAAAAATTATGACCAACCTAGATAGCATATTGAAAAGCAGAGACATTACGTTGTCAACCTAGGTTCGTTTAGTAAAGGCTATGCTTTTTCCAGTGGTCATGTATGGATGTGAGAGTTGGACTATACGAAAGCTGAGGGCAAAAGAATTGATGCTTTTGAACTGTGGTGTTGGAGAAGACTCTTAAGAGTCCCTTGGACTGCAAGGAGACCCAACCAGTCCATTCTAAAGATCAGCCCTGGGTGTTCTTTGGAAGGAATGATGCTAAAGCTGAAACTCCATTACTTTGGCCACCTCAGGTGAAGAGTTGACTCCCTGGAAAAGACTCTGAGGAAAAGGGGACGACAGAGGATGAGATGGCTGGATGGCATCACCGACTTGATGGACGTGAGTCTGAGTGAACTCCAGGAGATGGTGATGGACAGGGAGGTCTGCCGTGCTGCGATACATGGGTCGCAAAGAGTCGGACATGACTGAGCGACTGAACTGAACTGAAGTGAACTATATTCCTTCAGCCGTGTCAGACTCTGTGTGACCCTATGGACTGTAGCCCACCAGACTCTTCTTCCATGGGATTCTCCAGGCAAGACTACTGGAGTGGGTAGTCATAGGGATCCTCCAGGGGATCTTCCCAACTCAGGGATCAAACCAGTGTCTCTCATGTCTCTCATTGTCTCCTCAGGCAGGTTCTTTACTGCTAGCCCCCTGGAAATCCCCAGACAGAATTAATTAATAATAATAAAGTTCAACCAGATTCGGGTGAAAAAGTAACAATGGCAGGGAAAATAGATCCCTAAAAGAGGTATTTTTGGCACTAGAATCGTGTCTGATAAACAGCAATGGAGTATTGTAAAAATAATATTTCAACTCTTTGTAGCCTTGTGCTGAGAATAAGACCATTCTAATCAACATGTGAGACCAGGTTTTTACAACACTTAGCATGCTGGTAAACTTTTTCTCCTAGGAATATGGGCAGGGCTGCTTCTTGTAAAAGTTCAGATTTGGAATTCTGATCAACAGACTCAGGAACATAAAGTTCAGCTGAGACTTTCCTAAAATATTTTCTAAACAAAACTGTATTCATTTTTGGAATAAATTTTTTTCCCCAGAAAAGTCCAACCTATCAAATAAGAGAGTAAATTAATGGTTGCCTGGTGTGCGTGGAAACCAGGAATGATTACAAATGAGCACAATGGAGTTTTCTGGACTGAGGGAATTTTCTAAACCTGGACTGTGATGATGATGTACAAATCTAAATTCACTTAAATTATTAAATTGTACAAGTAAGTGGATTTTCATGGTATGCAGATGGTACCTCAATAAATCTGTTTAATATAATTTAGACTTCTCTAGCTAATACACTTCGTTCTTCATTGTCTTTACTGTCCGATTTTCATAACTTACTCTTTCATTTTGCATGATTCCTTGTATTTAATAAAAAATTTGGAAAAATATTTGGAAATATAATCCAAAATAGGCTGAAGATCCCATGACATTACTAAAAATAATGTCTCTCTCTTTTCACTGAAAGCAGAAGAGACAGATTAAATCCGTATCTATTTGTCTTAAGTAAGACACAAAAGATCTCTGGACTTTTACCATAATATAAGCCTGTATTCAGTAATGAAAGTGAGGCTATGCAATGCCTGCAAATCTCCTTTTATAATCCTTTCTTATGTTAAAATCATACTAGCCTATTTTTTTTCACACTTCCATAAAAGTATAGGAAAAAACCATCCTTTTTGCCTTTTGTGTGTGTGAGAATTGATATGGAATGACTAACCTTGAAGGAAAATAGAAAAAGTGTCAGAACAGCCCTCCCTCTCCTCTGAAAGCCTTCCTTGGAAATAAGTTTCATAATCTCCTTTTCCAAAACTCCACTGTAGCCCACAGACACAGCTTTAACTTCTGCTCTACTTTTTCAAGTAAGCAAAGCCAATTCTTTGGGTCAAGACTATTTGATGATTGGACAATCTCACTTACAGGCAGAGGGCTTAAAGCAGAGATGACATTTGCATAAACTGTGTCCCTGAACTTGATAATGTAAGAAAAGCCTATGGTAAAACACACGACACATCTTTATCTCTAAGATTTCTGCTTTTTCTTCCTACCAAGAGCAATAGAATTTAAATTATGGTCTGGATTTTGTGTGGGATGAAACTCTAAATTTGGAAAAATTCAAGGGCAGTTTGAAATGTTCAAGAAATATTTTTAAAGAAGAGCTGCATGAGTGAAACTTTGACATAACAATTGGATATTTGCAAATGTTTTTATTTAACCTTCATATAGGAAAATAATCTTAACAGGCATATAGTTCTTCAAATACAGGTTTTTGTTCTATGCACTAGTACATGTAAGGAAGCACAAGTTTGAACCCCCCAATTTTTTTCAGGTTTCCTAAAGAGAGTTCTAAAACTCTATGATCCTCAGGATAATTTGTAATTATTTCTAAGTTATGACCCTCTTTCATTTATTTTCTAGAAATATACATACAATGGCTTTGTCACAGGAAAGTGTTACCTCACAAAACTAATTTTAGGGCTTGCTTTTCTCTGTGATTTTATTTTTAAAATCAGTATCAATTATCTGAAGGTTAGATCTCTCTCCACTATTCTCTATAATGTTATCTTTTTGTTAATTTTGTAATCTCTTTTGGCCTTCTCATCTGCAATCTGAGAAGATTCCTTCCTCTCTTTTTCCCACTTCTGATTCCATTTTCTATAAAATAAATCCTGCATTTTTTTTCCTCCAATGTAAGTTTACTTTTAGTTTTATGGTAAACATTTCTTGTATCACTAATTTTAAAAATCTCATGCTATTGTCTATATAGGTATGTGTGTATATATATATATATACATATATACACACACATATATATATACACACATATGTATATATTAATCTATTGGTTTCTCATTGTCTTCTGCATCTTCAAGGAGGCCATGAATTTTTATTGCAGTAAAAAAAAAATACAGTGTAAAATTCACTATCTTAACTATTTGAAATGTACAATTCAGTAATGTTAAATACATTTAAATTGTTATGAAATAGATCTACAGGACTTTTTCATCTTGCAAATCTAAAACCCTAAACCCACTGAACAGCTACTACCTTCCCCCTGACCCCAGGCCCTGGTAACTACCATTCTGCCTTCTATTTCTATGAATTTGATTCCTTCATTTACCTCATAGTGGGATCATACAGTGTTTGTCTTTTTGTGACTGGCTTATTTCACTGAACATAAAGTCCTCAAGGTTTGTTTCTGATGTAGGATGTAACAGGATGTCCTCCTTTTCCCCCTCAGATTTATTGGAGAATAACTGACAAAACTATAAGATATTTAAAGTATACAGTGTGATGATTTAATATACATAAATCTTGTGAAATAATTTCTCCCAATAAATAGTTAAGACATCCATCGCCTCACATTTATCTTTTTTTTTTTTTTTGGTGAGAACTTTAACATTTTACTCTCTTGTGTGTTAGTCTCTCAGTCATGTCTGACTCTTTGTGACCCCATAGACTTTAGCTCACAAGGCTCCTCTGTCCATGGCATTCTCCAGGCAAGAATACTGGAGTGAGTTACCATTCCTTTCTCCAGGGGATCTTCCTGGTCCAGGGATTGAACCCTGTTCTGCAATGCAGGCACATTCTTTACTGTCTAAGATACCAAGGAAGCCCTCTTAGCAAGTTTCAATTAAACATTATGTTGTCATCAACTATAGTCATCATGTTATACATTAGCTCCTCATCCATTTTATAACTGGAAGCTTATATCCTTTTATCAACCTCCTCCTGGCTTATTTCACTTAGTATAATGAGCTCCAAGGTCATTCATGCTGTTTCAGATGACAGGATTTTTTTTATTTTCTTTTCTAGGACTGAATAAATCGGCTTGTGAATAGTGTTACTGTGATCATGGGAATGTAGATATTTCTTAGATATTCTGATTTCACTTATTTTGGAAATACCCAGAAGTGGGATTTCTGGATCATACAATAGTTCTTTTTTTAATATTTTGAGGAACCTCCAAATTGTTTTCTATTACAGTAACAACCATTTCAGAATTCTGCCAACTGTGCAGGAATGCCAGTGTCTCCACATCTTTACTAACACTTGCTATTTTCTATTTTTTTGATAGTAGCTATTCTAATGGATGTAAGGTGATATCTCATTGCAGTTTTAATTTGCATTTTTCTGATGATTAGTTGTGCTGTATATTTTTATATATACATATTGCCAATTTGCATATCATTTTTGGATAAAAGTTTACTCAAGACCCTAGCCCATTTGTTAAATTGGGTTATTTGATTTTTTGTTTTTAAGTTGTAATAGTTCTTTATGTATTTTGAAAATAAATTCTTCACTATGCATATGATTTGCAAATATTTTATCCCATCCCATAGGTTGCCTTTTCACTTTGTTGATTTTGTTCTTTGATTCACAGATGTTAAACATTTTAATACAACTTCATTTACCCTGTTTTGCTTTCATTTCCTATGGCTTTTGTTTTGGTACCTTATCCAAGAAACCATTACCGATTCCAATACCATGAAGATTTTTCTCTATGTTTATTTCTAGCCTGAAGAGCAAAGCTATGGTTTTTCCAGTAGTCATGCATGGACCTGAGAGTTGGATCATGAAGAAGGCTGAGTGCCAAAGAATTGATGCTTTTGAACTGTGGTGCTGGAGAAGACTCTTGAGAGTCCCTAGGACAGTAAGGAAATCAAACCAGTCAATCAACTCTGAATATTCATTGGAAGTACTGCTGCTGAAGTTCCAAAACTTTGGCCACCTGATGTGAAGAGCTGGCTCATTAGAAAAGGCCCTGATGCTGGGAAAGATTGAGGGAAAGAGAAGGGGGTCACAGAGGATGAGATGGTTTGATGGCATCACTGACTCAATGGACATAAGTTTGGACAAACTCTGGGAGACAGCGAAGGACTGAGAAGTGTGACATGCTGCAGTTCATGGGGTTACCAAGAGCTAGATATGACTTAGTTTCTGAACAACAACTACATTTACAACCATCTCTAACCTTTAAATCATGGATAAATTTACCATTGTATTGGTCACTTGCTTGAGAGAGGATGGTTATTGTCTGGAAGTAACAAAAGTAGTCTACCTGGTAGATATGACCTGCATTATGAGGGAGTTTCTCTTCTATCACTTTGTCTGAATTTTGGTATTAATCTACTCCTTGGCAATTTTAAAAGTATAGTCAGGGTATACTTTTTAATTCTTCTTCATCAGCCTTATCATTAATACATGTTCTTCTAACTGCCTGACATCTATTTTTGCATATTTGTGTCAGTTGTAACCTAGTTTTGTACTCCTTATAGATACTTTAACCAAGAAAACATGGAATTCAATCAGGGTATACTTACAAATTTCTAGTTAAAACAGTGATTGCTTGCTGAAAATATATTCCATTAGAATATTCTAAAATGACTAGTATATGGTGAGTTTATAGGTTATTTTATAATCTGATGGACAATGAATCAACAGCTCATTATTGGGAAGCCAATGTTCTATTTATTTTAAACATATCTTAAGGTTGAGCTAACTAGAAACATTAGGCCCTATTCAATTATGTTCTTAAGAAGATTAAAATTTGTATGACTCAGTCCAGATCTAGATCTAGATTGGAATACAAATCTCATTTTTTAGTAAAATGTCATGGTTTATATCTCCAGATGGCAAACATCTTTCCAGCCTCACCATCTTTCTGGTCCTGCCTACATTAACTCTGGTATAACTCATTTCCTCCTTTTATTATTATTTTTTCTACAAGTTGCTCTTCAGTCCCTCCAAGTTCCTTTTATTCAGTCATTCTTAAAACAACTTAATCATAATCCTCTACTCTTCTTACAAAAATGAGTCCTAGGCCTTGGGGTCTTCTTGTCAAACTATACTTACAAGATTTTCCCCTGTAACATGACTGAATTTCTAGTGACCTTCTCCACAGTTCACCACTTCCTCAGTGCTATCAAAACTATGACCATCCTTAAAGAATGTATCATCACAATAGTTTAGTGTTGTCTTCTATATCTGAGTATGCGAATCCAGTCTTTTTATTCTAATGCTATAGAATAACAATAATATTGATTTTGGAAAAGAATTTCAGATTGTCTTTTATAAAATCATCTGCACTTCAAGGTAGGTAAAGACAGAAAGGTTAGATCCTAAATTTATCCTACTCAATCGCTCAGTCACTCTTTGTGATGCTATGGACTGTAGCCTGCCAGGTTCTCCTGTCCATGGAATTTTCCCATGGAGTGGGAAGAATATTGGAGTGGGTTGCCTTTTTCTTCTCCAGGGGATCCTCCCAACCCATGAATTGGACCCATATCTCCAGGGTCTCCTGCATTGCAGGCAGATTCTTTATCGCTGAGCCACTCAAAGTCAAAGTCAAAATCAAGTCACTCAGTCGTGTCCAACTCTTTGTGAACCAGTGGACTGCAGCCCACCAGGCTCCTCTGTCCATGGGATTCTCCAGGCAAGAATACTGGATTGGGTTGCCATTTCCTTCTCCAGGGGATCTTCTCTACCCAGGGATCAAACCTGGGTCTCCCACATTGGAGGCAGACGCTTTAACCTCTGAGCCACCAGGGAAGCCCACTGAGCCCCTGGGCAATCCTAAATACAAGTAATTAAAATTCTCCAAATTTTCTCAACTCCTTTATATTCTTCACCTAAAACCACGTATAAATATTTAAGAAAACAATCAAGGAAGAAATACAGCTTTGTGTTAGAATTTTTGCTTGTTTTTTTTTTTATGAAGAAATGTTTCTTAAATCAATAAAAAAAGTTTCTTCACAAATATTTTAATATGCTAAAAAGTTTCACAGCCATCTTGATGGGTCTACACAACTTAATGTCATGTATTGAGGTGACAGTAATAGAAAATTAATGTATTATGACTTCAATGGGTTTGTAATTTAATCAAAACAGAAGTTTCTAAAAAATATGAGTAAAATATATGCCAAAAGATGAGTAGTGAAACAGACAATAATAGAAGCTAATTATCTGGATTACTTTTGTTTTGAAATAAAACATGGCCATTTATTGTCTGATTATAATTAAACAATGTCAGATAGAAATGCTATTCCTGTATCTATTAATCAATAATATTGCATTCTGACTTGAAATTAAGTAAGATTGCAGTTTCTGTAGATTTCTGTAACTCATTAACTTAAAGTGAAGTCTCCTCTTTAAGCATCAAAGTTAAACAAAAGTGTCTAAAACTATACCTTTATTCTCATAATTTACTACTAACTATAATTTAAGATTCATTTGAATTATATTTTGGCCCAATTAATATTTATAATTCAATAATAGGTCATGGTATGAAAAAATATAGTAAGGATGTAAGGTTAATGAATTTAAATACATATTTTTGCTTTAGTAGTTTAAGACCTGGGTTCAATTCCTGGGTTGGGAAGATCTTCTGGAGAAAGGAACTGCTAACCACTCCAGTATTCTTTATACTCACTGTCCTCTTTCTTGTTTTCCAGCCATACAGTCAATGCTCCATTTCAACTGTCCTAAAACTCATTCCACTTCCCTGGACTGTCGTATTAATCTTCCATGGACTACTTATCCCCTTGATCTAATTCACAGAGCACAACAGTGTCAGACTAATTTTCCTAAAGCCATCCCAATCATGAAATATTTGCATAAAATCTTTTAAAGAGACTTCATTACATACCAACTGAAATCTACCTTACTATTTTTTAATGTGAAACCTAGAATTATCTGTCCCCAGGCTGACTTTTCAGTTTTATATAATCATATCTCTTGTTATACAATCTGTACAAACCAACTGAACTGTTCACTAGACTGTACTTGAGTTATTCCACTTTCCCATTTTATGTTTATGAAAGCCCCAGGTCAGGACACTTTCTGATTTACCCATCTGCAAGCAGATCTTCTAAAAACACATAATAACTTTTGTTCTTTTCCCATTAATACTATATTTAATGTTATGTTAAATACTTATATATACATCTGCTTTTTTTCTAAAGTATTTTTCTGAGTGTGGTATCTATTTCAATTTCATACACCCTCAGAGCCTATTTAAAGCTCTCTACAGAATAGCCATTAAAATTTTCAACAAATTTTTCTCAGTTCCCTGTCTCAGTTTTTACTTCTTTTGAACCAGTGCCCACAAGCTAGTACATATTATTTCACATCAGTAGAATGTATAGAAATGGAGTCATTACTTTTAATATTTAATATTTAATAAACACTTTTGTCTGACATTCTTTAAATTATTAAAGATATTGCAAATATTCCATAGGAAATTTTAATGCCATTTTATACATAAGGTGACTCTATAAATCATAATATATTTTATTTAAAGGAATCTTGAATACATCAATGCAATATGTAAAACTAGGCTTTATATAAATTGCAAATATTCTTCTATCATATTAACCATAAAATAAAATATGGGAATTTAAATCAATTGTAAAAATTAACATTTACTCTACAATTAAAATAGATGTAACATAGGTAAATTTTGGAGATATTTTCAGGTTATGAACTACTGGGATTTCCATAAGCTCTTAATGCAGATATATTAGTTTTCTCTACCTGGTCATGAAGAATCATATAATTGTGTGTGTGTATGTGTGTGTGTGCATGCATCTGTGTGTGTTCTCAGTCATATCTGACTCTTTGCAACACCATGGACTATAGACCACCAGCCTGCTCTATCCCTGGGATTTTCCAGGCAAGCATACTAGAATGGGTTGTCATTTTCTACTCCAGGGGATCTTTCCAACCCAGGTATCGAATCACATCTCTTGCACCTCCTGCACTGGCAGGTGTATTCTTTACCACTGTGCCGGAAGCCCAATAGTCTATATATTACTAATTAATTTAAAATTATCACCTAATATGGCTTTTCCTTTACAAAGTCCCCAGAGATGAGAATAACTATAATTTCTTGAACATCTATGAAATTTAATTTGCATGTAGATTCTCACTTTGAACTAAAACTAGGCTTTCTTTATCTATCAAGGATCTTCAGTATGAATTCTTACTCTGTTTACACTAGAATACTTTCATTGACATTTTTGATGTATAAAAAAATTGGCAAAAAAAATTATAAAAAGAAAGGAAATTTATAATTTCAAAATTTCAAATCAAGTGTCTCCCAAATCAGGTATTGGAAACCATAGTATTTAAAATTTGGAAGGAGGTGTAGTAGAAAGGAAATATGAAAAGTATTAAAATAATATTTTTTCTGTAATTATTTTGCAATACAAAATTGATTTTAAAATATTTTTTTTTCATCTAATGTGAGCTTGACTCAGGTTTTTTTAACAGTTTTAATAAGCAATTAAATGATATTGTGTAGATATCATGTGGGTTATTAGAAGTGTATGTCAGTTGATTTTTAATAGAATTTCTTCTGATATAGTTGGTATATAAAGGCATGGGGCTGGAAGTTATTATCAAGGTAAGGACTATACATAGAGAAGAGCTGAGGCATCTTGTTCATTCTTGGGGCACTTCAACCTTTAGGGGTAAGGCAGTCAATCATTTCCTCCTCCATGACTATATTTGCCTCAGGCAGATAAGAATTAATATCTTAATAATACCTTTAATTAAAACATTTTAATTAAGATAGCTGTTCTTACAGCTATCTTAATGGAGGAGGGTAAAAAAAAAAAAAGGAAAGAAAAGACAAAAGAAGTCAGGGAATAGAAGATATCAAGTGGAGTATGTGCTTAAAGGTGCTTCTCTGGCGGCTCAGTTGGTAAAGAATTTGCCTGCAGTGTGGGAGGCCCTGGTTTGATACCTGGGTTGGGAAGAGACCCTGGAGAGGGAAAGGGAAACCCACTCCAGTATTCTTGCCTGGAAAATTACATGGACAGAGGAGCCTGGTGGGCTACAGTTTATGGGGTGTCAAGGGGTTGGACATGGCTTAGTGACTAAACCACCACCACCACCATGTGTTTAAAAGAATTAAAAAGAGAAGCCCAACTCTTCATGCTAGCACTGGGCATATGAGGCTACTACCTCCTAAATGCCTGCAATAATAAACAGAATAATACGTGCATTGGTTGCTGCGTGCCAGGCATTGTTTTGAATGATTTACTAGTGTTCCTATTCTTTATTCTTCATGAAAATGCCTTGAGATGGGAATTATTATAAGTTTTACATTCTTGCTGTTCAATCACTAAATCATATCATGTTCCCTTGGTATCTTGCGACTTCATGGACTGCAGCACAACAGACTTCCTTGTCCTTCACTATTTCCATGAGTTTACTCAAACTCATGTCCATTGAGTCACTGATGCCATCCAACTATCTCATCCTCTGTCACCTCCTTCTCCTCCTGTCCTCAATCTTCCCAGTATCAAGGTATTTTTCAATGAGTTGGCTCTTTGCATTGGGTGCTCAAAGTATTGGAGCTTCAGATTTAGCATCAGTCCTTCCAATGCATATTCAAAATTGATTTTCTTTAGGATTGACTCATTTGATCTCCTCGCTGTCTAAGGGACTCTCAAGAGTCTTCTCCAGCATCACAATTTGAAAGCATCAATTCTTCGGTGCTCAGTCTTCTGTCACATCCATACATGACTCTGGAAAAATCAAAGATTTGACTATATACACCTTTGTGGGCAAAGTGATGTCTCTGCTTCTTAATATGCTAAGTTTGTCATAACTTTCCTTCCAAGAAGCAAGTGCCTTTTAATTTCATGGCTGCAGTCACCATCAGTAGTGGTTTTAGAGCCCAATAAAATAAAATCCGTCACTTTTTCCACTTTTTTTTTTTCCCATCTATTTGACATGAAGTGATGGGACTGGATGCCATGATGTTAGTTTTTTGAATGTTGAGATTTAGCCAGCTTTTTCAATCTTTTCTTTCACTTTCATCAAGAGACTCTTTAGTTCCTCTTTGCTTTCTGCTATTAGAGTGGAGTCATCTGACTGTTTTCCTCTATTTCTTTCCATTGTTCACCTAACAAGGCTTTCTTATCTCTCCTTGCTAGTCTCTGGAACTCTGCTTTCAGTTGGGTATATCTAGGGTTTCCCTGGTGGCTCGGATGGTAGAGAGTCTGCCTGCAGTGCCGGAGACCCAGGTTCAATCCCTAGGTCAGGAAGATCCCCTGGAGAAGGTAATGGAAACCCACTCCAATATTCTTGCCTGGAGAATCCCATGGACAGTGGAGTCTGGCAGGCTACAGTCCATGGGGTTGCAAAGAGTCAGACAAGACTGAGCAATTTCATTTTCTTTCTTTCCCTTTCTCCTTTGCATTTTGCTTCTCTTCTTTTCCCAGCTATTTGTAAGGACTTCTCAGACTACTACTTTGCCTAAGTTTTACATTGCAGATGAGGAAATTGCAGTGCATAGAAGTCAACTAGTTGCTAAACACCACAGGGATCTCTGTAGTTAGAGTGAGGAGTCAACCAGATAGTGAGAAGCCTCCTGAGGAAAAGTGGAATGAACTCAAATAACCTAGCTCTATCATCAACACACATGCTTTTCTAATTCTCTTTTTCTTGTGGGTTGGATCATGTTCCCTAAAAAGATATATTGAAATCCTAATTCTCAGCACCTCAGAATGTGACCTTTTTTAAACAAAAGGTCACTGCAGATATAATTTAAGAACTGGTCATACTGAGTAGAGTGAACCCTTATTCCGTTACTACTGGTCCTCTTATAAGAAAAGGAAAGAGAGTAAGGAGAACACTATACAAAGACTCAAGACACACAGGGAGAAGACATCCAAGTGACAACAATGGCTGCAGAAATTGGAGTGATGGATCTATAAACCAAGGAAAACCAACAGAAGGTAGGACAGAAATATGGAACAGCCTCTCTCACAAAATCCTTCTGGAAGAACCAATCTTGTTAGCATCTTGATTACTGACTTCCAGCTCTACCACTTTGAAAGAATGCATTGTTATTCTTTTGCTACACATATGTGGTAATTGTTACCACAGCCCTAAGAAATTAGTACACTTTATAGACATTCTCTTAGAATTTGATTTTATTTGACATTCAGTTATTATTTTGCATCTTATTGTAACCCTTGGTTTCATCAGTGGAAATAGCTGACTATCTGCTATGTGCAAGAACACCTAATGGAAAATTGTGACAAATAGCATAAGGTTGGAAAAGATAGAGTATTTGTTAAAAATAGTAATAATTCATAAGGATCAAAGTAAAGAAGATATACCTGTACTGGTTTCTACAGTAGGCTAGTATTGAGTGATAGGATAGGAAATTTGGTATTGTTTTGCTTCAAAGTGCCACTGAAACTTTCTGGCCGGAGGCATAATGTGACAAGAAATGTGCTTTAGGAAGATCAATATTACTGCAAAAATTAGATTTTATGGAGTAGAAATAACCGGAGGTAGCATGAATAGTTAAGAGACTGTAAGTCTAAGAGGTAGTAGCATAGATAAGATATGTGAGGACAACTAAGTTTTGAGAATAAGCTTTGAAAAGGATTCTAGGGAAGGAGGATAGAGAGGATATAGTAATTGCAGATGTAGAAACAGGAGAGACAAATATAATTTCACATTTCCATCCTCAGTGAATGAGATTCCTGCTGAGGCATTGCAAAGATAGTTTGTGACAGAGATGTATTTTTTTTAATGTATTGTTTTATTTGGTACTTGGTATTGATCTTTTAGAGTATGAATTACTGGTGACACAACTTAAATAAAGATATCTTAAAGGTAGCTGGAAATGCATAACCTAATATAGAAAAGAAATGGAAATTATAGCAGCTACCATCCTTCAGCTGACTGTTCAGTCTTAGTTTTTCAGTACTGTCTTATTAATCCCTAAATACTTCTGTGAACTGCAACCTATGCTACGTACATTTAACAGATCAGGAAAAATGAGGTAGAGGAAGGTAAAAATAACTTCCCAGTGCTGTGTTATTTACCAAGAGCCAAGAAGAGCCAAGACTGGAACTCATCATTCTTTGAACTTTGGAGTCATCCTCATTTTAAAAATGGTAAGTTGTATTCTTCGATGAGATTCATAGAAGCATTGAGAGTCAGGAGGGCCAGAATCATGGTGTTCAAGGTATAAGAAGTACACACTTCAAAGGGTGTATTTTCCAGCTACAAAAAAATAAAATTTGCCCCACTTAGCCTTGGATGTTTCTCTTTTTAAATCATAGATTATTTTGGTTAAAATAATCCTCAAATGGCTCTGGCATCTATTTTACAACCATTAGATTATATATATCTTGAACTATTTATATTTAAAGATTTAAGAATTTTAAATAGAAAAGACATAAAGGTCTCGTAATACATTGCTAATCAGAAATGAATACATAAGTCTCAAGCCATTTAAAATGGTGTTATTCTTTTATAGGTTTGTTTATTTAAAAAAAGTTTCAGTAAAATGTAAATAAAATAATAGCAGCAGTGTGCCAGAAGGGACATAGTGTTCCATGCATGTTATATTTCCCAGAAGATTTTGAGTGAATGGATTACCTTCTCTACTTTCCCCCCTTAACCAGCTTTGACACGAGTATGGTAGACTATTAAATTTCTATATTTAGCCTCAGTAGAGTGAATTTCACTGAAGTGTGAAGTAATTTTAAATACATTTTGTATAAAACTTTGCTGAATTTTAAAACACTTTGACGTCACAGTGAATAAAAATTGCTCAAAACACAAATCAGTGTAGTTCGATATACTGGCCATGTGTGCTTTTTAAAATATGGACTTATGTTATTATTTTGAGCCCATATGGGAAGCAACAACTTACTATAGTCTCAGCTAAATAATTTGTATAAAAAAGAAATATTTGGTATAGTAATAGATAGTATTTAAAAATAAGTCTCATGCCCATAATCTTATAAATCCAATAGCAAAATAACTATAACTGTTGAGGAAATGATTTTGAGCTTTCAGCTTTTTCAGAAAGCAATGGTGGTCTTCAGTTTACTGAGAGTAAATTGACCTGATTTTTCTGCAAGGCTTAGTCTATCACAGGTATTTTTAGCTCAGTCAGTTTCTGTGAGAAATATATCATCATAATTTACTTTAGAGTATTATTTGGTAAGAATTACAGCAGAAATACAAATGACATATAAAAGAAGGAAATATTACTTCTCTGATTCTATGGCAAGGATATTTATTTAACTTTCTTTTTAACTATCTATAAACCCAAAGGTAATAACCAAATACTAATGTTAAGACATGTTCATTAGAGAAAGGAATTGTATCTTGAGCAATAAACAAGGGAAATAATAACCTACTTCAGTTTTGATTTAATTTTTCAATAGCTAGTAATATGCTGGAGAACATTATAGTGGAATCTCACTAAAAAGGTTTACACTGAATTTTTTTCAGCTTTGCTCAGGCACTTCAGTCATGTTCTACTGTTTATGTCACCTTGGACAGTAGCCCACCAGGATCCTCTGTTCATGGGATTTCCCCAGTAAAAATACTAGAGTGGGTTGCCATGCCCTCCTCCAGGGAATCTTCCTGACGCTGGGATTCAACTCTAGTCTCCTGCGCCTCCTGCATGGTAGGCAAATTCTTTACCACTGAGCCACTGAGAAAGCCCACAACTGATACACAGGAATTGCATATATTCAGGTATACAACTTTGTTCATGTATTGCTCTCTTGACTTTTTAATTCTCCATCTTGTAAATCAGATACCTCCATGCCATTAGGGCCAGTTTCTGGAAATTTATCTTATTCTTTTATTTGTAACATATTTACTTGTTCCATTATTTTCCTTGACTCTCTGCATTGGTTTTTGCTCCTCAGGTAAAACAGCCACTTCTCTCAGTCTCCACAGACTATTCTTAGAGAACAGATGACCCTCACCAATCAGACTGGCCAGAGATTCTGGATGCATCTTGACTTTTGTGCTTATTTGAACCACTGTCTTTGTTCTTAGCACCTCCCAGGAGACTAGACTATGTGAAGCCTTGTCAGTCTGAGACAGGTGAGACAGAAGCCCATTACTCAATAGAAGCTAGAAAACTTGGGGTTTTAAATACATGCTTCCACTGTTTCTCTCCTAAGGGAGAAGCTGGGCAGTGGCATCAATCACCTGCTTCCACTTCATTGAGCTGAGGACAGGAGCTATGGCAAAAGCCTACACACCTGCTGAGACCACATGATCTTCCAGCTGCTGCTGTACTGTCTGTCATCCTTAGGGGCCTAGTAAGTGCTGGGCCCCATTAGCTCTGGGACAGGTGTATAGAAGCCAGTCTTTGGAGAGCAGCTAGAAAAGTTGAGGGTCTATATGTGTAGCTCTATTTAAAAAGAGGTGAGCCCTGGTTTTATTGCTAGAGTACTGGGATGTACCCATATACCCACACACCTGTTTAAACTTTCAAAGGACTTGTGATTGCTGGCCCATCATCTCTGAGTGATAGATAGTTTAGAATCCAGTTCCTGAGGCAGCAGCCACAGAAATTGGAGTGTTGGATATGCATTCTGACTCCTTCCAGGAAGAAGCTGGGAGGTGGGTTTTGTTGTGACAATGAGTGGGGAAAGAGCCCATGGGATTGTTCAAAACCTTTCCTGTGTTCCTCATAGATCTTAGGGGACTAGTGAATGTGTAATCTGACTCCTTCCAAGAAAGTTGAGTCTTACTTAGCTTTATGTCTGGAGTGACCTGGGGGTAGAAGCCACAGAGAGTACCCACATGTTCATTCAAGCTCTCAGGGAACTAGCAATCATCTGCCTCATCAATCCCAAAGACAAGTTAGTTAGATGCCAGACTCTTGGATTGCCATTGGGTAGTTGGGGCATTAGCTGTTCAGTGTAATCCTTTTAGGAAGCACTTGGGAACTGGAATTTATTGCCTCCTTGCTCTGCACTGACCAGAGTGGGGAGCCACAGGAAGTGTTGATATACCCATTTAAAACCACCCTTTTCTCTCTGTGGTCCCAGGGGACTACTGAAAGCTAGACTGCTAGCTTCCAGAGTCATGAGAGATAGGAGTCAGTCCCTCCAGTAGTAGTAAAAAAAAGTTAGGGTAAAAGGTTTCTAAAGGTGTAAGGAGAAAGGGGACCACTTAGGATGTAGATTACTTGAAAACTAAGAAGGAATACTTGCTACCATTCCCACATCCTGGGAATATCTATGATCCAAAGACAGCATTGTGGGGATGGTTGCTAGAGCAAAGGTGTGGCCCTGTTATTGTAGTAAACTTGTGGATTATCTAGGTAAGTGAAAGTAAAGGGAACTAAATCATTCCACCAGAACAACAAGTGTAAACAAGGATTGATCTGGGAAAAGTGGCATTAAGAATCATCCTGGTTATGACCCAGCTATTGGAGAGCTCTGTTAATATTTATTTTATAAAACATTCTAAGCCCCTAAAAAGGTTTAAGAAGTAATGCACATTTGAGCTCCTAATTGTATCATGCCTACTATATACCATTGGTCATGGGAAGTCACATGGCCAAGCCCAAAATCAAGAGGTAGGGAAATACACCCTGCTCACAATGAAGCCATGATGAAAGTGAGGATGCAGGAAGGAATGAAGGATTGCGGCCAGTAGTTCAATCTACTTTATTTTCTGTCACCTGGAATTCCAGATCCTTTAGCCACCAAAGTTAGATGTGATGGTAGTTAAAGCTGAAAGGGATCTCAGATTTGGTTTCTCATTCTGAAGATTCCAAATCTGATGTGCATAGAGCAAAAATGACTCACCCAAGATCATGTTGAAACTGACTGTAACTGGACTTGATCCAGGGTGTGACTCCTAGACCAGTGTTCTTTCCACGATAATTTGTGGCACGATCAATGCTTATCAGGAAGGACGAGGATATAGATCAAGGAAGGTGGAAGAAAATCTGATTGTGTATGAATGTACTTGAACCAGTCTTCTTTTGGGGTCATATTATAAGCCCTCAGCTCAGTATTCTTGCCTTGAGAACCCCATGAACAGTATGAAAAGGAAAAATGATAGGATACCAAAAGAGGAACTCCCCAGGTCATTAGGTGCCCAATATGCTACTGGAGATCAGTGGAGAAATAACTCCAGAAAGAATGAAGGGATGGAGCCAAAGCAAAAACAATACCCAGTTGTGGATGTGACTGGTGATAGAAGCAAGATCTGATGCTGTAAAGAGCAATATTGCATACAAACCTGGAATGTCAGGTCCATG
Organism: Oryx dammah; assembly: GCF_014754425.2. NCBI lineage: Eukaryota > Metazoa > Chordata > Mammalia > Artiodactyla > Bovidae > Oryx > Oryx dammah. The sequence goes on from NW_024070204.1 coordinate 22,867,342, forward strand.
AATCAAGGTAAATTGAAAGTGGTCAAACAAGAGATGGCAAGGGTGAACATCAACATTCTAAGAATCAGTGAACTAAAATGCACTGGAATGGGTGAATTTAACTCAGATGACCATTATATCTTATTACTGCGGGCAGGAATCCTGCAGAAGAAATGGAGTAGCCATCATGGTCAACAAAAGAGTCCGAAATGCAGTACTTGGATGCAATCTCAAAAATGACAGAATGGTCTCTGTTCGTCTCCAAGGCAAACCATTCAATATCACAGTAATCCAAGTCTATGCCCCAACCAGTAACCCAAAAGAAGGGGAGGTTGAACAGTTTTATGAAGACCTACAAGACCTTTTAGAACTAACACCCAAAAAAGATGTCCTTGTCATTATAGGGGACTGGAATGCAAAAGTGGGAAGTCAAGAAACACCTGGAGTAACAGGCAAATTTGGCCTTGGAATGTGGAATGAAGCAGGGCAAAGACTAATAGAGTTTTGCCAAGAAAATGCACTGGTCATAGCAAACACCCTCTTCCAACAACACAAGAGAAGACTCTACACATGGACATCACCAGATGGTCAATACCGAAATCAGATTGATTATATTCTATGCAGCTAAAGAAGGAGAAGCTCTATACAGTCAACAAAAACAAGACCAGGAGCTGACTGTGGCTCAGATCATGAACGCCTTATTGCCAAATTCAGACTTAAATTGAAGAAAGTAGGGAAAACCGCTAGACCATTCAGGTATGACCTAAATCAAATCCCTTATGATTATACAGTGGAAGTGAGAAATAGATTTAAGGGCCTAGATCTGATAGATAGAGTGCCTGATGAACTATGGACTGAGGTTCGTGACATTGTACAGGAGACAGGGATCAAGACCATCCCCATGGAAAAGAAATGCAAAAAAGCAAAATGGCTATGTGGGGAGGCCTTACTAATAGCTGTGAAAAGAAGAGAGGTGAAAAGCAAAGGAGAAAAGGAAAGATACAGGCATCTGAATGCAGAGTTCCAAAGAATAGCAAGAAGAGATAAGAAAGCCTTCTTCAGTGATCAATGCAAAGAAATAGAGGAAAACAACAGAATGGGAAAGACTAGAGACCTCTTCAAGAAAATTAGAGATACCAAGGGAACATTTCATGCAAAGATGGGCTTGATAAAAGACAGAAATGGTATGGGGGGAAGATATTAAGAAGAGGTGGCAAGAATACACGGAAGAACTGTACAAAAAAGATCTTCACGACCCAGATAATCATGATGATGTGATCACTAATCTAGAGCCAGATATCTTGGAATGTGAAATCAAGTGGGCCTTAGAAAGCATCACTACAAACAAAGCTAGTGGAGGTGATGGAATTCCAGTTGAGCTGTTTCAAATCCTGAAAAATGATGCTGTGAAAGTGCTCCACTCAATATGCCAGGAAATTTGGAAACTCAGCAGTGGTCACAGGACTGGAAAAGGTCAGTTTTCATTCCAATCCCAAAGAAAGGCAATGCCAAAGAATACTCAAACTACCTCACAATTGCACTCATCTCACATGCCAGTAAAGTAATGCTCTAAATTCTCCAAGCCAGGCTGCAGCAATACATGAACCGTGAACTTCCTGATGTTCAAGCTGGTTTTAGAAAAGGCAGAGGAACCAGAGATCAAATTGCCAACATCTGCTGGATCATGGAAAAAGCAAGAGAGTTCCAGAAAGACATCTATTTCTGCTTTCTTAACTATGCCAAAGCCTTTGACTCTGTGGATCAATAAGCTGTGGAAATTTCTGAAAGAGATGGGAATAGCAGACCACCTGACCTGCCTCTTGAGAAATCTGTATGCAGGTCAGGAAGCAACAGTTAGAACTAGACATGGAACAACAGACTGGTTCCAAGTAGGAAAAGGAGTACGTCAAGGCTGTATATTGTCACCCTGCTTATTTACCTTATATGCAGAGTACATCATGAGAAATGCTGGGCTGGAAGAAACACAAGCTGGAATCAAGATTGCCGGGAGAAATATCAATAACCTCAGATATGCAGATGACACCACCCTTATGGCAGAAAGTGAAGAGGAACTAAAAAGCCTCTTGATGAAAGTGAAAGAGGAGAGTGAAAAAGTTGGCTTAAAGCTCAACATTCAGAAAACAAAGATCATGGCATCGGGTCCCATCACTTCATGGGAAATAGATGGGGAAACAGTGGAAACAGTGTTAGACTTTATTTTGGGGGGCTCCAAAATCACTGCAGATGGTGACTGCAGCCATGAAATTAAAAGGCGCTTACTCCTTGGAAGAAAAGCTATGACCAAACTAGATAGTATATTCAAAAGCAGAGACATTACTTTGCTGACTAAGGTCCGTCTAGTCAAGGCTATGGTTTTTCCTTTGGTCATGTATGGATGTGAGAGTTGGACTGTGAAGAAGGCTGAGCACCGAAGAATTGATGCTTTTGAACTGTGGTGTTGGAGAAGACACTTGAGAGTCCCTTGGACTGCAAGAAGATCTAACCAGTCCATTCTGAAGGAGATCAGCCCTGGAATTTCTTTGGAAGTAATGATGCTAAAGCTGAAACTCCAATACTTTGGCCACCTCATGAGAAGAGTTGAGTCATTGGAAAAGACTCTGATGCTGGGAGGGGTTGGGGGCAGGAGGAGAAGGGGATGACCGAGGATGAGATGGCTGGATGGCATCACGGACTTGATAGACGTGAGTCTGAGTGAACTCTGGGAGATGGTGATGAACAGGGAGGCCTGGCGTGCTGCGATTCATGGGGTCACAAAGAGTTGGACACGACTGAACGACTGAACTGAATTGAACTGACTCACTTTTTTCACTTAAATTCATGCAAAATCCTTAAGAGGATAGAAACTGAATTTTAGTAGTAGGAAAGCTAGAAACTTCAGGTTTATTCTAGGTAAATGTTCCATATTCTAAACTTCATCTTGAATCTTCAAAACAAAATTAAGAACATATTTAGCATTATTCTTGGCTTTCCTGGTAGCTTAGATGGTAAAGAATCTGCTTGCAATGCAGGAAATGCTAGTTCAGTCTCTGAGTGACAAGATTCTCTGGAGAAGGAAATGACAACTCACACCAGTATTCTTGCCTGGAGAATTCCATGAACAGAGGAGCTACAGTCCCTGAGGGCAGAAAGAGTCAGACATGAGTGAACATTAACACACTTTAGAATTATCCTTAGGGAGAAGAATAAACAGTCCATACTCACTATTATTCAAAATAGACTATCTAATTCTAGAAAACTGACATTATTAGTCTAGTATAGCTTAGTTCATAAGGGACATTTTCAAAAACTCATATCATATCTCTTGCACTTTTGAAAACAAACAAAAATGGAAGATCATCACTCCTTACTATATTGGAAAAATAGTCTTCATACCAAAAAAAGGGGGGTGGATCTTAGATATGTAACCTAAAATCTTCTCTCCTCAGGGGAAATCTAGAAGTTAGGTGTTCCTTCCTGAGAGGGGTTCCTACCCAGGAGAGGGGATTTATGGCCAGATTATGTGCCAATTTTTCCTACCTGTTTTGATGAGGATAATTTCTCAACTACTCAGTGTATGAGTCTCAACTATTTCTGAAATTGTTACAACAAAATGCATTACAGAAATATTTTAATTTAGCATTTCTCCTTTCAGTCCAATGTTAAATATATGACTGGAGTAGGTGCTCAATAATTACGTGTTCACTAAATGAATGGATAAGCACGAAATATTGTGTAGGCATGCTTTCCATTTGTAGTCACTATGATATGACCTTTATTTTTCTTAAAAATAAAACAAAATTATTGAAAGAGGAAAAGAAATCAAATAATTGATTATATGATTTCTAAGATTCTCAAAATATCTACTAGCTATATATATAAACTGGTTATAGATATAAACTGAATATAACTCCCTTGATACACATAAATATATTTGAATGCCACATAAAAATTTCTTTATACTCTTGTGCTTCTGTTCTAGTATAATTTTAAAACGTAGTTATGTGCTATGACTGATGACATATGAGATATTTCCTTCCAGTGTATAAATCATTTCCAAAGGAGAAGCCATCAAGCTTCAAAGGTACTGTACTCAATATTTCCTTTTCAATTGAAGATCAACAAATTCTCAGTAATGTGTAACTGAAGCAGATAGTTCTTTGACTTACCAGCAGAGACTTCAAACTCTACAATTATATATGAAAGAATGTCACTGCATGGTCTAGCTAAAATATGGTATAAAATTAGAAATAGAATTTTCTTTTGCCAACTTTTTTTTATTAAAAGAGAAAATGGAGGTAAGAACACGGTTCTTATCTTAGAGGTCCCATCTGTAGCCAGAGTGGATTATTATAGAGTTCCATTAACTTAATAACATTTTAAAATGTTATATAGCTACTATATATTTATCTGTGATCTCTCTAGCTTCATATTACATCTGTGATCAAATAATGCACTTCAGTAAAGTGAAACTAAGTTTATTACTTGCAACGTTAATTCTCCTTGCATTTGCTTTGATGAAATATACATTAGTAATGCTAATTTTTTACTATGCCCAATCTTGTCTAGAGCTGTTGGTACAAATAATCTTATATCTGATCTGATACAAATAATTTTAATCCTAACCTTTTGGAGACTTAATACTTTGAGAATTATCCATTAGATAATTGTAGAGAAAATGATTCTAAAAATGGACTAGTATTCAAATACCTGCAGTTTTTGCTTATACCTCCATTTCAATAATTTATAATTATAATTTCATGGTATATAGAACCCTCAGGTTGTGCTTTGTTTTTGTGAATTTTTCTTTTACCCTAGAGTCTTCATTTTGTTTGCTACAAGTGAAGCATGTTATACATTTTTAAAATCTGCAATCAGAGTACTTGAGTTGGCAGGAATCTTTTGGATCATTTAGTTCAAATAATAACACTTTATAGGTAAGTGGGAAAAAAAAGGAGAAAAAGAGGAAAATTTTCTAAAACTATTTAAGTAGTTAGAATAGAAATCAAGTATTCTAATTTCTTAACAAAAACACACCCACTCTTTTTTTTTTTCATTATGTTGCTGTTTGACAGACAGATATTAAAGAAATACACCTGCTATTCTACTGTGGTAGATAGGACCTACTTATTGATAACATGAAGCAAGACATTTTGCAGTGTAGGAGTAATAAACCATCTTTAAAGTCTCATTCAACTCATTTTCATAAACAAAAATATTTCTAAGAAGTTTTAAATGGGCAAAACCTCTAAGCAACCACTACAACCATACAGTACTTGAAATATAGTACATACCAATGCATGAATTATATTTTTTAAGCTCTATGTGTAAGTAAAGATAAAACCATAAAAATATTATACATGAAAATGGAATTCTTATTTTAAAAAGTTCCTTAGGTGTGTGTGTGTGTGTGTGTGTGTGTATGTGTGTGTATGTTTGAGAGAAAGAGAGAGAGAGAAAGAGGTCTCCTCAAATAGGAAATAGCTCACACAATTACAGAGGCTGAGATGACCCAAGACCTGCAGTTGGCAAGCTGGGAGCCCAGGATGGCCAACAGTTCAAATCCAATGTGTAGCTCAAGTCTGAAGGCTTGGAGAATCAATGGTGTAATTTCTAGTCCAAAAGCCTTCAGTCTGGAGATCTAAAACAGATGTTTCATACTGAATCCAAGGGCCAGAAAAGACTACTGTTTCAGCTCAAGCAATAAGGCTGAAAGAGTTCCCTCTTAGCCATTTGCTCTATTCTGGTCTTCAATTCATTGAATGAGACCCATCCTCATTAGGGAGAGCAATTTGCTTTACTGAGTCTACTGATTGAAATGTTAATCTCATCCACTAACACTCTCACAGACACACCCACAATAATGTTTGACCAAATGCCTGGGCACCCTGTGGCATAATCACATTGATACATAAAATTAACCATTACACCAGGCAAATAATGAGTGAACTGAACTAGGTTATTGTCATTGGATTATAAATTGATGAATTACAAATGGGCAATTGATATTGAAGTCATTGAGGTGTATGCACTTGCAAAGAACGCAGAGTGAGAGAAAAGTGGGCCCCTGACAGAAACCTGAAAGTTTTCAATATTTAAGGTGTAAGAAAGAAGGGGCAGACTGACCTGAAGAAAGACGAATAGATAAAAGAAAAACAAGGATAGTATCAGCTGTAGAAGTCATTCAAGAGAAACTCTTTAAAGGATAAAATGGTTAATGCTGTCAAATATTTGTTTAGGTTAGGCACAATGAAGACTGAATTGTAATCCTCAAATGTAGCAGCCAGAGTCATTGGAGACCTTATCAAGAAGAGTTTTAGTGGAATGATGGAGCCAAAATCCAGATTGGAGTATGTAGAGCTGTAAATGGGATTTAATTTTTTTTAAAAAAAGGAGAGAGAGTGAGAGAAGAGTGTTTACGAAGTTTAGCAGTGATGTAAAGATGAGGCAAAGGTTTCAGTTTGAGAGAACCATGGGGTAAAGAAGATAGTTAAATGAGATGTATATTTTTAAGGAAAGAGATGCTGATTTTGACTATACCCTGAATTGTTCAAAACCAATCAGTTATCAGTTCCCTGCATTTAAAAATGTGTTAGAGTTGAAATTAAATAAATATATAAACATTTCTAAAACAGTCAGTTTGCAAAAATTGCCCCTACAATTTCATACATTAGACTTTTCACTGCTGGGTTTCAAACACATAATGTACAGAAATTATTCTTTAATTAGGAAAAATGTTGATATAATTCTGCCAAGTCTCATTCTGTGTCATAGCATTACTGCATTTCTGTAATCCAACTACAGGACATTCTTTCACTTTCTATAGCTCAGCCAGCTGCTTCAGGTAATTTGTCCAAGATCTTTCCTCTTCCAGAAATAGTTTCCAGAATTTTAGTCCATTTTTATCTTATCTTTTTTATCTAATTAATGCCTAGAGTTCTCAGATCCAACATAACTAATTAGAGATTTTTTTTCATGGCCTCACTTACTAAAACAACTTTCTCTAATATATACTGTTACTTTAATAAGTGCCTCTTCTCTTGGAAAGTTCCTGAGTTTTATTCTTATATTTACTTGGTAGGTCTTCAATTAATATATATCCAGCCACAAAAATATAATCTTTATTTTAAAAGGGCCCACTATATTTTCTCCTTGTGTTCACAGCTCCTACAAACTCTTTATAACCATGAGATGATCAATAAGTATGTTCAGAATGACTGTATATGCATGGACTGTAGGCTGTCAGGCTCCTCTGTCCACGAGATTCTCCAGATAAGAATACTGGAGTGTGTTGTTATTTCCTTCTCCAGGGGATCTTCCTGACCCATGGATTGAACCTAGGTCTCCCACATTGCAGGCAGATGCTTTACCATCTAAGCTACCAGGGAAGCTTTATATATATATAATGAAAAATATTATTAAGGTACTGTGTTAATTTTTTTTATTTCTAAAACTCTGTTGCTGCTGTTGCTGCTGCTGCTAGGTCACTTCAGTCGTGTCCGACTCTGTGCGACCCCATAGATGGCAGCCCACCAGGCTCCCCCGTCCCTGGGATTCTCCAGGCAAGAACAATGGAGTGGGTTGCCATTTCTTTTTCCAATGCATGAAAGTGAAAAGTGAAAGTGAAGTTGCTCAGTAGTGCTGAACTCTTAGCGACCCCATGGACTGCAGCCTACCAAGCTCCTCTGTCCATGAGATTTTCCAGGCAAGAGTACTGGAGTGGGGTGCCATTACCTTCTCCATTAATGACTAATAATTTATTATGTGCCTGCAGGCAGTGCCCTATGTGCTCTACATACATGCAATAATTTTACTCTCACAACAACTCTGTGATTTGATGATGATGATAAACTACCATAGTTTATAGATGAGGAAACCAGAAAAGGACTACATGCCAAGTTTATGTAGGCTAGGTTTTACCGTAAGTCAGAGCATGATCATTCAGAACTGCAGAAAGTCTGCAAAATATGGAGAAATTGCTTAAATGAGTAGCACTGTCTCTTCCACGAGTAGAATCAGAACTTGGAGCCCAGTTCTCTGGTTCTTGAGTTCTCTTAGCTGAGCTCTCATATTTACTCCAAAAATAATTTTACCATGTATGGGGTGTGTGTGTGTGTGTGTTTGAGAGATAGAGAGACAGCACTAGATGTTGCCAATAATATATTTACTCTTATTCTTGAGCACACGTCAAAAGGCTAGCTCTCCCCAACGAAATGTGAGAGGTGGCATGCACTGCTTCTGGGTTAAACAAGCATATATGCTCCTTCGTGCTTTGTTTCCCTTTTGGAGCACGGGATGCATCCACAATGGGGCAGTAGGGCAGGAGAGAGCTGCACAATAGAAGCAGCTATGTTCCTGGGACTGAGGACATCACATGCAGCACAGCAGACCAGGGGCAGGCAGCCAAGTCACATTCCTTTTTGAGAACCTCTTCATGAATACTCATTTATGTTTAAAACATTTCAAATTTGGATCTTTTTGTCTTGTTAATTTGGTTATCATAAGTATTTTGTTGAGTTATTTAAAATTTTTGATATTTGACTCTTTTTAACATACAAAGGCAAAAATTCACAAAGTTTAACCTTGTACTATTGTTGGCAAGCATTTTCATTAAATAAATCTGTTATATTCTAACTAAAGGGTAAGTATAATTTAATGTCTGTATTTTAGTATCTACTAGTATCATAATTGGAGAAGGCAATGGCACTCCACTCCAGTACTCTTGCCTGGCAAATCCCATGGGCAGAGGAGCCTGGTAGGCTGCAGTCCATGGGGTCGCTAGGAATCAGACATGACTGAGCGACTTGACTTTCACTTTTCACTTTCATGCATTGGAGGGGAAATGGCAACCCACTCCAGTGTTCTTGCCTGGAGAATCCCAGGGATGGTGGAGCCTGGTGAGCTGCCATCTATGGGGTTGCACAGAGTCGGACACGACTGAAGCGACTTAGCAGCAGCAGCAGCAGTATCACAATTACATTTACTATGTAAAATGTTTCTTTCCTTTAGTAAATTCAATTCCAGGAATACATTTTTCCATTCATCCCAGATTTTCTTATGTCAAAGTCAATAACTATTTCTTATTATTTCATTAGATTTTAGAACAAAATAGCAGTTTCTCTAAGTACTTCCCTTATATATGAATTCAAATCAAGAAAGAACTAAGCCACACTGATTGTCTAGTTGATAGTTATAATGATCGAGTTTGTTTCATTTTCCCCCAAATTCTTTCTGTCATCCATATATCTATTCTAAATGTTGATTATTTGTTTTCCCAAAAAGGTGGATATTTTTTGGTATGTTCAAATATATGGTTTCCTTATTTTTATTAGATATGGTTCTTTGAATAAAATTTATTCTAATATTAGAATAGTCTATGATGTTATGATTTCCACACTATAGAATTTTTATATTATCCATGTTATGTTTATCTCCTGTGCTAAAATTTCATGCTAATTTTGTTTGTTAATCATAAGCTGTCACTATATCCCCAAACACATTTTGTTGTGTTATAATTACATACAATATGATGCATTATACATCTTATAGCTATTTTCATTGTGAATTATTAACAGGTATTTTTACTTTAATTTTATCAAGAATATTTTAGTCCCACTTTTGTTGTCTTCATTAAACCCAGTTTTAGAATTCTTCTGGGATATGTTCTTTTCACCTATCATGTTCATGTTAAAGGTCTCTTGATTAGAATGAAGTTTGCCATGCCAAAAGAGTGAACTAACTCTATGCCATGGAACTTCTTGTTGTAGGCACAGTTTTGTAAAAACTGCTATTTGGCATACTAAACAGACCCAGCTGTTCATTTTCCTTACTACCCTTAATTTTATTTTATTTTTTCAAATCAGACCTTTAACTGGAAGGGAAAGGGGAAAAAAAAAGAGCTGTCTGGTCCTTCAGTCTCATTTCTAAATTAAATAAAATAATTTTCATACTAAGGCAAAAATACAACCTTTTAGATAAAATTTTTATTTGATTATTCTAAAAAAAAACTTAATTTTTGATCAAAAAATCTATGGCCCCTTCTGTTGATTTTCTGTAATCATTCTTCATAGGAGAATGACACAGGTGTCAAATAAAATAAAGTATCTCTAATTTAATTTATTATGTGATTTCCCCCATTTTATTATTTAAGCCTCCATTAAATAAATAAAATGAAAATTCTCAGAAACTTGCTTTCACAAACCCAGCTGGCTAGAGAGAGGATCTTACCAAAGGGAGGCCTAGACCTTCTTCTACAGATTGCATACGTAATCAAGATGACCCTTTAATTAACCATATCAGTGGGAGAACATTCCCAAAATGGCTACATAAATTTAGCTCCTGAAGTGTATTCTCTGAAATGAACTTGCCAAACTGACCCATTTTTCCCTCTATGAAACCAATTTTCATGTCCATCCACACCATCTGTTCCTCATGAAAATGGAAAATTACTTTTGTGCTGACCTAGCATCAGTGAGTTTCATTATCACCAATTGGTTCATTAAAAAATAGTGGAGTTTCTTTAACCAGAATATAACACTTGTGTTTTTAACTTTAATTCAAAATAATTATAATCACTATATTATCTTTGTGCTTCAACATGCTACTTCTCTCTTTAATACTTTATGAGATCAACTTATTCAATTTTATGGTTATATTTAATATTTGCTATACAGGTGATGGGTTTCCCAGTTGGTGCTACTGATAAAGAACCTACTTGCCAACACAGGAGATGTAGGTTGAATCCCGGCAACAGGAATATTCCCTGGAGGAGGGCATGAAAACCCTCTCCAGTATTCTTGCCTGGGGAATCTCATGGACAGAGGAACCTGGTGGGCACCAGTGCATAGGGTTGCAAAAAGCTGGATGTGACTGAAGCAACTTAGCACACACGCAGGTGTACAGGTAATACCACAAACACTAATTCCTGCTTTCTGGTAACTATGGACTCAACTTCCATCAAGCCACACTCAAAACCCCAAAACATTCTTTTTATATTAAAATTAATTTACTGTCTAGATATAGACCATCCTTATAAAAACAATTTAAGTGTAAAATTGTTTCTAATTTTTTTCAAAAATTTAATTTAGGGAAAGTAACATAAAAATACTAACACTGTAACAAAATATCTAACACTTGTGAATGAATTAAATTAATTTTATTTTTAGCTACATCTGATCTCTTAGAACCGAGTTTTAATAACCAACCATGGAGCTCCTGACAAGATGTCAGAGTAGAAGGACAAGAGCTTACCTTTTTTGTTTTTTTTTTTTTAACAAAAACATCAAACTCATAGTTAACTGCTGAAAAATCAACAAAAACTTCTGGAACCTATCAAAAAAAAAAAAAAAAAGAAAGAAAGAAAGTACTCTACATCTAAAGACAAAGAAGAAGAAACCATAATGAGACAGTAGGAAGGGCACAAATGTGATAAAATAAAATCCCACAACCACTGAGAGGTTGATCTACAAGCTGGAAAATAACTATACCACAGAAGTTCTCCCACAAGAGTGAAAGTTCTGAGCGCTACATCAAGTTCCCCAGCATGGAGATCTGGGAGCAGGAGATTGTTTGTAATTGTTCAGTCAGTCATGTCCGACTCTTCACAACCCCATGTACCTCAGCATATCAACCTTGCCTGTTCTTCACCATCTCCCAGAGTTTGCTCAAACTTATGTACATTGAGTTGGTGATGCATCAACCATTTTATCCTCTCTCATTCTCTTCTCTTCATGTCTTCAATCTTTCCAGCATCAGCGTCTTTTTAAATGAGTCTTCACATTCAGTTCAGTTCAGTCACTCAGTCGTGTCCTACTCTTTGCGACTCCATGAACTGCAGCACACCAGGCATCCCTGTCCATCACCAACTCCCAGAGTTTACTCAAATTCATGTTCATTGAGTCAGTGATTCTGTCCAACCATCTCATCCTCTGTCATTTCCATCTGTTCCCACCTTCAATCTTTTCCAGCATCAGGGTCTTTTCAAATGAGTAAGTTCTTCACATCAGGTGGACAAAGTATTGGAGTTTCAGTTTCAACATCAGTCCTTCCAATGAATATTCAGGGTTTATTTTCTTTAGGATTAGCTAATTTGATCTCCTTGCAGTCCAAGGGACTCTCAAGAGTCTTCTCCAACACCACAGTTCAAAAGCATCAGTTCTTCAATGCTCAGCTTTCTTTATGGTCTAAGTCTCACAACCATACATGACTACTGGAAAAGCTATAGCTTTGACTATATGGACCTTTTTTGGCAAAGTAATGGCTCTGTTTTTTAATACACTGTCTCAGTTGGTCATAAGTTTTCTTCCAAGGAGCAAGCATACCTTAACTTCATGGCTGCATTCACCATCCACAGTGATTTTGGAGCCCAAGAAAATGAAGTCTGTCAGTGTGGAGAAGCCCCCAAAGATTCTGGCTTTGAAGGTCAGTTGGAGTCGATCACAGGAATTCCACAGGACTGGGGAAACAGAGACTCTACTCTTGAAGGGCATACACAGATCTTGTGCACATCAAGACCCCGAGAAAAAGTGACAGGTCTTGGGGACTGCAGCCATGAAATTAAAAGATGCTTGCTCCTTGAAAGAAAAGTTGGGGCTTCCCTGATATCTCCGTTGGTAAATAATCCACCTGCAATGCGGAGATGCTGGCTCAATTCCTGGGTTGGGAAGATCTGGAGACGGGGTAGGCTACCCATTCCAGTATTCTTGGGCTTCCCTGTGGTTCCGCTGGTAAAGAATCTGCCTGCAATATGGGAGACCTGGGTTTGATCCCTGGGTTTGGGAAGAAGAGAAGGGAAAGGCTACTTACTCCTGTATTCTGCCCTGGAGAATTCCATGGACTATATAGTCAATGGGGTCACAAAGAGTCAGACGTGACCGAGCGAGTTTCACTTTCATAACAGATGGGGCCAAATTTACCTGCTAGTATTGGAGGGTCTCCTGTGGAGGTCAGGTGTGACTATGACTCATTTTGGAGACATGGACAATGACAGTGGTAGTTCTGGTGAGTACTCATTGATGTGAACCCTCTTTGAGGTGATCATTTTTTCTCCAAGAACTGTCCCTAATTAACAAACAGCCTGAAGCCTCCTTTGCTGGGATACCTCAGGCTAAACGACTAGAAAGGTGGAAACATAGCCCCATCCATCAGCAGATAGTCTACTTAAAGTCTCCCTGAGCACATAGCTGCCTTATACAGTCCTGCTAGAGGGACACAACCCTGTTTGAGTCACAGGTGGGCAGGTACCAGTACCTCCCTCCAGGAAGCCTACACAAGTCTCTTGCTTCATCCACAGGGGACACACAGAAGAACCAAGAACTACAACTTTAGCCTGTGAAACTGAAACCACAGTCACTGAGTGTCAGACAAAATGAGATGGGAGAGAATATGTCCCAGATGAAGGAGCAAGACAAAATCCCAGAAAAACAACTAAGTTATATGAAGATAGGCAAACTACATGAAAGGAATTCAGAGTTATCATAGTAAAGCTAATTCAAGATCTTGGAAAAAGAATGGAGGCATAGATGGAGAAGATAGAATAAATGTTTAACAAAGACCAAGAAGAACTGAAGAACAAACAAACAGAGATAAGCTATATAATGAATGAAATGAAAAAACTATTCTAGAAGGAATCAATAATAACTAGTTGTACTAGAATGGGGAAATTATGACTCAAATATAACATAAAAATGAATAATTCTATGAAAATATAAATGAAGCATGGAATATACAGAAGGATTATTAGCACTTTAATAGGAATTTCTACTAAATTATTTTAATAACCTTAAACTTGTTTATTTCAGAAGAAATATATTTATACTACCATTATGAATTCTCAACAGATATTTGCTAAATATATGGGAAATTTAGAAGAAAATTTGAAGTGGCATGAGAACAACACTGAAACATATATAATATATGTTGAAATAATCATGTCTTAAAAGATAAAAGAATTCTTGCATTTAGAAAAAAAGGGGAATTTACACTGTTTATTCATAATTACTGAAACCTGGAAGCAAGCAAGATATCCTTCAATAGGTGAATGGATAAATAAACTGTGGTTCATCTAGATGGTGGAATTTTGTTCAGCAATAAAAAGAAGTGAGCTATAAAGTTATAAAAACACAAGCAGAAAGCTTAAATTTATACTACTAAGTTAAAGAAGCCAATCTGAAATTCTACATATTGTATGATTCCACCTATATGACATTCTGGTAAAGGCAAAACTATGGATACAGTAAAACAGATAAGTGGCTGCCAGGGGTTGGGAATAGGGAGAAAGGAGATATTAATAGGCACAAAGGATTTTTAAGTTAATGCATGCTGTATTAATAATAAAGGATATAAATCATAATATATTTGTTCAAATCCATAGAATGTACAACACCAAGAACGAACCACTATAATGTTAACTTATGAAGTTTGGGTGATAAAGAAATGTCAGTGCAGGTTCCTCAGTTTTAACAAATTTACCACTTTGGTAAGTGATATTGATAATAAGGGAAGTTATGGATGTAGGAAGATAGGGATTATGTGGGAAATCTCTAACTTTCTTCTCAATTTTGTTGGAAACCTAAAAGTCCTCTTGGGCTTCCCAGCTGGCACTAATGATAAAGAACCTGTCTGCCAATACAGGAGACATAAGAGAAGCAGGTTTGATCCTTGAGTCAGGAAGAACTCCAGGAAGAGGGCACAGCAACCCACTCCAGCATTTTTGCCTGGAGAATCCCATGGACAGAAGAACTTGCTGAGTTAGGTCCATAGGGTCACAAAGAGTTGGACTTGACTGAAGAAACTTAGCAGACACGCATGCAAAGGTCCCCCAAAAAATTAATCTTCAAACAAAACAACCAAAAAATAAAGGAAGAGATGGGAGTTCACACTAGATCCATTTCTTAAGACAGAATTCATACTGACAAGAGATGTTTAGTTAGCAAAGTCAAGAACACGAGGGCCTAGGTAAGCAAGCTCCATGCATGTCTAACAACATTGTCAATACCAACAGCTGTGAGAACTAACAGCACGTCTCAAAAACTGGGCAGAGCTTAACAGGAAGAAGCTGAGGCTAGCTCCTAGAATATCCAGGCATATAGCCTCTCAGGTGCACAGGAAGATATACACAATAGGTGTGTGAAAATCACAGGAGAGGGAGAGGTGGAATACAAGTTAGCAGCCTATGTTTTGAGAACAGACTCACCCAGATTGTGATGAGGAATGGAAAGGAAAAATTATAGCCTTTTATTTCCCACTTGGAAAAAAAAGCAAGAGACAAGAATGTCCTGATTGTAAGTCAGTCCACCTGTAATGATTGATTACTATATGTATCCCAGTTCTTTTGGGGTGATTTTTTTTTCCTACTCAGTGTATTATAAATGTTTAGTCCTTTGATATTTGTGATTTAAATTTTTAATCAAAAAATAGTATATACTCACTTTAGAACACTTAATTCAGAGAAGTCTAAATGAAATTAATTATTTTCAGGCAATGATTATTTCTAGAAAAAAAAATCAGAGGGAAAAACACTTCCCTTTAAGAAGAATTTTATTTATACCCTTCCTTTTTTCTCTGCAAATGACTTAACCAACACAGTGTTACCACTCTACAGGATTCTTCCTATTTATTTGGTTTGACATCTGTTCAACTAAGCAGTATCTAGTAGAACACTCTTATCTTTTCTCAACTGGGCTTTCATTTTTGAGTTAACCTATTTTATAGACTATTGAAGTAGTAGGAAAATATTTTGGAAAGTCAACATATTAAACATTTTTCACTGAGCACTTTTCTCATTCTACAAACCACATTAGACTCTTATTAGAAGAAATGTTTCATCATTGGATTGGAGTATTTGTATTTCTCTGATGACTTGATGGCTTTGGATAATACTCTGACATCATTAAATATGTGAAGAGCAAAATAATAAATATTCTGAAATCTTTAACATGTGAAGAGTAAAATATTGTCATTATGGAAACGAAACCTTGTGCAAAGGAAAAACTCAGATTGGTTCACATCTAATTTCAGCAGAAGTGACAATTTCTTTGCTGCCTTCAATTCCCAATTATGTTCATGCATCTAAGATCACATTCCAACTCAAGTAACAGGCCTACTCTCATAGAAACCTATCATAACAGCATGCCAGACTGAGTTAATCTCTATAATTGGTTGTGTTCAGTTCAGTCTCTCAGGCATGTCTGACACTATGAGACCCCATGAACTACAGCACGCTAGGCTTCCCTGTCCATCACCAACTCCTGGAGTTCACTCAAACTCATGTCCACTGAATCGGTGATGCCATCCAACTATCTCATCCTCTGTTGTCCTCTTCTCCTCTTGCCTTCAATCTTTCCCAGGAGAGAAGGAGGAGTCCCTGATCTTGGGAAAAAGTCTCCTGATTTTCCAAGGAGTCAGTTATTCACATCAGATGGCCAAAGTATTGGAGCATCAGCTTCAACTTCTGTCCTTCCAGGGAAAATTCAGGATTGATTTCCTTTAGGATTGACTAGTTTGATCTTGCAGTCCAAGAAACTCTCAAGAGTCTTCTCCAACATCACATTTCAAAAGCATCAATCCTCCAATGCTTAGCTCTCTTTATGGTCCAACTCTCACATCTGTAAATGACTACTGAAAAATCATAGCTTTGACTAGTTGGACTTTTGTTTGGAAACTGATGTCTCTGCTTTTTAATATACTGTCTAGGTTGGACTGCAAGGAGATCCAAACAGTCCATTCTGAAGATCAGCCCTGGGATTTCTTTGGAAGGAATGATGCTAAAGCTGAAACTCCAGTACTTTGGCCACCTCATGAGAAGAGTTGACTCATTGGAAAAGACGCTGATGCTGGGAGGGATTTGGGGCAGGAGGAGAAGGGGATGACAGAGGATGAGATGGCTGGATTGCATCACTGGCTCGATGGATGTGAGTCTGAGTGAACTCCGGGAGTTGGTGATGGACAGGGAGGCCTGATGTGCTGCGATTCATGGGGTCGCAAAGAGTTGGACATGACTGAGTGACTGGACTGAACTGAACTGAACTGAGGTTGGTCAAACTTTTCTTCCAAGGAGCAAGCTTCTTTTAATTTCATAACTGCAGTCACCATCTGCAGTGATTTGGGGGCCCAAGAAAATAAAGTCTGTCATTGTTTCCATTGTTTCCCCATTTATTTGCCATAAAGTGATGGGACCAGATGCCATTATTTTTGATTACTGAGTTTTAAGCCAGCTTTTTCATGCTCTTCTTTCCCTTTCGTCAAGAGGCTCTTTAGTTTCTCTTCACTTTCTCCCATACTGGAGAAGGAGATGGCAACCCACTCCAGTACTCTTGCCTGGACAATCCCATGGATGGAGGAGCCTGGTAGGCTACAATCTATGGGGCCACAAAGAGTTGGACACGACTGAGTGACTTCACCTCACCTCACCTTCTCCCATAAGGGTGATGCCATCTACATATCTGAGGTTATTGATATTTCTCCTGGCAATCTTGATTCCAGCTTGTGCCTCATCCAGCCTGGCCTTTTGTATGATGTATTTTGCATATGAGTTAAATAAGCAGGGTGATGATATACACCCTGCTTATACACCCATGATATACTTCATGCTCCTTGGTAATTAAACATCAAAACAGAAAACAGACAATTTTGCCTAATTTCTTTCTGTCTAAAACCCCTTATCCTGGTTAAAAGCATGGTTTAGAAATATTTATTTTGTCTTCTATTCCCCTACTTCTAATTACCATGGATAAATATGTTTTGTAGGATCTTAGTTCCCTGATCAGGAATCCAACTTAGTACCCTGGGCATAACAGTGCTGATTCTTAACCACTGGATCACCAGGGAATTCCCTTTTACTAGATATTTTTAAAACGCAAATGGTTAAAGTGGAATAAGACTAGAACTGAAATAACCCTAACCTACACCTAAAATAAATATCTTTACAATTTTAGCATTTTAGATTAATTTTGCCTTTAAAAAAAAGTAAAAGAATACCACAAATCACAATAAATAATACAATATATATTATGAGCTTATTAAGCTAGTACTTTTTCTTGAAGATAAATGATCCTTGTTGAGAAAATAAATCTCTGAAAAATAATAATATATAATAAATGTAGATACATTAAAATTGTTCACTAAATGCAAAAAAAAAGAAAACAAAATTTCCACTTTAATTAGAAATACTATATCATCTTTCAATTATAGACAAAATAAGGAACATAAACAAGCTGAAACTCTGCCTCAAATTATGTACAAGTGTCAACAAAATGTCATGTGAGAGACACAAAAAGAGACTGGAAAGATATTTAATTAGGATCAATAAAACATATTTATCCATGGTAATTAGAAGTAGGGGAACATAAGACAAAATAAATATTTCTAAACCGTGCTTTTAACCAGGATAAGGGGTTTTAGACAGAAATAAATTAGGCAAAATTGTCTGTTTTCTGCTTTGATATTTAATTACCAAGAAGCATGAAGTAATATGCTCTAGAAGTTATGGATGATTCCCGCTTGGCATTCCAACTTACCTCCTTGTACCCATCTACCTCTATTCAGAGGCTGCATGAGGTGAACATCTTTTCTCTAAAATCATTTTTTCCTACCAGTTTAATACGAATTAAATTCCTCCAGTGAAGGTAAAAGGAGAAGAGAGTGGCAGAGGATGAGATGATTGGATAGAATCACCAACTTAATGGACATGAACTTGGGCAAACTCTGAGATATAGTGAAGGACAGAGAGGCCTGACTTGCTGTAGTTCATGGGGTCACAAAGGGTCAGACATGGCTTAGTGACTGAACAACAGCAATTCAATATGCTATTCAGAATTCAGAAAAGAACTGGACAGAGAGACTATCATTCATTTAATCAGCTCTTCCTTCTATCACATGCAGTTATGAGGACATTGGATTTCTCTACAGTAACATAGTCTCTAGCTTCCCTGGGTCAACATATTGGGGTGCAAGTCTGGGCAAAATTATGGTAGGTGGATCATAGCTACAATGCATTTTCATTAACTTAACAAATCCTGCTCTTGATTCTAGGGTCCTAGCCTTGAGCTTGCACCTCCAGTTCTTCCACAAATTTGAAAGCATCTGATCATTGCATTAAATTCCTTTGTGTTTGAAATTGAATGGATGTTTTTCTTGTAAATGGCCCATAACTGATTACATTTGGATGGAAGTTAGTCTGTTAGTAAGTTTGGGAGCTTGTATACACCCGTGGTGGATTCATGTCAATGTATGGCAAAACCAATACACTATTGTAAAGTAAAATAAAGTAAAAATAAAATATTAAAAAAATAAAGTAAATGATGGAATTGAAGCACATATTTGGAAATTACATTAGACTATAGGTCCTGATAACATATATGATACACATGAAATTGAAGTCATCTGGAAACTGTTAAAAGCATAGGATCATTGAAGAATTATCAATACCATAAGAAGACATAGGAATAGAAGCCATTCAGAGAAGTTGGGAGTGAAAATATATAAACTCTTAAAGGAGAATTTAAATCTGTTTTAATATTTCCATTTCCACTACTTGACTAAATTTCTTCTTCATTGTCCCTGTGTGTTTTCCAAGTATCTTTTGATGTTGTCATCCTATTTTTAGCTTCATGTGCCTATGGTTGGACCAATGGCAAACCAGTTGAAATATGCATATTCTATGATCATAAAATTTATTCAGTGCTCATAATCCTTTCTTATCAATCTCTAAGCCAGGCATTTTCAGCCATTACATTTCTCTATTCTTGATTTTAGGCAGCTGAGAAATTATGTAGAAATTTACAAAATTAAACTCATTTAGTTTGCTACAAATTTATGTTACATAATATAAAACGTTCACTCAGCATTACTTGATAATCCCTGTGCTAAGATTATAACCTGGGTTATTTCCTATTCACACACACACTCACACACACACACATGCATGTACACAGAGAGACCTTTATTGTTTTGCCCTTACCTCTGAAAATAGTGTGTTCTTCTTTTCCAGCTAGCCCTTCTGTTATTTATCATGCCTCTTTATATTTTATCCTGGATTCATCTTTTTCAAAGAAAATTTTCATTTAAAGACCATAAACCAGGCGGTGATTCATGGGCTAGAATACAAGAGTGAACTAAAAATAGAGTCCCCAGTACTGGCCCTACTAGAACTTGCAGAGATATACAGTAAAAATCAGACTAACCTGGTTAGAGAGATTTTCAGTATGTTCTTTTTTTGTCACATTGTCAGGGATGATCTCTTTGATAAGAAAATATTTACACAGAGACCCAAATGAAAGATCTCTGCTTTTCTGCAGTTGGTTATTTGTTTTGGTTTGAATGAGGTTTTAATATATATAAAATTAATCTATTTCCTATGTATGATACATATTTGCCTTTTAAATGTGGCTTATGATATGTTTATATAAAATAGTCATCCAACTGTATAGCATAACTGTCAAGCTTTTATGATTTCTGAGCTTTATATAAGGGCTAAAAAAGTTTCTAATCAATAATCAAAAATATTAATATTATTTTAGAATTTACTTTGTGCTTTTACTTTTTGTTTTTATGCTTAGAACATGGATCCACTTGGAATTTATTTTTTATGAAGTATAAAATACTGATCCATATATATATGAATAAAATGGATTATTAGATATATATCCAATTTCTACAATATTCTTTGCATAACCAATTCTTACCATATTGATTTGAGATATCATCTTGATTTTATTTATTTATTTAATTTTTTAAATTTTATTTTTACTTTATTTTACTTTACAATACTGTATTGGTTTTGCCATAGATTGACATGAATCCACCACTGGTGTATACAAGCTCCCAATCCTGAATCCCCCTCCCACCTCCCACCCCATATCATCTCTCTGGATCATCCCCATGCACTAAATTTCTCTATATATTTGATTCCATTTGGGCTTCCTAGTATGATCCATGTAACTGTAAAATTATACTTTTTAATTTTAATTAATTAACTGTTTTAAAAATATACATTTATTTATTTTAATTAGAGGCTAATTACTTTACAATATTGTATTGGTTTTGCCATACGCTAACATGAATCCACCATGGGGGTACATGTGTTCCACATCCTGAATCCCCTTCCCTCCTCCCTCCCCATCCCAACCCTCTGGGTCATCCCAGTGCACTAGCCCAGAGCATCCTGTATCATGCATCGAACCTGGACTGGCGATCTGTTTCACATATGATAATATACATGTTTCAATGCCATTCTCCCAAATCCTCCCACCCTCGCCCTCTCCCTCAGAGTCCAAAAGACTTCCATATATCTGTGTCACTTTTGCTGTCTCACATACAGGGTTGTCATTACCATCTTTCTAAATTCCATATATATGCATTAGTATAATATATTGGTGTTTTTCTTTCTGGCTTACTTAACTCTGTATAATATGCTCCAGTTTCATCCACCTCAGTAGAACTGATTCAAACGCATTCTTTTTAATGGTTGAGCAATATTACATTGTATATATGTACCACAGCTTTCTTATCCATTTGTCTGCTGATGGACATCTAGGTTGCTTCCATGTCCTGGCTATTATAAACAGTGCTGTGATGAACATTGGGGTACACGTGTCTCTTTCAATTCTGGTTTCCTCAGTGTGTATGCCCAGCAGTGGGATTGCTGGGTCATAAGGCAGTTCTATTTCCAGTTTCTTAAGGAATCTTCACGCTGTTCTCCATAGTGGCTGTACTAGTTTGCATTCCCACCAACAGTGTAAGAGGATTCCCTTTTCTCCACACCATCTCCAGCACTTATTGCTTGTAGACTTTTGGATAGCAGCCATTCTGACTTGTGTGAAATGGTACCTAATTGTGGTTTTGATTTGCATTTCTCTGATAATGAGTGATGTTAGGCATCTTTTCATGTGTTTGTTAGCCATCTGTATGTCTTCTTTGGAGAAATGTGTGTTTAGTTCTTTGGCCCATTTTTTTGATTTGACCATTTATTTTTCTGTAATTGAGCTGTAGGAGTTGCTTGTATATTTTAGAGATTAATTCTTTGTTAGTTGCTCGTTTGCTATTATTTTCTCCCATTCTGAAGGCTGTCTTTTCACTTTTGCTTATAGTTTGCTTTGTTGTGCAGAAGCTTTTAATTTTAATTTAGGTCCCATTTGTTCACTTTTGCTTATATTTCCAATATTCTGGGAGGTGGTTATAGAGGATCCTGCTGTGATGTATGTCGGAGAGTGTTTTGCCTATGTTCTCCTCTAGGAGTTTTATAGTTTATGGTCTTATGTTTAGATCTTTAATCCATTTTGAGTTCATTTTTGTGTATGTTGTTAGAACGTGTTTTAGTTTCATTCTTTTACAAGTGGTTGACCAGTTTTCCCAGCACCACTTATTAAAGAGATTGTCTTTCCTCTGTTGTATATTCTTGCCTCCTTTGTCGAAGATAAGGTGTACATAGGTGTGTGGATTTATCTCTGGGCTTTCTATTTTGTTCCATTGATCTATACTTCTTTCTTTGTGCCAGTACCATACTGTCTTGATAACTGTGGCTTTGTAGTACAGCCTGAAGTCAGGCAGGTTGATTACCCCAGTTCCATTCTTCTCTCTCAAGATTGCTTTGGCTATTTGAAGTTTTTTGTATTTCCATACAAATTGTGAAATTATTTGTTCTAGCTCTGTGAAAAATACCATTGGTAGCTTGATAGGGATTGCATTAAAATTATAGATTGCTTTGGGTAGTATACTGATTTTCACTATATTGATTCTTCTGATCAATGAACACGGTATATTTTTCCATCGATTTGTGTCCTCTTGGGTTTCTTTCACCAGTGTTTTATAGTTTTCTGTATATAGGTCTTTAGTTTCTTTAGGTAGATATAGTCCTAATTATTTTATTCTTTTCATTGCAATGATGAATGGTATTGTTTCCTAAATTTCTTTTTCTGTTTTCTCATTGTTAGCGTATAGGAATGCAAGAGATTTCTGAGTGCTGATTTTATATCCTGTAATTTTACTATATTCATTGATTAGTTCTAGTAATTTTCAAGTGGAGTCTTTAGGGTTTTCTATGTAGAGGATCATGTCAAATGCAAACAGTGAGAGTTTTACTTCTTTTTTTCCAATTTGGATTCCTTTTATTTCTTTTTCTGCTCTGATTGCTGTAGCCAAAACTTCCAAAACTATGTTGAATAGTAGTGGTGAGAGTGGGTACCCTCGTCTTGTTCCTGACTTTAGGGGAAATGCTTTCAATTTTTCACCCTTGAGGATAATGTTTGCTGTGGGTTTGTCATATATAGCTTTTATTATGTTGAGGTATGCTCCTTCTATTCCTGCTTTCTGGAGGGTTTTTATCATAAATGGATGTTGAATTTTGTCAAAGGCCTTCTCTGCATCTATTGAGATAATCATATGGCTTTTATTTTTCAATTTGTTAATGTGATGTATTACATTGATTGATTTGCAAATATTGAAGAATCCTTGCATCCCTGGGATAAAGCCCACTTGGTCATGGTGGATGATCTTTTTAATGTGTTATTGGATTCTGATTGCTAGAATTTTGTTAAGGATTTTTGCATCTATGTTCATCAGTGATATTGGCCTGTAGTTTTCTTTTTCTGTGGCAACTTTGTCAGGTTTTGGTATTAGGGTGATGGTGGCCTCATAGAATGTGTTTGGAAGTTTACCTTCCTCTGCAATTTTCTGGAAGAATTTGAATAGGGTACATGTTAGCTTTTCTAAATTTTTGGTATAATTCATCTGTGAAGCCATCTGGTCCTGGGCTTTTGTTTGCTGGAAGATTTCTGATTAGAGTTTAATTTCTGTGCTTGTGATGGGTCTGTTTAGATTTTCTATTTCTTCCTGGTTCAGTTTTGGAAAGTTGTACTTTTCTAAGAATATGTCCAGTTCTTCCAACTTGTCCATTTTATTGGCATATAGTTGCTGATAGTAGTCTCTTATGATCCTTTGTATTTCTGTGTTGTCTGTGGTGATCTCTCCATTTTCATTTCTAAATTTGTTGATTTGATTTTTCTCCCTTTGTTTCTTGATGAGTCTGGCTAATGGTTTAATTAATTTATTTTTAAAATGCAGGGTAATTGCTGTTTTTTGTCAAACAACAAGAAGAATCAGCCATAGGTATATACATGTTCCCTCTCTTTCAAACCTCCTCCCATCTTCCTCCCCATTCCATCCCTCTAGATTGTTACAGAGGCCCTGTTTGAGTTCCCTGAGTCATTCAGCAAATTTCCATTGGCTGTCTATTGCACACGGTATTGTAAGTTTCAATATTATTACTAAACATTAGTATGGCTTTCTTTGTGGGTCAGTGGAAAAGAATTCACCTGCAATGAAGGAGACATGGAGATGTGGGTTCGATCCCTGGGTTGGGAAGATTCTCTGCAGGAGGAACTGGCAACCCACTCCAGTATTCTTGTCTGGGAAATCCCATGGACAGAGGAGCCGGGAGAGCTAGAGTCCATGGGGGCATTAGAGTTGGACATGACTTAGGAACTGAACAAAAACAAAAATATTTAAATACTCTATATTACTTCAGTAAAAGATTGTCAATCCAGTGAAAATATAGAGCAATGCATAATTAACTTAGCTATAAGTTTTATATTAGAGCTAGGAAGTTGATTTTACTAAAAAGTTCTATCAATAAATAGTATCAAAAATCCTTCCTCATGACAGATTTCTTTCTTTTTTTTTTTTTTTGTAATTTCTTTATCCTAGAAAAGTTCTTATAATCTTTCTGGATATAATAAGATCCAGCAAACACAGTCTGAATAATTTTATGCATGCTTTTTTTTTTCTGAGGTAGCATTTATGCATAAAACTTTTGTTCTGTTTCAGTAAGGCACTTTAGCATATGCTGGTTAAATTCTGTCTTCTTGTTACAGCCTAAATCTGTTTTCATTCAGGTCGGTTGCTTTATGCCTCCAAGCTAAAAAAAGGATATTTAAAATCTTGTGAGAAATGATTCACACTCTCTTTGGCAGCTAAAGCTACAATCTTTGTCTTTTGCTCACTCCTTGGGATTTGATGAACTAAAAGATTAAGACAGTCATACCACATGTATAAACCAAATGTATAAACCAAATGCTTTTGGTTCTCCTACTGACAAAACAATTACTTGTGGCTTCTCAGAGAAAAGTCAGTCTTCTTTGTTAAAACTGTTTTCATAGACTATAAGTGTTGGAAATCTGCTTTAAGAATTCTTTGTTTCTTTTTTTAAAGTGATTTAGGATTTTTTTTTCCTATTAATGAAAATGAAAAAGGTCAATTCTCTGTGGCAAGTGTAAAACCTAAGCAGGCACAATTTGCTGCCTTGTTTCTTTGGAGTCTCCTTGCTAGGAGACCATAAGACATGATAAAGTTTGGTAATGTCAAGGAAAGTTAATCATAAGTCAAGGAGACACTACAAAAAAATCTATAGGTTAAAAAAAAAATCTGTCCTAAAAGGAAGTGAAATGATGGTAGTTTGGGTTTTATTATATGGAAATCACTTTCAAAATTTACTGAACAATTATTCTGTGGGGAAAAATATGATATACTCTACAGAAAGCATAGAAATGAAAAATAAGAGTAAGGCTAAGATGGATTCATTAGCACATGAATTTTAGATGTATTATTTTATTTAATAAGTAACATCACTGTCAGGTGAATTACAGGTTTAATATA
This sequence comes from Oryx dammah, assembly GCF_014754425.2. Lineage (NCBI taxonomy): Eukaryota > Metazoa > Chordata > Mammalia > Artiodactyla > Bovidae > Oryx > Oryx dammah. The sequence goes on from NW_024070204.1 coordinate 22,892,965, forward strand.
AATTACTATCTCATACTTTAAGTATGAAAAGAAATTCTGAGAGAACTGGCATCAGTTTCCAAAATTTGCTACACAGAGTGAAAGAAAAGTTACAGATATAAAAGAAGGATGTGGAGAATTTTAGACCCTTTGTCAAAACAATTTTGTAAAATAATAAAATCATAGCCTCTAGCTTCAAGACATAGAATCCTATGAATGTAACTCACAAGCTGAGTGAGTTGGACAAGATATTTGACCTATCTGAGCTGATGGAATCTGCTTCCTGTAGTTTTGAGGCAGTATGTATAAGAAAGAATAAGATATCTTGGAATAAACATATAATCATATTCAGATGTTTTATATTTGGCCATAAAGTACTTTTAAAGAAGACCCCCACTTCTGTCTTTAAGGATCTAACAGTTTAGGATTTGAACAAATTATCTAATAGCCATAACACCTGGTGGCATCTAATGCAATGATAAGAAAGATTAATAACAAAGACAGGAAAAGAAAGTATTCTAGAGAGACTAAGATAGAGGAGCCTGATAATAGTTCAGAAAACTGTTGAAGAAAGAAATAGCGTTGAGATGAGCATTTTAAGATTGAAAAAGAAAAAGGTTTTGGTTAAAGTAGATAATATAACTTTATGGAGAGGTTATAGCATCAATTTTCCTGTATTAAAAAATGTTAACAGCAATATTTCAATAAATTTCCTCCACATTAAAAATAATCATTCACCCTTAAATGTTTCTACTGTTTTCCAGGGAATTATTAAAAATAATTTTCCACTTTTGTCAACTTTGTGCTTCCTTATTATATTTTGATATAACATATTTTTTTAAGATCCCCAAATATCTTGTGAAAGTGGGGATTCTGATTTAGTAGGTTGGATTTGGGACTGAGATTTTGCATTTCAAACAAGCTCTTAGGTGCTGCCTCTGCTGTTGTCTGAGGACCACATTTCATGTGGTAAAGTGCTGAAAGGTTTCTCAAGATTTGTCTCATTGAGATCTCTCTTGATAAATGTCACATTGCACTTGAAAATATGTGGGATATTTTCAATATCCTTTGATATTGATTTCTAACATAACTCCACTGTCTGTAATGAGAGAACAGACTCTGTATGATTTCAATACCACTGGACCATGAAATTTTTGAGTCTTGTTTTTGTCCCTGGATATGTTCCAGTGTCTCCTAGTTTATAGTCTATGGGAATTTGAATAGAATGTGTATCCTATTGTTGTGTGAAAATTGTATAAATCTTAATTATGTTTAATTTGTTCATGGTGTTTTTCAGGTTTACTATATCCTCATAATTTTGTGTATATTTAATTATTTTTTGAGAGTTTGATATTGAAACTGACTAAAAATCTTAATTTATCTACTTAAAAAATAATTGCAATACATAGTATAATTACATGTAACTTTGTTCTGTATTTTCCAAGTCTCCTGTAAATGAATTATAATTTCATAGTTTAAAAATTAAAAAGAGAAAAAAGAGTCTCTTTGAATGCTCTTTCCTCCTGGCTTTGCTGTCTTCTTAATGACTGCTGCTATTCATGTCTTTTGAAAATCGTAATTGAGATCCATTTGAATCAGTTGTTGGGCTAAAAAACTAGGATTATCCCTTCTTTTTTAGATGCAAAGTCCAATATTGTTGGAACTACCTTGAAACATTCAGAATATGATCACTTTTACCATCTAGCAATATTTCTAATCACCCCATATGCTACCCTATTGGTCAAAGTCTTTCAGCTTCCTCCTGGATTATTATAATAGTTTCCTATCTGCTTCCATATACATGTTTCTGACCTCTGAAATCTAGTCTCAATATAGAATCCTGGACGATACTTCTAAAAGCCACCATTTTGAAAGTTAATAAGCTCACCCTTGCTCTAGCCATATTGACCTTTTTGACATTTCTTGAACTTACTATGCATGATCCTATTGCAAATTCATGTAGCTATTTTCATTCCTTTTTTTCAGTATCATTTTTTCAATAAAGTCAGTCATGACCACTCAATTAAAAAATATGATTCACCTTCCAGGCCAATTCTGATCCCCTTTACCATGGTCTTCTTTTTTCACATTTTATTCTTTAAACACACACACACACAAACACTATCACTCACAAACTCTTCACATATAACATAATCTATCTACTGAGTATGTTCATTGATTTTTAAAGTATCTTTAGCCCAGTAGAATATAAACTTGTGTGCTTCTTTTCTTCTTTCCAACACTGATTTAATCTGAGCAATTCAACAGTGCTTGGAACATATTGGTTGTTCATCAAGTATATATTGAATGAAGTAAGCAATATACAATTTGGGAACCTAGCCAGGACCTTCCTTGACTTCACTGAGGCAGATGTTGGCTAGTAGACTGTGAAAGAAATGAGGAGATCAAGATACATTATAATTATAAAAAAAAAAAAAGAAAAAAGAAAAACTTGCCTGGAAGAGAAACAATATGTGAGAATCTGAGTGAGATATTTATTTTCCTTTTATTTATAATAAAAAGTGAAATGTGATCTTAATTATAGGATAAGGGAAACTACTGATGAAATCATGCTTCAGCATAATATTTGGAAATGTTCAAAAAAAACAAAAACAAGGGCTCAAACTAAAGAGCTTACCCACAAAATGAAGAAAATTTGTATTCTTCCAGGAGTATACAATGAAATAAAAAATATTTTTATACTTTCAAAGTCAGTCCTTAGAAAAAATTTACTCCAGCTTAGCCCAATGTTATTCATGGTGGTTTTACAGGAGTTGTGAGAAGACAAATGAAAGAGAAGGATAACACAATATATCAAAGGATTGCTGATTAGCATAGAGAGACTTAAGGATTTCTACACTTGATATATTTAAGTGTTAAAGTTAAAGTTACATGGTTATCACTCAGGATGGTACAGATACCTGTATTTCTGGAAGGAAGCTGAGTTGGAACTTTACTGAGCAAGTGTAGCAGAACAGAAATGGTTCAGGAGAATAAATATTAGGTCTCTTCATTCTAAGTGGGGAGCTGCTAAAGTCAAAGTAAAAGTTATCTATCTCTGGCATTGGATTTTAAAATAGAAAGACTAAAAGATTACATTCAGATCTGGTTTATTACAACTTAAAGGGGCTAGAGTAGATTAGTTATGAGGAGTAATATTGTCCAGGTGAATGTCAAAAATATGGTTGGCATAGAGGGTTGGAGGTGAAGAGGATTAAAGAGTTAAGAGGATTTAAAAAGCAATATGAGGATGGTGTTGGTTTATCATTTACAAGGAGACTAACCATGCATTCTGATCTATTTTCTATACTATGTTTTTCCATCTTAAATATTAGTAAAGTAAAAGTGAAAGTGTTAGTTGCTCAGTTGTGTCCAACTCTTTTCGACCCCATGGACTGTAGCCTATCATACTCCTGTGTCCCTGGGATTCTCCAAGTGAGAATACTGGAATGGGTTACCATGACCTTCTCTAGGGATCTTCCCCACCCAGAGATCAAAGCAAGGTCTCTGCATTGTAGGCAGGTTCTTTACCATATGAGCCAGCTGGGAAGCCCAAATATTAGTAAGGTGAAGTCGCTCAGTCGTGTCCGACTCTTTGCGACCCCATGGACTGTAACCTACTACGCTTCTCCGTTCATGGGATTCTCCAGGCAAGAATACTGGAGTGGATTGCCATTTCATTCTCCAGGGGATCTTCCTGACCCAGGGATCGAACCCAGGTCTCCCGCATTGGAGGCAGATGCTTTAACCTCTGAGCCACCAAGGAAGCCCCCAAATATTAGTAAAGCTTCCTTTATACTCACATATGTTCCAATTTGAATGATAACCTTTTTGATAAACCTATATATAGGTTGTATCATTTTTTGGAGTAGATGACAAATTCTTTAACAGTCTTTAAAATAGTATCAGTGACTCAATAATCCATGATAGGGAGGAGAGGGTTGATAAATAAATAGTGTAAGAGGTACTCACACACTTCAGATGAATGTAATTATTTATATTCATATTTATGATAGTGTATATTGTATTTAGTATGTATCTCCCATAAATCTACCCTCAAATTTTGCTCAAGACATAGCAAAATATTAAAAAGCAAATATTATGACCACTGTGATACTATTCATTTAAGCTAAGTGTCCTCAGTTTCTTCTAGTATTTCTCATTTAATTTTTAACTCTCCACTGCTTTGATCATTTTTAAAAAGTATGTCTTGTCTGATAAATGAAGACTAGAATAAGATTGTAATAGTTTTTTCTGTTAATATCCCCACTGATAAAACTTATACATGAATTAATTTTGGGTTCTTATTTTGTTTTTGGCTGCCATAATAAAATTCTAACCCACATTTCTATTGTTTTTTTTTTTTTTTTGTCTAACTCTCCTAGAGTTAATTTTGTGTTTCCCTAGAGATTCTGGCTCATATATATATGACTGCATTTTTGATAGCTCAACTTAGTTGTCGATAAGTTACATAAGCAGTATCCAAACTGAGTCTTGGATTTTATTCAGAACTTAAAGCCAAAATCTACTTACCTCTCTCTTGTAAAAATCCTTTTCCAAGATCTTACTGTTTCTTGTCTAGATTACAATGAATGTCACTTATTGTTCCTTACACTCTGACTTCCATGTTTATCTACACATTAATATACACAGTGTAAAATAATATTTAGAAAACGAATATTTGTCAGTGGTTTTTACTATGTGTTGTGTTAGTCCCTCAGTCGTGTCCGACTCTTTTGTGACCATGTGGAATGTAGGCCACCAGGTTCCTCTGTCCATGGAATTCTCCAGGCAAGAATACTGGAGTGGGTTGCATTTCCTTCTCCAGGGGATCTTTTGAACCCAGGGATTGAACCTGGGTCTCCTGCGTTGCAGGTAGATTGCTTACTGTCTGAGACACCAGACAAGCCCAAGATTACCATAAAGTATAGGCTTTTACTATGCTGCTGCTGCTGCTGCTGCTAAGTCGCTTCAGCCGTATCCGACTCTGTGTGACCCCATAGACAGCAAGCAGCTCACCAGGCTCCGCCGTCCCTGGGATTCTCCAGGCAAGAATACTGGAGTGGGTTGCCATTTCCTTCTCCAATGCACGAAAGTGAAAAGTGAAAAGTGAAGTCGCTCAGTCGTGTCAGACTCTTCGAGACCCCATGGACTGCAGCTTACCAGACTCCTCCGTCCATGGGATTTTCCAGGCAAGAGTACTGGACTGGGTTGCCATTGCCTTATGAAAAAATTACAAATTTACAAATTCTTCACCATGGCCTTTTAGCCCCTCCATGAACTTGCCTATCCCTCCAACTATACAATACCCCACTTTTTCCTTCACTACATCCACTTCCACCATCCTGGCTTTCAGGTGGTTCTAAAGTTATACCAAGTTCATATACACTTTAGAGCCTTCACACTTCAACCTGCCTAAAATGTACTCTCCTGGATATTCATATGGTTGGTATCAATAAGAATGTCAATATTTTAGAAAGTTACAGAATGTACATCAAATAAATCTCAACTAGTACTTCCAAAGCACTATGTATCATATCATTTTAACACTTTTTACAATCAGAAATATTTTGTGTGTGTGTGTCTATTAGACTGATTAGTTTCCCGATTAAGATAAAACCCCATAAAATATGGATATTACCTTTATCGTTAGCACTGTATTCACAATATCTAGAACTGAATCTGGGACAAGATAGCTGTTTAGTAAATAGCTATGAGAATATACTTTTTTTTTCACATAGGGAAAATTCTTGAAACATTCAAAGTTTCAGATGATTGTGTACATTTAGCATTAGAAAAATTATTTTTATTATCATGTTTCTTTAAAAGGAAAAAAACAGGTTGGATTTTTCACTGATATTTAATGGAATACGGATTAACTAACCTAACATAAATAACAGAAATCTGTTTTTTTAGCATTCAAGATAGATTGAGAAAAGCACAAAGATGAGAATTATGGAGAGATTTTTGTATTAAAATAAACAAAGATTAAAATTGCAATATTCTAAAGAATTTAGGTATGCTATAATTTTGGAATTCTCTGTGTGGAAAACCTCTGAGCATTTCTTAATGTATTTTTTTCTAGGATCAAGAATTAAATAGATTTACTATACAAAGACTGCCTGTATGCCTTTAACCATGGGCCACATTGTTGAAGACAATTATATTCATGAAACATAACCTCCTATAGTAAGTAATAGCTATATTTTTTATTTCTGTGATTTTACTTAAAATTTTACCTTTATTAAATCTATTTAATTACATTCTGATCTTCCTCCCTTTCCATTCCTTCCTTTCTTCCCTCCTTCCTCTATCACCTCTCTTCCTTTATTCTTTCCTTCCTCTCTTCCCTCCTTCCTCCCTTCCTCCCTTTCTGATTCTCATTTTTCATCTCTCTATACCATTACATATAAACTGCCATTAAGCAGCATTCTTTGAGACATAATTTTAAGGAGAAAAATATTTTTTGAGAATTACTGAACTTACACTTTTTAATCAGAATTATTTTGGATTATACACTAAACTTATATAGTGAGGCAGGAGAAGGGGACGACAGAGGATGAGATGGTTGGATGGCATCACCGACTCGATGGACATGGGTTTGGGTGGACTCTGGGAGTTGGTGTTGGACAGGGAGGCTTGGCATGCTGTGCTTCATGGGGTCACAAAGAGTCGGACACCACTGAGCAACTGAACTGAACTGAATTGAAGGAATTTTCAAAGCCTAAGGAATAAGAAAAATTCATGTCTGATCATCTGGGATGATTCCAGTTTAGGGATATTATAAACAAAGCTAATATAATTTTTTTAATGTGGCTAATAGCTAGAATTATAGTTCATAGATCAAATGATAGGAATATGCTTACTTTTATCAATAACTCAGAAACAATGTCTGAGAATTCTGGTCGCTCCACATCCATGCCAATTTTGGTGTCCTCACTCTTTATTATTTGTTTGAAAGTGCTAATTGTTTAGTGTTGTCTGACTCTTTGTGACCCTATGTACTGTAGCCTGCCTAGCTCATCTGTCCATGGAATTCTCCAGGCAAGAATGCTGGAGTGGGTAGCCATTCCTTTCTCTGGGATCTTCCTGACCCAGGGACTGAACCTGAGTTTCCTACATTACAGGCAAATTCTTTACCATCTGAGCCACCGGGGAAGCCCAAAGGATCAGAAATAGTTGCTGAAACCTGGAATTGAACCAGGGACCTTTAGATCTTCAGTCTAACACTCTCGCAGTTGAGCTATTTCAGCCACTCACTATTATTATTTGTTTAATGAGCTATAATTAGCATATAACATTGTGTAAGTTTAAGGTGTCCAGCTTGACTTGATACATTTGTACATTGCAATATGATTACCACCATTGCCTTAGTTAACACCTTTATCATGTCACTTAATTATCTTTTGTGTGTGTGTGGTGAAAACAATTAAGACCTAGTCTCTTAGCAAATGTGAAGTTTATACAGAAGTGTTGACTGTAATCACTATGCTGTACAATAGATCTTCAGGATCTACTTATCTAGTTGCAACTTTGTATTATTAAACCACATCTCTTCAATTCTGCCACTGTCTAACCCCTGATAACCACAATTCTATTCTCTGTTATTATAAATTTACCATTTTTATATTCCATGTTTAAGTGATGTTATACTTATCTGCATTTCTCTAACTTACCTCACATAACATTACACCCTCAAGGGCTATCCATGTTGCAAATGGCAGGATTTCCTTCTTTCTCATGGCTCAATAATATCACTCTGTATGAATATATATACCATATCTTTATCAATTCATCTGCTGATGGGCACTTACGTTCTTTCCACATGTTGGCTGTTGTGAATAATGGTGCAGTAAACATGGATTACAGATGTATTTTCAACATCTTTTCATTTATTTTAGATATATACTCACAAGTGGGATTGTTGAATCATATAACAGTTCTATATTTAATTTTTTAAGGAAACTCCATACTGCTTTCCACAGGGGCTGACCATTCACAAGGGTTTCCTTTTCTCTGGCCAAATACAGATTATCTCTTATCTTCTTGTTGATAGCCATTCTAAGAGGTGTGAGGTGGTATCTAATTTTTTTTTGGTTTTGATCTGCATTTCCTTGATGATTATTAATGTTTAATACACTTTAATGTGTTTGTTGGCCATCTTTATATATTCCTTGGAAAAATGCTTATTCAGGTCTTCTGTCCATTTTTTATTTCAATTGTCTTTTTTTGCTGTTATTATATATATGAATTTTTAATAAGTCTTTACCCGATACACAATTTGCAAACATTTTCCCATGCTGTAGGATACCTTTTTGTTTTGTTGATTTTTTTTTTTTTCTGTGCAGTTTTTCATTTGATGTAATCCCACTAGTTGATTTTTTACATTTTGTTGTCTGTGCTTTTGGTGTCATAACTGAAAAAAATTATTGCCAAGACCAAAGTCAAAATGCTTCTTCCCAAAGTTTTCTTTTAGGAGTTTATGATATCAGTTCTCATTTTACGGTCTTTAATCTATTTTGAGTTCAATTTTTTGAGTGGTATAAGATAAGGATCTGATTTTAGTTCTCTGCATATGATTACCCATTTTTACCAATACCACTTTTTAAAGAGATCATCATTTCTCCCTTGATTATTCTTCACTCCCCTATCTAATATTAGGTTGACTGTACATACAGTGGCTTATTTCTGGCCTCCCTATTCTCCTTCACTGTTCTGTGTGTCTATTTTTTTGGTCAGTTCCATACTATTTTATTTACTATAGCTTTGTAGTATAGTTTGAAATCAGTAATTGTAGTTCCTCTTGCTGTGTTATTCTTTTACAGCATTGCTTTAGTTATTAAGGTCTTTTGGGGTTCCATAGATTTAATTTTTTTATTTGTTTATGTGAAAAATACCATCACAATTTTATAGGGATTTCATTGAATCTATTGATCAATTTGGGTAATACAAACATTTTATCAATGTTAATTATTATAAACCACAATCATAGAGTATCATTCTATTCAATTGTGTCTTTTCAATTTCTGTTTTAAAGTCTTGTAATCTTTCACTCTCTTGGTTAAATTTATCCCTACGTATTTTTTTTTATTCTATTGATCATGTGATAGTTTTCTTATATTTCTTTGTACTGTTAGCTCAATTGGAGATTTCATTTTCATTTTATTTTTCTCTAACACTGTTGATTACATTTATGAACTTACTGGTTTTATGCATATATTATTTTGCAAAGTGTTCATTGATATCATTTGCTCCTTATTAAATAACTTTTCTGTTGCCCTTCCTCTTGAAATCCAGTCATATTTTCCTTTTTCTTCTACATTTAATAAATTTAAGATGTAGCTTGAGCATTTTCAATGCTATGTTTAGAGACTCTAGATTCTGTTACATTCATCCAAACAGTATTGACATTTGTGTGTGTTGGTTTGTTTTAGCAGACAATTAACCTGATTGTACTTAAACTGCAATCTTTGTCTCTTGGACATAAGCTCAAAATTCAGTCCAGTGATTTTAGCCTTTGTTGTGCCCCTGAGGTCTGTATATGGCTCAGTATCAATTTAAGTATACTTTATACACATAATTCATAATTTCTCTCTGTTGTTCTCTCCTTTCTTAGCATTCCTTCATCACTCTTAAACATGGTTTTATAATTTGGGTGCCCCAAATTCTATTCTGTTTCTTTAAGGCAGTAATGAGTTTGATTTGCCTCTTAGTTTTAAGGACCAATACATAAATAGCTCATCCAGATTCATTCCCTTCTTCACTGTCATTCCTTCATCCAAATGTTGACTCCCCATCAAGAACAACTTCTTTTCACCCTTCCTCTTCTTCCTTCCTTCTTTATCTCTTTCTTTTCTGTGTAATCTCTTTTTTGTTTGTTTGTTTGTAAGATCATTGGTACTATGATCACATACTTGTAAATTAAGAATGTGTAAGGAATGCTGAAATCCTATCTTTCTAAATATTATAGTTACATTTTGCCTTTTTCTTACTACCATGTTTTTCATTGAAATTTATCAAAGTTTAGAAAGTAAGCATCTTTTTTCCCCTTCAAAGCCTAATTGAAAATAGAGTTTTATTTTATAGTGATTTGCCATGCCATGCTTCAGTTGTGTCTGACTCTGTGTGACCCAGTGAACTGTTGCCCACCAGTTTCCTCTGTCCATGGGATTCTACAGGCAAGAATACTGGAGTGGATTGTCATTCCCTTTTCCAGGTGATCTTCCTGACCCAGAATCAAACTGACATGTTTTACCTCTAACCTACCTTGGCAGGTGGGTTCTTTACCACTAGCACCACCTGGGAAGCACTATAGTACCTTAAAACATTTTAAAATACATCATCAGTAACTCAATTCATGTCTGATATTCTTTTTGTTAGACATTGATCCTGATACAAATAAAACCTACTTTACTCATTCATTCATTCACTTAACTGATATTTATTCAGCTCTAGCTATATGCAACAGGTTTTTTTCCAGTGAAAAAAATATAAATATGACCAAAAATGGCATAGCCTTTCAGCTTAGCATGAAAGAATAATATTCAACAGAGCATCACACAAACAAACAAATAAAAGTTTTAATAGGATAAAATATATGAAGGAGAGGGTCATGATGATAAAGAACACATCAGGTGAAAATCACTTACATATGGAGGCTAGAGTAAGCTTTTCTGAGGAAGTGACTACTGAAGTGACTAAGATCTGACAGAAAGTAAGATTCAACTAATAAGGGCTGAATGCAGTGGATGAGCAAGGAAAGAAAATTTCAGACAAGCTAAATAGCCTGGAATGTTCAAGATGGAACTGAAAAGAGGTCGGAATAGTTGAGGCATAGAGCATGAGGTGAGAGGATAAAGCTAAATGAGACCTGTGAGGCAGATGGAGAACAGATGATTGAGGGTTTGTGAGCCAGGCTAAATTTCAGTCTTTGTCCTTAGAGCAATGAATACCAACATAATCTTTGCCATTAGCTTTCACAACATTTGCAGTCTGACAGTATGAATTTCTCTTGATTACAGGTAATTAAGAAAGTTTTTCCCTCACATTATAGATGGTGATATTCTAACAGGAAATTTAATATCATACACAGTAAAATAGGAAAAATAAACATAAAATTCTGTATGAAAAACATAAAAGGAAAATATTTACAAATGTATTTTATTTAATAAACTAAACTTATCTAATGTTAATGGAAGAGTGGTTTATGTTTCATAAATGAGGTCTTATTTCTTTTGGATACTGTTTAAAACATACTGTTTAAGCACATATCTGAATATAATTATGACATATCTGAAAGAAACTCTAAGTGGCTGTGAAAGTGAAGGTCGCTCAGTCATGTTCAACTCTTTGTGACCCCATGGACTATACAGTCCATGGAATTCTCCAGGCCAGAATACTGGAGTGGGTAGCCTTTCCCTTCTCCAGGGTATTTTCCCAACCCAGGGATAGAACCCAGTCTCCCACATTGCAGGCAGATTCTTTACCACCTGAGCCACAAGGGAAGCCCTAAAAGTGAAAGTGAAAGTGGCTGCAGTGTTTTTCAAAATCACAGTTTATGAGCTCACTGGGGTACAGTCATATATTTTTTAATCTTGTAAGAAATATGAATTAAGCACATTGTTTTGGTGGAAATTCAGAGGAGTAATTACATAGTTACACATGAGCAAGCCTGAATCTATTACAAACAGCATTTAGCAATGTATGTCTTATTTCTGAAATACCCATTTGCATGCATAAAAATTACCAATATTTATATTCAAATAAAAGCAATACAATTTATGATTGATGAATAATCTAAAGCTCCATACTTCTTTAGATACTTATTTTAAGTCTGAGGGAAATATATCCTGTTGAGAAATATCTGATGAAATCCAGCTGTATTTTATTATCATTTCAATCTATCATCACAGAAAATATTGACTATTTTTCCCCTCAGACATGCAGCTGTCAACTATCCAACTATGGGCCTAGATTTACATTTTAGTTTATTTCCTACCTATTCATTTTCATTTAAAACACTTGTTTCATGAAACTAGCATTTGCTGTGTGAAAAAGGAAGGCAGGATGTGCAATCTCATCAAACCTGTCAATGAATGTTCATGGACACAGCAAATGATATTTGTTAAATTCAAACGAATATATTTCCACCTTAAGAGATGGTAAAAATCACTATACATCTATTCTATGTGCATTGTATGCATACTCAGTCACTCAACCGTGTCTGACTCTTTGCAACCACACAGACTGTAATCCACCAGGCTCCTCTGTCCATGGAATTTTCCAGGCAAGAATATTGGAACAGGAGGCCACTTCCTTCTCCAGAGGATCTTCCCAACCCAGGAATCAAACCCATGTCTCTTTTATCTCCTGCACTGGCAGGCAGATTCTTTATCACTGTGCACTGAGCATTATTCCTATCATATTTATTATTCCAGTAAAAAGATTTCTGTTGTGTGCCAATAGTGATAAGAATCCCTGTCCCTTCATTCCCCCACCCAAGTGTGCAAGCATATTCAGTCATGTCCAACTCTTTGTGACCCCATGGACTCTAGCCCACTCGGCTGCTTTGTCCATGAGATTCTCCAGGCAAGAATACTGCAGTGGGTTGCCATTTCCTTCTCTAGGGGATGTTTCTGACCCAGGGATCAAACCCTTGTCTCTTGTGTCTCCTACATTGGCAGGCCAGTTCTTTACCAGCTGAGCCATGAGGGAAGCCCAACCCCAAAAGGCATATTCAAATATCTGCAAAGTGTTTCCACTCACTTTGAAAGTAGGCCAAGTTACAAAAGACCCTGGATAGTTGTATAGACTTTAAGATCTTTGGAAAACTTAAAGATGCTTTGCAATCTGTAGCAGAGAGAGGATATATTAGTGAAGACATGCAAGGATGGAGGGTAAATTCCAATAGCCATCACCCAGAAGAATAAAAAATAAGTATATTTATTTCTCATAAAACAATTCTTGGTGATAGTTTAGGCTGATGGAACCATTCTCTTCAGTGTGGTTTTGTAAGAATCCTAGTTCCTTCTGTCTCACAGCTCAGCTATCCCAGAGGATATCATTTGCAATAGATTCAATCACTGGGTTGGGAAAAAGAGATTATAGAAGAGACACATTGGTTTCCTAAAAGACTTAATTTAGAAATAGTGTACGTCAATTCCATTTACTATCTACTGGAAAGGACTAATCATATAACCATTCATAATTGCAAGGGAACTGGGAAATACTGTTCTTGTCTAAGCATTCAGTTTCAAGCTACAACTCTCTACTATAGAGAGGAGATAGTTTTGGAGATAGCTTTTTGTCTCTGACACAGAGAAGTGTTTCTTTTCAATTGTTCTGGACATAAGAGGGCATTCTGTTGGTTTTATTTTATTGCTTGTTCATTTTCCTGGCCAATTATGTATATATGAAGGTCACAAAGGCTAAGAAACTTATACTAGCAACTATAGTTTGTAATAAATCTATAAGCACCAAAAGTCAGCACATAGCTCAGATCACTAAACAGAGGAAGCAATTGTAACTCAACATTCCATACCACCTGGGGGGGGGAATAAAGCATAAATTTCTGTGAATAAGGTCTTAGAATTTGGGATTAAGGTGGCATTCCAAGTAATGATATAGCAAATATTTTTCTTATTTCACTACATTTTTATTAAATCCTATTATTTTACTATATACTAGGAATATTATTCTATGTTGTGAAAATTCTGATGATTCCAGGAGAAAAGAATATGCCCCAAGAAATCATGCATGAAATGAATTATCTTCAGAAAGTAAATGCAAAATCTGGTTTAACACGGTGGCAATAAAGTCTAACTAACTAAGGTGGTTTTAAAGTTAGAAATGTTAATGTCCACCTGCCCTACTCTCTAGTTTCTTTTCTGCCAGCAGAAATACTCATTAAGTTCATAGTAGATTATTTTTGAACAATAAACAGTCTTATTTCATAAGCTAAGAAGAGATGGAAGAGGGTTTATTTGCATCTCTGGACCAGATTTTGCTCAGATAGGACTTCAGCAACATGTACAAGCCATCTGCTCAGCCACACCAGCCAGGCCTCTATACCCAAAACTTTTCCTGCTGATTTTTCATCCTTTAGAAAATTGATGATGTTGGTTATCATTTTCTTCTCATTCTATTTTTTTCTGGATTTTATTTCACTTTAAATAAAATCTTAGTGTTATCTTCCTCAAAGGTCATCTTTGACCTTCTCTGAAGGAGTAAAGGCAGTGGACAGAGGGACTCCAGCATGTATAGGTACAATGTGCTCTGGAGGACCATGATGTAGATCTTTACTCTAGATTATGTCCATGCCACTAGCTTCCTACTGCCTTTGGAACCCAAGGATACCTGCTCGATGACCACAGGACTTCAAAATATCCTTTCCACAGACTATGTGTACACAGAAAAGACTCAACTTGTATTTTTTGGAAGGCATTCCAGCACATGCCTCAGTTTCTTGCCATGGAGCTTTCTCTTGCCTCCCTCTTGTGGTACCTGAGACATGTCCATTCTTCAGTTCTGGATGAAAAGAGAAATTTTGATTAATAATGAAAGCTGTTTTTACTGTCATATATCTATACACTTGGGCTTCCCTGGTGGCTCAGTGGTAAAGAGTCCACCTAGCAACGCAGGAGACACAAGAGACATGGGTTTGATTCCTGAATTGGGAAGACCCTGGAGAAGGAAATGACAACCCACACCAGTATTCTTGCCTGGAAAATTCCATGGAAAAAGGAGTCAAGAGTACATGGGGTCACAAAGAGTTGGACATGAGTGAATGTGCATGCACACTTGTGGTTGGGGATGCAGGGGCAGGGATTCTTATAACTACTGGCACACAATAGAAATCTTTTTACTGGAAATGTGAGAAATGTGATATTAATAATAAACAGTGACACAGTGGTAAAGAATCTGCCTGCCAATGCAGGAGATACAAGAGACACAGTTTTGATCCCTGGGTTGGGAAGATCCCCTGAAAAAGGAAATGGCTAACTACTCCAATATTCTTCCTGGAGAATCTCATAAACAGAGGAGCTGGGTGGGCTATAGTCCATGGGGTTGCAAAGTCAGCAACTGAGCATGCACACATCTATGTACTTGTACTCATCAAGAATAAACCTAAAAGTCCACTAAGACATTCGTGTTTTCCTGTAAAAACTGATTCCTGTAAAAAAACCAAGACATCATGGTGTGCAAACTTCTTCTAGGCAAGTTGAAGGATGTTGGTTTTAGGAATAAATGGGAAATGTGTAAATCATCAAGTATTCTTTGGGTACTGTAATTTAAATGGTAATATATGGAACATAAATTTAAAATTTAAAATTTTATTTGTGATGATTTTTTTTTTTTACCCTTTCATGTAAATCAATAGCCTGTGGCTGTTTTTTTCTTCAGGGTACACCTTGGTATACCTTAGTGTTGAAAATGTGGTCATCCCAATAGCCCAAGTTTAAACTCAATTTCTGCTCCTTACTTACCTAAAGTTTGGGCCTATTACTTTTCTTCTCTCTCTTTTTCTTTTTTTTCAGATTCCCTACCTATATCATGCAGGTAATAATAAAAACAACACATGACCCTTGCATTAAGTGAAATTAAATATATTCCCACAAGGAGCCCAAAAGTATGCCAAGAACATAATAAACTTTATTATTATTCTTTATTTGCCTAAAAGTTTTATTAAAGTTAAAAGTACATAAGGAAGTATCATATTTACTTAAAAAGCAAGAATACACGACTAGTAAATATTTACAAAAACAAACATTAATATATAATAATTAAAATGTTATTTCAAATTATTGGAGATCAGCTCAACTTCAAGGCATTTTTTGAAAGTAAATCATTATTAATGTAGATATAAAAATCCACCACTTTTCATCTTTACAGTATTCAAAAAATAGTACAATTACAGGTGTACGTGGGATTTGAGGCAATTAAACCAAGTGTGAGGTGAAGAAAAAAATGGATTCTGTAAATAAAATCTGAAATACCCATTTTATACATAGTAACAAACAAATAGGTATAATGATACCTATAATATAGTCTATTACCCAGGCTCTAAGATTTCACTTTTAATTAAAATTTTCTCATTTATTCCATATTCTAACATTCATCACTGCCAAATTTTGGTATAAGAACTTTTTAAGAAAGAAACTTCTATTTAAAGATGATTTTTCTCTAGTTAAGTAGACATTTCCATCAGCTTTTTATTGTTTCACTGCTGAATGTGTATGAGATTTCCAGGATCATTAGACCTCTGAGAACAGAAACCACAATAAAAGGCTACAAATAAAATGAACAGAAAAAAAGGAACTCATGAAATGGGCAAATTGCATAAAAGAGATGAGAATTTATTTTAAAAGTAATAATCTGAAAAGAGAATCAAATATAAGATTCTGTAAAAAGGAAAAGTCAGAAAATTAAAGGAGCTCTCAGGAATTAAAAGAAATATAAATTTAAAAAATCAAAACTTTAATACAAGGTAGGAAGGTAGAAGAATAAAGATAATGAAATTCTTTTCCAAATTAAAGACAGGCAAAGCATAGAATAGTAAGAGAGAAAATATAAGGAAATTGAGAATCAATATAGGAATTCAAGCATGCATTTTTTGAAACTGGATTAAAAAGAAAAGGAAAAACTAAAGGAAAAGATATCATAGAAATAATGTAACAATTATCCTCAGCATAAATTTGTGTGAATTTTTCTGTGCATATGTGCTCAGCATAATGGATAAAATAAAAGCCCTCATTAAGGCATATAATTGTTAAATTGAAAGATGTAGTGACAGAGAGAGACAAAGACTGAGAAAAAGCTTTAAAAGTAGGAAAAAAAGGCGGGGGGTGGGGGGTGATCACAAAACTTTTTGAACATAAGTATCCTAACAGCAACACTGAGAGCTAGAAGAAAATGAAAAAAAAAAAAAAAGAAATCTCAAAATGTTTTTGAAACTGGGGCAATTGATTTCACATCTGAGTTATGTACTTAAGTCATCAATTTTGAGAGTGGGATAAAGAAAATTCTAGATAAGCAAGTCACCCAAAATTTCATGCCTGTGACCACTCTTTTAGGTGAAACCAACAAATATCAGTGCTTAAATCACAGAAAAGGAAAATTTCAGGTTCTGAGAAAAGACTATTTGATAAACAAAAATGATAAGGAGACTCATCAGAATGAGAGTCAAGAGAATTGGAACATCCTTGCATGCATAGCCGGTCCAGATTTGAGCAAGACAACAGCTCACAAAGAAGGGAGAAAGGTGTATGTAGTGAGTAGAACTCCGTTGGAGTTCTACACTGAGAAGCTGTTTTAGACTGTTGGACAATGTGAAGAACTAGCAATAGGTACATAGAGAAATGAACATATAAATAAGACCTAATTGATTTTGAAAATGAAAAAGTAGAACTGAGCAAATGTAAATGTAAACACAGTGAATCACTTGACTCAGAGTAAATGATATCTATTTGGTCATAATATTGTAAATGCTGAAAATCAATTTGGCCAACACCTGTGATATAACTATATTAGCTAGAAGCAGGGGACAGTATTGTACTTGAGCTGATTAAACCATAAAAACAAGTCAAGAGATTATGCTTGAAAGTGAAGTCGCTCAGTCGTGTCCAACTCTTTGCGACCCCATGACTGCAGCCCACCAGGCTCCTCTGTCCATGGGATTCTCCAGGCAAGAATGCTGGAGTGGGTTGCCATTTCCTTCTTCAGGGGATCTTCCCAACCCAGGGATTGAACCCAGGTCTCCCAGATTGCAGGCAGATGATTTAAATAAAATAGCAAGGTAAGCATTACCATTAAATAAATGGAAGTAAATACCAGATAAAAGTGCAATATAATAATACAAAAATAATATAATAATCAGGACTTCAGTGTAGGTGGATAGTTCACTTACATCTTATTAGGATCTTTTTACTTTGAAACTTGGTCAATGTATTAGTTTAAAGATACATATATATTTAATATGTACATTTCTCCTTGATATCTGGCTGAAATAAAAGCAGACCTCCCATTCCTCAGTGGTTCCAAGAAGAGCACTGCCAAGCTTATTTGCTCTTCTGAGTCTTAGTTAATTACCCCTTCTATGGGATGAGGAATAAGTGAACACTAGCAGATTCTCCAAATGTGGCTAAGAAAGCATGCAGAGAGCCATTGCCTTGACAGGAGGGATAAAGAGCGAAGGCAAATCACTTCCAAGTTGTCAGGGACCCGAATTAGAACTGGAACAGATTTTTAAAGTGTGAGCCAAGGAGTTTTGTGGATTTTTAGCCTGGATTTGACAGAGCAGAGTGGCCAGTTCCCACTTGCTCCATCAGTGCTCCTCGCTTATGGCCAGAGGGGAAAAAAAAATTAAAAAGATTGAACTCTTGACTGAATATTGTCTAAAATATATCTTGGAATTCCTATACTACAATAAAGGTCAGAAAACTATACCCTGTTGGCCAAACCTCACCCTTTACTCATTTGTATATGGTCATTTACGCTTGTCATATGGTCAAAAAAAATTTTTTTTAAGAGTATTTTGTAATACATGAAAATTATTTGAAATTCAAAGTTTAATGTTGGCAATTAAAACAGTATTGGGACACAGCCATTTCCAACCATTTACTTATCATCCCTCTGGATGCTCCTGCACACTAGCATAGTTTGAGATGTTTCTCAAGAGACTGTAAGGCCCACAGTCTAAAATATTGACTATGAAACCCTTTACAAAAAAAGTCTGCCAAACCCTGTACTGAAAGAACGTATATTATCTCATCAAAATGTTTAATTTTTTGGTCTCTCCCATACATGCTCCATGAGAGAAATTAGCAATGTTGATGAATAGTAAAATTTCTGAACAAGTTATGGAAATTAGTTGCAACAAGCTTCCATAGTTTAAACTATCACAGTCTTTGATAAGTTTAGTCAGTAACATGCAGATAGAGCTGACGCCAAATCAAGTATCATAGATTTTGGAAACAGTTCAGTCATCACTCTCTCTAGACAAACTTAGCTACCCAGGAACTGAAGATTCATGTGAACTAGCAGTTCTGTGGTCTATGATTAAATTCTCAAAATTGAACCTTTGAGAACCAAGGTTATAAAAAATCACTCTGTCAATGTGGATGTCCTGTGCAATTGGTCACTGTTCAATTAACTAGTTTGCATTAGTGTCTCCCAAATGGAGAAAGTGACTTATTCAGTTGGTGACTCCAGACAAGCAAACAGAGATTTAACTGGGGAAGAATCTTAGGAAAGAGCAAAAATAAAAAAAAAAAAAATATATATATATATATGAGCTGTAGATACTCTGAACTTCTCAGTTACTTTTCCCCTATCATTTGGAAGTCATTTGAAAGTCAGGGAGTCAGATAATTCAAACTGAAGCAACATTGACAAATTCCTCTTGGAGAGGAATGGGACTCATAGTTGAAACTGAAAGTTACTATCTCACTTTTTTTTGTTGTTGCTGTTCAGTAATCAAGCTGGAATCAAGATTGCTGGGAGAAAATCAATCACCTCAGATATGCAGATGACACTACCCTTATGGCAGAAAGTGAAGAAGAACTAAAGTGCCTCTTGATGAAAGTGAAAGAGGAGAGTAAAAAGTTGTCTTAAAGCTCAACATTCAGAAAAGGAAGATCATGGCATCTGGTCCCATTACTTCATGGCAAATAGATGGAGAAACAGTGGAAACAGTGGATGACTTTATTTTGGGGGCCCTAAAATCACTGTAGATGATGATTGCAGCCATCATTAAAAGATATTTACTCCTTGGAAGGACAGTTATGACCAACCTAGACAGTATATTCAAAAGCAGATGCCATTACTTTACCAACAAAGGTCCGTCTAGTCAAGGCTATGGTTTTTCCAGTGGTCATGTATGGATGTGAGAGTTGGACTATAAAGAAAGCTGAGCACTGAAGAATTGTTGCTTTTGGACTGTGGTGTTGAAGAAGACTCTTGAGAGTCCCTTGGACTGCAAGGAGATCCAACCAGTCCATCCTAAGGGAAATCAGTCCTGACTATTCACTGGAAGGACTAATGTTGAAGCTGAAACTCCAGTACTTTAGCTTTCTGATGCGAAGAGCTGACTCATTTAAAAAGACCCTGATGCTGGGAGGGATTGGGGGGCAGGAGGAGAAGGGGACGACAGAGGATGAGATGGTTGGACGGCATTACCCACTCAATAGACATGAGTTTGAGTAAACTCAAAGTTTGTGATGGAGTTGGTGATGGACAGGGAAGCCTGGCATGCTGCAGTCCATGGGGTTGCAAAGAGTCAGACACGACTGAGTGACTGAACTGAACTGACTCAGCGAGCACTGCCTCCAGCATTAGAGCACACAGATCCCAAGCCTTTCTCTCCAACCACGACAATCTTTGGCTATAAATCTGGAGACTATGCCACTCAGAAAACAAAACTTCATAAGGAAAATGCATGGTGTTGGACAGGAAGACAAACAGACATGCATGCCCCCACAAATACTAGTTTGTTAATTTATTCAACAAATGTTTTCCGAATACCACTGTGTGCAAGGTAACGTAATAATTTAGAAGTGAAGGTACATCAGTTGGTTACTATTATAATTGGAGATGTACTATTGGAACAGATGAGAAAGAAATCTGTTGGCACATTTTATAATTCTGGACTCAGCCTTCTCCAAGGCTGTCAGCTCTAGATCTACATTCCTTAGTATAACTATATGGATAAATTATGAAGTGAGAGAAAATGGAATTCAGGCAAAAAAAAAATGTAGTGAAATTTAAATAATAAAACATTAACATTCTAAGATAAGACAAAGATCCCAATAACTATATCTGTAGAAGTATGAGCAGAAATCTATGGGGGAGAGTTATGAAAATGCCCCATAGCAGGCAAAAAGAAGATGATGTATTTTATATTTGTAGGGTAAATAAAGTTAATACACTCATAAAAATTGTAATTACATTTTTTTCAGATTTCTGTATACTTGTTATGATGACTCACTGTGATATATAAAGAACAGAGTTGGTTTATGTATGTTGAACATCATATTATATTCCTATCTAACTCTATGAGTTTCAAACATTTTTACATGCATCTATATTGGGGGCAGGAGGAAAAGGGGACAACAGAGGATGTGATGGCTGGATGGCATCACCACCTCGATGGACGTGAGTTTGAGCGAACTCTGGTAGTTGGTGATGGACAGGGAGGCCTGGTGTGCTGCAATTCATGGGTTCACAAAGAGTCGGACACAACTGAGTGACTGAACTGACTGATTGACTGATATATCTCCATATTGTTTCATCAATACTCACAACTTCACTGTAGCTTGCTCCTGTGATCACTTAAAAGAAAGTTCACATAGACTTTTTATTTTTATTTTATTTGAAATTTCTGACATAAATATTATGATTTCAGATTTTTAAGGTTTTCATTTGCCTAAATCTGTTGATGACTTTCTTAATTTTAAATTTTAAAGTCCTTTAGTTTTTGATGTGGGCTGTGTAGTTAAACTTATTTTTGGTCTCCTAAAGTGAGTTCATTTTTCTCTTAAGAGATAATCTTATCATAAACAATGTAAAATGTATTTGTTAGACTTAAAAAATATATATTTTATGTTGCATATTTCCAATAGATATATACCTATTCATTGACTAGTTTAATTTTTCCAATTGACATTTTGGGAATCAAAGGCATTCCTAAATTTTTGTGCCTGTTTTCTTTGCTACTGCTAAGTTGCTTCAGTTGTGTCTGACTCTGTGCGACCCCATAGATGGCATCCCACCAGGCTCCAGCGTCCCTGGGATTCTCCAGGCAAGAACACTGGAGTGGGTTGCCATTTCCTTCTTCAATGCATGAAAGTGAAAAGTGAAAGTAAAGTTGCTCAGTGTGTCTGACTCTTTATGACCCCATGGACTGCAGCCTACCAGGCTCCTCCATCCATGGGATTTTCCAGGCAAGAGTACTTGAGTGGGGTGCCATTGCCTGTTTTCTTTAGTCGTGAATAATAACTTGCCTTAATATACAATTAATTAATCTCAGTCTTTCCTTCCTCAGAAATCTGCAGGCCCTGCTCCTTTGACATCTGCATTTAATACCTCCCTTACAAGGTTGAAGAAAGGCATGAGTTTACATTTTGCTTTATAGGGGACCAGATTCTTCTGGAATGATCTATGAATTTTAAAGATTCTTTCTAAGTTTAAGTTTGATATCTATCTACTGACTACTTATCTATATCTATCTACCAATCTCTCTATCGTCTATTTACATAGTCTTCTCTTTGCTTTTCTCTGAACAAGTTAAAAACTTATGGCTTCGTTAAAATTAGAAAAAGTTTCTTAAAGTCTTGATTTACTGTTTTTGTTGTTAATTCTCTCGTTCAGGGAAACCAACCATCACTATGTTTTCAATTGATTGTGCTCCCAAATTATGATTTTGTCTATATAACTTTAATTAATTTGTAATTTTTCTCAAACATTTGAAAGATTTTTCTCAGACATGTTCTCAATGTGATTTGTTTTGGTGTTTTAATTCTGCTCTTTTCTGTTCCTGATCATGTTATCAAATTGTTAAATAGTGTCCCCATTTTAATTCTTTTCATAAATTCTCTTTCCATTGCATTTTATTACTTTATCACTTCTTGTCTGAAAGTGGCTTTCTTTTTTTTTTTTGAGAATTCCTGAGAGGATTCTGTTTTAGCCTGCAATTTCATTTTATTTCTGTTGCAATATATCCAACACGTTATTCATCTCTGTAGTGTCTGACATTTCCCTTTCTCATTTTTTTCTGTACTTGAAAAAGAATTATGTAAGATTCACTTTTGCTGTGTGTTATTTTCAGTTTACTTATCTTTGAAGAGGCACAGTTTTTTTGTGGGCTTAGTTTTTTTTTTTTTTTTTATCAAAACTCTTGTAAGTGGATGCATTTTTTTTGCTGCATTTATATGGGAAATTTTTGATAATTCTCATAGATATTGCAACTGTGTGTCTTGGGTGGATTTTATATACTGTATTCAGTACTTGGAATGTCTTAGATTTGCAGGAGGAGAAGTAATAAGAAAATGAACACCCTGGAACATTATATTGTAAGATATGTACATTTTATAAAATTTATAAATTTTATGAAATGTATACTGTAGTTCCGTTAAGCCCAAGACACACTCTGTCCAATTGTGAGAGTATGCCGAATATGATCTAACCTTCATTAGCACTTTCTAAATGGAATTCATTTTCTCAAAAAGCTTGTGTCCTTGGTCAGAAGTTATCACCTTCGTGCTCTCCTATCAGCTATGTTTTCCAGATGATATGAACATCAACAAAGTTCCAAGCCATATTTTTGTTCCCTGCTGCTGCTGCTTCTAAGTTACTTCAGTCGTGTCCGACTCTGTGCAACCCCATAGACGGTAGCCCACCAGGCTCTCCTGTCCCTGGGATTCTCCAGGCAAGAACACTAGAGTGGGTTGCCATTTCCTTCTCCAATGCATGAAAGTGAAAAGTGAAAGTGAAATCTCTCAGTCATGTCCGACTCTTTGCGACCCCATGGACTGCAGCCTACCAGGCTCCTCCACCCATGGGAGTTCCCTACAAACCAGCAAAATATATATATATATATATATATATATATATATATATATAATAAATTGCAAGACAATGAGGACGTTAAATACCAGTCATAGCTTGTTAATTGCCCATTATTCCATTTTGAATAAAATATCACACAACTTATAAGCATTATGAAAATTGGTGTATTCCTTTTGTTTTAGTGATAAACTTTCTTTCTCCCTATCACAGGTAAAATATAATGTGAGCTCACAATGTTAAATACAACTTTTCTCTGATTAGACGTATATATGCTTCAAAGTATGGGAATTATTCCCTTTTATGACATTATGACTTGGCTTTTTATGACATTATTTGTTTCAGATACAATTGAACTTCAGTCATGTTTTTATTTGAAGTAGTTTCTGTATTTCAGTAGTCAGACATTTCTTTCTTCTATGATATTAATGTAAAGAGTAAACTCAAACATTTTTTAAAAGAAAGTTATTCTATGAAATTGAAGACCATGTTATCTTAGTACTTTTTTACAAGAAAATGAAATTTTCTTAAAAAAAATTTAACATCTTTTACCGCTTACATTTGTTTACTTTTATTTTCTTTACTTCCTAAGAAAGGAAATGAACAATCATCACAAATATGGGGTATAAAAGGGTTGCTGTTTTCATATGTAACTGGAATAACGAAATTTTGGAACCTGGATGGGAAAGACAATGATTAAATATGCAAACTAATTTTTGATAGAGAAGCATCCTCTAAAGAGAAATAAAATAGAGATTGAAGAGTTTCAAAAAGGAATGGCTCAGATGGAAAAGAATCTGCCTGCAATGCAGTCCTGGGTTCAATCTCTGGGTTGAGAAGATGCCCTGGTGAAGAGAATGGCTATGCATTCCATGGCTTTGCCTGGAGAATTCCATGAACAGACGATCCTAGTGGGCTACAGTCCATGGTGTTGCAAAGAGTCAGACACAACTGAGCAGCTAATACTTTTTGAAGGAAAGTAAAACTTGGGAGCTTGACTGAACTATAAAAGGAGATATTTAAAATCAAAAGAATGAAACTAGAACACTTTCTAACAGCATACACAAAAATAAACTCAAAATGGATTAATGATCTAAACGTAAGAGCAGAAACTATAAAACTCCTAGAGGAGAACATAGGCAAAACACTCTGCAACGTAAATCACAGCAGGATCCTCTAGGACCCACCTCCCAGAATACTGGAAATAAAAGCAAAAATAAACAAATGGGATCTAGTTAAAATTAAAAGCTTCTGCACAACAAAGGAAACTATAAGCAAGGTGAAAATACAGCCTTTGGAATGGGAGAAAATAATAGCAAATGAAGCAACTGACAAACAACTAATCTCAAAAATATACAAGCAACTCCTGCAGCTCAATTCGAGAAAAATAAATGACTCAATCAAAAATGGGCCAAAGAACTAAATAGATATTTCTCCAAAGAAGACATACAGAGGGCTAACAAACACATGAAAAGATGCTCAACATCACTCATTATCAGAGAAATACAAATCAAGACCACAATGAGGTACCATTTCACACCAGTCAGAATGGCTGCAATCCAAAAGTCTACAAGCAATAAATACTGGAGAGGATGTGGAGAAAAGGGAACCCACTTACACTGTTGGTGGGAATGCAAACTAGTACACCCTCTATGGAGAACAATGTGGAGATTCCTTAAAAAACTGGAAATAGAACTGCCTTCAGTTCAGTTCGGTTCAGTCGCTCAGTCGTGTCCGACTCTCTGACCCCGTGAATCACAGCATGCCAGGTCTCCCCGTCCATCACCAACTCCTGGAGTTCACTCAGACTCACGTCCATCAAATCAGTAATGCCATCCAGCCATCTCATCCTCTGTTGTCCCCTTCTCTTCCTGTCCCAATACCTCCCAGCATCAGAGTCTTTTCCAATGAGTCAACTCTTCGTATGAGGTGGCCAAAGTACTGCAGTTTCAGCTTTAGCATCATTCCTTCCAAAGAAATCCCAGGGCTGATCACTTCAGAATGGACTGCTTGGATCTCCTTGCAGTCCAAGGAACTCTCAAGAGTCTTCTCCAACACCACAGTTCAAAAGCATCAATTCTTCAGTGCTCAGCTTTCTTCACAGTGCAACTATGGAAAAACCATAGCCTTGACTAGACAGACCTTTGTTGGCAAAGTAATGTCTCTGCTTTTCAATATGCTATCTAGGTTGGTCATAATTTTTCTTCCAAGGAGTAAGCGTCTTTTAATTTCATGGCTGCAGTCACCATCTGCAGTGATTTTGGAGCCCAAAAAAATAGTCTGACACTGTTTCCACTGTTTCCCCATCTATTTCCCATGAAGTGATGGGACCAGATGCCATGATTTTCATTTTCTGAATGTTGAGCTTTAAGCCAACTTTTTCGCTCTCCACTTTCACTTTCATCAAGAGGCTTTTTAGTTCCCCTTCACCTTCTGCCATAAGGGAGGTGTCATCTGCATATCTGAGGTGATTGATATTTCTCCAAGCAATCTTGATTCCAGCTTGCACTTCTTCCAGCCCAGAGTTTCTCATGATGTACTCTGCATATAAGTTAAATAAGCAGGGTGACAATATACAGCCTGACGTACTCCTTTTCCTATTTGGAACCAGCCTGTTGTTCCGTGTCCAGTTCTAACTGTTACTTCCTGACTTGCATATAGGTTTCTCAAGAGGCAGGTCAGGTGGTCTGGTATTCCCATCTCTCTCAGAATTTTCCACAGTTTATTGTGATCCACACAGTCAAAGGCTTTGGCATAGTCAAGAAAGCAGAAATAGATGTTTTTCTGGAACTCTCTTGCTTTTTTTTATGATCCAGCAGATGTTGGCAATTTGATCTCTGGTTCCTCTGCCTTTTCTAAAACCAGCTTGAACATCAGGAAGTTCACGGTTCATGTATTGCTGAAGCCTGGCTTGGAGAATTTATAGCATTACTTTACTAGCATGTGAGATGAGTGCAATTGTGTGGTAGTTTGAGCATTCTTTGGCATTGCCTTTCTTTGGGATTGGAATGAAAACTGACCTTTTCCAGTCCTGTGGCCACTGCTGAGTTTTCCAAATTTGCTGGCATATAGAGTGCAGCACTTTCACAGCATTGTCTTTCAAGATTTGAAACAGCTCAACTGGAATTCCATCACCTCCACTAGCTTTGTTTGTAGTGATGCTTTCTAAGGCCCACTTGACTTCACATTCCAGGATGTCTGGCTGTAGGTGAGTGATCACACCATCATGATTATCTTGGTCATGAAGATCTTTTTTATATAGTTCTTCTGTGTATTCTTGCCACCTCTTCTTAATATTTTCTGCTTCTGTCAGGTCCATACCATTTCTGTCCTTTATCAAGCCCATCTTTGCATGAAATATTCCCTTGGTGTCTCTAATTTTCTTGAAGAGATCCCTAGTCTTTCCCATTCTGTTGTTTTCCTCTATGTCTGCATTGATCCCTGAGAAATGCTTTCTTATCTCTTCTTGCTATTCTTTGGAACTCTGCATTCAGATGCTTGTATCTTTCCTTTTTTCCTCTGCTTTTCATTTCTCTTCTTTTCACAGTGAACTAAAATGGACTGGAATGGGTGAATTTAACTCAGATGACCATTATATCTACTACTCTGGGCAGAAATCCCTTAGAAGAAATGGAGTAGCCACATGGCCAACAAAAGAGTCCAAAATGCAGTACTTGGATGCAATCTCAAAAAGACAGAATGATATCCATTCTTTCCAAGGCAAACCATTCAATATCACAGTAATCCAAGTCTATGCCCCAACCAGTAATGCTGAAGAAGCTAAGGTTGAACTGTTCTATGAAGACCTACAAGACCTTTTAGAACTAACACCCTAAAAAGATGTCCTTTTCATTATAGGGGATTGGAATGCAAAAATTGGAATTCAAGAAACCTGGAGTAACAGGAAAATTTGGCCTTGGAATATGGATGAAGCAGGGCAAAGACTAATAACGTTTTGCCAAGAGAATGCACTGGTCATAGCAAACACCCTCTTCCAACAACACAAGAGAAGACTCTACACATGGACATCACCAGATGGTGCCAGGAGCCAGCGTGAGGAACTCCGCCCATGGCAAAGGTCATGAGGAAGGAGGCTTGGCATACACAAAGGCGTGATCAAGCCTCAGGAAATCCCCTATTCCCAATCATCTACCCCCCCAAACCAGAGTCTATCTACTTTACTGTTTCATGCTCTTCCCTACATCTCTGACTTTATGGGGGGCTGTTCCCCACCGGTTCTCTCGGAGAAGGAGTAAACGTGCAGCTCCAAATCAATAAAAATTCTTGGGCGTGACAAGAGTGTTTCAACTTATGAACTCCTCTGAAGGTTATCTCACCTCCCTGTATAGGTTCGTCTGGCCACATGTGATTGTTTACAGCCTCCCAACCTGAGAGGCACGAGATGTTTTAAACTTACTAAAGGCAGATTCTTTGGGGAAATTAGAAATTATTATATAGTGGGTTGGTTAGGAATTATATTGGTGAAGGGTTTTTTCATTTATTGTGCCAATAATTGCTGCTAATTCCCTGCCTTGGGTGTGACAAGGGTGTCTCAGGTCAAACCTCTCTGCTGGCAGACTAGCTTGTGTGACAGGATTATCCATACTCCTGCCACTACTCACATGATTATTTACTACCTCTCAACCATAAACAGCACACAGAGCTTGGAGTATTTTGAAAGTCTTAATTAACATAGGGCTTTTCTCATTGTTGAGTCAATGATTGCCGCCAGGCCTCCATATCCTTAGGCACCTGGGAATATATTAATCAATGTATTTGGAATACAGAAAAGGAAATATAGTAGTTTTTAAGGTTAGCAATACTAGACTTTTTGAGTTAATGAATTTTCTCTTTTGTAATAGATCACTGTACCCTGTTATAAATCACTGTGTCCTTGCTATGTAAAAATGTAACTTTATCACTATCTTAAGACTAAATAGATCTTAAGGGGAACATTGATGAAGGGTTTTCATTTGTTGGGCTGATGTTTGCTGCTAAATCTCCATATTCCCTGCTCTTATAATGAATATAACTAACATATAGGAAAAATAAGTATTAACCTTTAAGATTAATCATGTTAACCTTGGGTTAAATAAATTGCTTTCTTGATTGTAACTCACTACACCCTCACCCTATAGGAATACAACTTTATTTGGAGGGTGGTGCCTGGCTTAAGAAAAAACACCCTTGGAAAAAATAAGTTTTTTGGTTATCAGAAAGAAAGGGTCGTAAAATATCAGCAGGCCTCATGGCCAGAAGATGATGTAAAACCCATAAGATTTTTTATGTAAAGCACCTGATTTTGATAAAGGTCAGGACTGCTGACCCCCACATGACTCTGTATTCATCCCTATGTGTAACAAAAGGTATATAAGCAAACCCAAAAATAAAGAAATCGGATCAGTTCCCGGAAAGACTGATTCCCGCATGTCGTTCTTTCTTGCTCCCCGTTTTTCTGGCTGAATTCTCATCTGGAGCATGGGTGCCCACCATGTCTACTTACTTGCCCTGGCTTTCAAGCCCATGTGAGAAGGAGCCCAAAGAGGGGCACCTTCCGATATTCAAGTGGCGCCGGTGGCCCAAGGTAGATGGTGCAAATTCCTTGTCTTGGAATTTTATTGGTATCCCACGTAAACCAAGTTATTCAGCATCTTTTTCTCTCCTACTATTTTCTGGCTGAATTCCCATCTGGTGCACGGGTACCCACCAAGCCTGCTAATTTTGCCTGGGCTTCTAAGATCGGACTGGGGGGGCCTCAGTGCCTCCTCTCTTTTGGGAGAATGGGAAGACGCCTGCAGCCTACATAAGTGATGATTGGTTTCCATGTAAACCAAGTTATTCAGCCTCTTTTTCTCTGCTAATTTTCTAATCCCTCTCTATCTGTAATTAAATAAGTTATTTCCAAGGATGCCGACTCCGTCCCCACCTTTGAATCACCCTGGATCCACTGGGACTGGACCGTGAGAAGATGGTCAACACCAAAATCAGATTGATTATATTCTTTGCAGCCAAAGATGGAGAAGTTCTATACAGTCAACAAAAACAAGACCAGGAGCTGACTGTGGCTCAGATCATGAACTCCTTATTGCCAAATTCAGACTTAAATTGAAGAAAGTAGAGAAAACCACTAGACCATTCAGGTATGACCTAAATCAAATCCCTTATGATTATACAGTGGAAGTGAGAAATAGTTATAAGGGACTAGATCTGATAGATAGAGTGCCTGATGAACTATGGAATGAGATTTGTGACATTGTACAGGAGACAGGGATCAAGACCATCCCCATGGAAAAGAAGTGCAAAAAAGCAAAATGGCTGTCTGAGGAGGCGTTACAAAAAGAACTGCCTTATGACCCATCAATCCCACTGCTAGGCATACACACCAAGGAAACCAGAATTGAAAGAGACACGTGTACCCCAATGTTCATCACAGCACTGTTTATAATAGCCAGGACATGGAAGCAACCTAGATGTCCATCAGCAGATGAATGGATAAGAAAGCTGTGGTACATATACACAATGGAGTATTACTCAGCCATTAAAAAGAATACATTTGAATCAGTTCTAATGAGATGGATGAAACTGTGGCCGATTATACAGAGTGAAGTAAGCCAGGAAGAAAAACTCCAATACAGTATACTAACACATATATATGGAATTTAGAAAGATGGTAATGATAACCCTGAATATGAGATAGCAAAAGAGACATAGTTATATAGAACAGTCTTTTGGACTCTGTGGGAGAGGGGGAGGGTGAGATGAATTGGGAGAATGCCATTGAAACATGTATAATATCATATAAGAAATGAATCGCCAGTCTAGGTTTTCAGGATACAGGATCCTTTGGGCTGGTGCACTGGGATGACCCAGAGAGATGGTATGGGGAAGGAGGTGGGAGGGGTGTCCAGGATGGGGAACACATGTACACCCGTGGCAGATTCATGTTAATGTATGGCAAAACCAATACAGTATTGTAAAGTAAAATAAAAAAAAAGAAACTGTTAAAAAAAATCAAACACTCATGATTTTATTGTTTAATTTTGCTAAGGACAGTTTCCATGATAGTCTTAAAAGGGAGAAAGATACCTTTGAGTATTACTATATACCTTTATCTTCTAACCCCTTTACCTCTCCCTTCTTTCCACTTGAAGTTGAAGATGGATCAGCCATCATGTGACTAGAAAGAGCAAACACTTGCTGAAGGAGTCTAAACAGAAAATTTTATAAGCAAATCTGAAAATGCACAGATAGTTCTGTGGAAAAAAAGCAAAATAAAGCTTATTTTCAGGGGCAGAAACAAGAGAGTTTTCCTCTGGAACAGTGAGCAGAGTAATAGCCCTCCAAGACCCTCAAGTCCTGATCCCCAGAACTGTGGATGCTACTTGGCTAAAGGACTTTGAAGATTTAACTGTTAAGATCTTTGAGATCATCCTGAATTAGCTTGGTGGGGTTAGTCTAATCACATGGGGCTCCCAGCTGTGGTGAGAATGAGAACTGACTGTGAAAAAGTAGTCAGAGATGCAACGCTGCTGACTTTGAAGATGGAGGGAAAGAGCTATGAGTCAAGGAATCCAAGTCAAGTCAAGGAAGTCAAGGAAACCAAGACTTATTTTTGTTGTTGTTAAGCCGCTAAAATTCATGTTCGACTCTGAGACCCATGAACTGCTGCATGCCAGGCTTCCCTGTCCTTCACCATCTCCCAGAATTTGCTCATATTCACGTTCATTGAGTCAGTGATGCTATCTAACTATCTCATCCTCTGTCTCCCTCATGGAGGGAGGGAAAGATTGAAGGCAAAGTGACCTATAGGAGCTAGAGAATTCAAGACAACTGATTCTCCCTAGAGCCTTCAAAAAGGATTGTAATCATGCCAACACCTTGCTTTGACCCCACTAAGACCTACAATTGACTTGTGCCCTAAAGTAGTGTAAGATAATAAATGTGTGCCATTAGAAGCCACTAAATTAGTGGTAATTTTTTACAGCAGCTACAGAAAGCTAATACACGTAGTAAAACTTCCAAATGAACAGTCCAAGGCAGTACTTCTGTTCAAACACAAAAAGAACCCCCCTCCACCACCCAAAGAGAGTGTTATCCTGTTGGCATTCCAGACATATTTCATTTCTATCTCCTGCTTTGTCCTTAACTACATTCTTCAGGAGGCTTGAGGGTAAGAAAATTGATATCCACACTTTTGGGGAAAAGAGAAAGATAGTAAGGCTAGGGGAGAGGGGACATCTAGGGACAGGGTTAGATCACATATATTTTGCAGGTTTCTTTGGACTGCCACAAATAGGGGGCTTATCTTGGAAGAAGAGACACATCCATGCAGTGAAATTGTTATAAACATTTGGCACTGTGTCCCAGCACCTGCT
Source organism: Oryx dammah (assembly GCF_014754425.2). NCBI lineage: Eukaryota > Metazoa > Chordata > Mammalia > Artiodactyla > Bovidae > Oryx > Oryx dammah. The sequence continues at coordinate 22,924,878 of NW_024070204.1, forward strand.
CTTCGCTTCCATAAGATTTGTTATGCTGCCACAAAGATAGCTCTTCTACAGGCCTCATTCTTCCAAGGTAGGAAGCAAGATATGGGGCATGTTTTTCATGTCCATTTTGAAAGGCTGGGTGGTGTGTATTACAGCTTGTTCATTTATTCTGATAACAGTAGAATACCCTGCCCAGTCTCCCCGTGGCTTGGCCCTGCCTCAGACCCACACCCCACCAAACAACAAGACAGACATAGTACATTTCAAATCCTAGGGCACTGGACTTTTATGTGTTAGAGAAAAAAACAATATGGTTATCTGAAATCCTTTTTATTTCATTTTTTATGTTTTATTGCAAATAGCAGATGCTGTTCAATGTTTATAATATAATAAATTTCTGATTTTCCTTATAAATAATGTTTCCTTCTTTTTGATTCCTCTTTTGAAGAGAGTTGCAGGTATAGGAATTTTTAAGAATGATTTTTAAAACCACTGTCTTTTCCAGAAGTTTAAGCAAGCTTGTGAAATTGTGCCTGTAATAGAAAAAACAATTCTTTCTGTACCGACCCATCATGATTTCCTAACTTACCTGAAACTCTCACCATTTACATTGAGAAAGGTGAAACTATCTGGACTAATGGATATTCAGAAGTCATTAAGGAGTATGTTACTGGGTCAACATGATAACCATGGTGAACAAAAATTTAAGTGGGAAAATAAATGTGAAGAACAAAGAAATGATGCAAATGTCACATCTTTTTTGACATATCTAAAGGGCTGACCAAGATTCACAAGATTTCTTATATGTTTACTTAGATAATCAAAATTACTTTTTTGTTCTATTCATGCTTCCTAACATTTTACTTTCAGTCACACTAAAAACATGGAAGTTAATAATTTTAGATATTTTATAAATGTAAAATGCACTATAAAACATTATTCTGGGAACAAGATTATGCTGCACATGTGTGTGTAGATAAATATGAAGCATCTCCTGCACTCTCTTGTAAAGCCTCTGAAATGGATGTTGTCATTGCCCCTGACACAAACAGCTTAATCAAATCCCAGTATAGGTTCAAGTGAAATAAACATTGCACCAAAAGAAAAAAGAACTGTCTAAAACAATTGCTACATTTCTAAAAACAGAAGATTATTTTCATCAGGTTTCACTGGTGATTAACACTGAACACATTGTGGGGAGCACGTCTGTTTCAAATCCCACCCTGGTGCAGAGAATTTGACACCAGATGGTTTCATACTAACAAGGAATTAACAATTTGCGGGTTGTTAATTGTTTCATTATAAAAGTACTCCAGTGAAGTAAATAAGAAATGCATTTCCATGGCATACAGCTGAAGACACAATTGGAGACTAAACCAAAATGTGAATAAAAGTTTTGGTAATGCTTTCCATGTGAGGGAAAAGGCACAGCAGAGCACTGAACTGTTTTAGTCAAATAACTCTGTTTGTTTGTTTGCTTTTATTGTTTTGCTCTTTAGAGTTTTTACAAATTATAATCACTACCACCATAATTTAAACATATATAAAATATTATAAAATAATACTCTATTGTATTAAATATATCTTCTTACATATTTTAAATGTCATCAATTTTACTTTTTGACTTGGAGCTATCCTGGATTAATCCTGTTTGACAACACTGTGAATGTTAGGCATTGCATTTGATGATGATGATGAGAGACAAGAATCTGATTTCAAACATTTTAAAAATCATGGTGAAGCTTTTTTTATAACTATTTTAAATTTTAAATAATTACATAAAATTACAGTAAGTAAAACCTTTAATGAAGGACTAGAAAAAAGTTCTTAAAGTTTTGTGTTTTAGGACACTTCTGTAGTCTTAATATTTATTGAGGACCCAAACAAATTTGCATAATTGCTTGTATCTTAATATTTAGTTGATGATAAATTAAAATAGAGATGTAAAGATGTCAATCAATTCATTAAAAAATTTAACACAATACATGCTAACTTTAATAGTGTATCTTTCTAAAAATATATTTTCCAAACAAAAGTAATTGATGAGAAAAGTAATATTTTTCCACATTTAAAAAAAGGTCATATGTTTGTTTTATTAGAGGATAGCTGGATTCTCATAAAGTCTTCTGCATTAAATATGTTATAATGTGTTTATTTAGTTGAAGTATATGAAGGAAATTTCCAATCTGTTGTTGGGAAAGGGAGGGTTATTAGATATACATTAAAGATAAAAACAAGTGTGAGACAAAATTAGTGAAGGTTATTTCTTCATGAGTTGTCAAAGGGGACCCATCTGTGGCCATCTTCCTTTCAGCAGGGTTCAAAGATGTTTGAAGGGAAGAGTGAGTTTTGTGAAGGAAATAGAGGAAGGAGATTCTAAGAGTCTTTGGTTGGCAAGTGTTCTATAAGAGTGGGATGATTGGAAGTAGTGAAAAGATTCTAATTGGTTTGTAATTTTTCTGTCCTTGGTTGGCTTCCAGTGAGCAGAAGAGCAATTTGGAGAGATTGCAAAAGAAGAAAAAGCCAGTCAGCCTATAAAAGTGAAGAGTTCTCCATGACCAACCAATCAGATTTATCCAGGTAACAATTTAATTCCAACATGAACATCTTGGGGAAGGCATTTCCATCTTAACTTCATCAGCAAAGGGAAATGTAGATGCTTGTGGATCATGAAAAAATGGTTGCTTATATCGTCAGGTTCCCGAAGTAGCAGCAGTGGTGTGAATGCTGACAGCATCACAGATTGCAAGTCAAGTCAAAATTCTGTTAGCAGTTCACCCTGCAGACCTATGGTGGTCATGGTGGCAGTGGTGATTTCTTCAAGATCAGCCTGTGATTCTCGGTGTTGTCTCTAAATGTTTTCTGACAATCATTTCAAAGTAACTTCAAACTTCCCCATGCCCTTTTAAACTATTTTTATAATTAATTATCTAAAATCAAATTCCTCTTTCAGTGAAGTATCTTGTCTGAAACATAATGCTTCATGTTGGATCATTCTTATATTAGGCAAAACAGAAGCATCTCACATGAAATGTCTCAGTGATAATAGAATCTTACAATCAACACAAGAAATGTACATATCTTACTACTTTCTGTGTCTAAGTTTCATGGGTCCAAGTCATAAAAGACAAAATTGCTTTCAAGGTATATGATTATTTTAATTGGTGTTAAATACAGAACACTTGCTTAATTTGATACATTGATCTCCTCTGTCTAGGGATTCTCCTAAGCTTCAATGTAATATTTAAAGGAATATTTAGGAATTCTGCCTAAAAGTTAAAGGCTGCTGGGAACTCCATGAAAGCTACAGAAATTCCTGTGGCTTTATTTATTTGCTATTTTAGAAGTTTTCAAAAATGAAAATATATAAATAATTGGTAAGTACTACAGTTTGTGCCAGGCATCATTTTGCTGTACTTAGAAGGCATTTATTGGACAGAGATTGACAAACACTTCATTAAAGAAAGAGTCTCCTTAGTGCTCAAAGATTGTTGTTCAAAGGTATGAGCCTGCAGTTTTGATGGAGTTGAGCCTTGTTCTTTTTTAAATTCTCTCTGTGCATAACAACATTTATTAATTCATTTTTATTGATCCAACAAATCACATTAGAGCATTTTCTATGTGTCTGGAATCAGAGTCTGTGTTATCCTGGAAACTGTGGGAAAAGTGGTTCTCACTTCTACTTATTGAATTGCTAAATCTTCCCTCTCATTCATTTCCAATTTCCTGTCTTTCGGGAAATTGAAGTGTGCTTTGAAGTATAATTTCGAATCAGTTTCAAGTTTTGTTAAGAGAGTCTTTGTTCTAATCACATTTTGGTGGGGGGATAAGGAGGGGTAATAAAATACTTTGGAATTAAAGTGAGTGGACTTATATCGCACACACATAGTTATTCCTTTACTCTGAACAGATTCAATTGCTACATCCATAAAATTGTATCAATAAGAGGCAGTATAAAATAACAAATAATTGAATAAGATCTTGAGAGCTGAAATTATATGTGTTAATCATTGTTATTACTAGTAAATTACTTTGAGGGGTTGTTATTTAAATAAAAGAGCAAAGTTGCAAGGATATGTTCTAAATACATCAGCAATGAAGCTTATTTGTCAGAGGATGTACCTTACTGAAACTTTAGACAGGATTTTGAATCTCATTTTAGCTAGGATTAAAAAGAAAATTCTGTAACTCCCTAAAAGTACATCCAAACAATGGTGCTTTTCTCTAGTTTCTCCATGTGTGTGTGTGTCTGTCTGTCTGTCTGTCTGTCTGTCACCTGTGTGAAAGATGACAGAAGCAGATAAAGCTACTGGAGTTTTCTAAAAATAAAATGCACTGCAGAAAAACTCTGAAATCTTACTAGGAGTGCCAAAATATCAGTGCATCAGAAGGCAAGGGGATAAAAAGGGTATAAAAATTACATTTCCTTAAACTTCACACTTTCCTGGAACAATGTACAGAAGAGAGCAGCACTGCCAAATAAGACCTAAACTTGAAATGCCAATGTCTCTCGAAAGCAGTTTCTCAAAGATGATATTTTAAGGTGAAAGATCAGCCTTCTCTTCCTAGTGTTCCTTTATCTTATCTGTGTGGCTGCTAAATCTGAAAATAATAATTTGGAAACTAGATTCAAGCATAAGCAAATAGTGTATTTTAAATCGCAACATCAGACCCAAGTCATCTCTTGTGTTTTTCTCCCTAAAACTGCTTTTAGGCATTTACCAATTCATAATTTGAATTCAAACCTTTTCCTCTATAAAGCCATCATCAGCTCAGCAGAATAACTCCCTCTTTATCACAAGAATTCCAGGAGCATTTATTTGTGGCAATTCTCAAATGGCTGCTTTGAGAGTCCTGAATAACTATAATAAAGCTTTGGAGTCTGGGCCTCTATTTGTCAGGAAGAATTAGCAGAATGCTGGGGAGCTCTTTATAGACTTTAATCTGAGATAAAGAATGTGACCAGTAATTAGAATTTAAATCCTTTCCAACATGTTCTCATTCTTGATATTACATTTAACTCAATAGCCTCTGTACCCTGTGGATCTTCTGCAACCTCACTACTTAGTTTAATCCAGCTATTATATCCTCCATCTCAGTGCTTCCTAGACTTTTACTTTAATACTTAGGGAATTATGTGCCTGCTCAGGCAGCTTTCCTTTGGAGAAAGACTATTGCCAATGGAGAAAGATGTGTCATTTGTAATTTGCAACAATTATGACACATTGTGTGTTTCCCAGATGGCGCTAGTGGTAAAGAACCTGCCTGCCAATGTAGGAGACTCAAGACACACGGGTTCCATCCCTGGGTCAGGAAGTTCCCGTGGAGAAGGGAATGGTAACCCACTCCACTATTCTTGCCTAGGAAATCCCATGGACAGAGAAGCCTGGAGGGCTCTAGTCCACAGGGTCCAAAGAGGTGGACACAACTGAAGTGATTTAGCATGCATGACGCATTAGTCAAGGAACTCGAATTATTTGTCAGTGTGATCTGCAGATCAAAGTTTTGACTAAAGCATGAGAGCGTGATGGATTGTATTTCTGTGTATACATATTATACATACAATAAATATATAACAAAGATAATATACATATTATAGATATAATAATCTGCATATTAAAATTCCATATATGTACACATAACATACGGGCTACGTGGGTAATGCCAGTGGTAAAAATACACCTGCCAATGCAGGAGATGCAAGAGGCTCAGGTTTGAACCCTGGCTTGGGAAAATCCCCTAGAGTAGGCAATGGCAACCTGTTCCAGTATTCCTGCCTGGAAAATTTCATGGACAAGAGAAGCATGGAGGGCTACAGTCCATGGGCTCACAAAGAGTTAGACACAGCTAACCATTCACACATACACATATAATATATGCATAATTTTATACATGTATACATAAAGTTTTAATGTTGTGTGTTCTAGGGGACACAATAGCCATGTGTGTAAAGTTTAATTAATTGCCAAATAATTATAAATGGCTTCCATATCTGTGGTAAGGATTGTTCAATATTCCTAAATCTCTCATGTTTGACAATTAGACAATGCAATCCTTTCTGATATATATTCTAACGAAAATTTTTCAATGTTTGCGACTGTGCTGTAATAGTTGGTGTATTGTCTGCCTTCCTACTAGATACAGATTTTTGAGGTCAGAGTCTAAATCATTTATTTCTATTATCTTGAAACTAAAATTTAATTATATATATATATGTGTGTGTGTGTGTGTGTGTGTGTATGGGTTTCCCTGGTAGCTCAGCTGATAAAGAATCTGCCTGCAATGCAGGAGACCACTTTTTGAACCCTGGATCCCTGGGTGGGGAAGATCCCTTGGGTGGCAACCCACTCCAGTATTCTTGCCTGGAGAATCCCATGGACAGAAGATCCTGGAGGGCAGCAGTCCATGGGATTGCTAAGAGCCAGAGAAGACTGAAGCAATTGAGCGCAGCACAGCATGCATCTATATAGATCGAGATCTATATCTAGATATAGATATATAAAACTCACATCCCTGTGAGTTTCAACATTTGAGCAACTAATTGTACACATAAAAAAAAAAAACAACAACAAAAAACTTCCCCACCCAGATCAGCTATGTTTTTTCTTTTTGTTCCAGGCCTTTTAATGCCACTTCTATCCTCTTCACCCTACATCTCCCCCTTCCCACACCCCAAAGGAATTGTTCTGGCTGGAGGCCACCTCTGAGTGACCTTTGCTTCCCTTTGTCTTGATCACTCCTCTCCATTCCAGCAGTTGCCAGGTCCCTCATTTCCAGATAAAAGTCATTATAATTATTCTTCTCTTCATTACTGTGCCAGTGTTCTTGCATAATATCTAATTAAATTCTTAAAATATTGAATTAATATATGTTAATTCTGAAAAAATTAGTCATTTAATTTTAAAAATCCAATGCCATGAAAAACTTGCCTTTTCTAATATATACTTACAATTAGCATCTAGAATTTCATTGTTATACCTAAACTTTCCTCCATTTTTGAGTTGTCTATGTTTTAAAAATAACAATAATTTAATAACTTTAGTATCAACATTATTAATGCTATCATCAGCAGAAATCATACAAATAAAATCCTGAATGAACCTCAAAATATATGTGATAACGCCTTGATAGAGCTTCCCTGGTGGCTCAGTCAATAAAGAATCTGTCCACAATGCAGGAGACATGGGTTCTATCCCTGGGTCAGGAAGATCCCCTGGAGAAAAGAATAGCTATGACTCCAGTATTCTTGCCTGGAGAATTCCATGGACAGAAAAGCCTAGTGGGCTACAGTCCATGGGACCACAAAGAATCAGACAAGACTGAGTGACTAACACACACACACACACACACACACACATATGCACACACTGGATAAATGGAGTAGAGAATGTAGAGATTGGACTGCTGTGATCTCTCTCCTTTGTTCCACAGGGAAGGTGCTACTGAGGAGCCACCATAAGACATTAGTCTCTGAGGAGCATGTTTTAGAAACTGTTGTAAAAAACTGACACTTCTCTAAAAGAATTGTGAGTAAGCTATGAAACTATGTAGAAATTTACACAGAAACTATTTAAAAAATTAGCTACAAGCACTTGCTATTTGCAGCAGCTAACATTTTACAAGTGAACATTTTTTTTAAGATGCTCAAAAAGATTAAGTAAATTATCCAAGATTTACATATAGTTGAGGTAAAAGTTTATAACCTTGTAGAAATAAAAAATGTCCATAAACAAATCAATATATACCAAAGTACAATATCACGACTGCCAAACATTTTCTTACCACAGGTCCTTCAGAGTTGCATGTTTTCACCATGTTTTGAAGAACATCAATCAGTTGGCATAACAGCACTCCATTATCAAGTTCTTCCAATAGCCTTTCAGTCTTAACTTCAATACCTAAGAACATATTTCAAAGCTAAGATTCTTCCAGAAATGGTAAATTCAAACAATATGGCTAAAATTTAATTAAATGTAATCAGATTATAGCTGAAACACTAGACAAACACTAGATTAGACCCCAGGAATTCACTCTTAGATATTACAGTTAAAACAGCAGATAATGTCAAATTAAGTGAAAGTCGAATGAAACAAAAATATCTGTGGTATAGAAGCACAGAAAAAATAAAATGACATCTACTTTATTTAATTTAAAAACACCGAAGTGTTTTATATTTCAATATACACTATTCAGTTTTGATTCACTGCACAGTACAGCTGCATTCACAAGAAAGATTCTCTATAAGATGGACTTTGTTGCAATTTAAAAATGAAAGAGCAACATAACAAGCATTCAGGAAATATCAACTTTTCACCTCTAAAATTCTCTTTTTGGAAGCATTATTACATAATAAACTTCAAAAAATTTATCCAAATCTTCAAACTGATATGAGATCTTTAGAGTTAGTGTTTAGTGTATGTTTAGTTATCTTGAAAGACCATAGATGAGATGCATGTATACCTTTTCTTGAAAACTTTGGAAGGCTACACAAAATTCTGTTGTTTAAAAGAGATTTCCTGCACACCCTGCCCCCAGGGGTAAAATTCAGAGCACTCACACCCTCTGAGTAAAGAAGTAAGATGCCATGTATTCCCCATCCCAACACTTCCTCCTAGGTTTCATATGCCTGTGCCCCTCAGAGCTTCAGAAACAGAAGTGAAGTGAAAGTTGCTCGGTCGTGTCCAACTCTTTGCAACTACATGGATGGTACAGTCCATAGAATTCTCCAGGCCAGAATACTGGAGTGGGTAGCCATTCCCTTCTTCAGGAGATCTTCCCAACCCAGGGATCAAACTCAGGTCTCCCACATTGCAGCTGGATTCTTTACCAGCTGAGCCACCAGGGAAACAGAAATCATTTCAATTACAGCATGTATTCCACCCAGAATCCCATGCTTTACACAGGTTCAAGGAGGGGGGATGTGAGAGTTGGACTGTGAAGAAAGCTGAGCACCAAAGAATTGATGCTTTTGAACGGTGGTGTTGGAGAAGACTCTTGAGAGTCCCTTGGACTACAAAGAGATCCGACCAGTCCATTCTAGAGGAGATCAGTCTTGGGTGTTCTTTGGAAGGAATGATGCTAAAACTGAAACTCCAGTACTTTGGCCACCTCATGCGAAGAGTTGACTCATTGGAAAAGACTCTGATGCTGGGAGGGATTGGGGGCAGGAGGAGAAAGGGACGACAGAGGATGAGATGGCTGGATGGCATCGCCGACTCGATGGACGTGAGTTTGAGTGGACTCCGGGAGTTGGTGATGGACAGGGAGGCCTGGCGTGCTGCAATTCATGGGGTCGCAAAGAGTCGGACACGACTGAGCGACTGAACTGAACTGAAGTTCTATAAATTACCCACAAATTTTGAATTAGCAAATATCAAACCATCTACTCCTAGGGGAAACAGAGACTCTGTTAGTGTATCAGGTCACAATATTTTCATCAGCCACCCAAATATAACCTTATTTTGTGTATGCATCTATTCAAAGACACCTTTTTGAATACACAGTTGACCCTTGAACAATATGATTTGAACTGTGTAAATCCACATACATGCATAGTTTTTTTTTTCAATAGTCAGCACTACAGTAATTTACTTTTGAAACAGTAAATACAGCTATTGTAAATACTACTATTTTCTACTGTAAGTACTACATGATCTGTGGTTACTTGAATTTTTGGATACAGAACCACAGTTTGGAGGGTCAACTAAAAGTTATAATGTGTATTTTTTACTTCAGTGAGAGTGGGTGTTTCCAGTCCTCTGCTTTGGTCAAGGGTTTCAGCCATATATTGTTGACTCATTAACACTGAACTCACAGCCAACTATTTTAACTCATGGCTGAACAAATCTTATTAAACACACATGTTTTCTTTGTAAGTAATATCATAGCCTTCTTGAGTTTTGGAATACTAGATTGCATTCCATCTCTACACTTGGGGGTACATTTTAAACAACAAAATGACCTTCAAAAGAGTATAAAAGTTTTAAAAATGTGGTTCAAGTGAAGTGAAAGTCATGGAGTCATGTCTGACTCTTTGCGACCCCATGGATTATACAGTCCATGGAATTCTCCAGGCCAGAATACCAGAGTGGGTAGCCTTTTCCTCCCCCAGGGGATGTTCCCAACCCAGGGATAGAACCCAGGTCCTTCACATTGCAGGCAGATTCTGTACCAGCTGAGCCACCAGGGAAGCCCAATGTGGCTCAAAATAGACTGCCAATAGGACACTGATTTACTATGAGAGCTGACACAAGGAGGCATAGCCTGTTCAACTTAAACAGAGACTGAAAATTTTCACTGATATTGTTCATGTTTGCAAATGATGGAGAAAGGACCACAGTCATTGATTTGAGGGTTTCAAATATATTTCAGTTAGTAGGCAAACTGGTAAATATGAATTAATGAATAATAAAAATAGACTGCAATCAGTTTCTTGTAACATGAATGAAAGACAACCTATTTGATCTTGACATATCTTTGATATGATTCCACCTTAATGATTATTATTACCTCCTTAAGAGAAGGCAAAGATAGCCGTCTGCAGAGGAAGTAGAAAAAACAGATTCTTGCTTGCTCTCACTCACCTTGAAGTGTTTCCTTTAAATACTAGCTATGATTTAATAACATGGAATTGAATATATTTTTTGAAAAAAATAAGAAGCAAAAAAAATCCACTAATTGTAACTTTCAATCCAGAAATTGAAAGATGAGTAATGGAAGTGTTATTTGTCAAATTTAAGGCCATTACAAAATTGGGATAATTTTTGTTTTTTCTCACCAAAATTCATGGACTAAACAACTTTTCAAAACATAAGAAGTTTAAGACAGAATTTTTGGTAGCTACATTGTATTTCCTGACATGAATAAATATTATACTTAACTAGTCAACTATTTTTGGATATTTAAATGGTTCCTATGTTTTGCTCTTTCAAAGGGCTGTGATGAGCAACCTTGGATCCAGATGTTTAGTATGTTTTGTTTCTAGGATGTAATCCTATAGGTAAAATTCATATTTATATCAACCAGTCTTATCAGTAAAACACAATCCATGCTAGGTGTTTTAATAGTTACAAATATAGTTTCATAATCTGTTTGAAAGACAATTAGGACAGTGAAGCAACTCAGAAGAGATAATGTTCCTGCCACCCAAGAATTGAGGTTGGCTGCTGGCTACCAGTTGGAATCACCACCTGAATAGGACAGCGGTCATCTGCGGGGGGGACTCCGCAGAAAGAGAGAGGCAGTGGAACTTCCCTCAGCAAAGCCAAGGGATCCCGAGGGGAGGTGAGCCTGCTGTCCACCAACCCAGCCCCTTGGCGAGCGAGAGACAATCAGAGGCAACAGGGGTTCCATCTGAGCAGTTCCACTTTATTGCTGCAAACTCTTGGTTTATATAGGCAAGCAAGGGGGTTCTGCGAGGGACCTCCCATAGTTGCACCAATCACGTTAAAGGTCAAATTATAATATGCCATAGTTGCACCAATCATGTTAAAGGTCAAGTTGTCATGCGCTTAACAGGAGTCTATGGTAATCACGCACTGTCCACCTGCACGGAAGTCAAGAGAGCCAATTAAAAACTTTAACATAGACCACGCCCCTATCTCTTGGACGCCATCTTAGTTTCCAACCGCAAAAGCTAGCCCCTTTTTGTTTTCTTTTTAAGGTTTCCCACGTAGGGCCCCACAGTCATCTGAAGACACAGGTATTTTCAGCCAGATTTAAGGATAGAAACACCCTTGGCTACTCTCTTTGTCTGCTTGCAATCTCCCATCAATGATTCTCTTTGGTTCAGCCTCCCTTAGTCAAGCCAGGGAAGAACAGGGCACTAGAATGACCAGCAAACAGATGAGTAACTCCAAACCACTTCAAAAGGTTTGAAAAACCTGAAGGTTTTTACATTATAAATTTAATTTCATTACAGAATTATTCAAATGAATGATTAAACATATTTATAAAATCCCTTAAGTAGTGTAAGAGAATCCATTGCTTCATATATTTACAATAATTATAAATATTACTGTTTGATTTAATTTCCAAATTGGTGGAGAAAAAAGCCATCTTGTTTTTATTTTCATACTTATTTGTGATTACTATGTGCTTTAATATTTTGTCTAGTTTTTCAGACTATTATCTCTCCTAGTAAAGTCTTTCTAGGTATCTTCATAGGGGCCCTGAAAACAATTATTAAATTTGTTCTTAGATTGCTGTTGAAAATAAGAAATTGTATTCTATTTCTATTTTTTACATTTATTACTTTAATTTGAAGAACATCATAAAATTTGCAAAAATATTTCAAATAGTCTTTATAATTCCTTTACCTAAGTTCAGAAAATTTTTTCTATATTTCACCTATATTTTGCACATTTACTTCATTATTTTTTAAGAAAAATTTGACAATTTGCAAAGATCATTCACTGTCTTCTTGAATTCTTGTATATGCTTTTCCTAATAATAAGAACTCTCTGATAGATAGCTGAAGAACAAAGATCAAATTCAGAAAATTTAAAGTGGTTTAAAATTATCCATTTCAAATTATACTCATTTTTGCAGTACTGTCCTCTATAGCACCCCATTTTTTTCTATTCAAAATTATGATTTTTATTTGGTTGTCATATACATCAAGACAATGATTGTGAAGAAGCCCATTGCTTTGTAATACACCCCTCAACTTCAGTTTATGTCATCCTCATGATTATAATTTCATTTCATTTTATTTTAATTTTCCAACATGCTCAAATGTACAGCAATTTTAAAGGATAGTATAAAGAACTTCTTTCCTGAAGTATTAGAGAATAAATTATCAACATGATGCCCTATGAATACCAATATTTGACTTGAGTATTTATAAAAATTATATTCTCCTATAGAACCACAATAGAAGCATCGAAATCAGTAAATTAATAAATACATCTCTACCACCTAATATTCAGAATATATTAATTTTTTACTAATTGCGATTACAGAAAAAGATCCAATTCAGAATAATGTGTTGCATTTTACTGTTTGTTTTAGTCTCTATCTAAAATAATTTCTTAATTGTTCTTTGGACTTTTAGGACCTTGACATTCCCAGGGATTAATGGCTAAATATTTCATAGAATGCCCTTCAATTTGAATTTTTCTGATGTCCTTATGATTGAGTGAGGCAGAAGCAATGGTGTTTTTTCTTTGTGTTTTATCAGATGCCACATGAATATTACCAATATTTGGTGATGGGGACTTTGACTATATATTAGGGAGGTATTAATGAGGCTTTTATATGAGATAAGAATCAAAGTTTCACTTTCTTCATTAGTTTCTTTATATGGATGTGAGCTTATAGCTTCCCATTTATCAGTAGATTATAATCAGTAACTAATATTAGTTATTTTGCTGTCCATTTTGTCCCAGATTTGGCTGACAGTAGGAGTACCTCTAAGTTAGCTTCTGTATCTTTTTGAATTGCTCTCATCATTCTCATCCAACCCCTTGAAGGTCCTCAGAGGAAAAACTGAAAACAGAAGTTAGAAAAGGAAATAGTCTCATGTCTTAAGTACTTCCTCATGATATTCAATGAAGAGATCATCTATTTGAAGAAATATCCAATAAAAATGATGGAACCTCTTTAAAAGGTACCTTATTGGGTACTGTTATTATTGTTTAGTCACTCAGTCATGTTCAACTCTTTTGCAACCCCGTGGACTGTAGCCTACTGTCCATGGGACTTCCCAGGCAAGAATACTGAAGTGGGTTACAATCTCCTTTTCCAAGAGATCTTCCTGACCCAGGGATTGAACCCACATCTCCTTCACTGGCAGGCAGACTGTTTACCGCTGAGCCACCAGGAAAGCCCTTTGTCAGGTACCATTTGCAGATAAAGGGTTCCTATTTCAAAATTAATGAAGCAATTCAGAATTCTATGCAGTAGAAAGGTCAATCCAATATATGACCTCAAATTGAAGATTCTTAGAGATCCTGTAAAAGCAGCCAATCTTTAGAAGTAGATGACTGACCCAAGAATTTTGGAACAAGCTGATGACCTTGGCTGGTAGATTCTATCAAAGACACAGGACAAATTTTCCTATCTAATTCCTGTTATTTTTATCTGCTTTCTTATAATTACCTTTCTACATATTTTCTGTAACTCTTGATATTTGTGCACTCATTACACCCTTTTTCTCTTTTCTTCCCTCCTCTATATAATAATTAGGTTAGAAAAATGCCCCTTCTGGTACCATTGCTAGATTTCTCAAAGAGTAGTCACTGCCTGCATGTAACTCACTGCTTTATATGTTATCCATACTATATCTCCATGATAAAACCTCTGCAACTCCAGTTCCATCAAATAATTCTACCGGAAGTTAGTCAATGGTTTTTCCATTTGTGCTCCATGGACAAATGACCTCAAGCAAAGTATCCTTTGACATTTCTAGTATCCCCATCTCCTGGGGGGGGGGGAGATCAAATCATTAAAATCTATTGATCAGAATGCAAGTAACTGTAAATTAAGTCAACAACTTTCATAGGATGATGGATTACCTTCTATCTGGAAGATGACTGGAGATCTAAATGCATAACCCTGCCAATATAAAGTCTTGGATCCAGCTTTGTATATTAAACAACGCCTTTTTCCTGGATTCTCGTGTATCCCTATCAGATACTACTTCCTTTACAGCCAAACTGCACAGTCCTGTTTTCCTCAGCAGAGCACCTAATACACTTTAGGAATAGTATTTTAACACCTTTTTGTACAGAGACAAAAATTTTATAAATAACCTACACTGAAAATTCTGACCTATAATATGAGCTTCAAAATGAATCTACTTTTCATTACTCGGGTACTCTACTTAGAGGAATTATTGATTAATTGTTTATGCAAATAATCAGAGAAGTGTTTGGATAGATTATAAGACACATCTCTGGCAGAAGTTATCAGTGACACTAGCTCTATCATGGATGGAATACAAATCAGTATCAAGTCACAGACACAAGAAGTGACAGATAATGCATTACTCTAGATATCTGTTGTCTAGACATCAGTTCAGTTCAGTTCAGTTGCTCAGTCGTGTCTGACTCTTTGCGACCCCATGAATTGCAGCACGCCAGGCCTCCCTGTCCATCACCAACTCCCGGAGTTCACCCAAAATCATGTCCATCGAGTTAGTGATGCCATCCAGCCATCTCATTCTCTGTTGTCCCCTTCTCCTCCTGCCCCCAATCCCTCCCAGCATCAGAGTCTTTTCCAGTTAGTCAACTCTTTACATGAGGTGGCCAAAGTATTGGAGTTTCGGCGTTAGCATCAGTGCTTCCAAAGAACACCTAAGACCGATCTCCTTTAGAATGGACTGGTTGGAATTCCTTGCAGTCCAAGAGACTCTCAAGAGTCTTCTCCAGCACCACAGTTCAAAAGCATCAATTCTTTGGTGCTCAGCTTTCTTCACAGTCCAACTCTCACATCCATACATGACCACTGGAAAAAATCATAGCCTTGACTAGACAGACATTTGTTGGCAAAGTAATGTCTCTGCTTTTCAATATGCTATCTAGGTTGGTCATAACTTTCCTTCCAAGGAGTAAGTGTCTTTTAATTTTATGGCTGCAATCACCATCTCCAGTGATTTTTGAGACCAAAAAAATAAAGTCTGACACTGTTTCCACTATTTCCCCGTCTATATCCATAATAGTATGTAATTACTAATAATTCTTATATCAGTAAAACAGGAATGATAGAAGTTATACATTGGCATAAGGAAAAAGTTCTTTTACATCTTAAGTTTTATACAGAGTCTGTGTAGCATATTGTCTTGGGCTAGATTAGGCAGTGGGCATCCTCTTTCCAAACTGTTTTACATATTTCTACACTGGTGTCTCCAACTCTTAAATTAGTTTCTGATTCACCTTACTGAGCTGCCTGCCCCTACTCTGCTTGAACGCCTAGATCCTATTCCAGGTGCTTGCTTACTGTGGGCACGCTCCTAATCCACTTTGAGCCTCAAACACCTAGCTCTAGGCTGCTGTGGTCTTTCCCTACATCTGACTTAAAATCTTATATAGAGGTTTAATAACTGATTTTTTTTTTCAGAAAGAAAGGGAAGTATATAATAGAGAAGGAACTGAAGAAGAGCAGATGGAAAATTCAAGCTATTCATGGGCTTCCCAAGTGGCTCAGTGGGTAAAGAATCTGCCTACAATGCAGGAGATGTGAGTTCACACCCTGAGTTGGGAAGATCCTCTGGAGAAGGAAATGGCAACCCACTCTAGTATCCTTGTCTGGAAAATTCCATGGACAGAGGAGCCTGGTGGGCTTCAGTGCATAGGGTTGCAAAGAGTCAGACACAACTGAACTGAATGAGCAGGGATGCATTTATACCAAGAATACATGTGTGTGATACTGTGACCTTCCCATTTCTATCCACTAAGTTTAGGGACATGAAGAGTTTAGTTTCCCTTATAGTCTGGTCTCCAGCTTTCTGAACCTTAAAAACTGTCTCAACATCCTATAAACATGATCCTAGATCTTTGCAGAGTGTTTCATCACTCCATGAGTACCCTGGATGCTTCAGAGAAATTTCCTGATGTTTTCCCCACCTCAGCAAATTAAATGTCTGGAATGCTCAGCTCTCTATTCTTCTCAGCTGAAAATCCAAACTATCCCAGAGAGATGACTCTCAAGTCTCCTGATGTGCCTTGTCTCTTTGACCTACTATCCATGTACTCAGTAAAGGACTATAGGAAAGAGGATGTGGATAAGGGGGAAAGTCACTCTATTGCTAGGGCCTGTTGGAAATGTAATCTATTCCATCAGCCCTTCTGCAGCCAAACCTCATAGCACCATTGCATTTTATGCCAGGCAACACTAGCACCAAATATGGCAGCTTCCTCCTCCTTCTCCTGTAGCTCTACCAAGAAAGTGTCAACTTACTCTCTCTGTGGTCTCCTTTCTCCTATGAAGAGTTTGTCATTTGCTAGAATTTAATTCAGGTTTCTTTGCATCTGTGGTTCTTTGACATGTTAAAAACAACACATTATTTTCCACCTCATTGGATTTATAGTGGTGAACAGAATTAGAGCAATGACCCCTTATATTGTCTATAACCTGTGTAGAAAGGGAAGGTCTCATTATTTATTATTTGTTTTTTCTTAACTGTAAATGAATTTATAACTAGTTACCAAACTAAAATTTGTTTGGCAGATTCATAGTCCTGTTGCCAAGCACTGACAACTGGCATTTCTTTACACTATAAACTACCCTTACTCCCTGGTGAACAAATTCATTCAGTTCAGCCTTGCAGTCTTTCTCCTGTACGGTCACACACTAGTTCTCTTACATATAATCCTTCAAGCATTTTCTATCCATATTGCATTTCTCCCTGTCCTACAAAGACATTTACACCATTATCTGAAACATTCTTTTCTTAATCTTGCAAGCTTAAATTATGTATGTCATTCAAGAAACAATTCAAATGATAACTTTTCCAACCACTTACCCTGATCACATACACACAAATACAAATCATCTTGCACCTTAACATTTGAATGTGCCTTTCAAAAAGTATTACACTTACATGTTTACCAGATTTAATTTCCTTACTAGATCTCACATTTTTAGGTGAAAAATCTGCCACTTCTACTCGTCTATCTTCAAATGTTCCTTAAATATAACCAGTAAAACAATATTACTGAAAGCTTACATGAAAAACTATTTTAATAAACCCATAATTCACCTTTTTAAAATATTTTATGAAGTGTTAATTATCTGTCACTTATTTAATATTTGTTTGTTCGACATGTATATACCAATTGATAGCTGTTTTCTGTCCACTGTTTATTATATCCTCATCAAGAATGACTCATGGTTTATTTCATTTGTATGTGTTCACAATGCGGGCTACAATAAATGTTCTGTAAATAGCAAGAGGTTAAAGTAGCATTGGTAATGTCATAAATTAAAAAGAAATCTATACTTAAGGGTATTCATTATAGTCATCTGTCCAAAGTTATGTGAAGCGTTAAGACTATTACCCCAGAACTTAATTATATTTTAATGCATGCAATAGCATGAGTACATACAGATGCTGGAAATATATTTGTGAAATAACATGTAGGGAAAACCACAAATTCTTATAGAGGAAATAATTCTGGCCAATAAAAATACACCTTCTTGACACAATTAAAAATAATCACAATTAATAAAAATGATAAATAGACTGATCAAAAGGACAAATTTAGAAGTTATCATTAAAATCAATTATTTGTGTTTTCTAAACTGTATTTTGAGGTTATAAGTTGTATGATACTTCTATTTTTCATTTTTAAATAAAAATATCTCTCTATACAGTAACTTTCAGTAGTATGCACTAACAAATATAAAAGAATAGAGTAAAACATAATTGTTCATTCCCAAAAAAAACCAATTCTGTAAAGTTTTGTGACACACACCTAAAAATAGTGTATTTTACAGACAAACACTGAAATAACCCATAACTTTCTCAACCCCAATAATATTTCTTCAGATGTCAGATCACATGTGAAACATACATATAGTGGAAGTAACTACTGTTATGGCTTCAAATGGTGGCTAAACATTTTATTTCTGCAAGATTAGGTTTATTTAATACATAGGATTATTAAATGTCACAGCATTTAGATTAATGAAATTTTATTTGCTTTTATTCACTGTGGGCTATCATACATAACTTTACAATGGCTATTCTTAATTCAAATTATTGTCTACACTTTGTATTGCTAGCTACATCCAAATAACAGATTCCTAGATATAAAAAATTATATTTTTAAGATTCTTGATGCATTTTCTGAAATTTCTGTCTGAAAAAGATTCACTGATTTAAACTTCTTATAAAAGCTTTCAGAGAGTTCAGTTCACTGATGATAATCAATATTAATTACTAATAATTATTATAAACAATAAAGATTCATATGACATATTTGGAAATTTAAAATGATACAGCTAAATATTTTTAATATTTATAGAATATGTGTCTGCTTTTATAAATTAAGTATTTATATATTTTCCAACTTTTCTAATAAACTTTCTTAATTTTCTTAATAGTTCTCTAGGTGGTACAGAACATATGTTCATTACAAAAATTTTTTTTTTTTTTGCTTTAATGGAAGTTCAATATTTTGACTAAAATAAATTCCTGTCACCTCTCTATTGCAGTCTCTTGAAAATTGCATGCCCTGAGAGATAACAAGTCAGCAAATGCAGGCTTTTATCTGTGTCTTTGTAGTTTGCAAATTACATATCATATAGCTTAATGTCTTTTTCCAGCAATACTTTTCTACTCAGAGAGTTGCTGATGATGTTGATTTTGCTGCTATTCCTTGAGAGACACAGCAAATGAATTCTTAGCCTTAAATACTTATACAAAATTTTCTTACTCATACAGAGACCCTAACCAAGGCTCCTTTTCCTTTAGAAGTACTTTGGCATAACTGATGAATACTTACCATTTTTAGAAGATTCCCCTCACTTCTTTTCAGCATGAATTTGCTCAACCCTAGGTCATTTATTTGATTTATAAAGCTTCCTTATTCAACTTTCATATTCACTCCATATATACTAAGGGTTGCCCATTATTTTGGCTGATTCCTACTTTGTCTCTAACATTTCCTGAAAAACTAAAAACAATTGACTTATGTATACATTATTTTAAGAAAAAAATAAATGAAGGTATATCAATGAGAAAAAAACTAAGATTAGCATAACTCTGGCCTTTCTAGTTAAAATTTATATTATATGTACTTATTTACTCTGTTGGCACACCATCTCAGTCCTAAGAGTCCTAAATTTATGCATAAAATAGCATATAATTATCTTCTTTAGTTTGTATACACTCTATATCTGTAAGGTGATGAAATTTTTTTGTATTTTAAAACTTTTTTATGGAAATAGAATATATGACAGAGGCTCTGTGTGATCTGCAAAGCCTAAACTGATTAACATCTAGCCTTTAACAGAAAAAGTTTTCAACACTGATAGGTAGTATGTGTGGCACTTTTAATCTACTCATGATGGCATTTTCCCTTCATGATTTAATATCCTTTTACTCTGCACCAAAAATGCACAAATAATAAGTGAAATATTAACAGAGATATATAAATAGAATTCTCTAAAGCTCAATATACCTGTGGGTCAATAATAAAATAGAACCTTAAGAAAGTCTGCCTATAGGCAAGAATACTGGAGTGGGTTGCTATTTCCTTCTCCAGAGGATCTTCCCAACCCAGGAATCAAACCTGGGCCCCCTGAATTGCTGGGGGTTTCCTGCAGTGCACATCAATTATTTACCAACTGAGCCACCAGGGAAGCTCTCAATATACCTATGGATCAATAATAAGACAGAACCTTAAGAAAGGCTGCCTATACAAAGGCAGTCAGATATTTTAACTCCTACATGCTAATAGAGGGACTTCTGTACATGAGTCAAAAGACTGGAACCAGGCTCATGGTTTGAAATCAAGGAATAGCACTATGCAGCCTAGATCATAGACTGTAGCTTAAGAAATAGCCTCTGACTACTGCCTACACTGTGGATTTGATAAAGGTTTGTAACTAGGTAGATGAGGAGAAATAGACAGCAACTCATTGCAAAGAACTGGGACAAGCTGCCAACCTCTTCAGTGTGTAAAGTTTAACCATGAAATATCTTGACAATTTTGAGGGGATAAGAAGACAGTGAAAGTGAAGTTGCTCAGTTGTGTCCGACTCTTTGCGACCCCATGTCCATGGGATTCTCCAGGCAAAAATACTGGATGGAGTGGGTTGCCATTTCCTTCTCCAGAGGATCTTCCTGACACAGGGATTGAACCCAGGTCTCCCGCAATGCAGGCAGACTCTTTATTGTCTGAGCCACCAGGGGCTCCTAGAAGACAGTGGGGCTCCCCAAGTTGTGCAGTAGTAAAGAATCTGCTTGCCAATGCAGGAGACTAATGGATACACAGGTTTGATTCCTGAGATGGGAAGATCCTCTGGAATACGAAATGGCAGCCCACTTCCATATTCCTGCCTGGAAGATTTCATAAACAGAGGAGCAACGATTTGGACATGACTGAGTGACTGAATACACACAAGATGATAGCACCACCAGTAAAGACCATTTTCTGGCATGGTGCTTGTGGATAGAAGAAACCAGTGGACAGTCAGGCTGAATGCAAAGACAGAGAAAAAAATGTGTAAAGAAACTAATCTTCCACTAGAGATAAAAGAGAATGAAAACTTTCAACACAATTCAAAACAAATCATGATAAAAGGAAGCACTGACAAAATAATGAAACAAAAAAATTTATAGCAATTTAAATGATTTTCAAATACATCTTTTGGAGACCTTCAAAGTCACAAAAGATAAACTATAAACATTGAAAAAAAACTAAGGATTATGACCCCAAAAGAAGAAATGAAATAGGAATATATTTTTTGAAAAGAAGAACTCAATTAAGTAATCTGAAATGATAAATAAAGATAGAGAAAAATAAACTTAAAATATAGGATAAAATCTAATTTGAGAATAGTAGAGAGATAAGTTAATTTGTTGAAAGATGATCTCAAGAAACTGCATTATAATGCCTCCAAAAAAATTGAAAAAATATGAAAATGTGTTAATAGGCATGGAGAAAAAATGGCAAGTTTATACCATAGAAATTTGAGAAAATTTATGAATAGATGAATATCATAAAATAATGACTGAAAAGTATTCCAGGGCTGAATACCTGACACATAATGATTGAAAAGGACATCAAATATCAAGTAGCATGAATGGATGAATGAATGAATATATTAGAAATAAATTGTTCATGGTTCATTCAAACAAGAAGACCACAGTTAGTGATACAGATTAAGAGGCTTATTGTAGGTACTAGAATATACAACTTATAGAAACTGGTTAAGAAATCTGTGCACTTTCTATTTTAGTGTATGGGATTAATGCTATGGGCCATATAAGACAGGGGTAAACAAAAGTATCTGGATTTCAATTGTGAAAGAGCAAGGAAAAAAAAAAAAAACAGATAAACTATAACCTATGAAGATAAGCTGGGTTTCATTTCTGATTTATACCACCCCCAATCATAATTATTTAGGTGATCTAAATATTTAGGGTGTAGGACAATCTACCACCCTTTTCCATGGAAATGCACATTCATATGCATTTGACCCAAGTCTGCAAAGAAACCATATTGAAGGTAAAGCCCTGCAGACTTGGGTGCTGCCCAAACCAGAAAGGTGAGCTGGCAGATCCTGAACTACACAGAGCTTGGACCTCTACGCTGACTTTCATGTAACAAAAATGGCTGTCTCTTCCCTGTCTTTTCAAACTGCATTAAAATTTATCTTGTAACCAATCCTAACCCAGTACAAAACAGGGAGCTGAGCTCTGGAAAGCATAGTTTCAGCTTGGTAGGTTGACAGTACAACTCACCACCCTGTACACTTGGAAAATTTAAAGTCAAACTACAGGATATCAGGGATGTAAGAAATCTTTAAATCTGCCAGTTACATATGAAGGATAATTTTTAAATGTATGGATAATATAATGACAGCAGAGATATCATCAAAAGCAAGTAATACCAATATGTTATAGAATAATATCCTCATGGAGATTAAATATTATTTGCCTGAAATCTCAGAAGTCACCAAGCTATCAAGAAAAAATCATGAAATAAACATATTTCAGTACTCAAATACTAAGAGCTTTATGACTCACATACCCTCTCTGAAAGAATGAGTCAAAGATGTATTCAATATTTCAGCTAAAAGAGAAGTGAATATAGAATAAGAGTATATGGAAGGAAAAATAATGGTGAGCTTAAAATGTAGGAAAGAATGTCTACCTTTTAATTAACCCTTGAGTATAAGTGCAAGAAGTACAATCAGAATTGAGAGTCCCTTGGACTGCAAGGAGATCAAACCAGTCAATCCTAAAGGAAATCAGTCCTGAATATTCATTGAAAGGACTGATGCTGAACCTGAAACTCCAATACTTTGGCCCACCTGATGCAAAGAACGGATTCATTGGTAAAGACCCTGATGCTGGAAAAGATTGAAGGCAGGAGGAGAAAGGGACAACAGAGGATGAGATTGTTGGATGACATCACCGACTCGATGGGCATGAGTTTGAACAAGCTCTGGGAGTTGGTGATGGACAGGGAGGCCTGGCATGCTGCAGTCCATGGGGTTGCAAAGAGTCAGACACGACTGAGCGACTGAACTGAATTGAACGATCAGAATTATAAGAAATAATAATGAAATAATGAGTTTCCCAGTTACCATTCTTAACTGGTTCAAGAGAAAAATACATATACAGATTAACCTTAGATTTTTAAAATGTAATTTATTAAAATTAAAACCAGTTACTGCAAATTATGGGCTTCCTTGGTGGCTCAGACAGTAAAGAATCTGCCTGCAATGTGGGAGACCTGGCTTCATCCCTGGGTTGGGAAGATCCCCTGGAGAAGGGCAGGGCAACCCACTCCAGTATTCTTGCCTGGAGAATCCCCTTGGATGGAGCAGCCTGGTAGGCTACAGTCCATGGGGTCACAAATAAGCAGACATGACTGAGTGACTAAACACAGCACAACACAGGACTACCAATTGTATCTTTCATTTTAAAGTAACAAAGCAAACACAATACAAAATATATCAGTCCAACAGAAAGCAGGCATAGAAAACAAGAAGTAAAAAAAAAAAAAAAATCAAATACAAGAATTTCATTTGGACTACAATTATATAAGTAATCAAGATAAATAAAATGAATTCATTAAAGATAGTGAGATATCAAATTTAATTTTACAAATCCCAAACATAGATTGCTTATTTTAAGAAAGCTCAAAGAAATAATTGACAGTAAAGGGATAAAAAATACCATTGTCAAATGTTAGGCCTAAAAAAATTATGTAATATTATCTATGTGAAAGAAAATATAGGTTCAGTGAAAATATCATTTGTTTTTTTAAAGATGGCTTCTTAATAGTAAATTTACAAAAGAAACTACCCAACAAGAAGGCAGTCGTCTAACATTACATTATGAAAGCATACGCAAAAAGAAGTGACAGAATTAAACTTTCAGAAAAGTTACTCAGATAGACAGGCCTATAATTTCCTTTGACTTGGTGTATCTCACATTCCTTAAATGGCAATAGCATTGTTATAAGCACTAGCATAGTTCAACCAGTACTCTTGCCTGGAAAATCCCATGGATGGAGGAGCCTGGTAGGCTGCAGTCTATGGGGTCATAAAGAGTCAGACACACTGAGCAACTTCACTTTCACTTTTCAGTTTCATGCATTGAAGAAGGAAATGGCAACCCACTCCAGTGTTCTTGCCTGGAGAATCCCAAGGACGGGGGGGAGCCTGGTGGGCTGCCGTCTATGGGGTCGCACAGAGTCGGACACGACTGAAGCGACTTAGCAGCAGCAGCAGCAGCAGCATAGTTCAAATTTGAGGACAAAACACCTTAAAGATGGAGGTGCATTGGTGCGGAAGGACCCTAGTCCTCCTTGACTTCTTTGGGCGACTGCCCTGTTTACATATGAACTATACCTTTTGTGGGGAAAATAAGCAATATTTATTGTGGTTACTCTGAACCAGGTTTTCTGTTGCTTACATTAAAAATATCTCTTAAAAGTGAGACAAATTAGAGTCTTTACAATCAGTGGTAGAGGAAAACCTAATTGTACTTGAGTGAAAAATCATAGGGAAATATGTGAGAAATTTTATTCACATTTGCAACGTGTTATGGTAAAATTAAGGAGAGAGACCAAATAATTACTGGCTAAAGAGTAATACTCGAAGAAGGCAATTGCACCCCACTCGGAGAAGGCAATGGCACCCCACTCCAGTACTCTTGCCTGGAAAATCCCATGGGCGGAGGACTCTGGCGGGCTGCAGTCCATGGGGTCGCTAAGAGTCAGACAGGAATGAGCGACTTCACTTTTACTTTTCACTTTCATGCATTGGAGAAGGAAATGGCAACCCACTCCAGTGTTTTTGCCTGGAGAATCCCAGGGGTGGGGGGCCTGGTGGGCTGCCGTCTATGGGGTCACACAGAGTCGGACACGACTGAAGCGACTTAGCAGCAGCAGCAGCCAGTACTCTTGCCTGGCAAATCCCATGTACGCAGTCCATGGGGTCGCTAGGAGTTGGACACAACTGAGCGACTTCACTTTCACTTTTCACTTTCATGCATTGGAGAAGGAAATGGCAACCCACTCCAGTGTTCTTGCCTGGAGAATCCCAGGGAAGGGGGAGCCTGGTGGGCTGCCGTCTCTGGGGTCACACAGAGTTGGAGACGACTTAGCAGCAGCAGCAGAAAGTGATACTAAAGATTTCATTTTATTTTAAAGAAAATTGAAAAACAAAACAGTTCAGAGTGGAGATTAATGTAGCAAAAAGAAATGCAAGTTAAAAATTTATAATTGATATTATGCAGACTTGTAAGAGGTGGGAGGTATACCGCCAGAGAATATGGATAGCATGTCAATTTGGAGTTTGATGAATTCCTATTCTAAAAAGAAAATACGAGACAATTATTGAAGACTGGTCTAAATAGAAATAAGTTAACGGAATGATTAGTAATGATTTTGCTGTAATTTATATTTTTCCATTTACATTATTCAAAAAAGCTTGGCTATGTTTCTCCATACTTCTAAGCACAATTCTATGCATTAAGTAGGCAGATTTCCTGCACATATAGATTTGTGTATAAAATTATCTTTAATGCATTTTGATAAAGCATCAGTTAAATATATGAAAAAAGTATTAAAGGAGGACAAAGAGGAGAATAATCGATTCTATTCTAGTAAGTCATCTTGTATAGTAATGAAAACGAGTGACTCTGAGGGAACTGAGGACAGGTATCTTAGAGGGTATTACATAAAAATGGAGCCTTGCAGGGTAACTATTTTTATTACTGATAGAAAGCAAAAGAGTATGGGTTTTGCAGTGTTGTCAGCTGGGGATCTGTATTTCCCAGAGTTCCTTCTCCAGCATCTTTCATGATATCCAAGGTCATGATAGAATTTCTTAAGTGAGATGTGGAGGGTGGAAGTGAAGCAGCAGCCTTTTATTTTTTAAATTGGAGGATAATTGCTTTGCAATGTTGTATTGGCTTCTGCCGTACAACATGTGAATTGACCATACTGTATATACATATATCCCCTCCATCGTGAGCCTCCCTCTTACCCACCCTCACCATCTAACCCCTCTATGTCATCACAGAATGACAGACTGGGCTTGCTGTGTTATATAACAGTTTTCCACTAGCTATCTATTTTACATATTATAGTGTATGTATGCCAGTGCTACTCTCTCGATTCATTCCACCCTCTCCTTCCCCATCTGTGTCCAGAAGACTGTCCTCTACATCTGCATCTCTATTCCTGCCCTGCAAATATGGTCATCAGTACTGCTTTTCTAAATTCCATATATATATATATATTAGTATATGATACTTGTTTTTCTCTGTCTGTCTTCATTCTATATAACAGGCTCTAGGTTCATCCACCTCAATTCAACTGGCTCACATTTTTTCCTTTTTATGGTTGAGTAATTGTACATATTGTATTGTACATATTCTACTGTACATATGTACCACAACGCCTTTATCCATTCACTTGTCAATGGTCATCTAGGTTGCTTCCATATCTTAGTTAACATGGGTTGCTGGTGATGTGTTCACTCATGTAATTGGTGTGATGTACCAGCTATCCTACATCATTTCCAATTTCCCTTAAACCTTCCTTCAGCTTCTCCACCTCAACCAGGTATGTATTTTTTACTTCCAGATAAAGGATCCTGTTTCCACAGGGTATCCACACCATCAAGGTAGAGGATAAGCCTTACTTTGTGAGGGTCAAGCTCATGCATCCAGCTTTATCTTGCTGCCCCCACTTTACATCCATTTTCCTCTCCTTACAGCCTGTCATATTGACTATGTCACAGCCAACATTTTACTGAATAAAATTAATAGGCAAGTAGAACTTTATGCAAGGCAACAGCTAGGGAGAAGAGAAGATAGTAGGCCATCTGTGTTGTCTAACTGGCTTTACCCGAAGGAAAAGTAGACTTTCCTATCTTCACAACAGGAGTTAGTTTTGGAACATGGAGCAAAGTGGCTGGCTGAAGTGAAGTTCTCTCATTTCTCAGAAACTAGGAAATAGGGCCCTGTATTTCCTAATAATTACATATCAAAGACAGGGTTCCCAGATCTCTGAGAAAGAGATTACTGGATTAGAAATCTAGCATGGTTATTAGAAAGAAGCTTTACAAGTTTTTAAAGGTTTTAAGAAGGTGTATTTGTTAAAGGACAGATAAAGGACTTAGGATTACAAATTTTCTAAAGTAAATGTTATAAAACAAAACAGGAAAAAAAAAAGAAAGGTAAAAGCAAAGAAGAAAGGAAAGAAAAAAGAAATTAAAAAAAAAAGAGAAAGAGAGAAAGAAAAAAGGAATGAGAAGTCAGAGGCCTAAAATATGGAAGAAACCTACCTAAAGGTTAGTCAGTCTATGGGGAACTTGTCTATACACCTGGATGGACATACATCCAGGTGATTTCATGGTAATTTCCAGCCTCAGAAGCAAAGACAACAAATAACCTGAAAGAGAGAGCTTAACCTGATTAAATAACATCTATGTTTTTGAAAGTCAAGCTCTGTAACCAGTTCAAATATGTGTGTGTGTATCTCCTAGTAGTTACTTCACTGATTGAACCCTGACTGCTAGTGTATCCCGGCCAAAGGATCAAATTGCGGGAGAAGGAAATGGCAACCCATTCCAGTATTCTTGCCTGGAGAATGCCATGGACGGAGGAGCCTGGAGAGCTACAGTCCATGGGGTTGCAAAGAGTCGGACACAACTGAGCGACTTCACTTCACTTCATGTACAGAAGTGTAAACTGCATGAAGTGACATAGATAGATAAGCACAGGAAAAGCTATATGAATGTGGTAAGAAGCATTTAAGTTGGGATTCTTACCAACTGTGCTTCTCTAGACCAGAAACACCATGTGGGGAAAAGTAGAAGGAGACCAAATGCTTAATTTTATGTTTGAGATAGTTGATTTAGATGTGACTCATCACATTCATACAAACAGGGTACAGTTTTCAGACTCATGGACGGTAAGAGCAATCACAGGGTAGAGCACTGGGATGCTGAAAGTCACCACCAAGTGGGCAGGGAGTCTAAAAGTGAGCAGGAATAAAAACATCTACTAGGCCTAAGGTTGTTTAAATAAAAACAAACAACTGGACAATTACAAATATCTACCAACTCTAAGCTTTAAAAAAATAAGTTTATTGGAATAACTTACATGCCATGTCATTTTTTTTTTAGAGTTCTATGAGGTCTTTAAAATGTGCATACAGTCTTGTAAAGATGCCATTATTATCAAGATATATAGCCCTTCCATCACCCTGAATAGTTCCCTCATGTCCCTTTGTAGTCAATTCTTCTCCTGACTCCCAGTTCCAATCAACTACTGACATTTTTTCTGTCTTTATGGATTGTTTCTTGTCAGTTTTGCTACATTATTTTTTATAATTAAGTTTATATTTACATACAATACAAATTACCTATTAGAGTGCACAATTTGATGAATTCTAGTTTAGCTTTTGGTGTCTGTGAAATATGTATGAAAATTTAAGTCAGCCACAAGCAATTTTTACTTTAAAGGACTATGGCAGATGAAGCTCTGGAGAGAGACAAAGGGCTCTGCAGACTGAACTTCAGCAAGAACCACAATGGAGCACGTGAGTGCAATCACAAGAAATATGTGACCTCAACAGAAGATAGTACACCACCAAGACTATTGTTGCCAGGATAATTTAAGGCAGGAATTTGATCCCAGGGTCCATATTGTTGGCTTTACTCCTCTGGTACATAGTAGACGTGGACAAGCAAAGTTGCAGGTCTGGAGAGTTTTTTAGTAGGTGTGGTCAGCCTCAGAATATAGGTTCCTGCAGCTTAGCAAGAAAGGACTTCTCTCAAGCATGTATATGGGAGGCAGACACTGGATTCTCAAGGGCAGAGGGCCTTTTGTTCATTGGGAATGGGTCTGGGGGCTGAACAAGGTTAACTCTTTCCCAGCTGCAAGTCAGGTAAGTTCTGATGTGATCATATGTGCTGGTGAGGTTTCAGAAGTAAAGTGTTATTGTGAGGCTAGCTAAGAAGTTTATCACCATCCAAGAATCATGTCCTCTGTTCAGGGAACCTCCATGAAGGAACATGAAGGCACTAACCTGAATTTTATGGTTGCTTCTGCCTACCCTGAAATGCCATCTCTCAGTGCATGGTCTGAAGGTGACTCTTGAATGCTTCAGTATAAATGTCAGAGAAACCTTTCTCAGGCAGGTTTCTTATTCCTAAGGAAATTCACTGCCACACAAGACTAAGCAACCTGGTCTAAAAAATAAGAGCAAGCTATATCACTTGATAGAATTTGGTACTGTTAATCTAGTACTATCATATTAGAAATGGGGTTCAAACGGAAATGAGAATTATACAGTTAAGCATAGGTGGAAATATTCCCATAGCTAGTGTACATGTATCATATGAATATAACTTTTGAGCTGGGAATTCCTCCCAACTAAATTTAAAAGCCACAGAAGGTTAATTCAGGACAGTGTGTTTACACTGACTATTAATTTGGTGAAGCAGAAACCAATATTTTCTTATTGTTTTATCATCCCCTCATGTTCAGGCTTTATTTTAAAGCTTTAGGCAATATTATGTGCTATCTCTTGGCAACATAATTGTATCTGTGATAATTGGTACTGTGTACTTTGTGGCTTGCTTTACTGCTGTTGTCATTGAGTTGCTAAGTTATGTCCCACTCTTTGCAACCCCATGGACTGCAGCATGCAATGCTTCCCTGTTCTTCACTTTTCCCAAGAGTTTGCTCAGACTCATGTCCACCGAGTCAGTGATACTATCTAACCATCTCATTCTCTGCCCCCACTCTTCCCTTCCTGTCTTCAATCTTTCCGAGCATCAGGGTCTTTTCCAGTGAGTCAGCACTTCACATCAGGTAGCCAAGGTATTGGAGCTTCAGCTTCAGCATCGGTCTTTCCAATGAATATGCAGGGTTGATTTCCTTTAGGATTGACTAGTTTGATCTCCTTGCAGTTCAAGGGACTCTCAAGAGTCTGCTCCAGCGCCACAGTTCAAAAGAATCGATTCTTTGGCACTCAGCCTGTTTTACTATTCAACTCTCACATCTGTGATGACTACTGAAAAAAAATATAGCTTTGACTATCTGGACCTTTGTTGGCAAAGTGATGTCTCTTCTTTTTAATATGCTGTCCACATTTGTCATAGCTTTCCTTCCAAGGACCAGGCATCTTTTAATTTTGTGACTGCAATCACCATACACAGTGATTTTGGAGCCCAGGAAAGTAAAATCTGTCACTGTTTCCCTTTTTCTTCTTCTATTTTCCATTAAGTGATGGGGCTAGATGCCATGATCTTAGTTTTTTAAATGCTGAGTGTTAAACCAACTTTTTCACTCTCCTCATTCACTCTTATTAAGACACCCTTTAGTTCCTCTTCACTTTCTGCATTATAGTGGTATTATCTGCATATCTGAGATTCTTGAGATTTCTCCTGGTAATCTGGATTCCAGCTTGTGATTCATCCAGACCATCATTTTGCATGATATACTCTGCATGTAAGTTAAATATGCAGGGTGACAATATACAGCCTTATCGTACTCCTTTTCCAATTTAGAACCAATGAGTTGTTCCATGTCTGGTTCTAACTGTTGCTTTTTGACCCATTTACAGGTTTCTCAGGAGAGAGGTAAGGTGTTCTGGTATTCCAATCTCTTCAAGAGTTTTCTACAGTTTGTTGTAATCCACAGAATGAAAGGCTTTAGCATAGTCAGTGAAGAAGAAGATGATTTTCTGAAATTGCCTTGATTTTTCCATGTTACCAATTTGATCTCTCATTCCTCTGCCTCTTTGAAACCTAGCTTGTATATCTGGAAGTTCTCAGTTCATACACTGTTGAAACTTAGCTTGTAGTATTTTGAATATAACCTTGCTAGCTTGTGAAATGAACACAATTGTACAGCAGTCTGAACACTCTTTGCATTGCCCTTCTTTGGGATTGGAATAAAAATGGGCCTTTTCTAGTCCTGTGGCTACTGCTGAGTTTTCCAAATTTGCTGGAATGTTGAGTGCAGCACTTTAATAGCATCATCTTTTAGGATTTGAAATAGCTAGAATTCCATCACCACCACTAGCTTTGTTTGTAGTAATGCTTCCTAACACCCACTGGACTTCACACTCCAGGATGTCTGTCTCTAGGTGAGTGATCACACCATCATGTTTTTCTAGGTCATTAACACCTTTTTGTACAGTTCTTCTGTGTACTCTTGACACTTCTTTTTATTCTCTTCTGCTTCTGTTAGGTCTTACTGTTTCTGTCCTTTATTGTGCCCATTCTGGCAAGAAATATTCCTTTGATATCTCCAATTTTCTTGAAGAAATCCCTGAACTTTTCCATTCTATTGTTTTCTTCTATTTCTTCACACTGTTTATTTAAGTCCTTCTTATCTCTCCTTGCTATTTTCTGTGGCTTACTAGTTGTGGAAATTATAAGGCCAGGGTAGTAATGCTTGAGTGACCTACTAATTCCTTGAGTATTTTGGAAGTTAAGTACATTTAGAGACTGACACAGAAATCAAACACTTTCTGAAGTGCTTAAGGAAATATTCATATTTCTGGGGGAGTTAGCCTGGTGTAACAATACTGAAAAGATCAAATTCTACATATGTAGGTCTCTAAGACCTGATATGGAGCAAAGATATGGAAGATGGATTCTGGATTTCCACGTCCTTAGGACGGTAACAAGTGGATGCAAGAGAAACTGATTTTGTAATTTCTTCCTTTGTTTTGTGATTTTACCTGAAAGAAGATTTAACACTTAAAATTTAATTTCACTGTATTATGAGACATTAGGCCTGGATATACATTCAAATGAAGCATTTCTATTTACTGATTTTTTTTTTTGTTTGTTTTCTTTATCACTGGATTAACTTTAGCCACCATCTGGTTTTCAGACCTCCATAATGTTTTCATTATTGCAGAAGATTTGTTGAGCTCTCATGGAAAATGTAGCTGAGCATGATTTGGGAATAAAAGTGTAACAGCAAGTAAATTTTCAGCCTTGCAAACACGATGGCTTTGGAGTTGATGTGGTCACTGTACTGTTCTTATGTTTTAGAAACATTTAGGGACAAATGTCCAGGTTGTCTCACATTATCCCAGGAAAGTACACAGAAGTGTAACAGAAATGTTCTCACAAATATGATCCAGGGTTGCCCTCCTACAGGTCACCTCTACCCCTTAAGCATGTTAAGCACATATCTATTCAACTGTAGTCTTACTGCTGAAGCCTAGTGGTTTATGAGAATGGGAATAGTTATTGAGAAACACATTTTCTCCACTACTGGTTTCCATAATGAAGAATGTTATTTCCAAAACACATGCCTGTCCTCTCTTAGACAATTTACTTACCCCTAACATAGGTAAGTGGAGTGTTTTTTAATTGACATATTGGAGTACACCCAAGCATACATAAGCCACTTTCCCATTCCTTTTGTTACAGGGAAAAGGCATTCAAGATGATTTTGATTTGAGTGAAAGCATTTTCCCATTGCTCTTTCATCAAAAGTTTTCACTGAGTGCAAAGGGTGCTCAATTCTGAAGGTGTGTGTTATGAAATGAACTTGCCCAATTATATAATTCTTGAACACCAACTCAGCAATTACCAGTTATTAACATAAAATCATGCACTTAATTTCTGACTCCTTTGTTCTATTTACTCAAAAGGGAAGAAAGAATTATTTATCAAACCCCTCTGGTAATCCTAACAAGCATTGACCTAGTCTAACATGTAACATAAATGTAACTCTCATCCTTACAGAAATAGTCACATAAGGGAGGAAAAAAGCAATGAAAGCAGATAATATATATTTGTTATTTTAAATTTTTAACTCATTAAAGAAATACTTAGCCTAAGATAGATATTTTCAAACTAAAGTACTAAAGCTTATTTGCAATGAGATATTAAGCAAAGCCATTTCCCTTTCTCAGTTTTCCTAAATGGTATAAGCAGTAAGAGAAAAAAGAGTTATTGCTGCACAATTTTAAAATGGTAAGTATTGTACATGCCTGATTTTAATAAAACCTAAAAATGGGTTCCTGATGAAAAGCTTCTGTAAAGTTAAGAAAAGTACTTACAAAGATAAATAGGATACTTGAGGACAACCAGTGAAGAAAGTATAATTGGAAAGACTATAAAATGTCAGCATAATGAATCTCTCCAACATTAGATGTTCTGTGAACAACTTTTTTTTTTATGAATGTTGTGAGCTGCTAAATCAAGAAAAGGCCAGTGATGAACAAGTGAATAGTCACAACAAAGAAATAAAGGCATAGAGAAGGAAACAAATGAGTAAGAAAACACACAGCTTCAGGGTCAAGTGAATAAACCAATTGAAACTATTGAATAAATGTAAACTGCTGCTGCTGCTGCTGCTGCTGCTATTGCCTCAGTCATGTCCAACTCTGTATGACTCCATAGATGGCAGCCCACAAGGCTCCCCCATCCCTGGGATACTCCAGGCAAGAACACTGGAGTGGATTGCCATTTCCTTCTCCAATGCATGAAAGTGAAAAGTGAAAGTGAAGTTACTCAGTTGTGTCCAAGTCTTTGCAACCTCATGGACTGCAGCCCATCAGGCTCATCTGTCCATGGGATTTTCCAGGCAAGAGTACCGGAGTACGGTGCCATTGCCTTCTCCAAAATGTATACTAGTCAATGTTAAATGAACCTTTTTGGCAGAACATAAGGAAGAAGGAAGAACCAATAGATGAGCATGGGATTAAAAGGTACAAACTACTATGTACAGAGTAAGCTACAACCACATATTACACAATACAGAGAACATAGTCAATATTTTATAACTACAAATAAGGTATAATCTTTTAAAATGGTGAATAAGTATTATGTTGTTGCTTCTGGGCATCCCTGATAGCTCAGTTGGTAAAGAATACACCTGAAATGCAGGGGACTCTGGTTCGATTCCTGGGTTGGGAAGATCCCCTGGAGAAGGGATAGGCTACCCACTCCAGTATGCTTGGGCTTCCCTTGTGTCTCAGCTGGTAAAGAATCCACCTGCAATGTAGGAGCCCTGGGTTCAATCCCTGGGTTGGAAAGATCCCCTGGAGAAGAGAAGGGATACCCA
The DNA here is from genome assembly GCF_014754425.2 of Oryx dammah. NCBI lineage: Eukaryota > Metazoa > Chordata > Mammalia > Artiodactyla > Bovidae > Oryx > Oryx dammah. Next base: position 22,959,097 of record NW_024070204.1, read on the forward strand.
CTCCAGTGTTGCTAAGTTGTGTCCAACTCTTTGAGACTTCCAGGACTATAACCTGAGGCTCCTCTGTCCGTGGGATCCCCCAGGCAAGAATACTAGAGTGGGTTGCCCCTCACTTCTCCAAGGGATCTTCCCAACCAGAGGATTGAACCTGTGTCTCCTGCACTGGCAGGCAGATTCTTTACTGCTGAGCCACCAAGGAAGCCTGTAACATAATATTGTACATCAAAGAAATTAGCCACTAGTTCTCCAGAATAGTCTTCCCTGGTGACTCAGTTGGTAAAGAATCTGCTTGCAATGTAGGAGACTAGGGTTTGATCCCTGGTTTGGGAAGATCCTTTGGAGAAGGGAACGGCTCACTCCAGTATTCTTGCTTGGAGAATTCCAGTGACAGAGAAACCTGGCAGGCTACAGTCCATGGGGTCTCAGAGAGGCAGGAATAACTGAGCAACTAATACTTTTACACTTTCAATTCTCTGTAAAAATGAATAAATAAATATGTGTGTATATATATATAGTATGTAGAATATATACAATTCTATGGAATTCTAACATTCAGTCTACATATTCCTGATCCAAAGCATGAAAAAAAAAAAGTGTACGTGAGCAAAAAATTGTCAGAGCACTCAAGGATTCAAAGAAAGATATTGATTCAATAGTATTAAAATTAGAAAAAAATGAGAAGTAAATTTAATCTGAAAGCAATTCATTTCTTGCTTTACATCCCTTCAGTGAACAAACAAACAAACAAAAGAATAAAGAACAAACACTAAAAGAAGTGTAAATTTGAATTTAAGTAGTGACCAACTACTTTAGAATAGTTCTCAAATTTACCAGGAGGTTGACATATTTCCTTTATGCCAAAATTAATTTACCTCTAGGACTTGTGAGTAGGAGTTAAAACACATAATAAAATACTTGCATCACTAATTTTTCATCATTTAAAAACACTATTAATGACAAATTTGACTCTAAATTTGTGTTTCCCCCTATCTATTCATAATGATAAAAATATTGCTTGAATATAGTAAAAATGTATAAGTAACATTTTCACTACACTACTAAAAAAACATAAATTAATATGAATCAACAATTGAGAAAAATAATTTTATGAATTTTAAAATTCAACTGTGAATAAATGGAGTAGCAGATGCGGTTAACATTTTACTCATCTCTACAAACTGAATGTAAAAAGAAAATAAGACAAAACATTTTTTTACATCAAAATAGTGAGTAAGTGGCTGCATGGTATGGGACTTTTAAGAAAATAGCATTTGAAAGTTGTGGGATATGACTTCTCATTTAGCTAAAGCTGAATATTCCTATTTGTACATTTTGAAAAAGAAAGTAAAGAAACTGTTGCTGTGTGTAATTTTACATCTAAAAGTTCTATACCCACTTATTCATATCACAATAATTTGGACAATCATTTCCAGATGAAAAAACTTAAAATCTTGAACATAGACCTGATACTTAACTACAGCAGAATGGGCCAATTATTTCATCAGTATAAGATAATGCACTCTGATTATACATAATGTGATTTCTTCCTTTTAATATTTGATTCTAAAAGGTTATATTTTAAAATTGCTTATATATCAAAAGAGTACATCTACATATGTAACAAAATTTTATTTTAAAACAATTTTGTATGAAGTTTATGCCAGAATATTAGACAAATTATAGGATACTATGAAGATTAATACATAAATATTGAGTGACTTAAGTTACAACAAAAATGTTAAAACCACTGTTAACATCTAATTGTATTGCCAGATGGTTTGTAGAATATTACAGCATAAACAAGGACTGTAGAGACTTAATCAGGAGAAAATTATTTTTCTCAGTGGATAATCAGATAATCTCAGTTCAGTTCAGTTCAGTTCAGTCGCTCAGTCATGTCCGACTATTTGTGACCCCATGAATTGCAACACGCCAGGCCTCCCTGTCCATCACCAGTGGATTTTATATTATATACACATATAAATTTGAAACAAGCAGAAAAAAAAATCTTTGATCTTTAACTTTGAAGGCAAATAGAGAAGAAAGAAAAAAACAGTATATAGGAGAGGATAACTTATTTGAAAGAAACAAGTCCCAATATAACATAACTAGAACTGAAGTGAAGTGAAGTGAGGTTGCTTAGTTGTGTATGACTCTTTGTGACCCCAAGGACTGTAGCCTACCAGGCTCCTCTGTCCATGGGATTTTCCAGGCAAGAGTACTGGACTGGATTGCAATTTCCTTCTCCAGGGGATCTTCCCAATCCAGGAATTGAACTCGGGTCTCCTGCATTTTAGACAGACACTTTACCATCTGAGCCACCAGGGAAGTCCTAACATAACTAGAGTAAACTAATGAGTAAAGTTAACTAATAAGGCATAGATTCTCAGAATGGATTTAAATATTAGGCAATATGAGTATACAAGAACATAATTGAAAATTATGACATAAAATTTTGAAATTAGAAGGAAGAATAAAAACAAAAGACAACTGCATGACAAAAGAATCTCAATGATACTCTATTTGACATCAGACAAAAGTTAAGGTGAAAAACAATATGCTATAGGGTCTTAGTACAAATGCTTAAAATAAGTTAAACTGCACAGGTAATAAAATAATATATGAGTTCAGTTCAGTCGCTCAGCGTATCCGACTCTCTGCGACTCTGTGAATCGCAGCACGCCAGGCCTCCCGGTCCATCACCAACACCCGGAGTTCACTCAGACTCATGTCCATGGAGTCCGTGATGCCATCCAGCCAGCTCATCCTTTGCCGTCCACTTCCCCTCCTGCCCACAATCCCTCCCAGCATCAGAGTCTTTTCCAATGAGTCAGTTCTTCGCATGAGGTGGCCAAAGTACTGGAACTTCAGCTTTAGCATCATTCCTTCCAAAGAAATCCCAAGGCTGATCTCCTTTAGAATGGACTGGTTGGATCTCCTTGCAGTCCAAGGGACTCTCAAGAGTCTTCTCCAACACCACAGTTCAAAAGCATCAATTCTTTGTGCTCAGCCTTCTTCACAGTCCAACTCTCACATCCATCATGACCACAGGAAAAACCATAGCCTTGACTAGATGGACCTTAGTCGGGCAAAGTAATGTCTCTGCTTTTGAATATGCTATCTAGGTTGATCATAACTTTTCTTCCAAGGAGTAATCGTCTTTTAATTTCATGGCTGCAGTCACTATCTGCAGTGATTTTGGCGCCCCCCCAAAAAAATAAAATCTGACACTGTTTCCACTGATTCCCCATCTATTTCCCATGAAGTGATGGGACCAGATGCCTTGATCTTCTTTTTCTGAATGTTGAGCCTTAAGCCAACTTTTTCACTCTCCACTTTTTAGGCTTTTTAGTTCCTTTTCACTCTCTGCTATAAGGGTGGTCTCATCTGCATATCTGAGGTTATTGATATTTCTCCCGACAATCTTGATTCCAGTTTGTGTTTCTTCCAGTCCAGCGTTTCTCATAATGTACTCTGCATATAAGTTAAATAAGCAGGGTGAAAATATACAGCCTTGATGTACACCTTTTCCTACTTGCAACCAGTCTGTTGTTCCATGTCCAGTTCTAACTGTTGCTTCCTGACCTGCATACAGATTTCTCAAGAGGCAGATCAGGTGGTCTGGTATTCCCATCTCTTTCAGAATTTTCCGTAGTTTATTGTGATCCAAAAAGTCAAAGGCTTTAGCATAGTCAATAAAGCAGAAATAGATGTTTTTCTGGAACTCTCTTGCTTTTTCCATGATCCTGTGGATGTTGGCAAGTTGATTTCTGGTTCCTCTGCCTTTTCTACAACCAGCTTGAACATCAGGAGGTTCACCGTTAATGTATTGCTGAAGCTTAGCTTGGAGAATTGTGAGCATTACTTTACTAGCATGTGAGATGAGTGCAATTGTGTGGTAGTTTGAGCATTCTTTGGCATTACCTTTCTTTGGGATTGGAAAGAAAACTGACCTTTTCCAGTCCTGTGGCCACTGCTGAGTTTTCCAAATTTGCTGGCATATAGAGTGCAGCACTTTCACAACATATTCTTTCAGGATTTGAAATAGCTCAACTGGAATTCCATCACCTCCACTAGCTTTGTTCATAGTGATGCTTTCTAAGGCCCACTTGACTTCACATTTCAGGATGTCTGGCTCTAGGTGAGTGATCACACCATCATGATTATCTGGGTCGTGGAGATTTTTTTTGTAGGGTTCTATGTATTCTTGCCACCTCTTAGTATCTTCTGCTTCTGTTAGGTCCATAACATTTCTGTCTTTTATCGAGCCCATCTTTGCATAAAATGTTCCCTTGGTATCTCTAATTTTCTTGAAGAGATCTCTAGTCCTTCCCACTCTGTTCTTTTCCTCTATTTCTTTGCATTGATCACTGAAAAAGGCTTTCTTATCTCTTCTTGCTATTTTTTGGAACTCTGCATTCAGATGCTTATATCTTTCCTTTTCACCTTTGTATATACACATGGACATCACCAGATGGTAAACACTGAAATCATATTTATTACATTCTTTGCAGCCAAAGATGGAGAAGCTGTATACAGTCAGCAAAAACAAGCCTGGGAGTTGACTGTAGCTCAGATCATGAACTCCTTATTGCAAGATTCAGACTTAAATGGAAGAAATTAGGGAAAACCACTAGACCATTCAGGTATGGCCTAAGTCAAATCCATTATGATTATACAGGGGAAGTGAGAAACAGATTTAAGGCACTAGATATGATAGATAGAGTGCCTGGCAAACTATGCACGGAGGTACATGACATTGTATAGGAGACAGGGATCAAGACCATCTCTGTGGAAAAGAAATGCAAGAAAGCAAAATGGCTGTCTGGGGAGGCCTTACAAATAGCTGTGAAAAGAAGAGAAGCAAAAAGCAAAGGATAAAAGGAGAGATATAAGGATCTGATGCAGAATTCCAAAGAATAATAAGGAGAGATAAGAAAGTTTTCCTCAGCAATCAATGCAAAGAAAAAGAGGAAAACAACAGAATGGGAAATATTAGAGATCTCTTCAAGAAAATTAGAGCCACCAAGGGGACATTTGGAGAAGGAAATGGCAACCCACTCCAGTGTTTTTGCCTGGAGAATCCCAGGGATGGGGGAGACTGTTGGGCTGCTGTCTATGGGGTCACACAGAGTTGGACATGACTGAAGTGACTTAGCAGTAGCAAGGGGACATTTCATGCAAGGATGGGCTCAATGAAGGACAGGAATGGTATGGACCTAACAGAAGCAGAAGATATTAAGAAGAGGTGGCAAGAATACACGGAACTGTACAAAAAAGATCTTTACGACCAAGATAATCATGATGGTGTGATCACTCACCTAGAGCCAGACATCCTGAAATGTGAAGTCAAGTGGGCCTTAGAAAGCATCACTATGAACAAAGCTAGTGGAGGTGATGGAAGTCCAGTTGAGCTATTTCAAATCCTGAAAGAATATGTTGTGAAAGTGCTGCACTCTATATGCCAGCAAATTTGGAAAACTCAGCAGTGGCCACAGGACTGGAAAAGGTCAGTTTTCTTTCCAATCCCAAAGAAAGGCAATGCCAAAGAATGCTCAAACAATACTGCACAACTGCACTCATCTCACGTTGGGAAAGTAATGCTCACAATTCTCCAAGCTAAGCTTCAGCAATACATGAACCGTGAACTTCCTGATGTTCAAGCTGGCTTTAGAAAAGGCAGAGGAATCAGAGATCAAAGTGCCAACATCCGCGGGATCATGGAAAAAGCAAGAGAGTTCCAGAAAAACATCTATTTCTGCTTTATTGACTATGCGAAAGCCTTTAACTTTGTGGATTACAATAAACTATGGGAAATTATGAAAGGGATGGGAATACTAGACCAGCTGACCTGCCTCTTGAGGAACATATGCAGGTCAGGAAGCAACAGTTAGAACTGGACATGAACAACAGACTGGTTCCAAATAGGAAAAGGAGTATGGCAAGGCTATATATTGTCACCCTACTTATTTACCTTATATGCAAAGTACGTTATGAGAAACGCTGGGCTGGAAGAAGCACAAGCTGGAATCAAGATTGCTGGGAGAAATATCAATAACCTCAGATATGCAGATGACACCACCCTTATCACAGAAAGTGAAGAGGAACTAAAGAGCCTCTTGATGAAAGTGAAAGTGAAGAGTGAAAAAGTTGGCTTAAGGCTCAACATTCAGAAAAAGATGATCATGGCATCTGGTCCCATCACTTCATGGCAAATAGATGGGGAAACAGTGTCAGACTTTATTTTGGGGGGCTCCATCTCACTGGAGATGGTGATTGCAGCCATGAAATTAAAAGACACTTACCTCTTCGAAGGAAAGTTATGACCAACCTAGATAGCATATTGAAAAGCAGAGACATTACTTTGCCAACAAAGATCTGTCTAGTCAAGGCTATGCTTTTTCCAGTGGTCATATATGGATGTGAGAGTTGGACTGTGAAGAAAGCTGAGCACTGAAGAATTGATGCTTTTGAACTGTGGTGTTGGAGAAGACTCTTGAGATTCTCTTGGACTGCAAGGAGATCCAACCAGTCCATTCTGAAGGAGATCAATCCTGGGTGTTCATTGTAAGAATTGATGCTAAACCTGAAACTCCAATATTTTGGCCACCTCATGTGAAGAGTTGACTCATTGGGAAAGACTCTGATGCTGGGAGGGATTGGGGGCACGAGAAGAAGGGGACGATAGAGGATGAGATGGCTGAATGACATCACCGACTCGATGGACAAGAGTTTGAGTAAACTCCGGGAGTTGATGATGGACAGGGAGGCCTGGCATGTTGCGATTCATGGGGTCACAAAAAATTGGACATGACTGAGTGGCTGAACTGAACTGACTGATACCCAATGAACAAAAAAAAATTCCACTATTTATAAAGAAGCAACTGGTAGAATAAAGTAATTCATAGAAAAGGAAAAAAATAAGTAAAAGGATAAATGCAGCTTACTGCATCTCTCTCAAATTCCAATAAAATGTATAGTTGGTTTTTAACAAAAGAGTGATTGAATTTGAATTTTACAAAGAAGAAGTTTACACAGAAGAAAATAAGTTTATGAGACCTAATATGATGTTATGAAAATTATATGTGAAAAGGATCATAAATCAGGACTCAGTGAGTTCTAATAAAATAACGCCATTCTGATTATTTTCTGATAACATTATAAAACACTAAAAAGCAAAAGAATATATAAAAATGAATAACATGGTAAAAATTCCCACTGAAAAATTGAGTTAAAAATCCATTAGGAAAATTAATAAATATTAAAGGCAAATTGTATTGGAAACAACATTTCAAAACTTTTGAGACACAGCAATAACAGTACTTCAAAGCAAAATAGCCCTCATTTTTAAAATCTGGTTACTGTATTATACTTAATTTGTCAGATTACATTCAAGTTTGCCATGGACACTTCCAAGATCTGGATTCTAATGCAAAGTGGTCAATTTAATAGATGCAAGGAAATTCGATTTACAGCATAAGTGAAGTCATAAAGCTATCTTTACATTTTTATCTTTTATAAGTGCTTCAGCTGTCAATCTTCCTTTGTTAAAAAAATGTGTTGTCATCAGGTTATTTAAAAGATAGATGAAACTGATTATTTTAAAAGAGCCAGATAGATTCAATAGATATTCAACTCCTTGAAACTGTTTGGTAGTCAAACCATAAATTGAATTATATATATTTACAATTTAAAATCCACTGAGATTATTTGTGGATATATCCTTCACACTTAATATATTAATTTTTATTGGAGTATAGTTGCTTTATAATGCTCTGTTAGCTCCTATAGCACAGCAAAATGAATCAGACATACATAAACATAAATCTCTTCCTTGTGGATTTCCCTCTCATTTAAGTTACCACAATGCATTAAGTAGAGTTTCTCCTGCTATACAGTGTTCTCATCTGTTGTCTGTTCTTTACATAGTATCAATAGTGTCTATGTGTCAACCTCAATCTCCCAATTCCTCTCACTCCACCCCCTTTCTGCCTTGGTATCCATACATTTATTCTTTACATCTATGTCTCCACTTCTATTGTGCAAATGATATCATCCATACTATCTTTCTAATTTCCACATCAGTTCTGTTCAGTTGCTCAGTCGTATCTGACTCTTTGTGACCCCATTAATTGCAGCATGCCAGGCCTCCCTGTCCATCACCAACTCCCAGAGTTCACTCAGACTCATGTCCATCGAGTCTGTGATGCCATCAAGACATCTCATCCTCTGTCGTCCACTTCTCCTGCTGCCCCCAATCCCTCCCAGCATCAGAGTCTTTTCCAATGAGTCAACTCTTCACATGAGGTGGCCAAAGTACTGGAGCTTCAGCTTCAGCATCATTCTTTCCAAAGAAATCCCAGGGTTGATCTCCTTCAGAATGGACTGGTTGGATCTCCTTGCAGTCCAAGGGACTCTCAAGAGTCTTCTCCAACACCACAGTTCAAAAGCATCAATTCTTCGGCACTCAGCCTTCTTCACAGTCCAACTCTCACATCCATACATGACCACAGGAAAAACCATAAACTTGACTAGACGGACCTTAGTCGGCAAAGTACTATCTCTGCTTTTGAATATGCTATCTAGGTTGGTCATAACTTTTATTCCAAGGAGTAATCGTCTTTTAATTTCATGGCTGCAGTCACTATCTGCAGTGATTTTGGAGCCCAGAAAAATAAAGTCTGACACTGTCTCCACTGTTTCCCCTTCCATTTCCCATGAAGTGATGGGACTGGATGCCATGATCTTCGTTTTCTGAATGATGAGCATTAAGCCAACTTTTCCACTCTCCTCTTTCACTTTCATCAAGAGGCTTTTTAGTTCCTCTTCACTTTCTGCCATAAGGGTGGTGTCATCTGCATATCTGAGGTTCTTGATATTTCTTCCAGCAATCTTGATTCCAGTTTGTGTTTCTTCCAGTCCAGCATTTCTCATGATGTACTCTGCATAGAAGTTAAATAAGCAGAGTAACAATATACAGCCTTGACCTACTCCTTTTCCTATTTGGAACCAGTCTGTTGTTCCATGTTCAGTTCTAACTGTTGCTTCCTGACCTGTATATAGATTTCTCAAGAGGCAGATCAGGTGATCTGGTATTCCCAACTCTTTCAGAATTTTCCACATATATGCATGAATATATGGTTTTTGTTTCTTTCTGATTTGCTTCACTTTATATGACACTCTCCAGGTCCATTCACATCTCTACAAAGGACACAATACACTTAAAATACTATTTTTTAAAATAACAGTCTTTTAAAAATCTTCATTTTAAATATTTATGAATGTATTTTAGTAGAGGCTTTTGAGTTGTAAAATTTTGAATACAGAAACATATTCAAAATATAACATCCAATTTAAATTTTATAATTAATTTATTTTTTATCTCAGTTTTATTTATTCATTTATTTTACTTTACAATATTGCATTTGCTTTGCCATACATTGACATGAATCTACTATGGGTGTACATGTGTTCCCCATCCTGAACCCCCTTCCCACCTCCCTCCCATCCCATCCCTTTGGGTCATCCCAGTGCACCAGCCCAGAGCACCCTGTATCATGCATCAAACCTTGACTGGCGATCCATTTCACATATGATGATAAACATGTTTCAATGCCATTCTTCCATATCATCCCACCCTTGCCCTCTCCCACATACTCCAAAAGACTGGTTTATACATCTGTGTCTCTTTTACTGTCTTGCATACAGGTTTATCATTACCATCTTTCTAAATCCCATATATATGCATTAGTATACTATATTGGTGTTTTCTTTCTGGCTTACTTCACTCTGTATAATAAGCTCCACTTTCATCCACGTCATTAGAACTGATTCAAATGTATTCTTTTTAATGACTGAGTAATACTCCATTGTGTATATATACCACAGCTTTCTTATCCATTCATCTGCTGATGGACATCTAGGTTGCTTCCATGTTATGGATATTATAAACAGTGCTGTGATGAACACTGGGTACACATCTCTTTCAATTCTGGTTTCGTCAGTGTGTATGCCCAGCAGTGGGATTGCTGGGTACTATGGTGGTTCTATTTCCAGTTTCTTAAGGAATCTCCACACTGTTCTCCATAATGGCTGTACTAGTTTGCATACACACCAACAGTGTAAGAGTGTTCCCTTTTCTCCACATCCTCTCAAGCATTTATTGCTTGTAGACTTTTGGATCGCAGCCATTCTAACTAGTGGGAAACAGTACCTCACTGTGGTCTTGATTTGCATTTCTCTGATAATGAGTGATATTGAACATCTTTTCATGTGTATATGTCTTTGGAGAAATTTCTATTTAGTTCTTTGGCCTATTTTTTGATTGGGTCATTTATTTTTCTGTATTTGAGCTGCAGGAGTTGTTTGTATATTTTTGATATGAATTCTTTGTTCGTTGCTTCATTTGCTATTATTTTCTCCATTCTGAAGGCTTTCTTTTCACCTTGGTTATAGTTTCCTTTGTTGTGCAGAAGCTTTTAATTTTAATTAGGTCCCAATTGTTTATTTTTGCTTTTATTTCCAATATTCTGGGAGGTGGTCATAGAGGATCCTACTGTGGTTTATGTCAGAGAGTGTTTTGCCTATGTTTTCCTCTAGGAGTTTTATAGTTTCTGGTCTTATGTTTAGATTTTTAATCCATTTTGAGTTTATTTTTGTGTATGGTGTTAGAAAGTGTTCTAGTGTCATTCTTTCACAAGTGGTTGACCAGTTTTCCCAGCACCACTTGTTAAAGAGATTGTCTTTTCTCCATTGTATATTCTTGCCTCCTTTGTCAAAGATAAGTTGTCTATAGGTGTGTGGATTTATCTCTGGGCTTTCTATTTTGTTCCATTTATCTATATGTCTGTCTTTGTGCCAGTACCATACTGTCTTGATGACTGCGGCCTTTTAGTAGATATTGAAGTCAGGATATGCAGATGACACCACCCTTATGGCAGAAAGTGAAGAGGAACTAAAAAGCCTCTTGATGAAAGTGAAAGTGGAGAGTGAAAAAGTTGGCTTAAAGCTCAACATTCATAAAACCAGGATCATGCCATCCAGTCCCATCACTTCATGGGAAATAGATGGGGAAACAGTGGAAGCAGTGTCAGACTTTATTTATTTATTTATTTATTTTGGGGGGGGTGCTCCAAAATCACTGCAGATGGTGACTGCAGCCATGACATTAAAAGATGCTTACTCCTTGGAAGGAAATTTATGACCAACCTAGATAGCATATTCAAAAGCAGAGACATTACTTTACTGACTAAGGTCCGTCTAGTCAAGGCTATGGTTTTCCTGTGGTCATGTATGGATGTGAGAGTTGGACTATGAAGAAGGCTGAGCACCGAAGAATTGATGCTTTTAAACTGTGGTGTAGGAGAAGACTCTTGAGAGTCCCTTGGATGGCAAGGAGATCCAACCAATCCATTCTGAAGGAGATCAACCCTGGTATTTTTTTTGGAAGGAATGATGCTAAAGCTGAAGCTCCAGTACTTTGGCCACCTCATGCGAAGAGTTGACTAATTGGAAAAGACTCTGATGCTGGGAGGTGTTGGGGGCAGGAGGAGAAGGGGACAACAGAGGATGAGATGGCTTGATGGCATCACTGACTTGCTGGACGTGAGTCTGAGTGAACTCCAGGAGTTGGTGATGGACTGGGAGGCCTGGTGTGCTGTGATTCATGGGGTCGCAAAGAGTTGGACACGACTGAGTGACTGAACTGAACTGAACTGATGTCAGGCAGGTTAATTCCCCCAGTTCCATTCTTCTTTCTCAAGATTGCTTTGGCTATTCAAGGTTTTTTGTATTTCCATATAAATTGTGAAATTATTTGTTCTAGTTCTCTGAAAAATATCATTGGTAGCTTGATAGGGATTGCATTGAATCTATAGATTGCTTTCACTATATTGATTTTTCTGATCCATGAACACGATATATTTCTCCATTTATTTGTATCCTCTTTGATTTCTTTCACCAGTGTTTTATAGTTTTCTATATATAGGTCTTTTTGTTTCTTTAGGTAGATATATTCCTAAGTATTTTATTCTTTTTGTTGCAATGGTGAATGGAATTGTTTCCTTAATTTCTCTTTCTGTTTTTTCATTGTGTATAGGAATGTAAGGGATTTCTCTGTGTTGATTTTATATCCTGCAACTTTACTATATTCATTGATTAGCTCTAGTAATTTTCTGGTGGAGTCTTTAGGGTTTTCTATGTAGAAGATCATGTCATCTGCATAATTAAAACCCACAGATTATGTGCCTAACAGCAACTCCCAGCAGAGTAGCAGCCCAGACGCTCGCATCCCCTGCTAGCAAGCAGGGGCTGGACAGGGAGGTGCGGGCTGCATTGCTTAGGGTAAGGACCGGGCCTGAATGCCCCGAGGGCAATCTGAGGAACTAGCTTGAGATAGCTACCCAGACTGTGGGATAACTATCCCACGAAAAGCCCTAACCTATGGAGAAGGCAATGGCACCCCACTCCAGTACTCTTGCCTGGAGAATCCCATGGACGGAGGAGCCTGGTGGGCTGCAGTCATGGGGTCGCTAAGAGTCGGACATGACTGAGCGACTTCACTTTGACTTTTCACTCTCATGCACTGGAGAAGGAAATGGCAACCCACTCCAGTATTCTTGCCTGGAGAATCCCAGGGGCGGGGGAGCCTGGTGGGCTGCCGTCTATGGGGTCGCACAGAGTCGGACATGACTGAAGTGACTTAGCAGCAAGATACTGCCAGGCCTGCTCACAGAACGAAGGACTGAGCAGAGCTAGCCAGCTGAGGACTGGCTCATCCCCTGCTGGAGACAGGCAAGTGAGGGCAGCCAGAGCTGGAAGAGGGCATCTGGGACCCCAGAGAGACATCCTATACCAAACTGCAAACAGACATCATTGCTAACGAAGACTTCTTGGGATTCTGGACAGTTGACATCTGCCGGGAAGGTCATAGCTAGAGATCAGATCCCCAGAAGAGATACATGTCACACCTGAGAATGCATGCCCATGGTACACCGAGAAAACCGAGTGGCTGGGACTGGGGAGGCAATAAGTTGCAGCCTTCAACTGGGGGGAACTGTGCTCATCAAGCACCTGGTCACCTGAGCTGCTTGGACCTGGGACAGGCACAATATGCAGGCCCAACCAAGTCTGCACCTTTGTGGAATACCCGAGAACTTGAACCTGAGTGGCTTAGACCTGAGGAGTGCATGCAACCCAGGGCCAGCATCAGACAGTTCCTGGCAAAGCAATCTAGAGCCCGAGCAGTGTAGACCAAGAAAGCACACACGCCTTGAGTCGGGGCAAACCTAGTGTGGCTGAATCACTGTGAGCACACGCCAGTGATATTTGTTTGCAGTGTTCCTCCCTCCCCACAACACGACTGAACAAGTGAGCCTAAAAAAAGTGGCCACCACTGCCCACCTGTGACAGGGCAGAAATTAGACACTGAAAAGACCAGCAAACAGAAGAAGCTAAAATAAACGGAGGGAACTGCTTTGGAAGTGACAGGTGCAATAGATTAAAACCCTGTAGTTAGCACCGACTACATAGGAAGGGGCCTATAGACTTTGAGAAATACAAGCTGGACCAAGGAACTATCTGAAAATGAATAGACCCCACACTGTCCACAATAGCTCCAGAGAAATTCCTAGACATATTTTTACTAATATCATGTTTTAAATTTTTTTTCATTTTTAAGTCCTCTACTACTTTAATTTTCATTTTTATAACCTACTATTGCCTTGCAAAAAAAAAAGACCCTATTTTTAAAGCAAACTTCAAATATATATATATATATAATAATTTTTGTGACTTTTTAAATATTGTATTTTTGAGAATCTAATTTCTACTCTAGATTTTTAATCTTTGCTTTTTGGTATTTGTTATCAACTTTGTACCTTTGAGAACCCAATCTTCAGTACCAATTTTTACTTGGGAGTAAGATCACTGGCCTGATTGCTGTCTCCCCCTTTTGACTCTCCTTTTTCTCCACCAAGTCGCCTTTATCTCTCCCTCCCCCTTTTCTTCTCTACCCAACTCTGTGAATCTCTTTGTGTGTTCCGGGTTGTGGAGAAAACTTAGGGAACTGATTAAATTGTTTTTATTTAATGGCAAAGTATTAGCAGGTGGCTCAGAGGGTAAAGAATCCACCTGCAATGCAAGAGACCTAGGTTGGATCCCTGGATTGGGAAGATTCCCTGGAGGTGGAAATGGCAACCCACTCCAGTATTCTTGCCTGGAGAATCCTGAGACTAGAGGAGCCTGGAGGGTTGCAGTTGATGGGGTCACAAAGAGTCAAACATGACTGAGTGCCAAACACTTTCACTTTCAAAGTAATATAATTCTGACAAAGTATAGTTACTAACTTCCTTTGTTAGTATTTTTAAGTGGAAACATAATTTCATAAATCTTCTATTTTAGTTAAACACTTGCATACATTGAAGTGCACATTTTTCAGTGTATAATTCAATGAGTTCAGATAAATCTAATCAAACCCAATTAAGATTTAGATTTCCATTGACCCAGGTATTTCCTTTACAGGTGCTTTCTGTTAATTTTCATTATCATAGCAATCTGGGGCCAGAGGGGTTTGCATTTTTTTTTAACACCATGGTAAAATTTTATCTCTTCATCTCCAAGGAAATGCAAACATATAGCACATGCTCTTTTCTGTTTGTTCCCAATTAATGTAGTTGTATGCACCAAAATGTATTCTATCTTTTTTTACTGCATAATAGTAGTCCATCACATATTCAAATCATAATTTGTTTATGTAATAGACTATTAGGAGACATTTAGCTTATTTCACAGTCTATTTTGAATAATACTGCAATACTTGATTATGGTTTTGGCATCTACACCCAGTATAATTTCTTTTGCCATTTTCCTTTTGCTGGGCATTTGGTTTATTTCCCATTTTTGGCTATAGGAACATCTGCAACAATCATTCTGTAGTAGTTGTTCTGTTGATTTGTATTTTTGTTTTGGGCTAAATCACATAGGGATGGATTATAGAATAGGTTATTTTTAATTTTACTTTTAAATTAAATTTTTATTTAAATTTTTAAATTTAAATTTTATTAAATGTTTATTTTTAAAAAATACTGCCAGATTATTCCACAGTCTTCCAATGATATAATACTCTTAAGAGAAAAATGGGAAGTTTCAGTCATTTTCTAACTTATCTTGCCAGTGTCTTTTATTTTATTGAGTGTAGGTGATATTTCACTATGTTTGCATTTTCTTCATGAATAATGATATTGCATATCTTGTAACTTTCTTATTGTCTATTCTTTCATTTTCTTCTATGAAGTATCCATATTTTAACCTATTTGGTTTCAAGTCTTGACTTTTAATTATTGATTTCTGAGTGTTCAGTATAAATGTTATATAATAGTTCTTGCTGCGGTATATATGCTATGAATATTTCTGCAGCTTCATAGCTGGTACTTCATTTTATTAATGGTGACTTTTGTTGATCAGTTGTTTTAATATTAATGAAGTGAATTTAGCAAATTTTCTACATACATAATGATTTAGGCATTCTCATTAAAAATTCTTACCATGAAGATATTGTTTGATATGTGTTCTTCTAGGACTTTCATAGTTTCAGTGTTTGGGGTTAAGCATATTACATATTATTCATCTTTAATTTTAGAGTCTCACATGTAGGAGGATTTGAGAATTATTTATTTTATCATACAAATGCAACAGAACTACCTTGCATGTTTGCTGAAAATAAAAGTCAGATTATCTCTGGATTTTCTTTTTTATTTCATTGATCTGTTTGGTTTTTCCTAACATAGATACCACACTCTAGTGGTCATTGTAGCTTTATTGAAATTCTTACAATCAAGTCTATTCATTTCCAGACTGTTTAGTTATTCTAAGTCCTTTAATTTTTCATATAAATATTATTGACTTGGCTACTTATAAAAAATAAGAATTATGGTTTTATATTGTAACTGAAGGCCTGGCTCAGACTCTCATGAGGCTCACTGCTCCTTTCCCCAGGGACCTGGTGCACTCAAGGATTTGTTTGTGCTCTCAAAGAGTCTCTGGTGCTCATGGTGTTTGATTTTAATGTGATTGTGACCTTCCTACTGTCTTGTTGCTACTTATCTTTTGTCCTTGGATGTGGGGTATCTTATTTTGGTGAGTTACAACATACTCCTGTCGATACTTGTTTAGAAGCTAGTTTTGATTTTGGTGTTCTCACAGGAGAAGAGTGCACATCCTTCTACTCAACCGTCTTCATACCCAGTTTTCCCCGTAGCCAGTCCCTCCCTTCAAGAAGTTTGCACAAGCTTGTTATCCTCAATCATCAGAGAAGAAGCAAGAACTGCAGCAACATGGCCTCCAGAATGAAAAACACAGTCACAGAAAACTAACCAAAATTACAGAGCCACCAAGATGAGCAGGTTATTGTAGAGACGAGTGAAAAAACGTGGACCACTGTAGAAGGAAATGGCAAACCATTTCAGTATTCCTGCCTTGAGAACCCCATCAAGAGTATGAAAGGCAAAAAGACATAACTGTGGAAGATATGTCCCTCAGGTTGGTAGGTGTTCAATATGCTATTGAAGAAGAACAGAGAAATAGTTCCAGAAAGAATGAAGAGGCTGTCAAAAGCAGAAACAATGCTCAGTTGTGGCTGTGTCTGCTGTGAAGTAAACTCTGATGCTATAAAGAAAAAAATATTGCATAGGAATATGCTATCAATGGTATTTTTCAGAGAACTAGAACAAATAATTTCACAATTTGTATGGAAATACAAAAAACCTCGAATAGCCAAAGCTATCTTGAGAAGGAAGAATGGAACTGGAGGAAGCAACCTGCCTGACTTCACACTATACTAAAAAGCTACAGTCATCAAGACAGTATGGTACTGGCACAAAGACAGACATATAGATCAATGGAACAAAATAGAAAGCCCAGAGATAAATCCATATACCTATGGACAACTTATCTTTGACAAAGGAAGCAAGAATATACAATGGAGAAAAGACAATCTCTTTAACAAGTGGTGCTTGGAAAACTGGTCAACCACTTGTGAAAGAATGAAACTCAGACACTTTCTAACAACATATACAAAAATAAACTCAAAATGGATGGGAGATCTAAATGTAAGACCAGAAACTATAAAACTCCTAAAGGAAAAACATAGGCAAAACACTTTCTGACATAAATCACAGCAGGATCCTCTATGACCCACCTCCCAGAGTAATGGAAATAAAAGCAAAAATAAACAAAGGGGACCCAATTAAACTTAAAAGCTTCTGCACAACAAAGGAAACTGTAAGCAAGGTGAAAAGACAGCCTTCTGAATGGGAGAAAATAATAGTAAATGAAGCAATGAACAAAGAATTCATCTCAAAAATATACAAGCAACTCCTGTAGCTCAATTCCAGAAAAATAAATGACCCAATCAAAAAGTAGATCAAAGGACTAAACAGACATTTCTTCAAAGAAGATATACAGATGGCTAAAAACACATGAAAAGATGCTCAACTTCACTCGTTATCAGAGAAATGCAAATCAAAATCACAATGAGGTACCATCTCACACCAGTTAGAATGACTGCTATCCAAAAGTCTATAAGCAATAAATGCTTGAGAGGATGTGGAGAAAAGGGAACCCTCTTACACTGTTGGTTGAAATGCAAACTAATACAGCCACTATGGAGAACAGTGTGGAGATCCTTAAGAAATTGGAAATAGATCGCCATAGTACCCAGCAATCCCACTGCTGGGCATACACACTGAGGACACCAGAATTGAAAGAGACATGTGTACCCCAGTGTTCATCACAGCACTGTTTACAATAGCTAGAACATGGAAGCAACCTAGATGTCCATCAGCAGATGAATGGATAAGAAAGCTGTGGTACGTATACACAATGGAGTATTAGCCATTAAAAAGAATACATTTGAATCAGTTCTAATAAGGTGGATGAAACTGGGGCCTGTTATACAGAGTGAATTAAGTCAGAAAGAAAAATACCAATACAGTATATTAACACAGATATATGGAATTTAGAAAGATGGTAATCATGACCCTATATGTGAATCAGCAAAAGAGACACAGGTGTAAAGAACAGACTTATACACTCTATGGGAGAATGCAGGGTGGGATAATGTGAGAGAACAACACTGAAATCTGTATATTACCATATATGAAATTGATCGCCTAGGTTTGATGCATGAGACAGGGCATGCAGGGCCGGTGCACTCGGACAACCCTGAGGGATGCGATGGGGAGGGAGGTGGCAGGGGAGTTCAGGATGAGGGACACATGCACACCCATGGCTGATTCATGTGAATGTATGGCAAAAACCACTAAATATTGTAAAGTAATTAGCCTCCAATTAAGATAAATCAATTAATTTTTTAAAAAGAAAAATATTGCATAAGAATATCGAATGTTAGGTCCCTGAATTAAGGTAAATTAGTGAACATCAACATTTTAGGAGTCATTCCAATCCCAAAGAAAGGCAATGACAAAGACTGCTCAAACTACCGCAAAACTGAACTCATCTCACACTCTAGTAAAGTAATGCTCACAATTCTACAAGCCAGGCTTCAGCAATATGTGAACCGTGAACTTCCAGATGTTCAAGGTGGTTTTAGAAAAGGCAGAGGAACCAGAGATCAAATTGCCAACATCTGCTGGATCATCGAAAAAGCAAGAGTGTTCCAAAAAAACATCTATTTCTGCTTTCTTGACTATGCCAAAGCCTTTGACCTGTGTGGATCACAATAAACTGTGGAAAATTCTGAAAGAGATGGACATACCAGACCACTTGACCCACCTCTTGAGAAACTTATATGCAGGTCAGGAAGCAACAGGAAGCTGACTAAGGTCTGTCTAGTCAAGGCTATGGTTTTTCCAGTGGTCATGTATGGATGTGAGAGTTGGACTGTGAAGAAAGCTGAGTGCTGAAGAATTGATGGTTTTGAACTGTGGTGTTGGGGAAGACTCTTGAGAGTCCCTTGGATGGCAAGGAGATCCAACCAGTCCATTCTAAAAGAGATCAGTCCTGGGTGTTCATTGGTGGGACTGATGCTAAAGCTGAAACTCTAATACTTTGGCAACCTCATGTGAAGAGTTGACTCATTGGAAAAGACTCTGATGCTGGGAGAGATTGGGGGCAGGAGAAGAAGGGGTGACAGAGGATGAGATGGCTGGATGGCATCACCGACCTGATGGACATGAGTTTGAGTGAACTCCAGGAGTTGGTAATGGACATGGAGGCCTGGAGTCCTGCAATTCATGGGGTTGCAAAGAGTTGGACAAGACTGAGTGACTGAACTTAACTGAACTGATACTAAAATGGATGGGAATGGGTAAATTTAATTCAAATAACCATTATATCTATTACTGTGGGCAAGAATTCCTTAGAAGAAATGGAGTAGCTGTCACCGTCAACAAAAATGTCAGAAATGCAGTGCTTGGTTGCAATCTCAAAAATGACAGAGTGATCTCGGTTTGTTTCCAAGGCAAACAATTCTATATCACAGTAATCCAAGTCTATCCCCAACCACTAATGCTGAAGAAGCTGAAGTTGAATGGTTCTGTGAAGACTACAAGACCTTCTAGAACTAACACCAATAAAACACTTCCTTTTCATCCTAAGGGATTGGAATGCAAACGTAGGAAGTCAAGAGATACCTGGAGTAACAGGCACATCTGACCGTAGAGTACAAAATGAAGCAGGGTAAAACATAACAGACTTTTACCAAGAGAACACACTGGTCATTACAAACACTCTCTTCCAACAACACAATAGATGACTCTACACATGGACATCAACAGATGGTCAACACTGAAATCAGATTGATCATATTCTTTGTAGTCAAAGATGGAGAAGCTCTGTACAGTCAGCAAAAATGAGACAGGGAACGAACTGTGGCTCAGATAATGAACTCCTTATTGCAAAATTCAGACTTAAATTGAAGAAAGTAGGCAAAATTATTAGATCATTCAGGTGTTACTTAAATCAATTCCCTTACGAATATATAGTGCAAGAGACAGATTCAAGGGGTTAGATCTGATTAGATCAGATGTGTCAAAGTGCTTGAGAAATTATGGACAGAGGTTTGTATACCTGTACAGGAGGTGGTGACCAAAATGCCCAAGACAAAGAAATGCAAGAAGGCAAAATGGCAGTCTGAGGAGGCCTTACAAATAGATGAGAAAAGAAGAGAATCAAAAAGTAAAGGAGAAAGGGAAAGATATGCCCAACTGAATGCAAAGTTCCAAAGAATAGCAAAAAGAGATAAGAAAGGCTTCTTAAGTGAACAATACAAAGAAACAGAGGAAAACAATAGAATGGGAAAGACTAGAGATCTCTGCAAGAAAACTGGAGATACCAAGGAAATATTTCATGCAAAGATTGGCATAATAAAGGACAAAAATGGAAAGACCTAATAGAAGCAGAAGAGATTAAGAAGAAATGGCAATAATACGTAGAAAAAAATGTACAGAAAAGATTCATGACCCAGAAAACCATGATGGTGTGATTACTTACCTAGAGCACATCCTGGAGTGTGCAGTGAGGTAGGCCTTAGGAAGCATCACTACAAACAACGCTAGTGGAGGTGATGGAATTTCAGCTGAACTCTTTATAATCCTAAAAGATAGTGCTGTTAAAGTTTCAATTGCTTGAAGCGAAGTGAAGTGAAGTCCAACTCTTCGCAACCCCATGGACTTTAGCCCACCAGGCTCCTCTGACAATGAGATTTCCCAGGAAAGAATACTGGAGTGGGTTGTCATTCCTTCCTCCAGGGGATCTTTCTGACCCAGGGATTGAGTCCAAGTCTGCTGTATTGCAGGCAAATTCTTTACCATCTGAGCCACCTGAGTTCAGTCACTCAGTCGTGTCCAACTCTTTGCAACCCCATGAATTGCAGCACGCCAGGCCTCCCTGTCCATCACCAACTCCCAGAGTTCACTCAGACTCACGTCCATCGAGTC
Organism: Oryx dammah; assembly: GCF_014754425.2. NCBI lineage: Eukaryota > Metazoa > Chordata > Mammalia > Artiodactyla > Bovidae > Oryx > Oryx dammah. Next base: position 22,980,051 of record NW_024070204.1, read on the forward strand.
AGTGATGCCATCCAGCCATCTCATCCTCCGTCGTCCCCTTCTCCTCCTGCTCTCAATCCCTCCCAACATCAGAGTCTTTTCTAATGAGTCAACTCTTCACATGAGGTGGCCAAAGTACTGGAGTTTCAGCTTTAGCATCATTCCTTCCAAAGAAATCCCAGGGCTGATCTCCTTTAGAATGGACTGGTTGGATCTCCGTGCAGTCCAAGGGACTCTTAAGAGTCTTCTCCTACACCACAGTTCAAAAGCATTAATTCTTCAGCTCTCAGGCTTCTTCACAATCCATCTCTCACATCCATCATGACTACTGGAAAAACCATAGCCTTGACTAGACGGACCTTGGTTGGCAAAGTAATGTCTCTGCTTTTGAATATGCTAACTAGGTTGGTCATAACTTTTCTTCCAAGGAGTCAGCGTGTTTTAATTTCATGGCTGCAGTCACCACCTGCAGTGATTTTGGAGCCCATAAAAATAAAGTCTGACACTGTTTCCACTGTTTCCCCATCTATTTCCCATGAAGTGATGGGACCGGATGCCATGATCTTCGTTTTCTGAATGTTGAGCTTTAAGCCAACTTTTTCACTCTCCACTTTCACTTTCATCAAGAGGCTTTTTAGCTCCTCTTCACTTTCTGCCATAAGGGTGGTGTCATCTGCATATCTGAGGTTATTGATATTTCTCCTGACAATCTTAATTCCAGCTTGTGTTTCTTCCAGTCCAGTGTTTCTCATGATGTACTCTGCATATAAGTTAAATAAGCAGGGTGACAATATACAGCCTTGACGTACTCCTTTTTCTAATACGTGAACTGTGAACCTCCTGATGTTCAAGCTGGTTTTAGAAAAGGCAGAGGAACCAGAGATCAAATTGGCAACATCCCTGGGATCATGGAAAAAGCAAGAGAGTTCCAGAAAAACATCTATTTCTCCTTTTTGACTATGCCAAAGCCTTTGACTGTGTGGATCACAATAAACTGTGGAAAATTCTGAGAGAGATGGGAGTACTAGACCACCTGACCTGCCTCTTGGGAAATCTGTATGCAGGTCAGGAAGCAACAGTTAGAACTGGACATGGAACAACAGACTGGTTCCAAATAGTAAAAGGAGTACATCAAGGCTGAGCCACCTATATGCCAGCAAATTTAGAAAACTCAGCAGTGGTCAAAGGACTGTAAAAGGTCCATTTTCATTCAAATCCCAAATAAGGGCAATGTCAAAAAATGTTCCAACTACCATACAGTTGTACTCATTTCACATATTAGCAAGATAATGCTCAAAATCCTTCAAACTAGTTTTGAACAGTGGGTGAACTCAGAACTTCCAGAAGTACAAGTAGGATTACAAAAGGCAGAGGAATCAGAGCTCAAACTGCCAATATCCCTTGGATCATAGAAAAAGCAAGAGAATTCCAGAAAAAAAAAAAAAGCATTTAGTTCTTCTTCATTGACTGTGCCAAAGCCTTTGACTGTGTGGATCACAACAAAGTATGGAAAATTCTCAAAGAGAAGGGAATACCAGACCACCTTACCTGTCTCCTGAGAAACCTGTATGCAGGCCAAGAAACAACATTTAGAACCAGATATGGAACAATGGACTAGTTCAAAATTGAGAAAGAGTATGTCAAGGCTGTATATTGTAATTCTGCTTATGTAACTTATATACAGAGTACATCATGTGAAATTTCAGGCTTGATGAATCATAAGCTGGAATCAAGATTGCTGGAGAAGTATCAACAAACTCACATATGCTGATGCCACCATCCTAATGCCAGAAAGCAAAGATGAACTAAAGAGCTCCTTGATAAAGGTGAAAGAGGAGAAATAAATATCTGGCTTAAAACTAAACATTCTGAAAACTAAAATCATCGCATCTGATCCCATCACTTCATGGCAAATAGGTGGCGAAAAAATAAAAACAGTGACAGACTTTATTGTCTTGGGCTCCAAAATCACTGCTGACCATGACTTCAGCCATGAAATTAAAACATTTTTTCCTTGAAAAAAAATTATGGCAAACCTAGACTGCATATTCAAAAGCAGAGACACAACTTTTCCAAGAAAGGTCTGTATAATTAAAGCTATGGGTTTTCCATAAGTACAGCACTGAATAATTCATGCTTTTGTACACTTGAGAGGACTCTTAGATCTCTGCAAGCAAATCAAAGCAGTCAATCTTAAAGGAAATCAACCCTAAGTATTCATTGGAAGGACTAATGCTGAAACTGAAACTCCAATACTTTGGCCACCTGATGAGAAGAGCAGACTTATTGGAAATGACCCTGATGTTGGGAAAAATTGAAGGTAAAAGGAGAAGAAGGCAGCAGAGGATGAGATGGTTGGATGGCATCATGGACTCAATGGACATGAGTTTAAACAAAGTCCAGGAGATGGTGATGGACAGGAAACCCTGGCATGGTGCAGTCAATGGGGTCACAAAGAGTCGGACACAACTCTGAATGAGCAACAGCTACCTCACTGTGACTGAATTAAATCTACAAATGAATTTGTTGAGAACTGACATCTAAACAATATTAATCATTAAATTTGTAATGACAGTACTTCTCACAACTTTGGCCCCAGCTGGCTTCACTGGTAAATTTTACCACATGCTTAAGGGATAATTAATACCAATCTCACATTAATATTTCCAGAAAATAGATAAGTATAGAATAGCTATTTTATCAATTAACAAAATATCCTACTGAAAAATTCGATTATGAAATATTTCAGTAATCAAAAAATTTAGCTACAATCATGTATCTGAAAACCTGAAATATTCTTCTGTTAAGAGAGGATTTGATCTGTGTGGATTGAGCCAAACAGTAATTCAATAAGGAAAAGATTACTCTATTTTATATTATTTATGAGACCTTTAGTGATATATTTGTTGTGTAAGTAATCTAAGCCAAGGGATGCTCTAAATTAAAAATGCAAAACAGATTTCATAATATTTTATAATTCTTTATGCTTATAAAAACTTTGTTTATATATAAATTTGCCCACCAAATGAATAAGTTCAGTACTTTAATTTGTATTAGTAATAAAACTATGTCATCATAAAATAGCACCATATATGAATAACATTTCTTAGCTAGAACCTTAAAATATTTAAATCAATTTTAAAAGTAATCTAAGTTTCTCTAAGGAAATAATATTTTAAGTAGGAACACAAAATATGACTCATCTGGACATGTTCAACACTAATTAAAAACATTTGTCACCGGTAACCTGATTCCTTTTCTTATAATTGCCATTGCATAAAAATGTCTGAACCACATAAATGTTTGATTAGTAAAACATTTTATTACTTACAATAATGCATATCATAATTGGCTCTCTACTGCAAAAGATAGTGCTTTTAGTGAGTATTATAGTTATATAGTGAAATGTTAATTAAAGCGGAAGTAGTAAACTGTTTGTTCCAAGTCCAATTACTTAATTATGGAATTAACACAATATACAGCTAAATAATTTGCCACTTTTACTCTCACTGGTATTATAAAATGATATCCAAATGATTTCCAAAATGATTAGTCTGGCTCTAACTGTCATGAACTGCGAGTTGCCAGGTTATTGAATTCTTGAAACAGCTCATAACTATTTTTTTTTAAATTCCCCATAGTGATAGTCAGTGCACTGGTGCAACAGAGCAATATAGGAAAGAACAGATTTTGGAAACATTAGAATGGAAAAGGTTGTTGTATTTCTTTCATTCAAAATTGCTATTGTAATTGCACAGATCTTTGAGATTTATTTATTTTGGTTAGCTTCAGAACTGACCTTCTCAACTCATAAAGATTACACCATGCAGCATTTTTTAGAGTAATGCTTTTAAAAGTAGACCAGGATTAAATGGCTAACAGGAATTTTAGTTCAGAATTAACTGCTCTCCGTCACTGTATAGGACAGTATTTGCAAAAACTTATATTTAAAAGTAACATATTTTTTCTGCCTAAAACAATGTGATTCTACTGTTGAATTAGTATCACATTGTAAATAAATAAATAAATAAATAAATAAATAAATAGTATGTATTTCAATCCACTCATTTCAGTTCAGTTCAGTCACTCAGTCATGTCCCACTTTTTGTGACACCATGGACTGCAGCACATCAGGCCTCCCTGTCCATCACCAACTCCAGGAACTTGCTCAAACTCATGTCCATTGAGTCAGTGATGCCATCCAACCATCTCATCCTCTGTCGTTCCTTTCTTTTCCTGCCTTCAATCTTTCCTAGATCTTTCAAGATCTTTTCTAAGAAGTCAGTTCTTTGCATCAGGTGGATGAAGTATCAGTCCTTCCAATGAATATTCAGGACTGATTTCCTTCAGGATTGACTGATTTGATCTCCTTGCTCTCCAAGGAACACTCAAGAATTTTCTCCAATACTACACTTCAAAAGCATCAATTCTTTGGTGCTCAGCTTTCTTTATGGTCCAACTCTCACATCCATACATTACTACTGGAAAAACCATAACTTTGACTTCAAAATAATTATTTAGCAGATAATATCAAGAAAGCTGGCCCATTCAATTACATAATTCAAAACTTTAGCCTCTTGATGAAAGTGAAAGAGAAGAGTGAAAAAGTTGGCTTAAAGCTCAACATTCAGAAAACGAAGATCATGTTATCTGGTCCCATCACTTCATGGGAAATAGATGGGGAAACAGTGGAAACAGTGTCAGACTTTATTTTTGTGGGGCTTCAAAATCACTGCAGATGGTGACAGCAGCCATGAAATTAAAAGACGCTTACTCCTTGGAAGAAAAGTTATGACCAACCTGGATAGCATATTCAAAAGCAGAGACATTGCTTTGCCGACTAAGGCCCGTCTAGTCAAGGCTATGGTTTTTCCTGTGGTCATGCATGGATGTGAGAGTTGGACTGTGAAGAAGGCTGAGTGCCAAAGAATTGATGCTTTTGAACTGTGGTGTAGGAGAAGAGTCTTGAGAGTCCCTTGGATTGCAAGGAGATCCAACCAGTCCATTCTGAAGGAGATCAGCCCTGGGATTTCTTTGGAAGGAATGATGCTAAAGCTGAAACTCCAGTACTTTGGCCACCTCATGCGAAGAGTTGACTCATTTGAAAAGACTTTGATGCTGGGAAGGATTGGAGGAAGGAGGAGAAGGGGACGACAGAGGATGAGATGGCTGGATGGCATCACTGACTCGACGGAAATGAGTCTGAGTGAACTCTGAGAGCTGGTGATGGACAGGGAGGCCTGGTGTGCTGCAATTCATGGGGTCACAAAGAGTTGGACACGACTGAGTGACTGAACTGAATTAATATAATAGAAAACAACAACAAAACCAAGCGATCTAAAAATGCTTACCATATGTTTGTTTACCTCAATATGTACCAGTAGACTACCTTTAATGGAAGCTATTTTACATAAAATTTCATTGAATAGATAAAACAGACTATCAGTGACTTTAGAATGTGGGAAGGAGAACTAATTGTTAGTGTTTTAGTGTTGTCATTTTATCAACTTCTACAATAATATTCTGGTTTTTGTGAGTGTTGCCTATCATTTTAAACTCAAAGCTTATAATAGATCTCAACAATATATGGATGGTCACTCTACACTCTCAAAGAGGACTGCACATACTTAAAGGAGAATGAGTTGCTATAGTAACTTGCTTCAAGAAGACCTCCACTGATATTCATGTCCTGGTATTTATAAATTTGCAGTTTCCTCCCACTTTGTACCAGGATTGGTCTGTGTGACCAAATGATTATGGGAAAAAATGGTGATCTTCCATTTTTGAGATTAGACCATAAAAGACTATGGAATCCCAACTTGGGCTTTTTCTTGCTCACCTGCTCCCATTTGCACTTGGATAATTCACTCTAGGGAAACCTGATTGGGAGCAACCTGATAGAGAGACCAACATGTCAAGGCATGACAGTCTTCTGCCAACAGTTAGGTGACTGAGTTTAGAAGTGAATTCCCCTGCTATGGTTGAACCTTGAGGTGAGCACAGCCCCATCAGCAGGTTAACTTCAACCTCGGGAGAGATTATGAGCCAGACCACCCAGTTAAGCCACTCTCAAGTCCCTGACTCTCAGAAAGTGTATGAGATAAGAAATGCTTCCCTGGTGGCTCAGACAGTAAAGCGTCTCTCTATAATGCAGAAGACCGGAGTTCGATCCCTGGGTCGGGAAGATCCCATGGAGAAGGAAATGGCAGTCCACTCCAGTACTATTGCCTGGAAAATCCCATGGACAGAGGAGCCTAGTAGGCTACAGTCCATGGGGTTGCAAAGATTCAGACATGACTGAGCGACTTCACTTCACTTAAGCTACTAAGTTGTGAGGTAATTTGTTCATTTGTTATGGGCTTCCCTGGTGGCCCAGATGTAATTTGTTACACTGCAATATGTATAATAACCAATATACTGAAGAAATACCAAAATTTCAAAAGATGAGGGTGAAAGAAGAGAGTGAAAAAGCTGGCTTAAAATTCAGCATTCGAAAAAAGAAGATCATGGCATCTGGTCCCATCACTTCATGGCAAATAGATGGAGAAAAAGAGGAAACTGTGACAGATTTTATTTTGGGCTCCAAAATCATTGCAGATAGTGACTGTAGCTATGAATTTAAAAGACACTTGCTCCTTAGAAGAAAAATTATGACAAACCTAGACAGTGTATTAAAAAGCAGAGACATCACTTTGCCAACAAAGGTCCATATAGTCAAAACTATAGTTTTTCCAGTAGTCATGTATGGATGTGAGAGTTGGAACACAAAGAAGGCTGAGCAACAAAGGATTGATGCTTTCAAAATGTGGTGCTGGAGAGACTCTTGAGAGTCACTTGGACTGCAAGGAGATTAAACTAGTCAATCCTAATGAAAATCAACCCTGAATATTCATTGGAAGGACTGATTTTGAAGCTGAAGCTCTAATATTTTGGCCACCTGATGCTAAGAGCTGACTCATTGGAAAAGACCCTGATACTGGGAAAGACTGAAGGCAGAAGGAGAAGGGGATTACAGAGGATGGGATAGCTGGATGGCATCACTGACTCAATGAACATGAGTTTAAGCAAACTCCGGGAGACAGTGAAGGACAGGAACGTTTGGTATGCTACAGATCATTGGGTCACAAAGAGTCAGACATGACTGAGTGACTGAACAACAAAGTAATAAACATTCTTTCTTTACCCATCATGCTCTGTAGTAGGAAAATCTGGCACTGTTCTAATTTCAACATTGTGCTTGACTCCTTGGGATTTTGCACTTGAGGGTATCCTTGTCTTATCATATTTTTAGGGATATATTTGTTAATAATGTAAAAACATTAATATAGATAGCATTACTAACACATGAGGAATATTTGATTTTAAAAAGTTCTTACATTCTATCTAATAACCATAATTGCTTATTGATATTTCCTCTCTGAAGATAAAACATCTCCAATTGCTAAAATATTTGGTTTTCTCTTGCCATTTTTGTCATTACTACTTACAAGGTTAATGGGTTTTTAAATGTGAAATCTTATAAGAGTATTAGAGTAATCCTATTCAGCCATTAGTAATGTATTTGGGGAGTTTTTAGTGTCATTTCAAGTTTACATTATTTACTCACACACTCATTTAACATGTTCTCAAATTATATTGAAGAAAAGCAGATCTTCTTGACTTAACAAGTACTGACTGTGGACATGGGAGGGGAATATGTTAAAATGAGAAAAATAAATTAAGATTCTTTCAGTATTTTGACTTCTTACTTAACAGTTTCATGCTTTTAATATGATCTTATTTCTGACCATCTTATCAAGTGCTATATTTAATGTAGAAAATATTAAGATTCACAGAGTACTATTATTTATGTAGAAGATATAAAGTCATTTATGTTCCAAGGCAATATTAAAAATGATCATTGTTTAAAATCTAAAATAATTTGATTATTTTATTATCTTGACTTAAAATTTGTTAGGGCTTCCCAGGTAGCTCAGTGGTAAAGAATCTGCCTGCCAACCAGGAGACAAAAGCTCAATCCCTGGGTCAGGAAGATCCCTTGGAGAAGGAAATGTCAACCCACTCCAGTATTCTTGCCTGGAAAATCCTATGGACAAAGGATCTTGGTGGGCTACAGCCCATGGGGTCACGAAAGAGTGAGACACAACTTAAGAGACTAAACAACAACAACATTTGTTAACTAATTTAACTTGTCACAGAATGGTAGATTATAGAGAAAAGTATTCTTAGAAATGAAGTACATGAAATATTGCTGAGAAACTGGTAACATATGAGTAATTGATTTGGGGATTACAAACTTATTGTTCTCTGTTCAGTAATGTGTCAATTGAGAGTCTCTTTGAGGAATCAATTTATGAACTAACTTGCTAGATTGTTACTGCAATTACTTAAAAAAATATAGCCATTTTTTCTGAAAAAATAACTCAAATTATTCACTTAATTTGACCTTGTGTCAGAGTCTGTGTAGCTGGTATTTTACTCAATTTAACACAGGTTGAATGTTCATGCACAAAACTGATGAGGTGTTATGATTAATTTTTAAATTACTTTTCTATTTTATTTTGCTTAAGAGTTAGAGCTTCCCAATTAATATTTTGTTTGTCAGTAAAATTTCATATATATATATTAAAATTTACTGCTTAATAAAAATAAATTCCAAATGGGAGTTGGCTGATTTACTGAATTTGTACAATGCTTATAATAGTAGCAGCCCTCACTCATATTCTATTAACATCTTATATCATATTGGATATCTGATATGTAAACTGTAGTATATTTGTCACAATTAAAGAATCAACATTGATTCATTACTCTTAACTAAACACCATTTATTTTTTCATTTTTTTTCCGATAAATGTTTTGTTTTCCAGTTGCAGGATATCATGGAGGATACTACATTGCATTTAGTTATCACTTTTTTTTAAGCTTTCTGGATGGTGACATTTTCTCCTACTTCTCCCTTGATGAACTTAACAGAGTTTTGAGGAAGTTTGGTCGGATATTTTGCAAAATGCCCCTCAATTGAGATTTCCATTTTTCTGGTGACCAGACCAGTGTTATACATTAATGGAAGGTAATATATTAAATTTTAAATAAAACTTTCTAACTATACCATATATGAAAATATGACACATAACACAAATTACAAAAGATTTATCATATTCAATGATAGCTGTATGCCACATTGAAGCCACTGATTTAGTCATTTATTTTGTGGATTTCCCTGGTGGCTCAGATGGGAAAGCATCTGCCTACAGTGTGGGAGACCTAGATTCGATCCCTGGGTCAGGAAGATCCTCCGGAGTAGGGAAATGGCAACCCACTGCAGTACTCTTGCCTGGAAAATCCCACGGACAGAGAAGCATAGTATGCTACAGTCCATGGGGTCGCAAAGAGTCGGACACGACTGAGCGACTTCACTTTATTTATTTTACAAAATACTGTTTTCATAAAGAATATATATGAAGCTATGAAGGGATGGTTATATCCACACTAGCATTTAATCCAAGACTGTTCATTTAAATGTGATGGGCTTTGCTGGTAATTGGTAATACAAAGGCATCATTAACCAGTACGTTAGGACATTTGATTCACTCCTCTAGATTTCTGGCTTAAGAGGTGATAACATTCTTAATGACCCTAACCAATGCAGGAAGTAGTTTTTGTCTCAAAGAAGAGTCCTTGAGTAGATTGTTTTCTTTGATTTATACGCTAATTGGTACAGTTGATTATAAAGTTCAAATGATAAGTCCAGAAAAACATTATAGATATGCTTTTGATTTGTCAATAACTCCTAAAGAAAAGTTCAATATAATTCCATTTGCCAATCTCCAGAAGGAAGATTTCTGTGCTACAATTTTCTATATTTCAAAAACAAACAAACAAATCTTACTATGGCGATAAGATAAAAAAAAAAAACGAATTATCTAAAACGTTTTCTGTCTGATGATAGAGAAAATGTAAAAATTTAGCGGCAGACTGTTCATTGTATAGTTAGCCATGACTTCAGTTGCCCTGCTGTTGAGCTAGACAAGGACTTTGGACTTCAGAGGAAGCTTGATTGTCTAAATTTGTGTGCTCCACAAAGTTGAAGTGATTACCCTTTAAATGCCAACATCTATTACTTGAGTATTCATTTATTTAATGTGAACACATTAATACTTGATTTAACCAGTAAGAACAAAACTGACTGTGACTGTTCGCAGTTTGACTGCAAACTAGAAAATTTCTATTATTCTCTTTTACTCAACAGTCTTGGTTTATTTGCTGTTTCTCTGTTTCATTTTATAACAACTTTCCACATTGTTTTCTATTTGTCCTTAATGACTTTTATAACTCTGCTTTATTGAAAAGACTTAAAAACAGCACTATCAGGGTCCTGAAAAACCAAAGTGCTCCCTCTACTCTGTCATTTCATGCTATTTTGAACTAGGAGCAATGCAATTCAAAGACTCCTATCAGGGGAGATCAAGAGAGAGGAGTAGAAGGATATGCAGCTTGCCTCCCCCAACAAACACAACAAAACACATCTACATGTGGAACAATTCTCACTGAAAACTGGTAGAAAATCTCTTATATAACCAAAGCTGCAAGAAAAATCCTCATGTAACCAACTAGTAGAAAAAAAGAAAAAAGAATACTGCATTGGGATGGGACTGGTACCCCTCAGAGGGAGCTGAAAGAGAAAGGGTTCCCTTGCTCTGGGAACCACCTTTGGTCACTGAGAGGTCCACCAGGAAAGAGAGAGTTAGAGGGACTTGGAATCTACTCATGAGGAATATACATGTACACTGACTTGCTAGCAATCAGGGCAGAGAGAGACTAGCACTGACTACTGCCAGGTCACTGTACTTCCCAGCCTGAAACACACACTAGGTGGGGCTTCTAGTATATTCAACAACTAGGTTATGAACCTTAGGCTTCAGAGGACAAGCCCTGGGAGAGGACTTTGTCCAGCTGTATACAGACAGCTTGGTCTGGGCCTCCACCGTTAGTGTACACAGGGAGGGTGATGGGTCCACCTTAGAAGCCTTGATGTCAGTGCATGCAAGGCAGGGAGCAGATCTACTGTAAGAGCCCTAGGCATGTCAGCACTCATGCTCATGGTGGATTGTGGCTCTGGTGGGGTGGGTTTTATGAGGGCCTACAAAGCAAGGGTGGGCTGATATCAGAGCACATTATCAGTGCTCTCTAGCAGGGGCAGATCCAGTGGCAGGTCAAGCAGCAGGGGACTTTGTTGTGCACAATGTGTGGTGGGCAGTGTCAGAGAATCATAGTACCCAATGGACAGCGTCTGAAGAGAAGTAAGCAGCAGTTCCTTCCCCAGCAGAAGTGCTCCTGTATTGCTTACCTCTCCTCCTAGCTTGGAGCTGATCTTGGGAAGACAGGTTCTGGAAAGTTCTATCATGGAGGCAGTCCAGGTTTTCAGTGGCAGCACATCAACCTTGATTTCTGCAGCCACAACACCCCAGCCCCCAGCATCAGCCTAGGTTTGGGACCAACACAATGGAGAAAGAGATGCAACCTGGGAAGAACCAAGGATGCCTACAAGGATGGTGAGATGGGTTCACTGTGACTACATGGGCCTCCTTGCTTCATCTCTCACTTCCTTGTGGACAGACCACACACTTAAGGGCAACAGAACTGCACAGAACCTGATTCTCAGGAGTTTTACTCTAACAACTGGAGAACAGACCTTGCCTCCAACAGGACTGTGGCAGCTACAGATCAAAGAGTAGCCCCCAACCAACCTTCATTGCAGTTGCTGGTCACCATAACACCAATCACACTCAGCATCAAGGAGCTGCTGCTGCTGTGGCAGCTAAGTCGCTTCAGTCGTGTCCAACTCCCTGTGACCCCATAGACTGCAGCCCACCAAGCTCCCCTGTCTCTGAGATTCTCCAGGCATGAACACTGGAGTGGGTTGCCATTTCCTTCTCCAGTGCATGAAAGTGAAAAGTGAAAGTGAATTCATTCAGTCATGTCTGACTCTTAGCAACCCCATGGACTGCAGCCTACCAGGCTCCTCCATCCATGGGATTTTCTAGCCAAGAGTACCGGAGTGGGGTGCCATTGCCTTCTCCGGTATCAAGGAACAATGGCCAGCAACTCTGTGGGAAGATGTAGTAGGCATCCACACAAAAAACAACCCTAGCATCAAAAAATATAGACTCACAGAGTCTACATAGGGAGGTTTCCAGATAAAAACACCTTTTTTAAGACCACAGCAGATAACTGTTTCTCCTAAATTCATGCGGCAAAGAAATTTAAGTAAAATGAAAAAGCAAAGGAAGCTCTCCCAATTTTTTTTAAAATAAATCTCCTAAAAGAGCAAAAGATGAAACTGACCTTTCTAGTCTAATAGACCTCTGATTCAAAGAGGAGGTGATAACAATTCTAGGGAAATTAAGAAAGATTATTGATAGAAATACAGATCACTGTACCAAGGGACTAGAAACTATAAAGAGAAACCAATCAAAATTAGACAACTCAATTGCCAAGATAAACTGAGTTAAAAGCAATGAATAGCAGACTAAATAATGCAGAACACATAAGTGATCTGGAAAATAGAATAATTGAAATTATCCAATTAGAACAGTAGATGAAAGACAAATTAAAAAATAAAGCAACATATGATGTCTATGGGACAATATGAATCATGTCAATTGGGGTTTCAGAGGGAGAAGGAAGAGAAAAGAGGATTTTATATATATATATATATATATTTAAGAAATTATAGCTGAAAACTTCCCAAATCTAAAGAAAGAAAACAGTTAATCAAGTATAGGAAGCACAGAAAGTACTAAATAAGATGAATGCAAACAGCCACACCAAAACATATCATAATCAAAATGCCAAAAGTTAAAGAGAAAATTCTGAAGAAAACAGTTACAAGGGAAGCCCTATCAGACTCTGAGCTGATTTCTGTATGGGAACTTTGCTGGCCTGACGGGAATGACATGATATATTCAAATTCCTAAAATGGAAAAATATGCAACTTAGGATACTTTACTTAGTAAGACTGTCATTTAGAATACAAGAAGAAACTAAAAAATTTATCAGAGAAGCGAAAACTTAAATACAGCAATAGTAAACTAAATCTAAAAGAAACATTGAAATAAATAAAGAAGCAATAAATAAAGAAACAGTTTCTTTATTTCTTCACTAAATAAAGAAGCAATAATCTAAAGAAGAGGGAAAAACATTAGAAAAGGAAAGGATATGAAAGGGCTGAAAATTGCTGAAATAAGCCAGTAAACAGATTAAGAAGCAGTCAAAATCATCAAACCCACTACTGGGCATATACTCTGAGAAAACCATAATTCAAAAAATACAGGTACCCCAATGTTCACGACAGCACTATTTACAACAGGGCATGGAAGCAATTAAATGTCCATGAACAGATGAATAGATAAAGAAGTTGTAATATATATAATATACATATATATATGAGAAATATCAATAACCTCAGATATGCAGATGACTCCACTCTTATGGCAGAAAGTGAAGAGGAACTAAAAAGCCTCTTGATCAAAGTGAAAGAGGAGAGTGAAAAAGTTGGCTTAAAGCTCAACATTCAGAAAACGAAGATCACGGTATCTGGTCCCATCACTTCATGGCAAATAGATGGGGAAACAGTGGAAACAGTGTCAGACTTTTTTGGGGGCTCCAAAATCATTGCAGATGGTGATTGCAGCCATGAAATTAAAAGACGCTTAGTTCTTGGAAGAAAAGTTATGACCAACCAAGATAGCATATTGAAAAGCAGAGACATTACTTTGCCAATCAAGGTCTGTCTAGTCAAGGCTATGGTTTTTCCAGTGGTCGTGTATGGATGTGAGAGTTGGACTGTGAAGAAAGCTGAACACTGAAGAATTGATGGTTTTGAACTGTGGTGTAGGAGAAGACTCTTGAGAGTCCCTTGGACTGCAAGGAGATCCAACCAGTCCATTCTAAAGGAGATCAGCCCTGGGATTTCTTTCGAAGGAATAATGATAAAGCTGAAACTCCAGTACTTTGGCGACCTCATACAAAGTGTTGACTCATTGGGAAAGACTTTGATGCTGGGAGGGAATGGGGGCAGGAGGAGAAGGGGATGACAGAGGATGAGATGGCTGGATGGCATCACCGATGGATGTGAGTTTGAGTGAACTCTCGGAGTTGGTGATGGACAGAGAGGCATGATGTGCTGCAGTTCATGGGGTTGCAAACAGATGGACTCAACTGAGGGACTTAACTGAACTGAATGGAATATTAGTCATAAACAGGAGCACATTTGAGTTGGTTGGAATCAGGTGGGTAAACCTAAAACCTGCTATATAGAGTGAAGTAAGTCAGAAAGAGAAAAACAAATATTGTATATTAGTACATATATATGGAATCTAGAAAAATGATACTGATGACTCTATTTGCAGGAGGGGAATAGAGAAGCAGACATAGAGAATGGATTTCTGGATGCAATGGGGGAAGGAGAGAGTGAGACAAATTGAGAGAGTAGCATTAAAATATATACATTACCATGTGTAAAATATATAACTAGTGGGAATTTGATGTATAACACAGGGAGCTCAGTTTGTTATTCTGTGACAATGTAGACAGGTGGGATGGGGTGAGCAGGAGGGAGGTTAAAGAGGCAGAGGATATATATGTACTTATGGCTCATTCACATTGTTGTATGTCAGAAACCAACGTGACATTGCAAAACAAGTATCCTCTAATTAATTTTTTTAAAAAAGAAACAATCAAATATATTTTATAGAAGTGATTATAGCTGTAATTGACAGAAAAAGGATAAACATAAAGTTGTAAAATAAGACATCAAAATCACAAAGTTCAGAAAAGGAGTGAAAACATAGATTGTTTAGAATGTACTTGAACTTATACAATTATCTATCTAAAGCAAGCAGATACAGTTATGGGTTGACACATTTAAAAACTAGGGTAATCATGAATAAGAAATATATAATAAATTCACAAAACCCAAAAAGAAATGAACTCAAGCGTAATTCAAGAGAAAATCATGAAATCATAAATTGAAAAACAAAAAGAAAAAAAAAAGAATTACAAAAACAAGCAGAAAATAAAGTTTAAAATAGCATTAAAACATACTTATCGATGTTTACTTTAAATGAAAATGGATAACTGCTATTATCAAATGACACAGAGTAGTAGATTGGATTAAAAAATAGCAACATGCTGCCTATAAATGACTCATTTTAAGGTGAAAGACACACATAGCTTGACAGTGAAATGTTGGGAAAAAAATACTTCATGCAAATGGAAACAATAAGAAAGCAGGGTTAGCAATACTCATTTTAGACAAAAAGACTTTAAACAATGTCCATAAAGAAAGACAAAAAAGGGCACCATATGATAAGGGGATCAATACAAGAAGAGGACATTGCACTCATTAACATATATACACCCAATGTAAAAGCACCTAAATTTATATAACAAACACTAACAGATATAAAGAGAGAAATTAATAGTAACATAATAATAGTAGGGACTTTAACACCCCACTCACATTAATGGACAGACTTTTCAGAGAATCAATAAGGCAACAGAGATCCTAAATGACACAATAAAACACAATCCATATGACACTACATCATCCATACACATTTCTTTCCAGCATGAAACATTCTCTAGGATAGACCACATACTAGAACTGAAAAGAAAAAAAAAAAAAACTCAACAAATTTAAGAGGATAGAGATTTTTTAAAAACACCTTTTCTGATGACAACAGTATAAAGGCAGAAATCAACAGAAAGAAAAATGTGGAAAAAAGATTACACAGAGACAAAATAACATGGTAGTATCAATCCAATAGGTCAATGAAGAAATCAAAGAGGAAATCAGAAAATATCTCAAGACAAAAGACAGTGAAAATACAATCTTACAAAATCTATGGATTGCAGCAAAAGAAGTTCTTAAAAGAAGGTTCATAGCAATACAAGAAAACTAGGAAAATCTTAAATAAGCAAACTAACCTATAACCAAAAATATAGAAAAAGACTAAAAAACAAAACACAAACTCAATAGAAGCAGATAATAAAGATCAGAGAGGAAATAAATAAAATAGAGATCATAAAAGTAATAAAAAAGATCAATAAAACCAGGAATTTGTTTTTGAAAGAATAGTCAACAAATTTCTATCCAGACTCATCAAGAAGAAAAGAGAGTTACACAAATAGGCAAAATAAGCAATGAAAGAAGAGAAATAGCAACCAATACCACAGAATTATAAACAATCACAATAAAACACTATGAACAGTTATATGCCTACAAATTGGGCAACCTAGAAGAAATGGACAAGTTTCTAGAAATGTACACCCTGTCAAAACTGAGTCAAGAAGAAACAGATAATCTGAGCAGAACAATAATTAGAGGTGAAAAAGAATTTATCATTGAAAAATTCACTGCAAATAAAAGTCCAGGACCAGATGGCTTCACTCAAGGATTCTACCAAACATATAAAAAAAGAAGCCTTCTCAAACTCTTTCAAAAGATTTAAGAGAAGGAACACTTCTAAAGTCATTTTATAAAGCTACCATCACCATGATAATACAACTAGATGGAGACACTACAAAAAAAAAAAAAAATGAAGAAGAAGAAAGAAAGATAATTGGAGACCAATATCTTTGATGGCTATAGATGCAAAACCCTCCAATAATTTTTTTTTTTTTGCAAATTGAATCAACAACACATAGAAAGAATCATACACCATTGTCTTGTTGGACCCATTCTGGGTTACAAGGATCGTTCAATATATGCAAAATAATCAATGTGATATACCATATTAACAAAAGAAAAGGCTAAAATCACATGATCATCTCAATAGATTAAAAAAATTATAAATGATAATTCAATATCCATTCATGATTAAAAAAAAACAAACTCTCACCAAAGTGGGTATAGAGGAAACATATCACAACATAATAAAAACCATTTATGACAAAAACACAGCTAACATAACACTCAGTTTTGAAAAGCTGAAAGCCTTTCTTCTAAATTCTAGAACAAGACAAGGATATTTACCCTCACCACTTCTATTCAACAGAGTATTGGAAGTCCTAGCCACAGAAATCAGACAAGAAAAAGACAAAGTATCCAGCTCAGAAGGGAAGAGGTAAAATTGTCTTCATATGCAGATGGCATGATACACTATATAGAAAGCCCTAAAGACTCCACACAAAATCTGTAAGAACTGATAAATGAATTCAGCAAATTAGCTGGACATACTGTTAATATACAGAAACTTATTGCATTTCTTTACACTTATAAAATAATAGAAGGAATATATTTAAAAATTCCCGTTTAAAATGTTATTTAAAAACATACCTAAGGAATAAATCTGAACAAAGATGTGAAAGACTTATATACTGAGAACTAAAAAACATTGATAAAGAAAACTGAAGATGATGAAAGGAAATAGATACCCCACACTCTTGGACTGTAAGAATTATTGTTGAAATGACCACATTACTCAAAGCAATCTACAGATTTAATGAGAACTCTTATCAAATTTAATTCAAATCCCATCAAATTTAGTAGGAACCATATCAAATGCTTCCCAGGTAATACAGTGGTAAAGAATCCACCTGCCAATGCAGGAGACAGAAGAAACATGGGTTCAAACCCTGGGTTGGGAAGATCCCCTCAAGTAGGAAATTGTAACCTGTCCCAGTATTCTTGCCTGGAAAATTCCATGGGCAGTGGAGACTGGTGGGATACAGTCCATGGAGTTGCAAAGAGTTAGAAATGATTGAGTGCACACACACACACACACACACACACACACACACACGCACGCACACACACACACAATCAAATCACCCATGATGTTTTTTCACAGAACTAGAACAAATATCTTAAAATGTATATAATAGAAAACACAAGGGATATAGAATTGTTAAAACAATCCTGTGTGAAAACAACAAGGGTGCACAAAGCTACCCTCCCAGACTTCAGACGATACTACAAAACTACAGTAACTCAAACTGCATGCTATTGGCACAAAAACAGACATATGGACCAATGGGGAAAAATTAGAGAGCCCCTAAAGAGGAGAATGAAAAAGTTGGCTTAAAGTGCAACATTCAGAAAACTAATGTCACAGCATCTAGTCCCATTGTTTCATGGGAAATATATGGAGAAACTGTGGAAACAGTGTCAGAGTTTATTTTGGGGGGCTCCAAAATCACTGCAGATGGTGACTGCAGCCATGAAATTAAAAGACACTTACTCCTTGGAAGAAAAGTTATGACCAACCTAGATAGCATATTGAAAAGCTGAGACATTACTTTGCAAACCAAGGTCTGTCTAGTCAAGGCTATGGTTTTTCCAGTGGTCATGTATGTATGTGAGAGTTGGACTGTGAAGAAAGCTGACCACCGAAGAATTGATGCTTTTGAACTGTGGTGTTGGAGAAGGTTCTGAAAGTCCCTTGGACTCCAAGGAGATCCAACCAGTCCATTCTAAAGGAGATCAGCCCTGGGATTTCTTTGGAAGGAATGATGCTAAAGCTGAAACTCCAGTACTTTGGCCACCTCATGTGAAGAGTTGACTCATTGGAAAAGACTCTGATTCTGGGAGGGATTGGGGGGAGGAGGAGAAGGGGACGACAGAGGATGAGATGGCTGGATGGCTCCAGGTGTTGGTGATGGACAGGGAGGCCTGGTGTGCTGCAATTCATGGGGTCGCAAAGAGTTGGACATGACTGAGTGACTGAACTGAACTGAACTGAAATAAACCTAGATACCTATGGGAAACTAATCTTCAACAAAGGAGGCAGGCAAGAATACATAATAGAGAAAAGACAGTCTCCTTAGGAAGTGGTTCTGGGAAAACTGGTAAATCAATGAAACATGTAAATCAATGAAATTAGTATTGTCCCATACCCCATATATAAAAATATACCCAAAATGGTTTAAAGATCTAAATATAAAACATGACATCATAAAACTCCCAGGAGAGAACATAGGCAAAGCATTCTCAGATATAAATTGTGACAATTTTTTCTTAGATCAGTCTCCCAAGGCAAAAGCATTAAAAGCAAAAACAAACAAATATGATCCAATCAAACTTAAAATCTTTTGCATAGTAATGGAAACCATCAAAAAAATAAAAAATAAAAAATCTACCTATGGGCTGGGGAAAATATTTGAAAATGATGTGACTGACAAAGTCTTAACTCCAATATACAAACACCTTATACAGCTCAATAAAAAAACAAAACAAAAAAAAAAAGTAAAAAAAAAAAAAATGGGCAGAAGACCTAAATAGATAGTTCTCCAAAGAAGATATACATATAGCTAGCAGGCATATGAAAAGAAGCTCAACATTGCTAGTTATTAGAGAAATGTAAATCAAAACTATAACAATGTATCACCTCACACCAGTCAGAATGGCCATCATTAAAAAGTCTACAAATAATAAATGCCAGAGAGGGTGTGAAGAAAAGAGAACTCTTCTACACTGTTGGTGAGAATATAAATATAAATTGATGCAACTACTATGAAAAACAATATAGAGGTTCCTTACAAAACTAAAAATAGTTACAATATGATACAGCAATCCCACTCATGGGCATATATCCAGACAAAATGAAAACTGATTTGAACTGATACATGCACTCCAATGTTGATAGCACTATTTACACTAGTCAAGACATGGAAGCAACCTAAATGGCCATCAACAGATGAATGACTGAAGATGTGGTGTATATATAAAATGGAATATTGCTATATCTATCATCATGGTAATTATACGTATATGCAATTCAGGAATCCAACCCAGGTCTCTCGCATTGCAGGCAGAATTTTTACCAGGGAATCCCAAGAACACTGGAATGGGTAGCCTATCCTTTCTCCAGCAGATCTTCCCAACCCAGGAATCAAACTGGGGTCTCCTGCATTGCAAGTATTCTTCATCAGCTGAGCTACCAGGGAAGGCCAGTATTATATATATATATATATGTATGTATATATATGTATATACATATATATATATATAAACAACCAATGCAATATATAAGTAAAATTATCTTAAAGGTATTTACACAGTTTACTTAACCTTCTATTTAGAAGATGATCCTTTAAAATTTAAGATTATGTTTTAAGTTTACTTTGTGTAGGTATAGCGAAAAGCTTCTCAAACATGTTACTGCCTTACCCAACTTTAAAATAATCTTTGATGTAGTTTCAGATGTATTTTGGAGAAGGCAATGGCACCCCACGCCAGTACTCTTGCCTGGAAAATCCCATGGATGGAGCAGCCTGGTGGGCTGCAGTCCCTGGGGTCGCTAAGAGTCGGACACAACTGAGCGACTTCACTTTCACTTTTCACTTTCATGCATTGGAGAAGGAAATGGCAACCCACTCCAGTGTTCTTGTCTGGAGAATCCCAGGGACGACGGAGCCTGGTGGGCTGCCGTCTATGGGGTCCCACAGAGTCCGACACGACTGAAGTGACTTAACAGCAGCAGCAGCAGCAGATGTATTTTTCTCATTTAGTATGGATTTTATAATATCCTCATTATAAAAAGCCAAATAAAAGCTAAAATTTGTCAGCATTTTTCTGTAAAGGGGAGATAGTATGTATTTTCAGTTTTATGGACCACATGGTCTCTGTTACCACTACTTAAGTCTATCATTTTAGTTCAAATGCAACCACAGAAAATATGTAAACAAATTTGTGTGACTATATTTTAATAAAACTTTATTTGCCAATCAGATGTACAACTAGATTTCACCTGTAGGCTGAAGTTTCCTAACCCTGTTCTAGATTGTCTAAGAGTGTCTTGCCATGAGCCTCCAAATCAGGAACTTCAAAACTTCTTTCCAGAGCCAGAGACCTTAATATGGCAACTGCATGTTTGATTTTCTAAATAGAGGCATACATTGACACCTCCTGCTATGGAATCCCCATATTACAAAGCATTCCTTTCAAATTTCTTGGTGGTTAAATGCATGCTTTATTTTGGAGTTAACCATGTTAACAGCAGAACAGAATCCTGGAGAGGATGAAACTGAAGGGACATATCACATATTACTGAAGGAATACTTTTTCACATAATGCCCTAGGGTTATCCATGAGAAGGTGGTAATGACTGAACTTCCAAATATCAGTGGGAGACAGTACATCTCAGGATAAGTAAATTGTTCTTGGCACCTGGACTGTTTACCTCCCTGACTGGGAGAACCATCACACTAGTAATGCTTTTCCAGCAGGCAGGTTGAAACTTCAGGGAGGACTGCAGCAGTTGGTGATTGCATTCAGCTGTGAGGGAAAAAACCTTGTTCATCACTGGCTTAAACAATTATGGGTTACTTTTCTTTAAACAATTAGGAAACTAAAGTCATTTAAATGGCTCATGAGGGTCAGAACTGAGATTTCTGCAATTTTCTTGGCTTTCCTCTCAGCTTCCTACTGCTCAGGTTGTCTGAGCTCCAGCTACTAGGTTTGCATCCTAAGCAGAAAGGGTGAACAATAAGGAGCAAGAAGGGTGCTTATATTAAGAAAGCAATTTTTGCTCTATTTATACAGAACAAATTTGTGTCATATGTCCTTTCATTGAACACTGGAAAGTACATCTGTAAGCCTGGTGCAGGAGACTGCTGTGTGTGTGTGTGTGTGTGTGTGTGTGCTCAATCGTGTCCTACTTTTTGCAACCCCATGGACAGTAGCCTACCAGACTGCTATAAAGGGGTATGTGGTGTGTGTGTTTGCTCAACTGCGTCTACTCTTTGCGACCCCATGGACTGTAGCCTGCCAGACTCCTCTGTCCATGGAATTCTCCAGGCAAAAGTATTGGAACGGATTGCCATTTGTTCCTCCAGGGCATCTTTCAAACTCAGGGACTGAACCCATCTCTCTTGTGTATGGTGCACTGGCTGGCAGATTCTCTACCACCTCTTCTCCAGCTATAAAGGAAATTGATCCGATTGACCATTGATTGGTAAGGCACCTAGCAAGGGTTGCTAATAAAGTTCAGCACACAGGTGTCACCACTCTGCATGTAACAGAGACTTTGACGTGTAGGAGGCCAAGTTTCTTTTGGATCATTTCTTTTCCTAGTATCTTCATTTTGTACCTCCTCTTATACTTGTCTTTACCCTCCTCCTTCTCTTTCTCCTTTCAAATCTCTGGTTGGGGAAACATTTTCAAGCTTAAAGACAAAAGAATTAACCTTAAAATTAAAACTTTGGGGAATGTATTATATTACATAATATTACATGTGTGTTACACAAATATTTTAGAATTTTTAAACAAATTAAAGGCAAAATGACACCAGTAATAGTTTAGTAGAAAAAATTTTCCCTTTCATCATGGCATAGGTATTATAATGTTCCTGGGGGGGAAAGTACTACACACAAATAGATGAATTTATCATGTAATTTAGAGGGGAAAAAAATCACGTTTTCTCATGAAATGATGCCATTCTTATGAAAGGTTAAATGCCAAATATTGGCCAATAAAATTAGATAACAAAGAGCTATCAGGATCAAGGTAGATCAAATACATACATATATTGTAAGTCCTCTCAGTCAGTTCAGTTCAGTCGCTCAGTCGTGTCCGACTCCTTGCGACCCCGTGAATCGCAGCACGCCAGGCCTCTCTGTCCATCACCAACTGCTGTAGTTCACTCTGACTCGCGTCCATCGAGTCCGTGATGCCATCCAGCCATCTCATCCTTGGTCGTCCCCTTCTCCTCCTGCTCCCAATCCCTCCCAGCATCAGAGTCTTTTCCAGTGAGTCATTCTTCTCATGAGGTGGCCAAAGTACTGGAATTTCAGCTTTAGCATCATTCCTTCCAAAGAAATCCCAGGGCTGATCTCCTTCAGAATGGATTGGTTGGATCTCCTTGCAGTCCAAGGGACTCTCAAGAGTCTTCTGCAACACAGTTCAAAAGCATCAATTCTTCAGCGCTCAGCCTCTTCACAGTCCAACTCTCACATTCATACATGACCACTGGAAAAACCATAGCCTTGACTAGACGGACCTTTGTTGGCAAAGTAATGTCTCTGCTTCTAAATATACTATCTAGGTTGGTCATAACTTTTCTTCCAAGGAGTAACCGTCTTTTAATTTCATGGCTGCAGTCACCATCTGCAGTGATTTTATTGAAGCATAGAACAGAAGTTGTAGTTTATGCAATTAGCCATGAAAAGGAAATGAAAGGATAGCAAATGACAATGATTATGGGGAAGAGAAAATTATGAGAGAATAAAAATGCATACCAAAAAGCTAGCCAGATAACTAAATAAATGGAGAAAACATTTTTTTTAATGATATGGTACTGTAGCTGCTCTCTTCTTTATAGTCTTAAATGTAAACATTTAAAATTTTAATTATATTGTTATAATATTTAATTAGTTAAAATTTCCAAAACAATCCATCTTCCAAATATCAAAATATTTCATCTAGATACTGAAGGACTTCTCAATTCCAATTTATCATTCAATCAGTCATATTTATAGTCAATATTTTCTCTTGAATTTTTCCTGAGACCCCTCTCATCTAAAGTCAATTCTAAGCAATGGAAAGCTGTGAGAACAACTTCATGTTGTTGATGAGAAAGGATCAAGTCCACTTCATGGTCAGTTCTCTCCTTGTTTGTAAGCTTGTATCCTCTGCTGAGGTCCACTTTCTCGTCTTTAATAGGGTTTCTACACTCCATGACATGTTCCAAAATTCTTCTCCACACCACTGTTTCTGGTACATATGTGTAGAGGAGAAAACTTTTCACTTCTTCCCTTCAGCATTTTTGAGTGGTTAAATAATTGACAGAAGCCAGATTAACAGGAAAAAAATAAATAAATGTATTTTCATACATGTGTGAATCTCAAAGATATGAGATTTGAAGACATGCCCAAAACAGAAAATTTTTATGTCTTTTAGACAAAGAAACAATTGTTAGTGAAGACTTGACAAAATAAAGAGGTTCAGGCTTGGGGTACCAAAGTAATGAAATAACAAACTTTGTACAACCTGCTTGGTCTTGAATTCTGTCTCTGGTGATAAGAATGTCTTCGACCCTCTTGGTAGAGAGAAAAATACCTTCACATGGAAGATTTACTTCTTGATTTCCAAGAGGAGCAAAGTAGAGTAAGTATTCCTTCTTGCATTGGCACTTATGTAATCATAATCCAAAATAATATGCCCAAGTGGCATATTTTTGTAGTGGCATATTTTGCTCTCCTTTTTCTGTATGTATTATGTATTTAGTAAATTGTAACACATGACAAACTGTATTTTATATTAATAAACAGCATGATAGATATATAATATATACCATGTTATACATAATAAAATATTTTCCTTTGTCTTAACGTATCTTTCTGGACTTAATTGTTTGTGATATAAATTCAAATACAGTTTTTCTAAAATTCTAGTCAGTTTGCTCTAAATAATTACCACCTCTACAATTTTATTTTTATTTCAGTGAATAAAGTCTAGTCAAAAAATGGAAGTCCTTGCACCAGTCACTTCAAACTGCCAATGATATTTCTAAGGGCATTATTTTGCTTTAATTTTGTGATTCACCAACTTTTCACTGTGTATTTCTAAATATTACAACTACACAATTTATTATTAACCATGTTTAGTTAACTGATTAACCCTTATGGACAGGGAAGCCTGGGGTGTGGCAGTCCATGGAGTCTCAAAGTGTTGGACACACTAAGTGACTGAACTGAAATGATGTTTAGTTATTCTAGTTCATTTATTTTGTGGATGAGTATTTAGCATTCTTAAATCCCCAGCCTCAATTTTACTTCCCACCTGCTCATATTAGAGGCACATTTTTTTTGTAAAAGTCAGTACTCCAAATTTACATATTTATGTTTTTATTAATGCTGTCCTGTGGTGAATTTTTCTAGTATAATTATGATTTTATTCCAATTAACAATCACCACACTTCTTGTTTGCTTATTTTTCTATGAATTTATTACTAATTTCTCCCACACTCTATATAATCACAGTGAAAGCTATTTTGATTCCAGTGTATTGATGATTTTGTTAATGTTTTTCTCCTGGTGATTTCTGCTCACCACTTCTACTAAAAAATTCCTAGGAATTCTCAAAATTCTGGTACTTGCTATTTATTTTTATATTCACATTTTTCCTAGATCATATGTTTATACTTTGTTCCATTATGTTTAGTAAATCATCAAAGGCCCATCTAGTCAAAACTTTGGTTTTTTCAAGTAGTCAGGTATGGATGTTAGAGTTGGACTATAAAGAAAGCTGAGCACCAAAGAATTGATGTTTCTGAACTGTGGTGCTGGAGAAGACTCTTGAGAGTCCCTTGGACAGCAGGAGATCCAATCAGTCCATCCTAATGGAAATCAGTACCGAATATTCATTGGAAGGACTGATGCTGAAGCTGGAACTCCAATACTTAGGCTACCTGATGTGAAGAGCTGACTCATTGGAAAAGACTGATGCTGGGAAAGATTTGAAGGCACAAGTAGAAGGGGGCGGCAGAGGATGAGATGATTGGATGGCATCACCTACTCAATGGACATGAGTTTGAGCAAACTCTAGGAGTTGGTGGTGGACAGGGAAGCTTGGCATGTTGCAGTCCATGGGATAGCAAAGAGTCAGACACGACTCAGCAACTGAACTGAACTGAGCCTTGTGTTGCTTCTTTACAAATAGTGCTTATTTTAATTGACAACATGTGCATGCTAAGTTGTTTCAGTTGTATACAACTCTTTGAAATTCTAACGACTGCAGCCTCCTAGGCTCCCCTGTCCATGGGATTCTCCAGGAAAGAATACTAGAGGGTATTGCTATTCCCAATGCCAGAGGATCGTCTCCATCCAGGGATTGAACTCACCTCTCTTATGACTCCTGCATTGACAGGCTGGTTCTTTACCACTATAACTACCTGGAAAGCTCATTTGTTGCTTACTTGTTTGTTTTTTATTGATTCTTACTACAAGCTTAAGGAAGTTTCCTTACATTTCTAGATTCCTTTCAATTTTTATTAAGAATTATGAATTAATGGTGAATTTTATCTAATTATTTTTTGGAATCTACTGATATGATCATATGTTTTGTTTTTTTTTCTGTTATTGGCTATGGTTTTTCCTGTGGTCATGTATGGATGTGAGAGTTTGACTGTGAAGAAGGCTGAGCACTGAAGAATTGATGCTTTTGAACTATGGTGTTGGAGAAGACTCTTGAGAGTCCCTTGGACTGCAAGGAGATCCAACCAGTCCATTCTGAAGGAGATCAGCCCTGGAATTGCTTTGGAGGGAATGATGCTGAAGCTGAAACTCAGTACTTTGGCCACCTCATGTGAAGAGTTGACTCATTGGAAAAGACTGTGATGCTGGGAGGAACTGGGGGCAGGAGAAGAAGGGGACGACAGAGGATGAGATGGCTGGATGGCATCACTGACTTGATGGACGCGAGTCTGAGTGAACTCTGGGAGTTGGTGATGGACAGGGAGGCTTGGTGTGCTGCTATTCATGGGGTCGCAAAGAGTCGGACACGACTGAGTGACTGAACTGAACTGATAGATGTGATGGATGTGTACTATCAGGTAAAAAATGAATCGCCAGTCTATGTTTGCTACAGGATACAGGATGCTTGGGGCTGATGCACGGGGATGATCCAGAGAGATGATATGGGGTGGGAGGTGAGAGGGGGGTTCAGGATTGGGAACCCATGTACACCCGTGGCTGATTCATGGCAATGTATGGCAAAACCAATATAGTATTGTAAAGCAAAATTAAAATTAAAATTAAATAAAATATTTTAAGTAAAAACAAACAAACAAAAAAACCCCTACATTTATTGCACAGTTCAGTGAGTTTTGAAATTGATGTATCTGTGCACCACTACTATAATAAAGAAATACAACACTTGATATCACTTTGTAAAAGTTGTGCCTCACCCCACAGTCAACATCCTTTACACTTATTTGCTTCCTGTACTTTTTATTTTAGTTTTTATCTACTTAGAATTGTATACTTTTGAATTATATGTGGTCTTTCTATATCACTTCTTTTCCTCAACATAATGTTAAGTCTTACTCAGGGTCTTGGGTTATTTGTGATTTGTTCCTTTCTGTTGTTGAGTGGTATATTACTTAATAAGTGTATTATAAATGTTTTATCCATTCACTTTTAGGTGAACATTTAGTTTGTTTTTATTTTTATACCTATGAGTGGAATGACTGAGTCATATAGTATTCTTTGTGACCCCATGGACTGTAGCCTACCAGGCTTCTCTGTAAATGGGATACTGACTGGAGCATTCCATGGACTAGTCCATGGGGTCACAAAGAGTTGGACATGATTGAGCAACTTTCATATTCACTTTTTTTTTATCATGGAGCCACCAGGGAAGCCCTTCACTTAGCCAAAAACTGCCAATCTGTTTGCCAAAGTTTTATGTCCACCACCAAAGCAGTGGCAATCCCACCAGCAGCATAAATAAGAGTATGCTTGTCTTCCTTCATCAAAACTTGATAATACCATGTTTTTATTGAAGCCATTTGTGTATGTCCATAATTGCACTAACTGTGGTTTTACTCTGAATTTTCCTTATGGCTAAAAAATATTCAATATCTTTTTTTTGCAGCTATAGAATGACGTTTGTATATTTCCCTTTTGGAAGTATATGTTCAAAATTCTTTGATTTTGTTTCAGCTACATGTGTTACAAATACTTTCTCCCACACTCTGAGTTGCCTCTACATTATATAAAATTATTAATATAATTTAACTTTGAACAAATCAAATTATTAATACTTTTAATGTTTTTGATTCTTTTGTCCTAGGAAATCTTTTCTAAAATAATCACAAAGATTTGGTTATTATTTTTCTTCCAGAAATGTATTTCAGAACATTTAATTTTAGTGTTTATATTTATTTGATATAATTTATATTTTTATAGGGCTTCCCTCGTGGTTCAGATGGTAAAGAACCTGCCTGCAGTATGGGAAACCCAGGGTTAATCCCTGGGTCAGGAAGACTCCCTGGAGAAGGGAATGACTATCCACTCCACATTTCTACTTATTTAATGTGCATGATACGAAGAAATTTATTTAATCTATAGGGTCTGTTGGCCCAGAGTTCATAATGTGCATAAAATTGAACATTTGGACTAAACAGAACATTTCACACAAGGAAACCTCACAAGATAATGAAAATACCTACCAGACAAAATATATAAACAGTCAAAAAGCAAGGTCATCTAGTCCAAGCAGATATGCAATTAATGTACTATTACATAATAAGAAATTGATATTTGCATAATATGTATGTTTTTCATCAATTCTGCAATTACTATTCAAAAGTTTAATACTTATGGAAACTTTAATTAAAATATGACAAAATGAGCAAATAAATACAAATATGATTTACAAAGGTCTCTAAGTAACTCAGACTCTGGACACAGCACAGGACTCCTGTCTCCTAGACTAGTCAATATCATACCACATTGTACTCAGAGGGACTGTTTAATGCTGTTTGGCACAAAGCCATATTTAAAATACAACTTTACAATTATTTCAATAGATTTTTAAACAAATTAAACATGTAACAAATTTTGACTTTGAGTATTTTTAAGTCTCATTTACAATAATGAGTCTTTCCATAAATTATTTCTTAAGTATACATCAATAAATTATTAAAGGGAAAAAATGATTGGAGCTAGTGAAATTTTTGTTATTGTTACTTTTCTGGATATATAGAACAGTCTATTCTTTGTTTCCTCAGAGACCAGTATCTCTCATTTTAGAATAATTAAATGACTAAAACTATTTTTCTGCAATAGATTAAACTATTCTTCATTTTTGATCATATTTTTTACAACTGAATGCTTTTTCATCAAAAGGGGAAAAAATAAAACAGCTATACCACCATTCAAAATATATTTAAATTGGCTGATATTTTCCCCCTCTTTTTTCCAGAAATTAAAACCAAAACCTACAAATGCCCCATTACAATTAATGATGAATTTCATGTATAGCTTTTATTTTCTCAAAATCTAAATGGCATTGTCTACTTAACAATTTATTGCATCAAAAGAAAAGACTTATTGTGCAATTCATCCTTGGAATTCCATGGCCAGCTGAACAAGGCAAGAACAATCTGTTACTGTGTGATGTGAAACCAATGTGTGCACTCACCCTAAACTTATGCACACATAAGTATGTCTCTGTATTGTGAGTGCTCCCTACTACAAGCACAACCAAAAGAAAAACATGTAAAAGACTACATAGGTATATGAGAATTCTTTCCTTTAATTTATCTCAAAAAATATTCTCCAATGTCCTAGAACAAACTTGGAAACTGTGTGTGCAGTAAGTTCATCTTGATGATAAGAACCTAAGTGATTGACAAGGTAATTATGAGATTCTCAATCACAATAAACTGTGGAAAATTCTGAAAGAGATGGGAATACCATTCCACCTAACCTGCCTCTTGAGAAATCTGTATGCAGTTCAGGAAGCAATAGTTAGAACTGGACATGGAACAACAGACTTGTTCCAAATAGGAAAAGGAGTACGTCAAGGCTGTGTATTGTCACCCTGCTTATTTAACTTATATGCAGAGCACATCATGAGAAACGCTGGACTGGAAGAAACACAAGCTGGAATCAAGATTGCCGGGAGATTAATCAATAAGCTCAGATATGCAGATGACACCACCCTTATGGCAGAAAGTGAAGAGGAACTAAAAAGCCTCTTGATGAAAGTGAAAGAGGAGAGTGAGAAAGTTGGCTTAAAGCTCAACATTCAGAAAATGAAGATCATGGCATCTGGTCCCATCACTTCATGGGAAATAGATGGGGAAACAGTGGAAACAGTGTCAGACTTTATTTTTCTGGGCTCCAAAATCACTGCAGATGATGATTGCAGCCATGAAATTAAAACACGCTTACTCCTTGGAAGAAAAGTTATGACCAACCTAGATAGCATGTTTAGAAGCAGAGACATTACTTTGCCGACTAAGGTCTGTCTAGTCAAGGCTATGGTTTTTCCAGTGGTCATGTATGGATGTGAGAGTTGGACTGTGAAGAAGGCTGAGCACCAAAGGATTGATGCTTTTGAACTGTGGTGTTGGAGAAGACTCTTGAGAGTCCCTTGGACTGCAAGGAGATCCAACCAGTCCATTCTGAAGGAAATCAACCCTGGGTGTTCTTTGGAAGGAATGATGCTAAAGCTGAAACTCCAGTACTTTGGCCACCTCATGCAAAGAGTTGACTCATTGGAAAAGACTTTGATGCCGGGAGGGAATGGGGGCAGGAGGAGAAGGGGACAACCAAGGATGAGATGGCTGGATGGCATCACTGACTCGATGGACGTGAGTCTGAGTGAACTCCGGGAGTTGGTGATGGTCAGGGGGGCCTGGCGTGCTGTGATTCATGGGGTCGCAAAGAGTCAGACACGACTGAGCGACTGAACTGAACTGAACAATTACCAAAGATAAAAGAATAAGTTTATATCTAAGAATCCATTCTATTTCTAAGCAACTGGGTCTAACTTATAATATTGACCCTAAGATAGTGACCTTAGACAAATTATAGATTTTTAAAAGTAAATTTATAAATAACAAAATTTACTTCAGAGAGCCTTGAAGTGTCCTCTTGAGACCAGCAGCACTTGGAAACATGTTAAAAATACTAATGCTTAGGTCCCACCTCAAAACCTAACAAATCTGAAAGCATTTGGGGATGGGGCCCAGGTGGCTATTTAGTGATTCTGATGCACAGCTAATTGCAAATCACTGCCTATTGATTAATGGATTCTTTATGCCTGTGTAATAAAACAGGGCTTCCCTTGTGACTCAGCTGGTAAAGAATATACCTGCAATGCAGGAGACCTGGGTTCTCTGCCTGGGTTGGGAAGATTCCCTGGAAAAGGGAAAGGCTACCCACTCCAATATTCTGGCCTGGAGAATTCCATGGACTATATAAGCCATGGGGTTGCAAAGAGTCAGACATGACTAAGTGACTTTTACTTACTTACTTAATAAAACATAAATGTTTATCTACATGACCATAGTTACTTTTTCCTGTGCACACCTCACTTAGAAAGTTATATAAAATTTCCAACTGCAAATAGTTCACCACATCTATAATGTATTGAGTTATTAAATCGTCTTTGAACTATAGACCATTTTCATTCTCCCGTTGACATATAGCCTAAGCCATTTCCAGCACTCCCAGCTTCATCTTGTGTTTTGTTACCTCTAACTGCTTATTATTGCTAATTTCTTCCCACACCTAGTTTACATATTTTTTGCCATTCAGTATATCTTTATATTCTTTAAATTTTCATAGACTCTTCAGACCTAGTTATCTCTTCAGTTGTCAGTTCCTAAGACTTTTGGTCTTATCTTTCCTGCGCTCTCCTCTCAAGTTGGATTACCTTGCTTTTTAAGGAGAGGCAGGTGCTAGAAGCATGCCTGCCTAAGGCTGCTGTCATTTCCTTCACCTAGAGAATGATACCATCTAAACTTTTAAAGAGTTAAAGACTTCATTCCTTCTTTCTGTACATTTTCAGTCAAATAAATATATTTAGAACCTTAAAAAATATTTTTCTGTAAATAATTTAACAGCTGAAGAAAGAATTGGATTTAGAATCAGAACACTGGTTTGAATTCTAATTTGGACAATGATTAATTATATTGCCTTGGGAAAGTCAGTTAACATTTCTGAGTCTCTGTGTCCTCATATGTAAAGTGGAATAATAATTTCTGACTTTCTAATTTGTTGTGAGGCTTGATAAATCCAGATGAAGCATGGTGCTCCAGACATCAGACATGGCTCTTGATAGGAATCAAGAAAAGGTCACTGCTGCTGTTGCTGCTGCTGCTAAGTTGCTTAAGTCGTGTCCGACTCTGTGAGACCCTATAGACGGCAGCCCACCAGGCTCCCCCGTCCCTGGGATTCTCCAGGCAAGAATACTGGAGTGGGTTGCCATTTCCTTCTCTAATGCATGAAAGTGAAAAGTGAAAGTGAAGTCGCTCAGTCATGTCTGACCCTCAGCGACCCCACGGACTGCAGCCTACCAGGCTCCTCCATTCATGGGATTTTCCAGGCAAGAGTACTGGAGTGGGTTGCCTTTGCCTTCTCTGGAAAAGTTCACTCTGTGTATATATAACTTGGTGATAAAGGCAAAATAAAGAGGAAACTCATAAGTTATATTTTACCATGGTTAAAATTTCATTTCCCATTGATTAACAAATGATATGCTATTTAACCACATACTCTTTTAATTAAAATAATATTCTAAAGGAATACTTGATACACATATTTGTAAGAAAAAAAAGTAATTCCCATTACAATATAAATTATGGCAACATTTGCCTGTGAGTAAAAGCTGCTCAGTCGTGTCTGACTCTTTGGGACCCCATGGACCATAGTCCATGGAATTCTCCAGGCCAAAATACTGGAGTTGGTAGCCATTCCCTTCTCCAGGGGATCTTCCCAACCCAGGGATTGAACCCAGGCCTCCCACATTGCAGGTGGATTCTTTACCAGCTGAGCCATCAAGGAAGCCCCAGCATTTGTCTACATAACTTATAAACAAATTACCAAATATAAAGCTTATAACTGGGTTCATAACAATAGTTAAAACACATTGGGTATCTCCATAAAGGATTTGTGGTATTTTATTTTATTTTCAAAATAGACTTATAGATAGGTAGTATTTGCTCTAGTTTTACAAATAAGAAAATTCAATCAGGAACTTTAAGTAATTTGTCTAAGGACACAAAGCTAGTAATTGTCAGCCAGGATGTAAATGACAGCAATTGGTCTCTGAAATCTAAGGTCTAAACCAAAGTGCTGTGTTGTATCTCCAAGTGAAATACACCAAAATTAATCAACTTAATTATATAGGCTGTGGCTTTGTGATTTGTAAACATATGAAATATGAAAGTGAAAGTATACTGTGTTATATTACCTTATCACAATCACCTAGAGAGAACCCATGCTGCTGCTGCTGCTAAGTCGCTTCAGTCTTGTCCTACTTTTAACGACCCCATGGACTGCAGCCTACCAGCCTCCTCTGTCCATGGGATTTTCCAGGCAAGAATACTGGAGTGGGGTGCCATTGCCTTCTCCGAGAGAGAACCCACACAAAGTGTTAAAGACACATACACACACACACACACACACACAAACACACACAGAAAGAGAGAAGTGGAAAGAAGGGCTGGAAGTAGAAGTAGCCCATGACTGAGATGTGGTGAGGAACCTGAGGTGAGAGTAGACATCTCTTTGCTTCCTTTGACAGGCCCATACCAATTTGTCATAGGATCACAGTACTCATGTTTTGTAGGAAAAGTTCGTGGATTACAAACTAGCCGTGATGGAGCAACTCAATACCCTGGTTTCTTTTGCCAATGGATATTGGGCTTCCCTGTTAGCCCAGGTTGTAAAGAATCTGCCTGCAATATAGGAGGCCCAGGTTCAATCCTTGGGTCAGGAAGATCCCCTGGAGAAGGAGATGACTACCCACTCCAGTATTCTGGCCTGGAGAATTCCATGGACATAGAATCCTGGTGGACTACAAAGTCCATGAGGTCCGAAAGAGTTGTACACAACTAAGAGACTAATTCTTTCATTGAAGGTTATGATCAATCCTGGTATCCAGACTTTAAAAAAAAAAAAAAAAGCTTTACTGAGATATAATTTATATATTTTGGCTTAAAGCTAGAAAAATAGATGCTAGTGAATAAGACTCTAGTTTCCTCTAAACTTTTGGCTCAAAGAAAAGAAGAAAAGGAGAGATGCTTATTTTCTTCCAAACTGTCTAATCTATTTTCTCAGGAAAGGAAAATAGACTAAGAAATGGATGACTGCCTTATTGGGAGATATAAATGGACTATTTGGCTGCAGTTTCTTCTTTTAAAAATCTTGTAAGAGTCTTCTAACAGAGAGCAGGGCATTGATAAATCCAAATAAAAAGTAACCTAATGACTGACTATTTTTTTCAGATTTAAATTCTGCATTAAGTTTTGCTTCTCTTATACTCTATCAACTCTGACACCAATGTCTTTTCTTATGAACCTATCTCCGCATTAGCACTTCAAGGTCTGTGTCAGAATATAGCTTCACATTAATTTATGGGTCTGAGCACTCTTTGGAAATTGCTATCATTTCCAAACCTGTTTAAAATGCCTGTGTGACATTTTCCATGAGAAGACTGACATTGGGATCAACCTGAATGATTGGGGGGAGGGGAGAGACACCATATAATATCTAAGTATCACATTTGAAGCTGGTTTAGTAAGTGCAACAGATAATTTAAAATAGCATAACAGAAGAAGGAGAAGACAAGTTTGAAAACCTAGTCCCACTTCTGTATTTGTTATTTAACCTCAATATCTTTATATGTAATAATATATGAGAAACACAAATGACATTGATAGATAAACCACAAATAAATAGCAAATCTCTCTGCAGTTGTTCATTACATCCTAAATTCAAGGGAAGTTAAATATCAGTAAATACCCAGCCTAGCCATTTATCTCCATTTCCCACAATGTTTCTCCCACCAAGTCTTCCTTATTCACTGATTTCTTCCAGAGTACACCACCTCAAAGCCATTGAGATAATGTTGACACATTCTAAATAAAGGTTTGCCATTTCACAGAGTTTTTTTGCAGCTTCCGAACATTAACATTTGCCTCCTGGACCGTCATGTAAGAAGATATACTCTCATCTTTCTGTAACTATGTCCTCAGGGTCCTTGTATCCGGGCAGCCTTATAAGATTTACAACAAGGTCCTTTGGCAAAGCAGGACTTGGCGGTGATTCAAGATGAATTTGCCTTACAACAAAATAGCTTCTGGAGTGTCGGAAAAGGATTTCAAAGCTTTTTGGACAGATTTTTGGACACATTTATTTATTTTTTATCATGGTTTCAACTTTAGAAACTTAGAGATATTTTACAATGCTCTCTGAAGGTTAAATATTTTCTTTTTCCATTTATGTCTATTCATGTGACATTCACTTCCATTTCTGCATTTATAATATTCATGAAAATTAGTGTTACAATATCATTTTTTTTTCAATCTTTGAGCTACTTAGTCTGTTTGTTATATTCCCAATGACTGCATGACCTATCAGATTCCTAAATCCCCCAACATCAACTGATATTTAGCAATTCAATTCAATTCACATGTTAACTACCTGAAGTTCACATCAGATACCACAGGTTTAGGTGCTCAGTTCCACAGGTCGCCCCATACTTTAAATGTCAACGGCACATAGCTACCCAGACTGCCCGCACATCTCTCCAGCTGATTACAAATTCAGGGATACCTGTGACCCTTTCCCCTCAGGGTTGATAATTATCTAGGTATCAGAGAACAGAGAAAAACACATAACTTACCTTTAAAGGGTAAAACTCAGGATTAGCCAAATGGAAGGGACGCAGAGGGCAAGGTATAGGGTGGGGCGGATGGTACCTGAGCTCCCATGCCCTCTCCCAGCCACCACATCACTGTGTTTACTAACTCAGAAGCTCTCCCAATCTTATTGCTCAAGAGTTTTTAAGCCATTATGAACCTAGACAGCATATAAAAAAGCAGAGACCTCACTTTGCTGACAACGTTCACAGCCAAAGCTATGGGTTTTTCCAATTCAGTAGCATTCAGTTCCGACTCTTTGCTACCTCACGGACTGCAGCACAGCAGGTCTCCCTGTCCATCACCAACTCCTGGAGTTTACTCAAACTCATATCCATCGGGTCAGTGATGCCATCCAACAATTTCATCCTCTGTCTTCCCCTTCTCCTCCCACCCTCCATCTTTCCCAGCATCAGGGTCTTTTCAAATAAGTCAGTTCTTCATGTCAGGTGGCCAAAGTATTGGAGTCTCAGCTTCAGCACCAGTCATTCCAATGAATATTCTGGACTGATTTTCTTTAGAAAGGACTGGCTGGATCTCCTTGCAGTCCAAGGGACTCTCAAGAGTCTTCTCCAACACCACAGTTCAAAAGCATCAATTCTTCAGCGTTCGGTTTTCTTCATGGTCCAAACCTCACATCCATACATGACTACTGGAAAAGCCATAGCCTTGACTAGATGGACCTTTGTTGGCAAAGTAATGTCTCTGCTTTTTAATATGCTATCTAGGTTGGTTATAACTTTTCTTCCAAGGAGTAAGTGTCTTTTAATTTCATGGCTGCAATCACCACCTGCAGTGATTTTGGAGCCCCCAAAATAGTCTGCCACTATTTCCACTGTTTCCCTATCTATTTCCCATGAAGTGATGGGACCAGATGCCATGATCTTAGTTTTCTGAATGTTGAGTTTTATGCCCACTGTTTCACTCTGCTCTTTCACTTTCATCAAGAGGCTCTTTAGTTCATCTTTGCTTTCTGTAATAAGGATTATGTCATCTGCATATCTGAAGTTATAGATATTTCTCCCGGCAATAGTGATTTCAGCTTATACTTCATCCAGCCCAGCATTTCTCATGATGTACTCTGCATATAATTTAAATAAGCAGGGTGACAATATACAGCCTTGACATACTCCTTTCCCTATTTGGAGCCAGTCTGTTGTTCCATGTCCAGTTCTAACTGTTGCTTCCTGACCTGCATACAGATTTCTCAAGAGGCAGATCAAGTGGTTTGGTATTTCTGTCTCTTTAAGAATTTTCCACAGCTTGTTGTGATCCACGCAGTCAAAGGCTTTGGCATAGTCAATAAAACAGAAACCGATATTTTTCTGGAATTCTCTTGCTTTTTTGATGATCCAGCGGATGTTGGCAATTTGATCTCTGGTTCCTCTGCCTTTTATAAAATCAGCTTGATCTGGAAGCTCACAGTTCATGTACTGTTGAAATTTGCCTTGGAGAATTTTGAGCATTACTTTACTAGTGTGTGAGATGCGTGTAATTGTGCGGTAGTTGGAGTTTCCTTGGCATTGCCTTTCTTTGTGATTGGAATGAAAACTGACATTTTCCAGTCCTGTGGCCACTGCTCAGCTTTCCAAATTTGCTGGCATATTGATTGCAGCACTTTCACAGTATCAAATTTAGGATTTGAAAGAGCTCAATTCCATTCCTCCACTTGCTTGTTCATAGTGATGTTTCCTAAGGCCCACTTGACTTCACATTCCAGAATGTCTGCCTCTAGGTGAGTGATCACACCATAGTGACTATCTGCATCATGAAGATCTTTTTGTACTGTTCTTCTGTGTATTCTTGCCACTCTTCTTAATATCTTATGCTTCTTTAGGTCCATACGATTTCTTTCCTTTATTGTGTCCATCTTTGCATGAAATCTTCCCTGAAAAGTGAAAGTGAAGTCTCTCAGTCGTGTCTGACTCTCTGTGACCCCATGAACTGTAGCCTACCAGACTCCTCTGTCCATGGGATTTTCCAGGCAAGAATACTGGAATACCCCATTTCCTTCTCCAGGGGATCTTACCAAACCAGGGATTGAACCTGGGGTCTTTTGCATTGTAGGCGGCTGCTTTATCATCTGAGTCACCAGGGAAGTAAATGTTCCCTTGGTATCTCTAATTTTCTTGAAGACATCTCTAGTCTTTCCCATTCTTTTGTTTCCTTTTATTTCTTTGCATTGATTGCTGAGGAAGGCTTTCTTATCTCTCCTTGCTATTCTTTGGAACTGTGAATTCAAAGGGGTATATCATTCCTTTTCTCTTTTGCCTTTCTCTTCTTTTTACACATATTTGTAAGGCTTCCTCAGACAACCATTTTACATTTTTTGTATTTCTTTTTCTTGGGGATAGTCTTGATCCCTGTTTCCTGTACAATGTCACAAACCTCCGTCCATAGTTCTTTAGGCACTCTGTCTATCAGATCTAATCCCTGAATCTATTTGTCACATACACTGTATAATCGTAAGGAATTTGATTTAGGTCATACCTGAATCATCTATTGGTTTTCCCTACTCTCTTCAATTTAAGTCTGAATTTGGAAATAAGGAGTTCATGGTCTGAGCCACAGTCAGCTTCCAGTCTTGTTTTGCTGACTGTATAGAGCTTCTCCATCTTTGGTTGCAAAGAATATAATCAATCTGATTTTGGTGTTGACCATCTGGTGATGTGTAGAGTCTTCTCTTGTGTTGTTGGAAGAGGGTGTTTGCTATGACCAGTGCATTTCCTTGGCAAAACGTTATTAGCCTTTGCCCTGCTTCATTCTATACTCCAAGGCCAAATTTGCCTGTTAGTCCAGATGTTTCTTGACTTCCTACTTTTGCATTCCAGTCTCCTATAATGAAAAGGACATCCTTTTTGGGTGTTAGTTCTAGAAATTCTTGTAAATCTTCATAGAACTGTTCAATTTCAGCTTCTTCAGCATTACTGAAGTTTTTCCAGTAGTCATCCAAAGATGTGAGATTTGGACCATAAAGAAGATTGAGCACCGAAGAATTGATGCTTTCAAACTGTGGTGCTGGAGAAGACTTCTGAGAATCCCTTGGATAGCAAAGGCATCAAACCAGTCAATCCTAAAGTAAATCAACCCTGAATACTCATTGGAAGAATTGATGTTGAAGTTGAAGCTTCAATATTTGGCCATCTAATGTGAAGAGCTTATTCACTGGAAAAGACCCTGATGCTGGGAAAGTTTAGAGGGCAGGAGAAGAAGGGGGTGACAGAGGATGAAATGTTTGGATGGCATCACCAACTCAATGAACATGAGTTTGAGCAAACTCCATGGGAAACTTGGCAGGCATGCTGCAGTCCATGGGGTTACAAAGAATCAGACATAGTGATTGAACTATAGCAACAAAAACAACAAACCAGCTCTCCTCTCTTCCCTGAAATCAAGGGTCGGGCTGACAATTCCTGCCCTCTAGTCACTCAGTCTTTCTGTAGACTAGCCTCACTCTGAGGCTGTCTAGAACCCCTAGTGGCATAAACTCAGATTTGACAGAAAGTGGCTTGTTATAAAAATGAAAGACCCTCTTATGACTCAGGACTAGTTTGATCTCCTTGATGCTCAAGGGATTCTCAAGAGACTTCTCTAGTATCGTAGTTCCAAAGAATCAATTATTCAGCACTAAGCCTTCCTTATTGTTCAACTCTCACATTCATACATAACTACTGGAAAAAACCATAGCTTTGACTATATGGATCTTTCTTAGTAAAGTGATGTCTCTGCTTTTCAACATGCTAAGTTTCTTGGATGCAGTCACTGTATGTAGTGATTTTGGAGCACAAGAAAACAAAACCTGTCACTGTTTCCACTTCCTCCCCCTCTATCTTCCATGAAGTGATGTGACCATTGCCATGATCTTCGTTTTTTGAATGTTAAGATTTAGGGAGAGCTGGGGATGTTGTAAAGGAACTTGGGAGGCAGATGAAAGCCCAAATTCTTTCCATGATCACTCAGCAACAGATTAAGTTTCATAGTCACAGTGTATGTGAAATTATCAGACCAAACAAAAACTGGAGTTCAGGTTTGTTGAAGGAGTACGTGTCTTACTCACACATGTATGTCTTGATTCCAGTTTTATATTTTAATGCATAATTAGCAATTTCATGGTTAATGAAGCCATGAAATTAAAAGATGCTTACTCCTTGGAAGAAAAGCTATCCAAATCCAGACAGCATATTAAAAAACAGACATCACTATGCCAACAAACATCCGTATACTAAAGATATGGTTTTTCCAGTGGTTATGTGAAAATTGGATCAGAAAGAAGGCTGAGCATGGAAGAATTTACCTTTCAAATTGTGGTGCTGGAGAAGACCCCGAGGTCTGTTGGATAGCAAGGAGATCAAACCAGTCAATCCTAAAGGAAATCAACCCTGAATATTCATTGGAAGGATTGATCCTGAAGCTGAAGTTCCAATACTTTGGCCACTTGATATGAAGAGCCAACACATTGGAAAAGACCCTGATGCTGGGAAAGATGGAAGGCAAAAGGAGGAGGGGAAGCAGAGGAGAGATGGTTAGATATTGTCACCAATAAAATAGACATTAACATAAGCAAACTCTGAGAGATAGTGGAGGACAGATGAGCCTGGTATGTTGTAGTCCATAGGGTCACAGAGTTAGACATGACTTAGTGACTGAACAACAAGTCACTGAGGAATTGGTGAATAAACTGGATAAAGAAAATATAAGAAAAGAGTGACTCTGTATTCTATGCATATTATGGACTCAAACTAAGAAAACTAAAATCTTCCTGAGAGAAGAAAGCGGGACAGAGGATGTACATGATCCATTAGCAGGTGATGGTAAAAAATACCAAACAAAGTGTGATCTTTAAGAAGGATGCCCACTGAAAGTGGTACTGTCTTTCTTCACTCGGCTCCAAACTTCCATTCTTTGGTTTGGATTCAGATCAGTTCAGTTCAGTTCAGTCGCTCAGTTGTGTCCGACTCTTTGTGACCCCATGAATTACAGCACGCCAGGCCTCCCTGTCTATCACCAACTCCAGAAGTTCACTCAAACTCACATCCATCGAGTCGGTGATGCCATCCAGCCATCTCATCCTCTGTCGTCCCCTTCTCCTCCTGCCCCCAATCCCTCCCAGCATTAGAGTCTTTTCCAATGAGTCAACTCTTTGCATGAGGTGACCAAAGTACTGGAATTTCAGCTTTAGCATTATTCCTCCCAAAGACTGTTTGGATTAACTTTAGTCAAAATTAACTTTTCATAAATAAGCTCTTAAGTGAAAGGGACAAAGGAGATATTGACTTCACCTAAGAGATTAAGTACTGTTCTTCACATGAGGTGGCCAAAGTACTGGAGTTTCAGCTTTAGCATCATTCCTTCCAAAGAACACCCAGGGCTGATCTCCTTTAGAATGGACTGGTTGGATCTCCTTGCAGTCCAAGGGACTCTCAAGAGTCTTCTCCAACACCACAGTTCAAAAGCATCAATTCTTCAGTGCTCAGCTTTCTTCACAGTCCAACTCTCACATCCATACATGACTACTGGAAAAACCATAGCCTTGACTAGACGGACCTTTGCTGGGAAAGTAATGTCACTGCTTTTCAATATGCTATCTAGGCTGGTCATAACTTTCCTTCCAAGGAGTAAGCATCTTTTAATTTCATGGCTGCAATCACCATCTGCAGTGATTTTGGAACTCCCCAAAATAAAATCTGATGCTGTTTCCACTGTTTCCCCATCTATTTCCCATGAAGTGATAGGACCAGATGCCATGATCTTCGTTTTGAAGGGACGACAGAGGATGAGATGCCTGGATGGCATCACCGGCTCAATTGCTGTGAGTTTGAGTGAACTCCGGGAGTTGGTGATGAACAGGGAGGCCTGGCCTACTGCAGTTCATGGAGTCGCAGAGTCAGACACTACTGAGCAACTGAACTGAATTTAAGAGATTAAGGGATCCCCTGATATATGAAGACACAAGAATAGAAGTGAAAAATATTAGTTACTCAGTCATGTCTGACTCTTTGTGACCCATGGACTGTAGCCCATCAGGCTCCTCTGTCCTTGAAATTTTCCAGGCAAGGATACTGAAATGGGTAGCTATTCCTTTCTCCATCTCCTCCATTGCAGGCAGATTCTTTACCGTCTGAGTCACCAGGTAAGTCCATGAGAATGCAATACTGCCTCAAATATATATCAGTCAATGTAGTTCAATCCCTTAGTTGTGTCTAACTCTTTGCAATTCCATGGACTGCAGCATGCCAGGCTTCCCTGTCCATCACCAACTCCCAGAGCTTACTCAAACTCAGATCCATTGAGTTGATGATGCCATGCAACCATCTCATCCTCTGTTTTCCCCTTCTCCTCCCACCTTCAATCCTTCCCAGCATTAGGGTATTTTACAATGAGTCAGCTCTTTGCATCGGGTGGCTAAAGTGTTGGAGTTTCAACTTCAGCATCAGTCCTTGCAATGAATATTCAGGACTAATTTCCTCTAGCATCGACTAGTTGGATCTCCTTGTAGTCTCAGGGACTCTCAAAGAGTCATTTCCAACACCACAGTTCAAACACATATACATAATATTTATATTAAAAAGATGCCCTCCTTACAACTATGAAAAGATGGTTTATAGAATGTGATGATTATAAGTTTATTTTGAATTAGAACTATTGGTAGCTTGATCTTCTTCATCTGTAGCTCAGTTATAGAATTCAGGTAGGAAGACATGTTTCTGTGTGTGCGCTCAGTTGCTCCGTGTTGTCTGACTCTTTGCAACTCCATGGACCATAGCCTGCCAGGCTCTTGTGTTTCTGGAATTTTCTAGGCAAGAATACTAGAGTGGATTGCCATTTTCTCCTCCAGGGGGTCTTCCCCACCCAGGGATCAAACTCGTATTTCCTGCATCTTCTGTATTGCCAGCCAGATTCTTTACCATTAAATTTACAAGGTTACAATTTTGTCACCTTATTTTAAGACCAAGGAAAATAAGTCAAAATTGTTCATCATGTAGACAAAGTTTGTTTTGGATAAAGATATCTGAAATCTAAGCTGTTTAGAGATAAAAATAATAGTGGAAAGAGAAGTGATACAACACATATATATGGAATTTAGAAAGATGGCAATGATGACCCTGTATACAAGACAGCAAAAAAGACACAGATGTGTATAGCGGACTTTTGGACTCAGAGGGAGAGGGAGAGGGTGAGATGATTTGGGAGAATGGCATTGAAACATGTATAATATCATGTAAGAATCGAATCGCCAGTCTATGTCTGATGCAGGATAGAGCATGCTTGGGGCAGGTACACGGGGATGACCCAGAGAGATGTTATGGGGAGGGAGGTGGGAGGGGGATTCATGTTGGTGAACGCATGTACACCCGTGGTGGATTCATGTCAATGTATGGCAAAACCAATACAGAATTGTAAAGTAAAATAAAGTAAAAATGGAAAAAATAAAAAATTAAAAAATAAATAAATAAAAAAATAAAAAAAGTAAAAAAAAAAAGTGTCAAAATGACATGAGGCTCATAATATTGTGTCAACAGTAATTGTGCAAGAAATCTAAAAAGGCAGGAAATTGTTACTAGAGAAAAGCAAGAGTAAGTTTATGGTTTTGGGTACAAAGCAATTTGGAATGACAAGGTTGTGGAAATAGAGGGCAGAAGTGTGTGAAAGGGTTACAATTGATGAAAAAAACAAGTCCACAGAGGTCATCATATTTTTTAGAGAAGGAACATCCATACCAGCAAGAATTCATACATATTGACAGGGTTTGCAAATAATAATGGAACACCGCAAATTGTATGTGAAGTCATTACTGTATATTACAGAAAAGCCAGAAATTAGGTAGACAAAAAGAGGCTAATGCACCACACTAGGTCCTTAATATGAAATTTTATATGAAAGACTAGTG
Organism: Oryx dammah; assembly: GCF_014754425.2. Classification (NCBI taxonomy): domain Eukaryota; kingdom Metazoa; phylum Chordata; class Mammalia; order Artiodactyla; family Bovidae; genus Oryx; species Oryx dammah. Next base: position 23,023,305 of record NW_024070204.1, read on the forward strand.
ATTATCAGATAAAGCAAGAGATACAATATAAATAAACTATGACAACATACTCTGTCAGGGCCACCATATTTGTACATGTAATTGGGATTTATATATTACAAATTATTTAAGAATCTGTACCCTACAAATACGATTTAACACATTTTACAATGGTTTGAGCTGGATTTTCTTACTGTCTAAAAGTGGAGACCCAACAGTTTGATAACTAATGTGTCGTTTGAGATACTAATTTTTTGTACTTACCTTTGAGGCTTTTTACAACTAATTTTGTTGCATCAAATCCCAAATAACTGAATTTAAAAATGCACAGTGGACTTGAATAGGCATTTTTCCAAAGACACATTAAATACAAGTGGCCAACAGGAAAACGTGATCAATGTCACTAATCATCAGGCAAATGCAAATCAAAATCACAATGATATATCACCTCACACCTGTCAGAATTTCTATTACAAAAAAGAAGAGAGATAACAAATATGGAGAAAAGGGAATTCTTGTACACTATAGTGGAAATATAAACTGGTACAGCCCCTGTAGAAAACGATAAGGAGGTTTTTCAAGAAATTAGAAACAAACTACAACGTGATATAACAACCCCACTTCTGGGATTATGTCCAAAATAAGAAAATCATTATTTTAAAGAAGTACCTATACTCTCACGTCCACTGCAGCATTATTTACAATAGCCAAGATATCAAAACAACCAAAGTATCAATTGATGGATTAGAAGATAAAAAATGTATGACATATACATATTATGCTTCTGCTGCTCCTAAGTCGCCTTAGTCGTGTCTGACTCTGTGCGACCCCATAGACGGCAGCCCACCAGGCTCCCCCGTCCCTGGGATTCTCCAGGCAAGAACACTGGAGTGGGTTGCCATTTCCTTCTCCAATGCATGAAAGTGAAAAGTGAAAGTGAAGTCACTCAGTCGTGTCCGACTCTTAGCAACCCCATGGACTGCAGCCCACCAGGCTCCTCCATCCATTGGATTTTCCAGGCAAGAGTACTGGAGTGGGGTGCCATTGCCTTCTCCAATACATATTATATAAGGGAATATTATACAGTCTTAAAAAAGAAGGGCATTCTGTTTTTGTTTTTGTTTTTTCAACAACATGGATATAATTGAAGAGGGATTTGCTAAATGAAATAAACCAGACAAAGATAGATAAATACTACATGGTATTACTTATATGTGGAATCTTAAAAAAAAAAAAAGTCACATCATTCTAATAGAAACAGAGAGAGAAGCGGTTGTTGCTAAGGGCTAAGAAGGAGGAGACATAGGAAGAAGCCAGCAGAAGGGTACAAACTTCTAGTTATAAGATAAATAAGATCAGAGGATCTAATACATAACATGGTAATTAGTTGATAAAACTTGTATTTTGTGACTGAAATTTGCTAAGAGAAAAAACATTAAGAGTTCTCACAATGAAAAGAAAATAGCTAAATATGTGAGATGATAAATGTGCTAATTAACTCAATTAAAATAATTTCACAACATATACATATATCAAATTATCATGTTACACACTTTTAATGTCTTACAGATTTGTCAACTATACCTCAATAAACTGAAAAATAAAAAAGCAGGAAAAAAAGAAAAACCCATCAAGGAGTGGTTTGGATTTCAGTGCAATCTAGAGAGATGAGAAAAAGACCAATGAAAGAACTGGAGAAAAAATACACATATTTACATGATTTGGGATGTAACTATAACTTTTTGACAGGGAAATATGGGCCATATATAGGAATATAAATATATAGTTAAGAGACTTACATAAAGTAATTTTGCCTTTATTTTCATGACAATGAAAAAACACAATGGAGAGCAATATCACCAAATGCATGTGTTGTAAAATTCTTATGAGCAATCATATTTTTTGTATTATTTCTTCCAATTCAGAAAAAAAAATATTTACTATTATGTACACAAACATTCAAAATTGTGTACCAGATGATTATCTGAAACTTCAGTCACAACTGGTAACACCTTTACTTGTTTTGGGTAATAAAAAAAAATAGGGTAAGTTATCATTTTAGCCAACTTCAGTTTAGATAACTGCCTTGAATAATACACTTTTAAAAGCTGTAGAAAAATTGCATTTGGTATCCACAATCAACTCTGAAGTAGGTAAGACCAAACAAATAAACTAATAAGTATTGGATAGCTTAAGTAGCCTTCAACAGTACAGAAACTGAGAACTTCCAGATGAACAAGCTGGATTTAGAAAAGGCAGAGGAACCAGAGATCAAATTGCCAACATCCACTGGATCATAGAAAAAGCAAGAGAATTCCAGAAAACTATTTTTGCTTCATTGACTACATACACTAAAGCCTTGATTGAGTAGATCACAGCAAACTGTGGAAAATTCTTGAACAGATGGGAACCACCTTACCTTCCTCATGAGAAATCTGTATGCAGGTCCAGAAGCAATAGTTAGAACTGGATATGGAACAATGGACTGGCTCCAAGTTGGGCAAGGAGTACATCAAGGCTGTATATAGTCACCCTGTTTATTTAACTCAATGCAAAGTGCATCATGTGAAAGGCTGGGCTGGATGAAGCACAAGCTGGAATCAAGATTGCAGGGAGAAATATTAATAAGCTCAGATATGCAGATGACACCACCCTTATTACAGAAGTCAAAGAGGAACTAAAGAGCCTCTTGATGAAAATGAAAGAGCAGAGTGAAAAAGATGACCTAAAACTCAGTATTCAATAAACAAATATCATGGCACCCAGTCCCATTACTTCATGGCAAATAGATAGGGAAATGATGGAAATAGTGACAGGCTTTATTTTCTTGGGCTCCAAAATCACTACGGATGGTGACTGCAGCCATGAAATTAAAAGATGCTTACTCCTTGGAAGAATGACCAACCTAGACAGCATTTTAAAAAGCAGGGACATTATTTTGCCATCAAAGGTCCATCTAGTCAAGGCTATGGCTTTTCCAGTAGTCATGTATGGATGTGAGGTTTGGACCATAAAGAAAACCAAACGCTGAAGAATTGATGCATTTGAACTTTGGTGTTGGAGAACTCTTTCTTGGGTGTCCTTGGACTGCAAGGAGATCCAGCCAGTCTTCCCTAAAGGAAATCAATCCTGAATACTCATTGGAAGGAGTGGTTCTTAAGCTGAAATTCCAATACTTTGGCCACCTGATCCAAAGAGCTGACTCATTAGAAAAGACCCAGATGCTGGAGAAGATTGAAGGCAGGAGAAGGGGATGACAGAATAAGAAATGGTTGGATGGCATCATTGAACAAGCACTGGCAGATTGTGAAGGACAGGGAAGCCTGGCATGATGAGATTCATGGGGTCCCAAAAAGTTGGACATGACTGAGCAACTGAACAAAAAATCTCTTTGACTTTCCATATTGACTGTCCTTTTTTTTTTTTTTTTTTTTCTATTTGCTGTGCCTGGAAGAGTGCCCCCTGTACACTACAGCTTGGACTACATTGACCTAGGGTTTAGAGTTAGGTTCAGTAAATGTGTGACATTAACACAGGAGTTACAGATTGAAGGAGGAATTATCAGGTTACTTATTCCTATGAGCACTCCATTCTACAAGATTCAGTGACAATATTGCAGCATTCAACTCTGATATCCTTCTCCATGCAAACTCCATCTCTGATTTCACCCCTTATCTTTGCTGGTCTAATGGTGGTAATGCCCTCCTGCTGTTGCTTGCCTCAGGCAGTGTTGTAGTTGTGCCAGAGCTATAGATGGCTCTGACCAGCTCATTAGATCCAGTTGTGGGCATCACTTTCCATTCTGTCTTCACTGAGGTAATACTGACAGTTTAAGTCATGACAAGAGTATTTGCATGATGAAAACAGCATACCTAAAAATTAGGGTGCTTTTGTTTTCTACTTTTTTGGAAAAAGTTATTAAAACTATGTGAACCATAATTGTTCATTTTGATACTAATTTCTCATTTAAATGCTTTCTTCTTTGCAACCACCCTCTGTTTTATTTCAGTATAACTTTATTGATGTTTTCAATGGCTGAATCAAAGATCTTTCTTGATAGATGTCACACTGCACTTGAAAACATGTTGGGTATTTTCAAATTTATTTTGATATTAATTTCCAACATAGTTCCACAGTGATAAGAGAACAGACACTGCATGATTTTAATACCTTTAGACCATGAAATTTTTGCATCTTGTTTTATGTCACTAGATATGTTCCAGTGTCTCCTAGTTTAGTCTATGGGAACTTGAGTCAAATTTATGTTCTCCTGTTGTGTGAACATTAATAAGTCTTAGTTATGTTGAATTGGTTCACTGTGCCTTTCAGGTCTACTATATCATTCTACTTCTCTGTATATTCATTCTATTTATTTTTGAGAGTTTGATATTGAAGCTTCAACTAAAAATCTTAATTTACTTAAAATAATTGTCATATACAATAGAACTATATGTAACATTGTTCTGTATTTTCCAAGTCTCATATAAATGTGTTACCATATTTTCATAATTAAAAAAGTAAAAATTAAAAATTTCTGAACTTACCACAGGCTCACAGTTTCTGTGTTAGGCCCCCTGTCCCTTATTTTTATTTCCTAAACTATGCACACACTTTTGTAAAAAGATTTGCTTTATTAAACATTCCACAAAGCACCAATTTTAATGTTCTATCTTTTTCCTGGTGAGCTTTAACTGAAATAGTAATTGGTACATAAAATGGCTCCAGGAAACAAACCTTAGAAATAGGATTCCGAGATTGAATTGCACACATATTGAAAATGGTTTCCAGGGGAAATTGGACACTGGTAAGTTGTGGGATGTAGTGGCATCAAGAGTCTCAAAATGTTACAGGTACTAGCATGGGAAGAAATGTAATTAAAGACTCAGCTTGGGAGAGAGAGAATCTTTGAAATTTCATCCTTTTGCTGACAATAATAAGAATAAAAATTTTTATTTTACTTGGCAACTTCTAAGATCTCTAGAGTATATATTCAAGTAAAAGAACAAAATAAAGGCTGTGAATATCTAACTCAGGTAACAAATGGAAGCTTAGAAATTCTCAGCTACAGATTTAAAGAATTCCTTATTTTCTTCAGTTACAGAGTTGAAGCTGAAGAAATATGTCTGAAATCAACAAAAAGAATTTGCTCTAAGAATTGCAAAAATGAAGTGTCAATAAAATACTCAGAAAAGTATACTGATGGGAAATGAACAGGTCTCTCAGATATGGGATAAGAATATTGGAAGAAAAAGACACAACTGAGAAATTTAGACTCTTTTTCCCTACATACTTCTAGATTTCCCTTGCTAGTGGAGGTTCAACTTCTAACTCTTTTCTGAAGGAACATATTTATGGACTTGGGGACATTTACCCTGCAGAAGTCATGCTAATTGCCCTTCATTACTTTCAGTGCCACAAGAGTGGCTGCAGTATATCAAATGAAAACAAAGTTGACTCCAGATCAAGCTAGGCTACACACAAAAATGTTACAGAATTTCACAAGCTTTAACTGACAGAATCTAGCAAACAAGTATGGGAATGTTAGACTTTCTGAGAAAGTTAGACGAAGGAAGATGACATTTAAAAGAAAAAAGACATGTTATTTACAAAGTGCCCTTACTTGAAATGTACGATATAATGATTGGACCCAGCACCTGAGAAGGATATTAATAGTTAGCAGCTACTTTGACTCCTTGAAGTCTATATACAACAGGGTGGTGGTTTTGTCACTACGTCGTGTCCAGCTCTTGGGACCACATGGACTGTAGCCTTCCAGGCTCCTCTGTCCATGGGATTTTTCAGACAAGAATACTGGAGTGTGGGTTGCCATTTCCTTTTTCAAGGGATCTTACTCACCTGAGAATTGAACCTGGCTCTCCTCATTGCAGGCTGATTCTTTACCAACTGAGCTACAAGGGAAGCCCCCCTCATACACACAGGGAGCTGTAGCAATTAGCAATGTGGTTGAAATATCAGCAATGTCTTGATGATATGTATAGCAAGGAGCCAGAAGTTTCATTTAGATTGTAATACTAGAAGCAATAATAATTACTTATGGATTAGTGCAAGTATTATTAGTATTGAAATATTAGAAGTTATTTACTCAGACGGTCTTTAAACATGAGCTGTCTAAGAGTCTTAAGATTACTCATTTATTGGGCATTAAGAAAGGCCTTGATAAGAAGGGCATCACCATTTTTAGTTGATGGTGTGACCATCAACTCTTTGCTTAAGATTATGACAAAGGATCCTGTAGTAGTCTTAGGTTCCCTAAGTCTCAGTGGAAACACTGGGATCCAAGAGTGCTCAAGTGGTGCTTGATATTGAGAGACAAGGTGGATGCAAATATCTCAATAAATCTCAAGACAATAATAATTATGAAAATAATTAAAGAGAAAGCGGGACGTTCGGCTTGCGAGCGGGGATTTCTCTGTCGCGCACAGAAAAAGAACAATTTAAAAATGGGTGATGTTGAGAAGGGCAAGAAGATTTTTGTTCAGAAGTGTGCCCAGTGCCATACTGTGGAAAAGGGAGGGAAGCACAAGACTGGGCCAAACCTCCATGGTCTGTTTGGACGAAAGACAGACCAGCCTCCTGGATTCTCTTACACAGATGCCAACAAAAACAAAGGTATCACCTGGGGAGAGGAGACTCTGATGGAGTACTTGGAGAATCCCAAGAAGTACATCCCTGGAACCAAGATGATCTTTGCTGGCATTAAGAAGAAGGGAGAGAGGGAGGACTTGATAGCTTATCTCAAAAAAGCTACCAATGAGTAATAGTTGGCCACTGCCTTATTTATTACGAAACAGAAGTGTCTCATGACTTTTTATGTGTACCATATTTAAATTGATCTCATCCACTAGAATTCAGGTCATGAACGGCTGGTGGAATAATTCTGTTGGACAGTCCTGATTTAAATAAGATTGGTCTGTGGCTAAACAAATATGGTCAAGCTTTTTTAATTTTAATAGTAATTCCAGTTCAACAAGCACTATCACTTTTCCCATTCTAAAGAGATGATTGAACTTGAATAAGGAATATTAAAACTTTTTAGGGAGATGGTGCATTCCTTATTCCTTCTCAAAACCTATAAGAGATTGGTTTTATATTTAGATTTCTATAACTGGTTACATTAATATATTTAAATACTGAAAAGGTCCCTTCACTGTCTCGTAGAACAGAGGAGGATTCACATGTGTTTCAAGTTGTGTTCGTTAGCCTGTTAAGGCAAGGATTGAAAATACACTGACAAAGTCCACTTTATCTGTTTGGTTTTATAAACTATGCCAGTTTAATTAAAATTCTCTAAAATTTAGCCTTTTACTTAAAAAAAATAATTAAAAATGTATATGTGCAGAGATCTGTAGTGATGGTTAACAAAGCACAGAATCCCCAAGGATGATATTAACTGACAACCTACAAAGGGGATGCATGACATATTTAATAGGAAAGTTCTTTGACTGCAGGACAAAAAGCTAACTCAGGTGCAAAACCTGTGACAGTTCCTAGACTCACCAGTCCTTAGTTGAGAGAGAAATCTGAGTATTTTGAGGAAGGTCTTAAGAAAATGACATATGGATCCAACGTGAATCTTCCCCTAAAATTTTTACCAAAATTTCAGACATTTAACAGGATAACAGATACTATGGAAACAACCTAGATGTCCATCAGTAGATGAATGGATAAGAAAGCTGTGGTACATATACACAATGGAGTATTACTCAGCCATTAAAAAGAATACATTTGAATCAGTTCTGATGAGATGGATGAAACTGGAGCCGATTATACAGAGTGAAGTGAGCCAGAAAGAAAAACACCAATACAGTATACTAACACATATATATGGAATTTAGGAAGATGGCAATGATGACCCTGTATGCAGGACAGCAAAAGAGACACAGATGTGTATAGCGGACTTTTGGACTCAGAGGGAGAGGGAGAGGGTGTGATGATTTGGGAGAATGGCATTGAAACATGTATAATAACATGTAAGAATCGAAATACCAGTCTATGTCTGATGCAGGATATGACACGCTTGGGGCTGACGCGCGGGGATGACCCAGAGAGATGTTGTGGGGAGGGGGGTGGGAGGGGGGTTCATGTTTGGGAACGCATGTACACCTGTGGTGGATTCATGTCAATCTATGCCAAAACCAATACAGAATTGTAAAGTAAAAATTAAAAATAAATAAATAAATTAAAAAAAAAAAATGTAAATAAAAGTATCCAAACATTTTGAGAGTTTATGGTACTGCTTCTTAATTGACACTAATATTCAGACATTTTCAATTTCCCAGACCTACATAGAATGGAGATTGTTGATGACTAAAGGAATCCTGGTTTAATTCTTGCAGTGGGTCCAATGGGGCTACAGATTCATTTCATGTTTTTATTTCATTTCCAGAACGTATAGTGTGAATAGACATATGTTGTTGTTTCAGTCGTGTCCAACTCTTTGCAACCCCATAGACTGCAGCATAACTGGTAAAACCTCAACAGTGTCTTCTACATAGGAACCAAATGGAAATTCCTATCTCACTCCACACAATACAAAAAAATGAAGCTTATCTTACCTCTGTCCTCACTGATTTGCCTAGAGCTCTGACAACAATCTTGTTTCTTGTCATAACTAATTTGAGGTTTGCTTAAATTGTTGTGATATCCCCCCAACCATTTTTCTGGTCCTTGTACTTTACGCACTATGCTATTTGGACTTGATGAGAAGAAAGTAACAAAGCTACCAGTGTTGAGGATGCAGATTTTTCACCTGGGTAAAAGACAGGAGCAGATGCTCATTGGAGGACGAAGGAAAGGGGTTCACTCAGTTAGATATCTTTGGTTTGTCCATCTAAAGACATTCTCTAATCTTCCACACACTGCTATGTACTCTAGGAAGCTGATGTATATATACTACCTCAGTGACTTCTCTAGATCTTACCATTTGGTTGTGTACACAACAGCAAGATGTCATTGGCAAGAGATCTGAGTGCTGGAGGAGTATGAACTTTGCATATCTATTTCCCCGGATTCCTTAAATGCATGATGTTATTTGTTGGCTGTGTTGGCTATTCACCATTCTCTGCAGATTGGAACAATTGATAACTTTCCTTGATCCTTCAGGATCAGCGAACTGAATGCTTTATTCTCATTACTAATTCCAGAGCAATTAATTATTCTTTAGGTATTCCTAATTCAGTTCAGTTCATTCACTCAGTCGTCTCCGACTCTTTGCAACCCAATGAATTGCAGCATGCCAGGCCTCCCTGTCCATCACCAACTCCCGGAGTTCACTCAAACTCCTGTCCATCGAGTTGGTGATGCCATCCAGCCATCTCATCCTCTGTCATCCTTCTCCTCCTGCTCCAATCTCTCCCAGCATCAGAGTCTTTCCAATGAGTCAACTATTCACGAGGTGGTCAAAGTATTGGAGTATCAGCTTTAACATCAGTCCTTCCAATGAACACACAGGACTGATTTTCAGAATGGACTGGTTGGATCTCCTTGCAGTCCAAGGGACTCTCAAGAGTCTTCTCCTACACCACAGTTCAAAAGCATCAATTCTTCTGCACTCAGCCTTCTTCACAGTCCAACTCTCACATCCATACATGACTACTGGAAAAACCATAGCCTTGACTAGATGGACCTTTGTTGGTAAAGTAATGTCTCTGCTTTTGAATACGCTATCTAGGCTGGTCATAATTTTCCTTCCAAGGAGTAAGCAACTTTTAATTTCATTTGTGCAATTACCATCTGCAGTGATTTTGGAGACCCAAAAAATAAAGTCAGCCACTGTTTCCACTGTTTCCCCATCTATTTCCACTGTTTCCCCATCTATTTCCCATGAGGTGATGGGACCAGATGCCATGATCTTCATTTTCTGAATGTTGAGCTTTAAGCCAACTTTTTCACTCTCCTCTTTCACTTTCATCAAGAAGCCTTTTAGTTCCTCTTCACTTTCTGCCATAAGGGTGGTGTCATCTGCATATCTGAAGCAGTACCCAAATTTCAGTAAAAAAGTAACCTTATAACCTCCTCTAGTCACCTCATTGAATTTCCAGTGTCATGGAGGGAATGTGACTGGTAGATTGTGTCTCAGTTATCTCTAGGTCTCATGATTTGCTCAAGAGTCACAGTTACTTAACTGATTCCTGCCAAGACTTTGGTTTACTTCTTGATTTTTTCCCCTTCCACTTACAGTATTTATTTATACTATGTTACCGCTTTAGAATATAGCCTTAATAGTGAGGATTCTTGAATCTAAATCAAAATTTCCTTGTGTTTAGAAAACTGATGAGCTACTTATTGATGAGCTATTATAAAGTTCTCAGTTGTATGAAATATAAAAATAACATTTTTGACTAACAACACAAATAGAACGTAATATCCCATCAATAAAGTGATGGGACTAATTGATGACCCTAATCTTCAAATGTACCATCTATGTAGGCACTGAAAATTTCTTGCTTATATTATGAATCCATTATAAAATTTCCACACTAATGCAGACATTTGTTTGAATTAGATTTCCTACAGTAATAAGGAGCAGAAAACAACTTCAATGAGACACTATGATTACTTTTAATTGGTTAGTCATTAGTGTATGCCACAACTGTCAATTCAAAAAAGATAATTATTCTAACTATTATTGGGAAAAATCTGTTTTTATATTACCTTCACATGTTCAGAGAGTTATACAAATAAAAATGATATTTATTAGATGCTTTGTTTTTCACTCTCAATCTTTTAGAAATAAATATTATAAGAGTACTGAACTCTCAAGCTTTGTCTTTCCAGTCATTTGTTTAGAGATTTCACCATTCAATCTGCTATTAGATAATCTCTTTTGTTCTCACTATTCCACTTTGAGTTTATGCTTCAGGAATACTAAATGATCTCTGTTCTTCTGAGTGCACCAATCTGTTCAAGTCTCTCTGACTTTGTGAAAGTTCCCTCAGCCTTGGAAAGACTTTCTATTATGATTTTTCAAGTTAATATTTTTCTATTTTTTTAACTTTTTTTTATCTACCTGCCTACCTCAGATAGAAGTAATCATTTCCTCCTTTTGCTACTGTGTCCTCAGTGAATATTCTATTTCAATGACAGTGTAAGATTATTCAGAAAATAGAATCAGCACACAAATCAAGCAAGTACCTCAAAGGGAAAAAGATGAAAATGCTGATGTTTATTATGTTTAAAAAATGTGAGGGACCTCATTTTATCAACTCTTATTTGTACATTTTGACATATTTAAAATTGAAATATGCTGCAATTTCATTGATACAAAATTTTCTTTGTGGTGTCTAAGATGATGGTATCTTATAATTGATTAAGGAGTTGTGTGTGGGGGGGGGGGCTGGGCAGGTGTTTGCTCAGTTGTTCAGTCATGTCCAACTCTTTGCAATCTCATGGACTGTAGCCCACCAGGCTCCTCTATCCACAGAATTTTTCAGGCAAGAATACTGGAGTGAGTTGCCATTTCCTACTCCAGGGGATGAAAGAACTACTATGATAAATTATAGAAATAGTTTCTGATTTTCTAATTTAACAGCTTCATTTTCTCTCTCTCTTTCCCTCTGATCCCCTCCCTTTCCCTACCTCCCCACTCTAAAGATGATTTTTCCCCTAATTTTATGTTAATGTACACAAAGAGACTTATCTCACTCTATGCTGGTCAGCTTAATAGTGATATGTGATGAGATTGTCTGGTTTATTTCACTGTGCTTACATAGCAAAATCAATCCATATGAATGAGAAAAATTTGGAAAGTTTAAATTTATATGATTATGGCAAGTAAATTTATAGTATCTTCAGATTTTGTATTTTTGTATGAGAGGAATCAACATATGTGTTCACAAAGAGAGCTGAGGCTTGCAGTTAAGAGATAAGAGCTAATGTAATTCAATATACAAAAACAGTTCTTAGTAGAGCTTCTCAAACTGTTAGCCTGCTCCCCCATAAGACAATGTAATAGAGTTCTCTATGACCAGAAGTCTCTAGATAGATTCACTGACTACTTGTAAAGAAAAAAAAAAAAAGCAATTAGGCATAAACTCATTGAAGATGAAATTGAATTCCCTGTTGGAAGTCTCAGAGTATAAGACAATGTCAGACCCATAATAAGTAGTCAGTGCTGACTGTAAAACTGAAAAAGCAGAAAAACATTGAGAATTCAAATATCTTTCTTTATGTTGTCCTTCCCCAAATAAAACTTGATCATATGTTAAAAAGTCATAAGCATTTCCTGGAATATTTTCTTTTACTTTAGGTGGAAGAAAGCCAGCTGCCTTCTTTGTTATACTTCTCTCTGTCATTAGCCTTTCCCAAGCGTCCATGTCCATGATAACTTTCCTTATTTTTATAACTGGGACATAATTAATATATCTTAATCTATCCTTTTAGAGAGCAAAATTCCATGGTCTTAGTGTACTTACACAGTTCACAATTATCACTATCATTAACTTTTTGTTTTTTTAATCACTGCACAAAGAAACTTTGTAGCCAACAGGAAACATTCCCCATTCCTGCCACCCTTCCCCACCGTGGAAACTACTAGTCTACTCTCTGTTTCCATGGATTGACCTCTTCTGGTTATTTCATATAAATAGTATCATATAAATATGCCTTTTAAGTCTGGCTTCTTTCACCTAGCATGTCTTCAAGATTATCCACAGCATGTATTACTACTTCAGCACTTTTTAATGGATGAAAATATTCTATTATATAAAAAATGCTTCGTTTTTATTGCATTTCAGACACTGTTCAAAGCACTTTACTTAGGAGGAAGTCTATGGATTGTTTGATATGATTACTCATGTTGAGAAGATCAATCACAACTGATTAAGAGTTCAGATTGGAATAACAATAAGCACATAGAACCCAAGCAAGCAAATAGGTGAGGCAATTAATGGAGAAAATTTTACTTATAGTATGCTTCATGGCTTTGGCATAATTGCCATTAACTTTAACCATATTAAAGTGCTAAATAATTTTCCTAAAAAATCAAGAAGCAACATAGTATGCTATTTAGATATGAGGAGGTAAATGCTAAAAGAGCTAAATAAATTTAATTTTGTTTAGATCATCATTGGTGTATAAACTATTATGGCCAAGTTTTAAAGGAGGAAGGACAAGATGAAGACAGTTATTTTAAATCTCAATGTATTTTATTTATACACAGAGTGCCCAACAGCATGCTTTAAGATAATAAATTATATATACATTTCTAACAGCTAAACAAGTAGATTCAATCTTTCATTTCCTGAAAGATAAAAAGTCTAGGTGATGCTACCTAATTTTGAAATGCTAATAGGATTTATTGTCAGTTTTTAATTATATCAATGTTCTAAATCATTACACAATAATCCCAGCAACTTTGTTAAATGTTGTTCACCATATGAAATAAAAGAAAAATGAATATAGCACTATTCCAGAGAAAATCAGGTTGATTTAATCAAATTAAAACCCTATGATAGAGAAGGTATTAAAACTCTATTTCATAGCAAGAGAAAATTAACTCTTCTTATAAAAAAGAAGGCACAGTTGAACAGTCACTGGCTAAGGTTTGAATTTCCCTCAACTACACAAATAGATATGAGGTTCAATTCAATAATCAATGAATGACTATCATCAAAAAGTCTGCAAATAAATGTTCAAGAGGATATGGAAAAAAGGAAAATATCCTACACAGATTTTGAGAATATAAATTGGTACTGGAACAGTAAAAATCAGTTTGAGGTTTCCTTAAGAAACTAAAAATAGAACTACCATATGATCCAGAAATTCCATTCCTGAATATATATAAGGAAAAAAAAATGAAAACACATATTCAAAAAGGTACATGCACCCCAATGTTCATAGGTGCACTATTTACAATAGTCAAGGCATAGGAGCAACCTGAGTGCCCAACAGATGATTGGATTAAGATGTGGTATACATAAACACACACACACACACACACATACTGAAATATTACTCAGCCATAAAATCAAATGAAATACTGCCATTTGCAGTAAGGTAGATAGACCTAGAGAATGTTTTGCTTAGTGAAATAAGTTGGAAAGAGAAGGACAAATACTATATAATATTACTTATGTGTGAAATTTAAAAAATAATGCAAATGAGTATATATGCAAAACAAACCCAACTTAGATACAGAAACAAATTCGTGGTTACCTGGTTACCAAAGGAGAGAGGAAATAGTGGAGGGACATTTTACCATAGGCAAAATAGGTAAGCCACAAGGATTTACTGCATAGTTCAGGGAATTATATCAATTACATTATAATAACCTATAATGGAATATAATATGCAAAAATAATTGAATCACTATGCTGTACACCTGAAATCAACATAATCTGTAAATCAACAGTACTTCAATTAAGAAAAATAGTGTCACCACACATCTCTTGTAGATTTCCCCAGTTTGATATCGAATCATTTTCCTTCTTTATACCACATAGATTATCATAACAAGAGAAACTATTGAAAAAGTATCAGAACAAATTACAAAAATTCTGTGGTGTCAATCCAGGACAAGTGAAACAGTAGGAAAACCAGAAATAAAAAATCTTAGTTTAAATGCAGTGTAGCTAAATTTTGAAACTCAGTTTTTATGAAAGTGTGATCATTTGTTTTATAGTTACCATAATACATCAATGCTTTTTGTCTGAGTTCATATAATATCTAAAGTATTCAATGTAACCTGAATTATGAACTTTTTAATTTTGTTTTGATTATTAGAAACTAAGTTGAATATATTGTTAATCAATGTTTAGATATTTAGTGAACAATCATTTTATACTGTTGAATTTTGCTTCTTGATTGTAATAAACCATTTGTTAATTATTAGAGGCCTGATGAATACTATTTAAACTAATTATATATTATAAAGAGCAATACATTGTTTTCCTTGAGTAGTTCACTTGCTTCTCTTATATACACAGAATTTATTCTAATATTAAATAATTTATCATTGTATTTTAAGCACTGAAAGTGTAATAATGTCTTTTACAAATGATGCATTATTTTGGAACCATGGAAAAAGATCTTATGACAGTTACTTACCAGTGGCGAGTTCATTCATAAGAATTTAAAGTAAATGTTTATTTAGTCTTTAAATGCTATTGAGCAAATGATGCAAATAATGAAATAACAATTTGACTGGGAAAAGACAATTTTTTTTTCAGGGTAGATTTAGGTAAGGAGTGCATGTCATACAGTCAAGTATGAATCATTTTTTCTTTATCACCATTCTGTATGGATCATTTTTAAAGACTTTTGAGAAATAAAAAATAAACAAGACAGGCATAATCCCTATATTCATGAAGCTTAAAAGCCAGTAAAAGAGAGTCCATATAGTCAAAGCTATGTTTTTTTTCAGTAGTCATGTACGGATGTGAGAATTGGACCATAAAGAAGGCTGAGCACTGAAGAACTGATGTTTTTCAAATTGTGCTGGAGAAGACTCTTAAGAGTCCTGTGGACAACAAGGAGATCAAACCAGTCAATCCTAAGTAAAATCAACCCTGAATATTTACTGGAATGACTGACGCTGAAGCTAAATACTCAATATTTTGGCCACCTGATGTGAAGAGGTGACTCACTGGAAAAGACTCTGATTCAGGAAAAGATTGAGGATAGGAGCAGAAGTGGGCAACAGAGGATGAAGTGGTAGGATGGCATCATCAACCCAATGGACATGAGTTTGAGCAGACTCAGGGAGATGATGAAGGACAGGGAAGTCTAGCATACTGTAGTCTATGAGGTTACTGAGTCGGACATGATTTGGCAACCGAGCAACAACACGATAATGAAACCAAGATTCCTCCCTCTCCAAGACTAAACAGACTAATTTGGTATATGGAACACTTTTGTTTCTAGGTAACATTCAGATACCTTTTAGTTAAATAGATCTTCAAGGACTTGGGAAGAATACTTCAGACTAAAGGGCAGAAAAAGACAAATCAATTATGAGTGGGTGTTTCATACTAGCATCAGGCTTTTCAACAGGTAAATCAATGCTAAGATTACAAAGTTCAAAGGGAAGAATATAAGCCAAAAGATGCAGTTATTTTCAAATAAAAATCAACTGTGAATTGCAAAACTCTTATTTATTGAACAGATATTATTGATGATTAACTGCATCCAATTAAGAAGTTTATAAAAATAAATACTGCCCCAAACAGGAAAATCATCATCATAAAAGCAGATACTTTCAAATGTAGAACATATATTTTATAATGTAAGGTTTAATATTACAGAATAAATTGCAAAGTAATAAACTTTAGCAGATTAAAGTAGTATATATACAAAAAGTTGGCTTAAAACTCAACATTCAGAAAACTAAGATCATGGCATCTGGTCCCATCACTTCATGGGAAATAGATGGGGAAACAGTGGAAACAGTGTCAGACTTTATTTTGGGGGGCTCCAAAATCACTGCAGATGGTGATTGCAGTCATGAAATTAAAAGACGCTTACTTCTTGGAAGGAAAGTTATGACCAACTTAGATAGCATATTAAAAAGCAGAGACATTACTTTGCCAACAAAAGTCCGTCTGGTCAAGGCTATCATTTTCCCAGTAGTCATGTATGGATATGAGGGTTGGACTGTGAAGAAAACTGAGCATCGAAGAATTGATGCTTTTGAACTGTGGTGTTGGAGAAGACTCTTGAGAGTCCCTGGAGATCAGTCCTCGGTGTTCTTTGGAAGGACTGATGCTAAGCTGAAATTCCAATACTTTGGCCAACTCATGCAGGGAGTTGACTCATTGGAAAAGACTCTGATGCTGGGAGGGTTTGGGGGCAGGAGGCGAAGGGGACGACAGAGGATGAGATGGCTGGATGGCATCACCGACTAGATAGACTTGAGTTTGAATGAACTCCGGGAGTTGGTGATGGACTGGGAAGCCTGGTGTGCTGCAATTCATGGGGTTGCAAAGAGTCAGACACAACTGAGTGACTGAAATGAACTGAACTGAACTGTTATATAAAATATTACAATGTTATTAGTATGTATATCAAATAGAATGGAGGAGAAAATAAGACTACTAATGACTTTATCCTTTACAGCAAAGATTCAATAAAAAATAATTTAAGAATGCATGTAGTCACAAAATAAAAGTATGTCCAAGTATAATGGCTTTCATAATATTTGGCTTCATCTAAATCTTTAAAGAAATAATATACTTGGGGTAAAATAATATAATTCCTTAAATGTATTATCTTTTCCGGTTCACTCCAATTACATCTTTTCTGATAATTCAAGTATTATTTTTATTGTATATTTTTATTAAATTTACTATTAATTTAATCAAACAGACTTATGGGCATGGGGAGAGGGGAGGAGAGAATGAGATGTATGGAGAGAGCAACATGGAAACTTACATTACCTTTTGTAAAATAGATAGACAATGGGAATTTGCTGTATGTCTCGGGAACTCAAACAGGGACTCTATCTCAACCGAGAGGGGTAGGATGGGGAGGGAGATGGGAGGGAGTTTCAAGAGAGAAAGGACATATGTACACCTATGGCTGATTCATGTTGATGTTTGTCAGAAAACAACAAAATTCTGTAAAGCAATTATCCTTTAATTAAAAATTTATTATGCATGCAATTGAAAATGATATGTTGTGTCATTTTTATTACTTTTTTCAGTAGTTACTAATATTACAAGTTGTTTCAATAGCTTTGACATTAAATAAAAATTATATAATTATTATTTTTATACTAATTATATGGCAGCAATACTATGATTTTAAAAATTAGTAACTTAAGTTAGTGAATAAAATTCAAAACCATCCTGGTAAATAACATATGTCCAAGTTTGGAGAACATAAGTCCCAGATTCATATATGAATAATAAACTTTACAATGTAAACTGTTCTTCAATTTAAAAAAATGTGAACACAAGGCAAACTGAATATTGCTTCCCCTATGGAAACATGTAGTTAAAAATCAGACAATTTAATAAGTGCTGAAGTGTCAACAATGCTATAATAAGGAACTAATGGCTGTGTGAGTCAATACCTCTGAATGCACAAGGATAAAAATTGTGTACATAAATACCTTGAAGAATATAATGTTCTCTCTAAATTTGTCTGAGACATTAAACTAAAAGTTTAGATTACTACATTAAATTTGATAATGCTCTTCCTTGTCTTTCCATTGATTATTTCATGAGAATGTTTAAAAAGTTGACTTTTTCTAGCCCTAGATGTTTGGAATAGAGATCAGTTAACTTGATGGACATGAGTTTGAGTAAACTCCGTGAGTTGGTGATGGATAGGGAGGCCTGGCACGCTGCAATTCATGGGGTCACAAAGAGTCAGATGCGACTGAGCGACTGAACTGAACTGAACTGAACTGAACCAGGAAGACCCAAAAGTACTAAATAGGCCCAGGGAAAAGCCAAGAGGTAGAAAGGCAAGGCAAAGTGAAAATAAAGGCCACTGAAAGGTTTACAAACAAAGCATTTTGTACTTTTAATTCTTTATTTTCTTTGTGGTTATACAGTCATTCTGTAACTATATGCTTTAGCAAAACTACAGAGAGTAAATTCCATGGCAGAGGATACAGTAGGTAGGGGTTTAAGCTGGGATAGAAGCATAAGAGCCATGGTATTAGAATGTTGATGACCATTGTCCACTCTTCATAATAACATGATTAAAGTGAGATCAGGGAATCTTTTCCCCAGATAGTGAATCCACTCAAAAAATGCAAATAAAGGCAGATGGAAACCTGGTTTGCATGAACAAATCGATGACTAATGAAATCATAAATCCACAGACCCTCTCTGCCTTCTGCTTTCTCATCTGCCTCCTCTCCCTTCTCCTTAGCCAAAGTGGGCATGGTCAGGCTTCTGACTATAGTGCTGCCCCAGAAAGTGCTGGTCTCTCTTACTAAATTTAACAAGATCATTTCTTTCATCCTGGAGATGAATTGGTCCAAGTTCCTAGGTCTTAAGACTGTTTAGCAAATGATCCCAAAGGACCTTACATTCCTTTTCATTAAAAACATAAGACTCCATAGCTCACTACAGGCTGTTCTTCAGCATCAGTGACCAGCTTAGAGTCAATAAAGTTATCGAACATAACTCTGTGAGAGATCTCTAGTGAATTTTAGTCCCATCACTTCAGAACAGTAAGCAGTAGCTATAAAATTGTTTCCCTGGCTTTGTTAGAGGCTCTTTGTTGGATCTTTACTTTCAGCCCATCTCCATTTCAGGGACCCATCCCAGGGATATTCAATCCTGAATATTCATTGGAGGGACTGATGCTGAGGCTGAAGCTCCAGTACTTTGGCCACCTGATGTGACGAGCCAACTCATTAGAAAAGACCCTGATGTTGGGAAAGATTGAAGACAGCAGGCAAAGTGGATGACAGAGGATGAGATGGTTGGATGGTGTCACTGGCTCAATGGATATGAGTTTGAGCAAGCTTCAGGAGATGGTGAGGGACAGGAAAGTCTGATGTGCTGCAATCCAAGGGGTCACAAAGAGTTGGACACAATTGAGTGGCTGAACAACAGCCATTCCAGGGAGCACCTCAACTGTATCTCCCTTTGAGATTGCAGTGCATTGGCTATACACTGAGTCTAGAGTGCTGGTGAGGGTAGGAAACAGCTAGTCTATGTGAGACCCTCCACGTAAAGCCTTTGTAAGTGCCTATGATTAGGCCTGAAAGATCACAAATAGGACCAGAGCTATGCTCAACTGATATTTAAATTATTTATAGCACATGCACTTAATTTTCTTTATTTGAGATACTTCATGTAGAGTAAACACTGTATTGATTTTACTGCACTGTTTATTTTTTGCATATAAATATACCATGTAATCATCACAAAGATCAAGATTTAAAACATTTATGGTATACATGACAGTTTCTGTTTTTAAAAATTAGAACTATAGTTGATATACTCTACTGCAAATTATACCTTACCAGTATACAGCAAAGTTAATCTTCTAATATATATGTATATATAATTTCTGAGATGACTTTTCATTACAAGATACTGAATATTTCCTATGTTATATGGTAAGTCCTTGTTGCTTATCTATGTTATATATAGTACTCTGCATCTATTAATCCCATACTCCTAGTTTATGCCTTTTCACCTCCCTTTCCCCTTTGGTAACCATAAGGCTTTTTTCATGCTCATGACAGATTCTTTGTGATTCTTCTCAAACAACACCCCTGGAAGTACCCAGTATTCTCACTGCTATCACTCAGGATAGTTGACAGTTTTTGGTTTTTTTGTCATTAAAATGGATAATAGGGTATGTTGTCCTTTGCAACTAATTCCCTTCATTCAGCATACTGTCTTTGAAATGTACTCATGTTGCAGTTTATTCTTTTTATTATAGAATAATAAAATAGGGCATGAATATAGCACATTTTATGTGCTTATTCTACAATTGTTGAGCACTTGATAGCTTTCAATTTGTGGCTATGTGAATGAAAATTTTATGAACATACTCAGGGCATACATGATTATACTCATAGCTGTCTTTTGGAAGATAAAGATATTCATTTCTCTTATGTACATGCAAAGAAGTAGAATTGCTGAAGTGTGGAGCAAGTATATAGTTCAGTTTAGGAGATATTGCCATACAGTCCTTGAAAGTAGTTTTATTACTACCTGCAGTGTATGAGCAAATGAGTTCTTCTATATCTTGAAAATTTTTTGTCAGTCTTTTTCATTCTGAAGCATTTGATAGATGCATATGATAAATTTTTGTAGATTTAATTTGTGTTTCCATGATGAGTGATTTTTTTAGATGATTTTGAGCAAATTGAATGATTCTGGAAGCTTATCAGTAATATACACTGAGCACGTTGTTCATTCTCACATATAACCTTCACTTCAACTGAGTAGAAGTTAAGTGAAATGGTATTGCCATAGGAGAATCTGAATGTGGGACTTGTGTTCATTAGATAGAGTGTAGTCCACTGAAGAAGGGAATGGCAAACAGTTCAGTATTCTTGCCTTGAGAAGCCCATGAACAGTATGAAAACGCAAAATTATAGGATATTGAAGGAGGAACTCCTCAGGTCAGTAGGTGCCCAATATGCTACTGGAGATCAGTGGAGAAATAACTCTAGAAAGAAGGAAGGGATGGAGTCAAAGCAAAAACAATACCCAGCTGTGCATGTGACTGGTGATAGAAGCAAGGTCCAATGCTGTAAAGAACAATATTGCATAGGAACCTGGAATGTTAGGTCCATGAATCAAGGCAAGTTGGAAGTGGTCAAACAAGAGATGGCAAGAGTGAACATTGACATTCTAGGAATCAGCAAACTAAAATGGACTGTAATGGGTGAATTTAACTCAGATGGCCATTATATCTACTAGTGTGGGCAGGAATCCCTCAGAAGAAATGGAGTAGCCATCATGGTCAACAAGAGTCCGAAAACAGTACTTGGATGCAATCTCAAAAATGACAGAATGATCTCTGTTCGTCTCCAAGGCAAACTATTCAATATCACAGTAATCCAAGTCTATGCCCCAATGAGGAACACTGAAGAAGCTGAAGCTGAACGGTTCTATGAAGACCTACAAGACCTTTTATAACTAACACCTAAAAAAGATGTATTTTGCATTACAGGGGACTGGAATGCAAAAGTAGGAAGTCAAGAAACACCTGGGGTAACAGGTAAATTTAGCCTTGGAATATGGAATGAAACAGGGCAATGCTAATAGTTTTGCCAAGAGAACACACTGGTCATAGCAAACACCTTCTTCCAACAACACAAGAGAAGACTCTACACATGGACATCACCAGATGGTCAACACTGAAATCAGATTGATTATATTCTTTGCAGCCAAAGATGGAGAAGCTCTATACAGTCAGCAAAAACAAGACCAGGAGCTGACTGTGGCTCAGATCATGAAATCCTTATTGCCAAATTCAGACTTAAATTGAAGAAAGTAGTGAAAACCACTAGACCATTCAGCTATGACCTAAATCAAATCCCTTAGGATTATACAGTGGAAGTGAGAAATAGATTTAAAGGCCTAGATATGATAGATAGAATGCCTGATGCACTATGGACAGAGGTTCATGACACTGTACAGAAGACAGAGATCAAGACTATCCCATGGAAAAGAAACACAAAAAGCAAAATGGTTGTGTGGGGAGGCCTTACAAATGGCTGTGGAAAGAAGAGAAGTAAAAAGCAAAGGAGAAAAAGAAAGATATACCCATCTGAATGTGGAGTTCCAAAGAATAGCAAGGAGAGATAAGAAAGCCTTCCTCAGTGATCAATGCAAAGAAAATAGAGGAAGACAACAGAATGGGAAAGACTAGAGATGTCTTCAAGAAAATTAGAGATACTAAGGGAATATTTCATGCAAGGATGGGCTCAATAAAGGACAGAAATTGTATGGATCTATCAGAAGCAGAAGATATTAAGAAGAGGTGGCAAGAATACACAGAAGAACCGTACAAAAAAGATATTCATGAGCAAGATAATCATGATGGTGTGATCATTCACCTAGCGCGAGACATCCTGAAATGTGAAGTCAAGTGGGCCTTAGAAAGCATCACTATGAACAAAGCCAGTGGAGATGATGGAATTCCAGTTGAGCTATTTTAAATCCTGAAAGATGATGCTGTGAAAGTGCTGCACTCAGTATGCCAGCAAATTTGGAAAACTCAGCAGTGGCCACAGGACTGGAAAAGGTCAGTTTTCATTCCAATCCCAAAGAAAGGCAATGCCAAAGAATGCTCAAACTACTGCACAATTGCACTCATCTCACATGTTAGTAAAGAAATGCTCACAATTCTCCAAGCCAGGCTTCAGCAATATGTGAACCATGAAATTCCAGATGTTCAAGCTGGTTTTAGAAAAAGCAGAAGAACCAGAGATGAAATTGCCAACATCCACTGGATCATGGAAAAAGCAAGAGAGTTCCAGAAAAAACATCTACTTTTCCTTTATTGACTATGCCAAAACCTTTGACTGTGTGGATCACAATAAACTGTGGAAAATTCTGAAAGAGATAGGAATACCAGACCACCTGACCTGCCTCTTGAGAAACTTATATGCAAGCCAGGAAGCAATAGTTAGAAAAACAGACTGTTTCCAAATAGGAAAAGGAGTATATCAAGGCTGTATATTTTCACCCTGTTTATTTAACTTATATGCAGAGTACATCATGAGAAACGCTGGGCTGGAAGAAACACAAGCTGGAATCAAGATTGCCAGGAGAAATATCAATAACCTCAGATATGCCGATGACACCACCCTTATGGCACAAAGTGAAAAGGAACTAAAAAGCCTCTTGATGAAAGTGAAAGAGAAGTGTGAAAAAGTGAGCTTAAAGCTCAATATTTAGAAAACAGATCATGGCAACTGGTCCCATCACTCCATGAGAAATAAATGAGGAAACAGTGGAAACAGTGTCAGACTTTATTTTGGGGGGCTCCAAAATCACTGCAGATGGTGATTGCAGCCATGAAATTAAAAGACACTTACTCCTTGGAAGGAAAGTTATGACCAACCTAGATAGCATATTGAAAAGCAGAGACAAATTCTTTGCCAACCCAGGTCTGTCTAGTCAAGGCTATGGTTTTTCCAGTAGTCATGTATGGATGCGAGAGTTGGACTATGAAGAAAGCTGAGCGCCAAAAAATTGAGCACTGTGGTGTTGGGGAAGACTCTTGAGAGTCCCTTGGACTGCAAGGAAATCCAACCAGTCCATTCTAAAGGAGATCAGTTCTGGGTGTACTTTGGAAGGAATGATGCTGAAGCTAAAATTCCAGTACTTTGGCCACCTCATGCGAAGAGTTGACTCATTGGAAAAGACCCTGAAGCTGGGAGGGATTTGGGGCAGGAGGAGAAGGGGACAACAGAGGATGAGATGGCTGGATGTCATCACTGACTCTATTGATGTGAATTTAGGTGAACTCAGGGAGTTAGTGTTGGACAGGAAGGCCTGGCGCGCTGCAATTCATGGGGTCAGAAAGAGTCAGATGCAACTAAGTGACTGAACTGAACTGAACTGAAGAAATTGCAAAGCTAGCAGAAAGCATGGAGCATTAAATAATTTTGTCATTTAATAGAGCTACTCTATGGAATGATTCCCTTCTCAAGCATAGATGCTTGCTCCCTAATTTCCCAGAGGCAACTGGAAATTGAAACTCACAAGGACAGTCTGAATTTCAGGGTAATAGATTGAAGTTGAAGGTGGATAATAATGTACTTTTAGAAGAGAGTGACATTTGGAATCTCACAGTGCCTGAGTGAAAGCTGTTTGACATGGTAAAACCCAAAACAAAAACGTGGCCTGCAGCTGGCAAAGATGACCACATGGGTTAACTGCCAAGACAGGTTCCTAATAATGGTAGTTCTGTTAATTAGATAGGAGAGAATATTCCTGCATAATTTCAGAATGCCAAAACAATGAGAAAAATGCTGCAAAAAAAAACAAATAAACCAAGTCATTCAGTGGTTGCCAGCTATGTCACAACTTAACTATTATGATGATAGAAAACTAACAAAATATGCTAAAAAATTCTCAGTAAATAGTATAAATACTGAAAAAATAGACAGGATTGTAAATTGAAGATAGCATTGTATATGTGAAAATTAAAAGAGGCTAAAATAGCCAATATATGTGTGTGCATATGCACTTCTATACATGTATAATAACTATATAATAATATAATTTATTAAAATGTCTGGACAATGGCACCCCACTGCAGTACTCTTGCCTGGAAAATCCCATGGACGGAGAAACCTGGAAGGCTGTAGTCCATGGGACTGCGAAGAGTCCGACACGACTGAGTGACTTCACTTTCACTTTTCACTTTTATGCATTGGAGAAGGAAATGGCAACCCACTCCAGTGTTCTTGCCTGGAGAATCCCAAGGACGGGGGAGCCTGGTGGGCTGCCGTCTATGAGGTCACACAGAGTCGGACACGACAACCGACTTAGCGACAGTAGTAGCAGCAGCAATATTAACAGAGAAAAATTCCATTTATAATGAGGGCAGTAACAATACAATTAATTGTTAATTAATATTAAATATTTTAAGGAGTAAAGTAAGTTACTTTGTTTAAAGAGCATACTGAATAAATGGAGAAATTGTGTTGCTAGTAATTCTAAATTGCTGTGTAATCATAAATCAATTTCATTTAGAATTCCAAAGTATTGAGATTTGTTACTAATTTTGTTTTATAATCTTATCTTGAAAAGAACTTTAAAAATACTTATTGAAAAACATTTGTGACAAAATTATAAGTTCCATTTGATAGAAAAATATAGTGGTAGAAGATTTTCTGTACCAGATATTAAAATTTACAATAATGTTGCTATATTCAGAAAAGATAGCATTGATTTTAGAAGAGATAAATAAATTAATGGAAAATATTAGAACAAAAGTATATACAAGAATATATGCAGAGGCAGTCCTAAGATGGCGGAGGAATAGGACAGGGAGACCACTTTCTCCCTCAAAATTTCATCAAAAGAACATTTCAACACTGAGTAAATTCCACAAAACAACTTCTGAATGCTGGCAGAGGACATCAGGCACCCAGCAAAGCAGATCATTGGCTTCAAAACAGCACGACTGAATAGTGATCCTAGTGAGTCCACTACCGCCCTCCCTGTGTCAAGACGGAAATCAGACACAGAAGAGACCAGCAAACAGAGGAAGTTAAACAGAGGGAACCGCCTTGGAAGTGACTCCACACAACCCACAACACCAGAGAAAGGGCCAGATATACCTTTATTACTTTTACAATCTTTTTTTTTTTTTTTTGGTTTTTTTTGGGTTTCTTTTTTTTTTTGAGTTGATGGGGTTGCGAGATTGTTTTTTCTTTTCTTTTTTTTTTAACTTTCTTAAATTTTTAAGTACTCTTTAATTATTATTTTTAATAATTCTTGTGGCTTTGTTTTTTGTTTTGTTTTGTTTGTTTGCTTGTTTTTTCTTTCTTTTTTTCCTCTACTTCTTTTCTTTAATATTGTATTTTTGAAAATCCAATCTCTACTCCAGATTTTTAATCTTTGCTTTTTGGTATTTGTTGTCAATTTTGTACATGTAAAGACCCAATCTTCAGTACCCAATTTTACCTGAGAGCGAGATTACTGGCTTGACCACTCTCCCCTCCTTTGGACTCTCCTTTTTCTCCACCAGGTGGCCTCTGTCTCCTCCCTCCCCCTTATCTTCTCTACCCAACCCTGAGAATCTCTGTGTGTTCCAGACAGTGGAGAACACTCAGGGAATGGGTTACTGGCCAGATCTCTCTCTCTCCCTTTCATTTCCCTCTTGTATCCTCCTGGCCACCTCTGTCTACTTCCTCCCTCTCCTCTCCCCTCCGTGAACACCTCTGAGTGGTCCAGACTGTGGAGCATACATAAGGAAGTGATTACTGGCTAGCTTGCTATCTCCTCTTTTGATCCTACCTCATCTCATTCCAGTCACTTCTAACCACCCCCTCCCTCTTCTCTTCTCCGTGTAACTCAAGAACCTCTATGGGTGACCCTGAATGTGGAGAAACCTTTCATCTTTAACCTAGATGCTTTATGATCAGTGCTGTATAGTTGGGGAAGTCCTGAGCCTAGGGTATAACTAAAACTGAAAACCAGAAACAGGAGGCTTAAGTCCAAATCCTAAGAACATCAGAGAAATCCTGAATCCAGGGAACTTTAATCAATAGGAGCTCATCAAACACCTCCATACCTACACTGAAACCAAGCACCACCCAAGGGCCAACAAGTCCCAGAGTAAGACATACCACACAAATTCTCGAGCAACACAGGAACACACCCCTGAGCTTCAATATACAGGCAGCTCAAAACTACTCCAAAATCATTGACGTCTCACAACCCATTACTGGACAATTCATAGCTCTCCAGAGAGAAGAAATCCAGCTCCACCCACTAAAACTCTAACACAAGCCTCCCTAACCAAGAAACCTTGACAAGCCACTGATACAACCCCACCCACAGTGAGGAAACTCCATAACAAAGAGAACTTCACAAATTCCCAGAATATAGAAAGACCACCCCAAATGCAGCAATATAACCAAGATAAAGAGACAGAGGAATACCCAGCAGATAAAAGAACAGGAGAAATGCCTACCAAACCAAACCAAACCAAAGAGGAGGAGATAGGAATCTACCTGAGAAAGAATTCCGAATATTGATAGTGAAAATGATCCAAAATCTTGAAATCAAAATGGAATCACAGATAAATAGCCTGGAGATGAGGATTGAGCAGATGCAAGAAAGGTTTAACAAGGACCTAGAAGAAATAAAAAAGAGTCAATATATAATGAATAATGCAGTAAATGAGATCAGAAACACTCTGGAGGCAACAAATAGTAGAATAACTGAGGCAGAAGATAGGATTAGTGAAATAGAAGATAGAATGGTAGAAATAAATGAATCAGTGAGGAAAAAAAGAAAAAAGGAATTAAAAGAAATGAGGACAACCTCAGAGACCTCCAGGACAATATGAAACGCTCCAACATTCAAATTATAGGAGTCCCAGAAGAAGAAGACAAAAAGAAAGACCATGAGAAAATTCTTGAGGAGATAATAGTTGAAAACTTCCCTAAAATGAGGAAGGAAATAATCACCCAAGTCCAAGAAACCCAGAGAGTTCCAAACAGGATAAACCCAAGGCAAAACACCCCAAGACATATATTAATCAAATTAACAAAGACCAAACACAAAGAACAAATATTAAAAGCAATAAGGGAAAAACAACAAATAACACACAAGGGGATTCCCATAAGGATAACTGCAGATCTTTCAATAGAAACTCTTCAGACCAGGAGGGAATGGCAAGACATACTTAAAGTAATGAAAGAAAATAACCTACAACCCAGATTACTGTACCCAGCAAGGATCTCATTCAAATATGAAGGAGAAATCAAAAGCTTTACAGACAAGCAAAAGCTGAGAGATTTCAGCACCACCAAACCAGCTCTCCAACAAATACTAAAAGATATTCTCTAGACAGGAAACACAAAAAGGGCATATAAACCCAAACCCAAAACAATAAAGTAAATGGCAACGGGATCACATTTATCAATAATTACCTTAAACGTAAATGGGTTGAATGCCCCAACCAAAAGGCAAAGACTGGCTGAATGGATACAAAAACAAGATGCCTATATATGCTGCCTACAAGAAACCCACCTCAAAACAACGGACACATACAGATTGAAAGTGAAGGGC
Organism: Oryx dammah; assembly: GCF_014754425.2. Taxonomy (NCBI): domain Eukaryota; kingdom Metazoa; phylum Chordata; class Mammalia; order Artiodactyla; family Bovidae; genus Oryx; species Oryx dammah. The sequence goes on from NW_024070204.1 coordinate 23,051,486, forward strand.
TGGAAAAAGATATTCCATGCAAATAGAGACCAAAAGAAAGCAGGAGTAGCAATATTCATCTCTGATAAAATAGGCTTTAAAACAAAGGCTGTGAAAAGAGACAAAGAAGGCCACTACATAATGATCAAAGGATCAATCCAAGAAGAAGATATAACAATTATAAATATATATGCACCCAACATAGGAGCACCGCAATATGTAAGACAAATGCTAACAAGCATGAAAGGGGAAATTAACAATAACACAATAATAGTGGGAGACTTTAATACCCCACTCACACCTATGGACAGATCAACTAAACAGAAAATTAACAAAGAAACACAAACTTTAAATGATACACTAGACCAGTTAGACCTAATTGATATCTATAGGACATTTCACCCCAAAACAATGAATTTCACCTTTTTCTCAAGTGCTCATGGAACCTTTTCCAGGATAGATCACATCCTGGGCCATAAATCTAACCTTGATAAATTCAAAAAAAATCGAAATCATTCCAAGCATCTTTTCTGACCATAATGCATTAAGATTAGATCTCAATTACAGGAGAAAAACTATTAAAAATTCCAACATATGGAGGCTGAACAACACGCTTCTGAATAACCAAAAAATCACAGAAGAAATCAAAAAAGAAATCAAATTATGCATAGAAATGAATGAAAATGAAAACACAACAACCCCAAATCTGTGGGACACTATAAAAGCAGTGCTTAGAGGAAAGTTCATAGCAATACAGGCATACCTCAAGAAACAAGAAAAAAGTCAAATAAATAACCTAACTCTACACCTAAAACAACTAGAAAAGGAAGAAATGGAGAACCCCAGAGTTAGTAGAAGGAAAGAAATCTTAAAAATTAGGGCAGAAATAAATGCAAAAGAAACAAAAGAGACCATAGCAAAAATCAACAAAGCAAAAAGTTGGTTCTTTGAGAGGATAAATAAAATTGACAAACCATTAGCTAGACTCATCAAGAAACAAAGGGAGAAGAATAAAATCAATAAAATTAGAAATGAAAATGGAGAGATCACAACAGACAACACAGAAATACAAAGGATCATAAGAGACTACTATCAGCAACTATATGCCAATAAAATGGACAACGTGGAAGAAATGGACAAATTCTTAGAAAAGTACAACTTTCCAAAACTGAACCAGGAAGAAATAGAAAACTTTAACAGACCCATCACAAGCATGGAAATGGAAACTGTAATCAGAAATCTTCCAGCAAACAAAAGCCCAGGTCCAGACGGCTTCACAGCTGAATTCTACCAAAAATTTTGAGAAGAGCTAACACCTTCCTACTCAAACTATTCCAGAAAATTGCAGAGGAAGGTAAACTTCCAAACTCATTCTATGAGGCCACCATCACCCTAATACCAAAACCTGACAAAGACGCCACAAAAAAAAAAAGAAAACTACAGGCCAATATCACTGATGAACATAGATGCAAAAATCCTCAACAAAATTCTAGCAATCAGAATCCAACAACACATTAAAAAGATCATACACCATGACCAAGTGGGCTTTATCCCAGGGATGCAAGGATTCTTCAATATCCACAAATCAATCAATGTAATTCACTACATTAACAAATTGAAAAGTAAAAGCCATATGATTATCTCAATAGATGCAGAGAAGGCCTTTGACAAAATTCAACATCCATTTATGATAAAAACTCTCCAGAAAGCAGGAATAGAAGGAACATACCTCAACATAATAAAAGCTACATATGACAAACCCACAGCAAACATTATCCTCAAGGGTGAAAAATTGAAAGCATTTCCCCTAAAGTCAGGAACAAGACAAGGGTGCCCACTTTCACCGCTACTATTCAATATAGTTCTGGAAGTTTGGGGCACAGCAATCAGAGCAGAAAAAGAAATAAAAGGAATCCAAATTGGAGAAAAGTAAAACTCTCACTGTTCTCAGATGACATGATCCTCTACATAGAAAATCCTAAAGACTCCACCAGAAAATTACTAGAGCTAATCAATGAATATAGTAAAGTTGCAGGATATAAAATCAACACAGAGAAATCCCTTGCATTTCTGTACACTAATAATGAGAAAGTAGAAAAAGAAATTAAGGAAACAATTCCATTCACCATTGCAATGAAAAGAATAAAATACTTAGGAATATACCTACCTAAAGAAACTAAAGACCTATATATCGAAAACTATAAAACACTGATGAAAGAAATCAAAGAAGACACTAGTAGATGGAAAAATATACCATGGTCATGGATTGGAAGAATCAATATAGTGAAAATGAGTATACTACCCAAAGCAATCTACAGATTCAATGCAATCCCTATCAAGCTACCAACGGTATTTTTCACAGAACTAGAACAAATAATTTCAAGATTTGTATGGAAATACAGAAAACCTCAAATAGCCAAAGCAATCTTGAGAAAGAAGTATGGAACTGGAGGAATCAACCTGCCTGACTTCAGGCTCTACTACAAAGCCACAGTCATTAAGACAGTATGGTACTGGCACAAAGACAGACATATAGATCAATGGAACAAAATAGAAAGCCCAGAGATAAATCCACACACCTATGGACACCTTATCTTCGACAAAGGAGGCAAGAATATACAATGGAGTAAAGACAATCTCTTTAACAAGTGGTGCTGGGAAAACTGGTCAACCACTTGTAAAAGAAGGAAACTAGATCACTTTCTAACACCACACACAAAAATAAACTCAAAATGGATTACAGATCTAAACCTAAGACCAGAAACAATAAAATTCCTAGAAGAGAACATAGGCAAAACACTCTCTGACATAAATCACAGCAGGATCCTCTATGATCCACCTCCCAGAATACTGGAAATAAAAGCAAAAATGAACAAATGGGATCTAATTAAAATTAAAAGCTTCTGCACAACAAATGAAACTATAAGTAAGGTGAAAAGACAGCCTTTGGAATGGGAGAAAATAATAGCAAATGAAGCAACTGACAAACAACTAATCTCAAAAATATACAAGCAACTTATGCAGCTCAACTCCAGAAAAATAAACCACCCAATCAAAAAATGGGCCAAAGAACTAAATAAGCATTTCTCCAAAGAAGACATATGGATGTCTAACAAACACATGAAAAGATGCTCAACATTACTCATTATCAGAGAAATGCTAATCAAGACCACAATGAGGTACCATTTCACACCAGTCAGAATGGCTGCGATCCAAAAGCCTACAAGCAATAAATGCTGGAGAGGGTGTGGAGAAAAGGGAACCCTCTTACACTGTTGGTGGGAATGCAAACTAGTACAGCCACTATGGAAAACAGTGTGGAGATTCCTTAAAAAATTGCAAATAGAGCTGCCTTATGACCCAGCAATCCCACTGCTGGGCATACACACCAAGGAAGCCAGAATTGAAAGAGACACAGGTACCCCAATGTTCATCACAGCACTGTTTATAATAGCCAGGACATGGAAACAACCTAGATGTCCATCAGCAGATGAATGGATAAGAAAGCTGTGGTACATATACACAAGGAGTAGTACTCAGCCATTAAAAAGAATACATTTGAATCAGTTCTAATGAGATGGATGAAACTGGAGCCAATTATACAGAGTGAAGTAAGCCAGAAAGAAAAACACCAATACAGTATACTGACACATATATACAGAATTTAGAAAGATGATAATGATGACCCTTTATGCAAGACAGCAAAAGAGACACAGATGTATAGAGTGGACTTTTGGACTCTGAGGGAGAGGGTGGGATGATTTGGGAGAATGGCTTTGAAACACGTATACTATCATGTAAGAAACGAAGTGCCAGTCTATGTTTGATACAGGATACAGGATGTTTGGGGCTGGTGCATGGAGATGATCCAGAGAGATGATATGGGTTGGAAGGTGGGAGGGGGATTCAGGATTGGGAGTTTGTATACACCCGTGGTGGATTTATGTCAATGTATTGCAAAACCAATACAGTATTGTAAAGTAAAATAAAGTAAAAATAAAATAAAATAAAGAATATATGCAACTCAATATTCAATTAAAGTAGCATCTTAACTCAGTGGTAATTGGACAGTGCTGTTTAATAAATGGATTGGAGATATTAGAAGATCCTAGGAGGAAAAAATTAATATCACACATGTTTTACCATGAATAAATTAAAATTTTTTGAAAATCTTAAATTGAGATAATTATCTCAATATTAAAGTAAATAGAAAAACTGCTTGTATTAATATAAATTACAGGCACAGAAAACCATTCCATGCTAGAATGAAAACCAAGATGCCATAAAGATAAAACATTGACTGTGTTACTATGTTTAAAGTACGTGTGGTAAAAAAAAATCATTAAAAAAGTGTCAAATGACAAAAATGAGAAATATTTGAAAATTGGCTGAAGTCTTAGAATGCTCCTACATTCTTTTCAAAACAACTTGATATTCAAGAAAAGCAAGAGTAGAATCTCAAAATCTGCCTTTGAAAATAAATGAGACAAAATTTCTGAAATAATACTATTGAAAACAGAAGACATTGAAATATTTTGAGCAGAAAATACAATTAGGACATAGTGAAGGTCAGTTTTCATTCCAGTCCTAAAGAAAGCAATGCCAAAGAATGTTCAAACTACTGTAAAATTGGGCTCATTTCACATGCCAGCAAGGTAATGTTCAAAATCCTTCAAGCTAGGCTTCAACAATATGTGGCCCAAGGACTTCCAGATGCAAAAGCTGGATTTAGAAAAGGCAGAGTAACTAGAAATAAAAATTGCCAGAATACACTAGATAATAGAAAGAAAAAAAAAAAAAGAGAATACCAAAAGAAAAAAAAGAATCTACTTCTGCTTCTCTGACTATGCTAAAGTCTTTGTTTGTGGATCACAACAAACTGGAATATTCTTCAAGAGATAGCATACCACCTTACCTGCCTCCTGTGAAACCTGTATGCAGGTCAAGAAGCAATAGTTAAAACCAGACATGGAATGACAGACTAGTTCCAAATTGGGAAAGGATTACATCAAAGCTGTATATTGTCATCCTGCTTATTTAACTTCTATGCAGAGTACGTCACGCAAAATGCCAGGCTTGAAGACTCACAAGCTGGAATCAAGATTGCCGGGAGAAATATCAATGACCTCAGATATGCAGATGATATTACTTTAATGGAAGAGACTGTAGAGGAACTAAAGAGCCTCTTGATGAAGGTGAAAAAATTGGCTAAAACCTCAACATTCATAAAAGGAAAATTATGGTACCCAGTCCCATCAGTTCATGGCAAATAGATGGGGAAAAAAAAAAAGTGGAAACAGTGACAGCTTTTATTTACTTGGGCTCTAAAATCACTGCAGATGGTGACTGTAGCCATGAAATTAAGACTCTTGCTCCTTGGAAGAAAAGCTATGACCAAACTAGACAGCGTATTAAAAAGCAGAGACATCACTTTGCCACCAAGTTCCATATAGTCAAAGCTATGATTTTTCCAGTAGTCATGTTTGATGTGCTGCTGCTGCTAAATCGCTCCAGTCAGGTCCAACTCTGCACGACCCCATAGACGGCAGCCCACCAGGCTCCGCCATCCCCTGGACTCTCCAGGCAAGAACACTGGAGTGGGTTGCCATTTCCTTCTCCAATGCATGAAAGTAAAAAGTAAAAGTGAAGTCGCTCAGTCGTGTCCAACTCTTAGCGACCCCATGGACTGCAGACTACCAGGCTCCTCCGTCCATGGGATTTTTCAGGCAAGAGCACTGGAGTGGGTTGCCATTGCCTTCTCCGGTATGGATGTGGGAGTTGGACTATAAAGAAAGCTTAGTGCTAAAAAATTGATGCTTTTGAACTGTGGTGCTGGAGAAGACTCTTGAGAGTCTCTTAGACAGCAAGGAAATCAAACAAGTCAACCCTAAATGAAATCAACCCTGAATATTCACTGGAAGGACTGATTATGAAGTTGAAGCTCCAATCCTTTGGCCACCTGATGCGAAGAGCCCACTCATTGGAAAAGACTCTGATGCTGGAAAAGATTGAGGGCAGGAGGAGAAGAGGTCAACAGAGGATGAGATGGTTGGATGGCATCATTGACTGAATGGACATCAGTTTGAGTAAATACTGGGAGATAGTGAAGGCCAGAGAATGCTTGCGTGTTTTAGTTGATGGGGTCCCAAAGAGTCAGACATGGTTTAGTGACTGAACAACAATCTTGAAGTAATCTAGACATAAAGGAGGCAAAAATGAGAATTAAGAGTTTGGTAGTTTGGTTATTGACATAATTCTGATATAATGATGACTGAGGTTAGCCTTTCCAGAGTATATCAACACAATTGTACCAGTTGTTCACTATTTAACTCCAGATTGTTGTTGCCAAACAAACTTCACAAAAAGAGAGTGCCACTGTAATTTGGTGATGGCAGTGTGTACGAAGACAATAAAGATGATAGAACATTTAGAATGTAAAAGCAGTAAAACATATTAAGAGAATGAAAGGGATATGTGTGTGTGTTCAGTCATGTCTGACTCTTTGTGACCCACGTGCTGTAGCTCACCAGGCTTCTCTGTCCATCAAGTAGTGGAGTGGGTCACCATTTCCTCCTCCTGGAATCCTCCTGACTCTGGGATAGAACCTGCATCTCTTGTGTCTCCTGCATTGGCAGGCAGATTCTTTACCACTGAGCCACCTAGGGTGCTTAATGTGTAGAGTGAATAGAGGTCATTGCTCAATATTCCAGCATGTGCAAATCACTGAGCAATTTCTTCAGCTATTAATATTTTCTAAACATGAATGGATTCTGAAATTTAATCCAAATCTGGTTCTCACTTACAAGCATTATACATATAATGATAACTACTTATTCAGAGTCTTCATTTTATTATTTCAAAAACATATTTAATACAGTATGTTTGGGAGAGAATTTATGACCATACTTCTATGTCCAATCTACAGTTTTATCACCATTTCAATGACTATCACATTATTCTTTTAAGTTGCTGATTAAAAATATTCTTTCACTCCATATATTTAATGAGTCTTCCATTAGTTTTCTGCATATTCTTAGCCTTCTGCTTGAATTGCTGCTACTCCCACCATCCTTGTTCATTAAAACTTATTAGCCTATATTTTCAATTCATCCTTTAGACTTTTTTCTAATGTTTCTTATATTAAACACTAGTTTCTCTGAGCCTCTAGTTTGGTTTATTTTGTTCTCTACATTACATCCTTACAGAGGTATCAATGTTCTACTAATAACCTTATAACAAAGAGTATTGAAACTTTAATGTGCTACTAATTGATATTTGTATTTCTTTCTTGACTAATATTCATGAAATCAAAAGCAGCTTACTTTCCACTTACCAGTCTATTATCAAAATCTGGCAATAAACCAATAAATATTTGCTGAGTATGTGAATTAATGAATAATAATATTTATTGAAATGGGGAAAGACTAATACACTTTTACCATCAGAAAAAGTCTGACAGTTAGGAGGAGTAGGATTAGTAAAATGAGCCAATATTAGAGGTTTTATTTTTCAAAAGTCAATGATATCTATCCATATTGAAGATATCACATAGGCTACTGTCTATAAGCACTGTCTGTGTAAAAAACATGTTTGTGCTGAAGACATGAATCTGGGAGTTATCTTTTTACACATAAATCTAGTGCTTAGGGATGTGATGCAGTGTGTCTGGACAAGCTAATAACAGTATGTAGCAAGAAAAAAATTAAGTATTTATGTAAGCACTGAGGCATTTTAATTTTCATATGTTGATATGGTAACCTTGCCTTTAAAGGTAGTGTGCATGTGATTGGTGGCATAAGGGAAGAAATTCAAATCTTGAGAGCAGACCATCTGTAAAATAATCAAATTTTTATAAAAAACTAAAGGGGGACTTTTTTCTCAATATAAACTATACTTCAGTTTTAATATAACAAAGAGCTATAAGAATTTTGATAGCAAAGATAGCAAATCAATGAAATTCAGAAACAGAAAATCCACTACACATATGAAGGTTTTTTTGTTGTTTGTTTAGTTTTTTCCTTATTAATCCTCAGGAGTTTTTAACAATATCTACTGTATGTAATTCAAGTAGCTAGTACCAAGTGCCTATAATATTTATGTCATGAACTGTGTTCATGCCTACTCTTGTGTGCCTACTTTCACATTCCCAATTTAGAAAGGCTGTGTCAATAGTCTACCTCCAAATCTCACTGATACATGTAAGCATATAGACAAACATAGAATGATGTAATATTGTACATGAATTACTTTTAACTCTAATGCATGGATGCTAAGTCTCTTCAGTCATGTTTTTTCTGTGTGACCCTATGGACTGTAGCCTGCCAGGCTCCTCTGTCCATGAGATTCTCCAGAGAAGAATATTGGAATGCATCGCCATGTCCTCCTCCAGGGGATCTTCCTGACCCAGGGATCAAAGCTGTGTCTCTTGGGTCTTCTGCATTGCCAGGCGAGTTTTTTAATGCTAGCGCCACCTGGGAAGCCCTTATAAAAGCTAAATAACAAAGTATTAAGAATAATTATAATCACACTCCAGTATTCTTGCCTGGAGAATCCTATGGACAGAGGAGCCTGGTGGACTACAGTCCATAGGGTTGTACAGAGTCAGACATGACTGAAGTGACTTAGCACGCACAAGCACAACCACAAAAATGTGCTAATGGATAAACAACATGAAAAGTGAACTCTGAAAAAAATATGTTTGGGAGACAACTAAAAGTATAGAGTTGTCATCAGCTTAAAATAGACTGCTACAACTCTCAGAGGTTCAATGCAAGCCTCATGGTAACCACAAGGATAAAACTCATCATAGACAATATATAAAGAGAAAAGTAAAAAATACCCACAACAAAAAATTGCAAAACCACAAAGAGACAGCCAGAGAAGAGAGGAAAAAAAGAAGTAAAAAGCAGAAAATTGAATTTTATTCATAAAAATGAATAAAATAAGAATAGAAAGCTCTTATTAATAATTACTTCTAATGTAAATGGATGAAACATCAATAAAAGGATGTAGAGTGGGAGTGATATCAGCAATGTGGCTGAATATGTCCCTCCTTATTTCCCTCCTCAGCAACAACAATTTGGTGTTCATTCACGGACAAAAGTACCTTTGTGGGATCCAGCACCATATGTCAATAGGCCCAGGAAGGATTTGACCCACCTGTGTACTAGGTAATGGGCATAAAGACCTTGGGTTTGTCTCTGAACCTTTCACTTGGCCATGAATAAGCTTCAGGTCCTCTCAGCATTAGTCTGGAAGCTCCTGGACAAAACTTTCTTTGATACATGTGGCATTCCTTGTGGAAGTCCAGGTTCTCAGTATAAAAGTTCCAACACAGCACTGAAGCAAGTAAAAACAGAAAACACTGCCACAACAACAAAAAAACATGTTTGGACACACTGAAGAGGATAAAATAAATAGTTTGCATTTATACATGTCATCTTTCCCCAGCTCGGTGCTAAGGGAGATCTTCTCAGCTTGCTATTTCTCCTACAGGGGAGAATGAGAGCATATAAGTGAGTACCTGGCTTTCCAAGCTGTGTGGGACACTGTCAAAGAAGCCTATTTCTTTCTTGCCTTATTAAGAGTGCTGAGATGCAAGAAGAATATTTGGAAGGTGGAAAGATGCTAGGAGAGACTGGCAGATAGGACACTCTGGGGACATTCAAGGGATATGGATCCTACTAACTACCATGTGAACTCCATCAAGAAGACTGCCCACAAGCTGCTGGAAATGCCTCATTTGTTGGTCCCTCAAAATGGCTCATAAGCAGACCCAGTATTCTGAACACTTCATCCAGACCCATCTCACCTTAAGTCTGACTATGTTTGTTCAAAATGGTGGTTATAGTGAGCTTTGTCTGTTGAATTGTGAGCATACACAGAAAACTGACTTGAATCTGTGGGTCAAGGAGAGATCATAAATTGAGATTTAACTCCACTCTTGAGAAAGCAAAAGAAAAGCTGTCAACACCCTGCCTTGTACTTTGTAGTATCAAGAGGAGGTATACAAGCTTATGAATTCTGCCATAAATATGGAGCAGGCATACCCATTAGAGGTCTGTGAAAGACTTCGAATTACTAGCAAGGTTGATGAAAGTTATTTCTCTCCCACAGTTAATTAATAAAGGCTGGAAGAAGTGATTGCTAGTGAAACTATTAAGACAGCAATGTAAGATTTCAAGGAGGACTTCCCTCATGATGCAGTGGATAAGAATCTGCTTGCCAATGCAGGGGGCATGGATTCAATCCCTGGTCCAGGAAGATTCTACATGGTGCAGAAAAGCTAAGACCATGCAGCACAACTATTGAGCCCACTCTCTAGAGTATGAGAGCTACAGCTACTGAGCTTATGTGCTACAGCTACTGAGGCCTGGGCACCTAGATCCCATGCTCTATAACAAGAGAATTCACTTCAGTGAGAAGCCCAAACACCACAGTGAAGAGTAGAGGAATAGCCCTCATTCACCACAACTAGAAAAAACCCATGCTAAGCAATGAAAACTCAATGCAGCCAAAAATTGAAAAAAAAAAAAAAAAAAAAAAATACAAGGAGTCATGAAGAGCCAAAAAAAAAAAAAAAACAAAACAAAAAAAAAAATTATATTTTAAACACCCCCCAAAAAATGGAGACATG